>NC_072802.1:41990925-42615925 GCF_028583425.1 Eublepharis macularius
AGGAGCCATGCCTGGTGGAGGCCAAAGACACTTCAGCAGCCCTGGGGATAATGAGATAGCTGACAGACTGGAATGCAGATTTATCAGGGGCAAAACCTGGCAAAATTCCTTATTCTTCTTTTGAAATGGGCCCTTCATACTCCTGCTTGCTGTGACTGGCACGGCTTTGTTGGTCTCAAATGCAGCATTAGATCAGGAAGGGCAATACACTGTCTAATGTATAATTATAAATGGTTGTGCTTTAGAGAGGAGCCAGTGTGAATTCCAGTACACAAACAGGGGCTTTCACTTGTTAAAGAGCAGCTGCTGGCCCTCAGTCTTTGTGGTGTGTGTATGTGAAGTGCCATCAAGTTGCAGCCAATTTATGGCAACCCCATAGGGGCAAAAGATGAACAGATGTGGTTTGCCATTGTCTGCCTCTGCACAGTGGTCCTAGACTTCCTTGGTGGGCTTCCATACAAGTACTAGTAACCAGAGCTGACCCTGGTTAGCTGCCAAGAACCAACAAGATTGGGCTAGCCAGGGCCATCCAGATCAGGGTAACATTTGTGGTACTGGATACTAAATATTTTATTTATTTAAAATGTTTATTAGCCGCCTTTGTACCTTACAAGAACTCAAGGAGGTTTACAATATAAATAAAATAACCATCATAAAATGAAGTTTTAAAAGTTTAAAAACACAGTTTAGGACTGCCAATAAACAAAAGAAAATGAAGTTAATTAAAAACAGTCCTAAATAAAAACATCTTTGGCTGCTTTCTGAAAATTGGCAGTGAGGGGGCCAGCCGTACCTCCCTGGGGACGCTGTTCCATAATCGTTGGACTGCCACCAAAAAGGCCGTCTCTCACGTACGCACCAAGTGAGCTTCTTTAGCTGATGGGACGGTCAGGTGGGCCTCTCCCTTTGATCAAAATGGGATTTCTGCATTGCTTTAAGTCAGTGGTTAGCCCATATTTTCCTTTTTTAAAAATAGCACCAAGTCCACTTCCTTGAGGGTTTGAGGTTGATGTTTTCCCTTTTCTTCCAAGAAGTGACTTGCTAGATTTCAGTTTAGTGTTTTACCAAAATGTAATATAAGTGACTAGAAACTGAGGCATGGGAAGTCTTTGCATTTGTAAACGAAGCAAGGCATGATCCTAATGGCTAGTACAGTGTCTGAACCGCAAAGCTCAGGTGGAAAACTTGTCAAGGTACTTATGCTGGGCCGGGGGAGGGATGGCACTGATTTTGCCAGGAGATGTGACTGCAAGGGCGGGCGGGTCCTTTAATCTTTAATTTACTGGGAAAGTTCCTGGAAGGTTGCTGGTGGCCAGGATGAAGCCAACCCACAGGGATTTGCAACAGGACTACAGCTGAGAGTTCCCACGGAAGCACCACAGCTATCCAATTCTGATTGAGACCATGGTACAGGGGAACGGAGGGGCTCCTTCCTGCCTTTCCCCCATACAGTTTTCCCCATTCAGAATGACCTGGGGGTTTATTTCACATACAGGCCCCCTGAATGGGGTAAATAACTTCCTGAGGGCCATTTCAGGTCAGGATCTCCTTCCTTGCCCCAATCAGGTTCGAGCTGAGAGGTAGTTGCAGAGCTGTCAGCACTGCAGAGTCCACTTGGCTAGGCTTGCTCCTGATCTGTTTTAATGTCCCAGTCTATTCCTGCCTGCCTAGATAGAGAGTCAAAGTTCAGTGTTAAACTATGGATAGCACTGCGGATAATGGAGTTGAAGCTGGAACAAAGACAGGTCCCAGGAACAGGTCGACTAATAACGATACTAGATCACCTATCAATTCACATTAAGTTATGTTTGCCTGGTAGTGCAATCCTAAGCAGATTTATATCCTTCTAGGCCCTTAGCACTGTGGGCCTGTTTAGCCACAAAATTACCTGCATCATCAACTTATTAGGTACTCCATAGAAAGGTACCCAGCTAACTCAAGCTCTAGTTTGAAGCTCCCAACAGTTCAGTTGTATTCATGTGTAGAAGTGTGCACCCAAAAACATTTCAGATGATCCAGATCCAGGTTTCAGGAATAACAAAAAATCAGATTCTCTTATCCGGTTAGAGAATCCCTAATTTATCTGGCTGTTATTCCCTATGGGGAAAACTATCTGGGTGGGCTGAGGGGGGTATTTTTCAAGCAAACTCCACCAAATTTATAGAGAACCTGCTCCTTCCTATCCACTAAAGACTCGCCAAGATTCAGAAAGATTGGACCCCGGCGTCCAATTCAAGAGGTCCTTGAACAATTCTAGGGGTCTACTCTCCATTGTTCCTATGGGAGAAACATTTCCTAGGCTTTCCAGGCAAAGGGAAACCTTAACCAAAGGCAACCCTTGGCCAAAAGCCAGTCCCAGATGCCAGTCTGTCTTCCATGCAAGCTCAACCAACAAAGCCCGACAGAACCAAAGTGAAGGAGGGGAACCAATGTCAAATCAGAGAATCCCAATGTCAAACCCGGGAAAGCCAGTGTAAAAATAGAGAATTGCAAACTGAAGCGGGTTTGTGTATGAGGCTCACTAGAGCTGCAGAGTCTAAAAGGTAGCTGGAGGAGGCTTTAAGAACTCTTTTGGAGTTCAGGCAAGGGTGGAGGGGCAAGGTGGGATGAGAATCCACTCTGCCTGCTGCCTTCTGCCCCGCCAGTCTTGCACTGCTCCCCTGCCGTGGCATGGCGCTTCCCTCTGCTTTGCGATTCTGCCCTCTTGCTTGCTGCTGCTCCACATCTACTGCAGCCAAATCAGGGTTCAGCTCCATGAATCAGATCTGGAATTCTCCCATTTGATCCAGCATATCCAGATTATGCCAGATTGGCATAAATCTAGCTGTTTAACTGGATCACAAATCTGGAATTGGACACTCTTCTTCAGATGTCTTAGAAAACTGGTTTGTGCAAACAAGTTTGGGTTAGTCAGCCAGATGTAAGTAGCAGCCCCTGGATTGTGAGTCAATTTCATTTTGTCTTTTACCTGCCTCCTGGCAGAGAGGGCATCTTCCCCATTCTACCATCTCTGTGACTAGGCAGCTGCAAGGGGTGGTGAATTCAGATGCCACAACATGCAGCAGTTGATTGGCAAACCAATGGTATAGGCAAACAAATCCTAGTTTGTTGGACTGTCTGTACTCAATTAATTTGAATTTGATCACTGTTAACCATGATAATGCAGTGATGGCTGCTGTATGTGAGGGGATGTTTTTCAGTAAGGGAAACTCATAACAAGCTGGAAGGTTAGATCTCCCTTGCCATGTTTCATTTGAATATTTTAAAAACTTCATGGAAATTTCCATTGGCTTGGTTTGTGAGGCAGGCTGTGTTCCTTGCATGCCCCAGTGACAGCCTCTTGAAATGGCCAACTGCATGTTGGTTCTGCCTTGAATGGTTCTTGTTGGCATCTTCACAAAAGTGCTTCTGTGCAGAGATGCTGGCTGCATCCTGCTTGGGTGGTCCTCTGCTGCCTTTCCGAGTGGATGGAGATAAACACAGTACTGTAAGTACTTCCAGGGGCTGACCTTCCAGACAGTCTCTCTAGCTCAAGACAGTGGGATGCAAAGACCTTTCTGGGTCTTTTAATATTCTTACTGAATTTTCAGGCTCCCGCTGAGAATTGGATGCTCTAAAGAAGGGAATTTCAGAGATCTGCTAAGACACAGTGCATGCCTCAAGAGTGTCTGGCAGACATGTGGTGAAAGGGAACAGAGCTTGGTAAGGCTAGGAGCAGAGAGTTTCATACCTAGAATACCCTGTATTCTCTTATCCAGGCTCCCTGATTTATTAGCTGCATACTTTAGTCAGGGGAAGAGAATGAGGTCCCGGAAAAATGAGGACAAATATAAGTCCCCCCGCCCCCATCTCTCTGGAAGTTTTCTCCATCTTTTTCTTTTTTTTCTGAAAAAAATTAAGGAAATTTGAAGGAGCACTGAGAGGAACTCCTATGAAATATTTTCTCTTCTGGAATTAGTTAAATGCTTTTAAGGAGTTCAATAGTATACTTTGTTTTGTTCTACTACAAAATATGTTTTCTAATTTCAGCTGCTCTCCCATCTCTCAACAACTAAGATACATGCCCTAAAGTAGCATAAAGTGTATGTGTTTGCAGATCTCGCTCAAGTACTGAATATATTTGCAATTCTGTTTCTAGAAAGCAAAGACATTATACTTTTACATTCCATATATATGCCAGATAGGACATTTAAATGTTAATAATAATAATAACATTCGATTTATATACCACCTATTCTGACAGGAGGAGGGAATCCCAACCCTTTGTCGTCAAGTGTCAACGCACATGCACGGGTTACAAATTTAAATGGTTTTTATTCAACTTCTTCATACATTCAAGGTATCTCTACTCACAATTCTTCTAAATAACGAAAGGAGAGAGTGCATCTTTCATGCATAAAGGTGCTTGGTGGAGCTTTGTAAACCCAGTGAATGTGGTGAATAGGGTTACCAGCCTCCAGGTAGAAGCTGGAGATCCCCCGGAATTACAACTGGTCTCCAGGCCACAGAGATTAGTTCACCTGGAGAAAATGGCTACTTTGGGAGATGGACTCTATGGAATTATGCCATGTCAAGGTCCTTTCCCTCCCCAAACCCCTCTTTCTCCAGGTTTCTCTAGGTTTCACCCCCTAGATCTCCAGGGATTTCCCAACTTGGAGCTGGCAACCCTAGTGGTGAAAAAAGAGAGATGACTTGCTCCTCTCCCTGCTGAGGTATGAATGAATAAAGGAGGAAATGGCCTCAACAAGTTTTGGCGGGCTTTGAATGCCCCAGGAACTGAACCTGTAGGGTAAGGTACTACAACTCCCAAGATGCACTTCTCTTAAAACTATAGGCATACATTCTAGTCTAGTACACATTGATTAATATATTCATCTTGGTGCTGGAACAGTACACCACCCTTCAGGATAACTTAACGCCCACTCAGAGCGTATGTCATTATTATTCCCACAACAATAATCACCCTGTGAGGTGGCCGGAGCTGAGAGAGCACCTAGAAGCTGTGATTGACCCAAGGTCACCCAGCTGGCTTCATGGGGAGGAGTGGGGAATCACTGATTAAGTAATAAATGTGGTTGAAATTTATGTCTATTTAAAAGCATAATGTAAAGAGCAGTAGTAAGCTATAATGTTTCGAATCATATTGGCGGGTTGTCACTTACAAGATGTTTTGTAAGTTCAATTTTGTTAAAAGATTTTTTTTTCTTTGAGAGTTTGGAAAATTAATAAAAAGATTTTTTTTAAGTTATAAATGTGGTGTTTTATATTGTTAAGACAGTAAAATAAGGTCAGATCTCCTACCCACCCATCCAAGGTTTTCTTCTATGGCTTCAAAATTTCTGGATACTTTACATCTCTAGTCAGGGAGAGTAGCAACTACGTCAAAGAAACACAGAGATGGAAGGGACTCCCAAGGGCCATCTAGTCCAACCCCTTGCACAATTCAAGACATTCTCAGCTACCCCAGTGACCCCTACACAATCCCCAGAGGAAAGCAAAAAACCTCCAGGATCCCTTGCTGATATGCCTTGGAGGAACATTCTATCCTGGCCCCGAATTAGCGATCAGCATTACAATGGGCACATAAGAAAGGGCCACAAGAGCTGAACTCTGGCTCATCCTTTTCTGCCCTCCCTTCCACAATCTACCTAAGTTCATACTGAGTCATAGAATCAGCATTGTTGACAGATGACCATCTAGTTTCTGCTGGAAAAAGCTCAAAAGAAGCAAATCCCCCCCACCGCCCAAGGAATTCTGTTCCACTGAGGAACTGTTCTAACCATCAGGAAGCTTTTCTTAATGTCTAGCTGAAAACTCTTGGTTTAATTTTAGCCCATTGGTTCTGGTCCAACACTTTGGAGCAACAGAAAACAACCTTACTCCGCCCTCTATCTGACAGCCCTACAGATATTTGAAGATGGCTATCATAATCACCTCTCAGTTTCTAGGCTAAATGTACCCAACTCATTCAAACTTTCCTGATAGAATTTGGTCTCCAAACCCCTCATTATCTTTGTAGCCCTCCTTTGGACACATTCCTTCTTAAACTGTAGTGCCCAAAACTGAACATGGTACTTAAAGTGAGGTCCAACTAGAGCAGAGTAAAGTGATAACATCATTTCACATGATCTGGACACTTTTGTTAACGCAGCTCCAAATCACGTTTTTTTTTTAGCTACCACATCACACTGCTGACCCCATGTTCACCATATGGTTTGCTACGACCCTTAGATACTTTTAACATGTACTACTGCCAAGAGAAGTCTCACCCATCCCATAATTATGCATTTGATTTTTTTCTACCTAAATGTAGAATTTTACATTTATCTTGGTTGAAATTAATTTTGTTAGTTTTTAGCCTAGTTTCCCATCCTGTCAAGATCATCTTGAATCTTTATCCTCAGCTGTATTAGTTACCCCTCCCAATTTAGTATTGTCTGCATATTTAATGAGTATCTCCTCTGTTCCTTCATCCAAGTCATTTATAAAGATGTTGAATAACACAGGGCCCCGGACAGATCCCTTGGAATCCACCATGGAAGTACAGCATCTGCTTTTTGTACTGTGATGCAGTGGCTAGAAATACATTTCAAATGAGGAGAAGAAGAAACCCAATCTGTGGCCAGCATAAATAGAGCTTTGGGGAACTTTCTAACTAATATATCAAACTATCCATTTCCAGCTTTCTTGGGATGTGTGTAGGGTGGTGGTAGAGTGTCCCTTTGTCCTGATTTCAATTTTGTCGAGATTGTTGTGAATCTTTTTAGCTTGTGTTGTGATCCCTTCTTCTGTACCCAGTCTGTCTTTCAACGGTTCTGTGAGACCTGATATTTGGAGAAGCAGAGTGAACCCCTCTCTCCCAGGCCATTATGACTTGTCTGGAACTAGGAATCAATCTATATGTACCTTTCTGCCTCTTAAGGTCTGCAGATGTAATTCTGCTTCAGGAACTATCTTGAGTGAATGTAAGGTTGGTATCCACCACCAACAGGGAGTTTTTAGTAGCCACCCCAATGCTTTGGAACGCTATACGCTGTAACGGGTCAGTACTCTTCATTGATTTCCTTATGAGAAACAAGTGAAAACTGTTCTCTTTTGTTAGTAGTTTGTATCATATGGTTAGTTTTAATGCTGCCGAGTTTCTGGAGTTGTTCTATTACTTGTGTCCATGTGTTAATGTTTTCTTGAACGTTTTTATACCAAAAGCTGTTTTAATGTGATTGTGAATTGCTTGGAACTCTCATCCACTCATGAAACGAGCTAAGTTTGGTAAAATAACAATGAATAAAAAAATCCCTCCTGTGGCTGCTGGAAGGGACATGAGGGAATTATAAAGGTTTTGAAGGGATTGGAAAAAAAGAAGTGGCGGAGATAGAGCAGAGTGGGCATCTGGCTGCCCACTGACTGTACTTATCCAGTGCTGCCCTGTGACACAGGCCAGCTCAAAGCAAAAAGCGCAACCTGATTACAGTTAGATTTCTGGGAGAAGGTGTAAGTATTTTATAATTCCTGCAGTTTTGTATGTTGTGGCAAATGTCTCTCTTTTTTATAACTTTTTATTTCTGAATTTTTTAACAATAATAAAACAACAGTAATACAACAGTAACAGGAATCCAAATGTGAATACCAAATGTGTGGATTAAATGGTTAACATAGTTACAGGTCATAAAAAATGAATAAAGACAGATGTCAACATATTTGTTCAGTACAGTATATTCCTTGATAGGATACTCAGTAATATAGTATAATAATATAAGGGAGCCATCTCTCCATAAAGACAGATTGATAATTGGGATCAAATGTCTCTCTTTTAAGGGACCCCCCCCCCCCTGCCCAAGTCTGGCATGTACTTTGGTCACTCTTCACATGCAACATGTGGCCATATCAGTGTTCTTAGGGGTGCAGCCTAAGGACATTGCATTGCACCAGTTTGGTTAACATCCTCTTGGGATGTGTGTCTTTCTTTCATGGATTTATTTATTTGACCCAATTTCTATCCTGCATTCATAATCTGATCGAGGTGGATCATAATAAGCTCCCGCCGCCCACAATTTTTTCTTTATTTTGTATAGCTTGGAAGACAAAAACCTAAAATTAAGGCTCTTGCTTCTTTGTTTCCCATCCCAACCACATAAAAGAGCAACAGTACAGGCATTCTAGAAACAAGTAAATGTTTACTCTTGAGTTTTCCTTGTTCTATGAAATGTGCACTGCTGCTGAAAAAGGCAGTCATATGTTGTGGCATCGCTTCTGTAGAAGATTCCTGTCTCCTGACCTCTCCGTGTCCTGTGTTTCTCTAGTCTGCATCAGTGGCTGGTGGAGGGGGGCAGATATGGAATGTCAAGACACAGGGAAGCTCTACTCAAAGTCACTAGGAGGACGCCTAAATGCCTGTCTTCTGTTTTTAGTGGCAGCTGTTTGTTCAATATAACATCTAGTTTGGCCTGAGAATTGATTGATATATTATGGATGCCATTTGGAGGCCAATTCAAGTTGCTTCATGGCTGGCTGATCTTTTGCACATAAGGATGGGCTATGCTTTCTATGTCAGGTTTCATCTCCCACCTTCATCCCCCAAGCTGTCCTAAATGTCTGCATGGAGCATCTGGGTCAGTTGCATGAGCAAGTTGAAGCAAGAATGCCCCAAAGCCTTTTTTAAAAAAATAGAATTGCCTGTTTTGCTGGATTCTCTGCGAGCCCCCATAACTGGGCCCCTCTTCTGTTCCCTCTATCGAGTGCTAAGGCATAATAGGGGAGGAAAAACATAGAGAAGACAGCTCATCTTAAATATGTACTGATGTTCACAGGAGTGTTTGTAGGTAGTACAAGAATGTTACCTCAAATACCTTGTTGGACAACAGAGAAATCCGAATGTATGACTTGCTGTCAAGTGGGGTCCTGAGAGTCTGCCATGGGCTCATTCACGCATGAGCATTCTTCAAATAAGCTAGCAAATAAGTCATTCTAAGCACATTGCTTTTCAGTGGAATTCATTTGCAAGTTTAGCTAATACCCAGCAAATTGGGCCTGGTTGTCTAAAACAACCCTGAAATGGATTTTGTGGAAGATGCTTCAATATCAGCTTTCCCGTGTGGCTGTGTGCTCACTGATCCTTTAACTGCTAACCATTTGACAGGCGTGTTGGTTTTTAACTCTGCAGTAATGGGCATTAGATGTACCCTCTTGCTGACTTCCCCCGTTTAGTTCCAGGCACTTACAATGACAGTTTGGTAACAAGAGATTGGGAGCAGCTCTCCAGCCTTAACCACAGTTCAAAGATAAGCTTAGCATCAATGCTTAATTGCAGTTAAATACTACCCAGGATTCCCTCTTAACTAGCATTTGGACCTGATTAGCAGTCCTTGGTTAAAACAGAGCCTCTTAGCATGAAACTGGAGTTAGTGTTGGGGCTGACATGTCCCATAACTGTGGTTAAGACAGGAGAGGGGTTTAGCAGTGGCTTAAAATGTACAATCCCATGGTCTGTTCCCAATCTTTTCAACCGTGCACAGTTAAATGATCCTGGCATTTTGTGTTGAGATGGGAGAGGAGCAGAGGAGAACAAGTGATAAACTTGCACATAACAGAGAGTCGTTGTAGTTTGGAGTAGGATGACGTCTTCGTTGCTTTGCAACCAGTGGCAGAGAATTTGCCCTTTTTGCTGATCCTCTTCACTTGTTCCATCTCCCCACTCCCTCCCCCTTTGAATAAACTCTACCTCTACTTTTCAGCCAAAATGCTTTAGGTTAGGACCAGAGGGAATATGCTAACTGGCTTGGCCCAAGGAACGATTGGTTTTTCTGACAGAGGTTATATTATGCGATGTCTCGAGCAGCACAGTAAGCAATTTGTGTAAGAGTTTGGATGGCTTGCATAGCTGATGTGCGGAAACGTCAGATGGAGCAGCTGGCTAGTTAGTGACCGGCAGGAATTTGAACACAAACAGCCGTTTCAGCGCAACTTCTTGTTAAAGATGATCTGGTTTCTGTCAATGGGTGGTGGCAGATTAAATGAGATTGGAGTCCTTTAGAGGGGTCCTACAGAGGGAGCTGTGTTTATTTGGGGCACATGTGTGCTGCAATGCTGTGGGAATGCGGGAAAAACATATTTGGTTCAGGGGATCTTCTTGTGATCATTAAGAAAGCACAAGCAAGTTTCTAGGCCTTATAGTCTACTCTTAAAAACTTCTTGGCAATACCTGCAAGAGTCTTAGAAGCCAGGAGGGGTGGTTGAATAAATGCCAAAGGCTGGGGGCAACTCTGCAGTCTCATATGGAGTGCTTTGCTTTTCCTAGTGATTAACTGTAATTCAAGTGGTAACAGTGGCAATGCTGTGCAAAAGAGAGGGGGAAAAATGATGTCAACTTGTTTGCTCACGTCGACTCTCAGTGCAGAATTTGATTGATTGGATGCAAAATTTCATTATTTAAAGTGTGGTTGTACATGTAGCCCTTACAGACTCTTCACCTACATAATGTATTTGCTACTGTTTGCTTTGGATAACATGTGGAAAGAGGCTGCAGCCGTATCCTGGGCATCTACAGTCTACCATCTGTCATGTATTTTGTAACAAGTGCCACAAGCATCAATAGGTGTTTACAGCCAAGGGCACTTACATAGCATATATACATCCATGGAACAGTTACTTGAAAAAGAAGCTAATTGCACCTTCACTACTCCTCTGGTGTGACTGACATCCATTAATTAAGGCCCAAATTAATTTTAGGAAACAGTTTCTAGAAATGGGAAAAAGAAAGCTGTGGGCATCCTTCTAGATAATCATCTACAGCAAGCGTTTTTTCTGTGTCCACTTCCCTCATCCCCATTACAGAGGGACAGATTATTACTTGAAGGGCAAAGGATCATGGTGGCTTAGTGGTTGCTTTATAATAGTATTGAAGAACATGCCAGATCATACTGCAGGACTCTAGTCCTCGTGCTTCATTGCTTGAGGCACCTACTAGAGACCCCCGAGGTGCAGAGTGGTAAGCTGCAGTACTGCAGCCCAAGCTCTGCTCACGAGTCGATCTGAGTTCGATCCTGGCGGAAGCTGGGTTCAGGTAGCCAGCTCAAGGTTGACTCAGCCTTCCATCCTTCTGAGGTCGGTAAAATGAATACCCAGTTTCCTGGGGGTAAAGTGTAGATGACTGGGGAAGGCAATGGCAAACCACCCCATAAAAAGTCTGCCAAGAAAACGTCATGATGCGACGTCCCCCATGGGTCAGTAATGACTCAGTGCTTGCACAGGGACCTTTACCTTTTTTTTTACCTATTAGCTCGGTAGAAGGGATTCTGGGCAGGAACTGGCATGTGGTCCTTATTTTCTTTTTTACTTCCTTTTGCATTTTTGCCAACTCCTTCAGTTTTTGGGAATGGAGGCTGTTTTGTTTTGTTCATTCTTGCTGTTGGTTTTGCATATATGAATTGTATATGGACATTATTCATAATAGGATTTATTGGTATGCATGTCATTTGAACTAGAAATACGCATGTTTACTGCATGTTGATTTACTGATGCATGAAGATGCATACAATCTACAAGCAAAGTTTACTGTAAGGAAAGAGAAAATGGCATGTAAATAAGGAATT
The DNA here is from genome assembly GCF_028583425.1 of Eublepharis macularius. NCBI lineage: Eukaryota > Metazoa > Chordata > Lepidosauria > Squamata > Eublepharidae > Eublepharis > Eublepharis macularius. The sequence goes on from NC_072802.1 coordinate 42,002,514, forward strand.
GCATTCTGGGATCAAAATGGGAGGAATGGGAAATCATGCCTGTGCCTAATCCTGGGGCACGTTTCTTCTGCACTGTTTATTGGTACCATCTGAGAGTGTTGCTCACCTGAGCATAGTCTTGTTTGGCCCAAGACTCAGCCTGGCCCTGAAGGAAATATAAAGTGGACTTGATGCCCCGATAAATTGCAAGACCTTTCCTCAACACTTCCTGAGCCTGTTGGATTCCAGTGGCACCATCTTCTTTCCTTCCTTCTGTATAAGTAATCTCTCAACGTTCTTGCCCAAATATAAAGAAATCCTAATGGATGTATACAGGGGGTTTTTTTCTGGGAAAAGAAGTGGCAGAACTCTCAAGAGGGAAATGAGGAAGAAACACACAGGATTCTTTGAAGTCATATTATCTTCAAGCACTATTGCCAAGTATTTTCAAGAGGTGCCGGAATTCCGTTCCCCCGCGTTCTCCCTGAAAAGAAAAAAGCCCTGGATGTATATGTGCATACATATGCATATGACTAAAATTGTATTTTTGATGGGGGGGCGCATTCTTTTTAATTTCAAGATGATGCTCTCAGTGATTTGTGATGGCTTCTGCCATTTTACTATTCCATGCCAGTTTCCCACCCCACATTGTTTATCACAAAGATGACTCCAACAGTTCCGTAATTGGGTGCTCTTCACATTGTATTGGCTCTAACAAGGAGTGTAAGCACTTCTGCAGATGGTGACCTGGAAAGCGAGCTCTAGTGAAAGTTACTTGGTTGATGTAGATTAATGGCAGCAATAGTGATAAAATGAGAGCAGTTACATTTTATGGGGAAAAAATTGAGGCTCTGAAAAACTTAGCAGTCAGTGAAGTGTATGCTGTTGATAGGTCTTATAATGTATTCTGGTATAATTATAATTCATGTAAACTGAATTTGGCTGAAGATAACATTGGAACTACATTTAAGTGCATCTTAAGGAATTTTTAAACCCAGTCAAGTGTTGTGGTTCATCTGCTTTTGGCTACTAGAAAAACTGAGATATTTATATCATTAACATGGCATATTTTTATGGTGGTGCTCTCTAAGCAGAATTGATCAAACTGAGCATGCTAAATCATATCCCAGATGTTTTAAGATGTTAGAAAATTATTTTCAGATTCAGATTTTCTGGAAATTCGCCATCACTAGATGTAACTGCATGTTGCTGTAAGCATCACCTGGGAAGAGATATCCCTTCCTGTGTGTGAGAGGAAGAGGGATGCCACCTCTAAAATGTAGCATAATTTCTGGAAGAATTTGGTATTCATTGTTTGTGCCTGGATGATCAGAGTTACTTTTTGACTGATTAATCAGTAATCATTGCAAACCTGTTAGTCTTCATTGGGGCATTGTTGGAAAACTCTTTGTTTTCCACAGAATTGAAAATCTCCAGAGCAAAGAAAGAAACTTAAGTTTCCAGTTCCTCCTAGGGAAGGAGTAAGGGGGCCCAGCTCCACAAAAATGTGCACTGTGTAGGGGTAGTACCTGGCTAATTGAGGGCTAGAGATGTTGCATGTGAAGAGTGAATTTCCTTTTGCTGTTCCAAGGCCTGGGGCTCTTCCATGTCTGAGCCTTCATTGGCTCACAGCTTGTGATAGGAAAGAAAATGGCAAAAGGGAGAGAAGAGGAAAAGGTCACAAGAGCAGACTCTAGTGGCTGACAGAAAAGAGACGCACAACAGAGGTAGGCTTGTGTTTGGAGGCGTCAGAGAAGGACCCAACATAACCCTAACAGTAATCCACAGCAGAGAGGACAGCTGAACTCTTCCCTCTCCTCCCTCCGCCGTCCCCTCCAAAATAATTCTCTTAATATTTTCAGCCAGGCTCCATCATTAAAGACTTGCTGTTTGAAGAATCTGAGGCCGCAGTCCAAAGTAGTGGTGGTTGGATACTCCCTTTGCTTTAAAGAGGCTTTGGGACTCTCTGCACACGTCCCAGTGAATTTGCAGGTATACAGAGAGGCCCCCCTCTTCATACGGGTGTTGATGGGGAGTGTGGGGGCAGTCTCCCAGAAAAGCGTGCATGGTGGGAGGGGGATGAAGGAATGCTGGGATGCATTGAAGAGGTTTTACTTGAGGAACTCTTGTGGCAGGTCCCCAAAACTCCGTTGAATAACTTCTGTGGGATGGGAAGGAAAGGTGAATGCTTTCAAGAACTTGCTGTCAGTAGAAAGTAGGAGAGGAGTTAATATGTGATAAAATTAATGTTTATTTGGGCTGTTTAAGAATTGAAGCTTCTACTCCCGCCCCCCACCCGCTTGAGCTAACTTGTGTTTATTCCAGAGGTGACACTGGTAATAGTTCCTGTTTTATCACCCACCCTCTTTAGCAGTGCCAGATGCTGGCTCAGTTTACGGCCAAGACTGAGGAGGTCAGGGGATTCCAGCTGTCTTAACTCTTGGTCCTTCTTACTCCCCCCTCCTTGAATCTTAATATAGGGCTTAGCTTGCTTTTTGCTAGAGAAAATGTACAGCACCAGATGTACAGCTTCTCAGAAATGTAGACAACTCCACTACAAGTTTCCTACATAGTTCAATCGAAAAGGACACCTTTTTCCTGGAGGAGGCCCATGAAAGCTTGATTTCTTTATAAATGGTGACTCTGGAATGATACGTTGAGGGCCTTATTTTTGTTTTAAATTATCACTGTCAAAATAGATTTGGTCAATTAGCCATTCCAATATTGGTTAGATATTTTTTAAGTCTTAATGTTATTAGAAAAACAGCAAAAACTCTGCCATCTTGAACTGCTTGATGCCAATTATTTAAAAAAATTAATTAGTTAAGCAGTTACTATGAAACAATGAAATGGCTTTAAAAAAATTATAATTAATTATTCGGACTTTTAACAATGCTAAGTAAAGTTTCTCTTTATGTGAACAACTTGCTCAACCTTTTCTTTGGCTTTTATCCCAGAACACTATGGTCAGCCTATTGTTAGAAGATTTTTCAACAAAGAAATAAAAACAGAAATAAAGCGAAGTAATAGCAGTTATTAAAAACACAATTCAGGTTTGAAAGGCTAACAAATGCCACCACAATGAATTTTTTTTTTAGATGTAACCTTTCATCTACAGAGTGGCATTTATGGCTTCATGGCAATATTTGACTTAATTAAGGAACCAACACACCATTTTGACTGAGATTTGGCTGCTGGAGGTCTTTTGTTAGCCAGTGAATGTGTCCTGTTCATGTATGCAAACCTGAGACATATTTTGTGTCCTGTTCATGTATGCAAACCTGAGACATATTTTGTGTCCTGTTCATGTATGCAAACCTGAGACATGTTATGTGGATAAATAATATCAGTGTGGTTTAATGGTACTGAGACTTGTCCTGAGTTCAGATCTTTCTCAGATATGAAACTCATTGAATGACATTGGGCCACTGGCTGTCACTGTCTTGGTCTAACTACCTCACAGGGCTCTTGTGAGGCTACTATGCGGTATTTCCCATCTATACTGCCGTAAGAAAAATGGGGTGCCAATTTTAATAGGCCTCCAGTTGTTCATTGGATACCCTCTGTCTTTCATGTTCCAGCGAACTATGTGTCACAGCTGAAAATTCCTAGCTTACCTCCCTCTCTTCTTTAATTCAGGGAATGATCATCATTCCCGGGCCCTCTCCTTAGATCTAGCCACTCTTTGATTACCTTTCCAGGCTGCAACCCTGGTATTTTATCTTTGTACAGCTATTAGCTTTCTGGCTGTGTGACACCCCTAGTGCCTGGCACCTGAGATTGCTTTTGGGACCGATCCAGCTAGCCTTGCTTGCTTGGCCGTGGTCCTGCAAAGGGTGCTCCTACTCCAGCTTTGATGTGGTGTGCCAGCCTGGTGTCAACAAACTGACCCTAATGCACTATTATGGGGAGACGCCTGGTGCAAATCTTCAGGGCTAGAGAACAGCCTAAAGTGCCTCTTTAAGAAGGTTTGCTCGTCAAGACAAGATGCTTCTTAAATTTACAAAACCCTTTTCTGTCTGGTCTTCTCAGAGGTCATTCTTGCTTGCCCCAGCAACTGGGTAAGAGGCTTCTCTGAAGCCCATTTAATCCTCTTTTTGAGTGGAAATAAAGGAGGACTTCATATCTTTGCTGTAAATGAATGAAACTCAACCAAAGTTTTGCTTATATTAGGGATGTAGGTATGAGCTTTCTTCTTTGTCTTGTTTTCATATGTTGTTTCCCCCACTTTCATTGTTAATTTTCCCATTTTTCTCCGTGCCACTGATACAACCCTATTGTTACAAACATACGTTTAATGGGAAAAAATGGTAAAGGGAAACAGAGATGATATGAAAAAAAAGACTTAGAGGCTAAAGGGAGAAGTAAAATCAGAATACGGATATTTGTCAAGTCACAGCAGCAAGGCTACAAAATTCAGTAGCAAGTTGCAAGTAGCAAATTCAGTAGTAGAAAAGAGTTAGTATTTTATTGTAAAACATATTTGCAAAAGCTCTTCTGTATCAAATCCTGTGCATGTTCCTTGGTTTTATGGAGAAACCCTAGAAAGCTTCTTGGTGAACACTCAGGAAGTACAAGTGCTACCCCTTTTCCTTGTCATACCTAATAAAGTTTGCTCAGATCTTAATTTTTCTACTTCACTTCACAAAGTAATTGAAACTTCCTTTTCTCTCCAAGCTTCCTTCCACCCAACCCCCATTCCCCATGCTGAAAAGTACATCTTTTGGTCAGTGAGTTTATGGAATGTCATTGAGAATGTAGCGGTAGTTTACGGGAATAGCTTTCCTCAGCCAAATGTTCAGGCGGGACTTTGGGCTGGGGGTGGGGAAATGGTGAGTGAAAAATAGAAGGGGTCAAGCTATTCCCTGAAGTTGCAAACCATCTCAGACTAAGTAAAGCCCAAGAATGTTTTTTATGAGTGTGTCTGAGCTTACAAATAAAGCTTTTGGAAAAGCAAGGAATCTTGGTACACTCTGCATACCTGTAAACATAGTAAAAAAAAAAACAAGTTCAAGTTGAGGTGAACAAAAGCTACATCTGGTAGACTTCTTACATGCTTCCTCCTGGTGACCTGTAAAACAGGCGAATAATTCATTTTTTAAAAAGTCAGAGCACTCTGTGTGGATTTTACTGACATTAAGTCAGCCTCATGGCTGACTGAGGGCACACAGAAATCAAAAAGTCTGCCCAAAAATTAACATCCCACGTTTAAAACGGAAGCGGATATTTCTCATTAGCAGACAAACCCAGCCATTGTTTCCCTGAAGCTGAAATAAGTCAATTCTCCACTAATATGTAAATCTGACTGCAGTTAAGAGCCTTTTGTGTTCACAGCAAGATTTTAATCTCTTTACGGTGCCAAAGTCACAGATCAAGTTAATTTTTCTTCACCATCAAATACAACTTTTGGGAGAGCTGTTGGACATTACTGGGTAGGAGAGACTGATAGAATTTGAAGCTAAGATTTTAAAAATTAATTGCATGAAATAGATTATTTTCATTCTATAGGGAGATAAAGCTAAACACACAGGATATGGAAGGAGAGAAAATTATAGATCTATTGCATGTAAATAAGTGGAATGCAAGGCTAGAATTATCATGGGACAGAAGAACAAGACCTGCTGAGGAAAAATCAGCATGGCTTCTGGTAAAGGAAGCTATCTTGACAACATTTAAAGATAAAGCCACCCTATCTTAAGTGGCAGCCTACTTCCCTTCGGAGTAGAGTTGCCAGTCTTTGGGTGGGGTCTGGAATTCTTGAATTTCAACTGATCTTCAGACAGCAGAGATCAGTTCCACTGGAAGACATTACAGCTTTTGAGTGTACTCTATGGCATCCTATCACCGCTGAGCTCCCTCCTCAACCCAAAGGCACCACCTGCAAATCTCCAGGAATTTCCCAAGCCCAATTTGGCAACCCTGCCTCTGAGAGTGTGAGAGACATGTTGCTGGACTTCCAAAAAACAGCTAAATTTTAGGCAAGCTCATATGGGATAGGCCAGGGACTGGAGCTGGGACCTTCTGCATGTGAAGCATGTGCTCTGCCATTGAGCCAGAGGCCTTGTCAGCAGATTCATGGCTCCCTCAAAGAGAGGAATCCTTTATTGTAAATAACTGGCTTGGATAACCATCCACAACTTTACTTAATTGCCAACATGTATCTCATCTTAGGATGGAAGAGGTTTTCCACCCTAAGGAGCCTTCCTTCAACTTGTAAGAGCCATTTAAGTTGGTTGAAGACTATCAACTTTGCTCAGTAGAGTGGTAGGATACAAGCATATGTTTGTTTATTTGTTTACTTCATTTATACTCTGCCTTTTCCCCCAGTGGGAGCTCAAACCAGCTTACATCATTTTCCTCTGCTTTATCCTCACAACAACCCTGTGAGGAAGGTTAGGCTGAGAGAGTGTGGCTAAAGAACACCCAGCAAGCTTCCATGACAGAGCTGGAATTCAGTCCTGGGTCTTGCATATCCCGATCCAACACTTTAATCACTATACCATGCTGGCTCTCATTTTGAGAAAATATTTTCTGATGTGCATATAAATTCCTTCTTGTATGGATTCTCTGAGGCTAAATTAGGAACCAAACTTGAAAGATAAATGTAAGTTTCAGAAATTTATTTAAGTCAAAACCATTCAGTAGTCAGAACAATACAACTAGTTTTTATAACTAAACACATAGGTGTAACAGAGACCAGTGGCCATTTTCACGATCTCGGCATAGTGCTAAACTTACGGAACAAGGGCATCTTCATGGCCCGATTTCTGACATCATCACACCATGATTCCGTTTTCAGGGTACAATGACATCAGAAATCATGCCACGAAGACACCCTTGTTCCATGAGTTTAGCTCTATGCCAAAACGTGTGAAAACGGCTAGTTTTTTTGCAATAAATAATGTCTTTAAATTCAGTTAAGTAAATGGTTGTTTCTTAGTACTACTTTAGAGGGAGTAAAGTCCATCTTTTTTGGGTACATCAAGTGCCAAAGTCTTTTGATACAGTTTTCTTGGTTATAGGAACAAACTGGAACCCAGGCTTCAACTTAGAAATTACAGTCCTATAATAATAACTTAATTCCAATAATAATACCCAACTAAATTTAACACCCTCCTTTACTCATTGGATATGAAATGGGGGGAAAATGAACACTGATTTTCGTGGTTCATCGCGTTCCATGAACCATGAACTTTCACGAAATTGTCTCGTTTCATGAAACAATTCGTTAGGTTCATGATTTGTCAGATCCCGGGGGCCCTACAATGGCCCCCTTCATACCCAGAGATGCCAAAATTGCAGGGAGTCAAGCAAGACCCCAGAGCCAGGCAATGCCCTGAGACTGGGGTGAAGGGCTGGCGCGCCCATAGAGGCCAGGTAGGCGGCGGCCTCAGGCGCGAGGGCCCTGGAGAGGCACCGGAGGGGGTGTTGGGGGCGGAGGCACACGCCACAGAGCTGGCGTGGCTGGCCCGCAGCTGCTGCAGCCAGCCAGCCCTGTGCCGCCGCCGCCACCACATGCCCCCAGCCGGGCGCAGCAGCCACGAGCTGCTACCGGGGCAGCGTGCGGAGCGCGGAGCAGCCTCTGCCCGCCACCCCAGCCATCCGCTGGCGAATGCCCCGGCTTGCGCTGCGTGGTGATGTCATCACGCGATGACGTCATTGCGCAGTCTGTGGGAGGGGGGTTGCCGCAGGCATCAGAGACCCTGGCTCCGGCAGTGCTGGGGTGTGGTGGTGTGGAGGAAAAAAGGCACTGTCACCCAACAACCTTCCCAGCAAGGACAAGAGCAGGAAATAAGAAAGAGGCTGTTCAGTCTCTTATGAAGCAGCAGAAAATCCAGCCCAAAGCTCCCAAATCCACTCTCACTCCAAATCCCAGTAACAGCTCCTCCCTCTCCGTCTGTCTACTGGAACTGAAAGCAGGAGACATAGAACTGTGTCTTATTTAAAAAAGGCTCACATAGAGCAGAATAGGAGCTCTCTGGTTGGCAGATGGACCTGCCTAATAGGGTTTGGAGGGATGAGATTGGTGTTCCCATGGCTACAGAAGGTCCATCTCCCCCCTGCTTGTTGCTCTCATAGAACAGAATGGGAGCTCTCAGACTGGCAGGGAGAGCTGCCTATCAAGGTTATGTAGGTTAAGATTGTGGTTTCCATGGTAACGAAAGGTCTGCAGACATTCCGGGCCTATGTTGCCTAGGGAATCAATGAATCGGCACCAGCCTGTCTGGCATCATGAAGCATTCGCGGATAGAACAAATTGACCCCAAAAACTATGGATTTCATGAAAAACACAGCCCATGAAACGTGTTTTCGTGATACATGAATCGGCCTGATTCAGCACAAAATTTGATTCATGTTTCAATTCATGCCTATGTCTACTCATTAATTTTCACATACAACATGTTTCCTGTTACCCTTTTAAAGGTAATACGATTGTATAAAATTTTATCAAGCTCCCCCAGCAATCAGCCTCTTCCTCTGCTGCTAAACCACCTGGATCATGGAGGTTACATGCACAGATAACTCATGTTCTAAACATATTATGTGCTTTCAAAATTTTGGGGAAGAGGAAGCTTTTCTGCTGTGTTTCAGTCTAGCTACAGAAAACTGTAGGGAAAAGAAATTGAATATTTTGTTCTCTGTCTCCCCCCGGTTCTTTAATCTTCAAGTACCACGCTTTTAAACATGTTGGCCTGACATTCTGATTAAGTAATGATCTTCTAATATAAGTTGATTGGTTGAAGGAGTAACATTAGAAGATACGGATGCAGAAGATGAAACCAGAGTTCCAAGTCTGGAGGCAAGGAAAGATCATAACCCCCCCTACTTTTTTCCCCAAAGGAGGCTGAATAAGTGATGCTGGGGTTTCTCTCTTATTTGAGGCGGGGCAGGAGGGGTAAAAAGGGCAATTGACTGCATGAAGGAATATGGTAAAATAATTCAAAGGAAACATACAGAGCTAATGAGGATTAAGTCTAATTATCTGGAGAAAGGGAAGGATATAAACCTGTATAGAAAATGATGATGCAGCAGGAAGGGGAGACATCCAGAATTTAACACACACACACACACACCCCGAAATCAGACTTGTGTGGAATGTCTGTGGCATTAAAGAATACAGTTATATTTAACACCAACACCACCAAAAATAATCATTGTGCTCTAAATGTGAAAAAAATTACAAGTCTAGATAGCTTTGGTGTTGCTTTAGACTAATTGTTCCAGAAAGTTTTAGCGAAGAATCAGGAAGGCTTTGTTTTGTTGTTCATTCTCCTTGCAAGCTGTTGTATTCTTCCTTGGTAGTAATAATAACAATAGCTGCAATATTAATATAGGACTTAAGGAGCTGTTCAAACCTCTCTTGCAACCACTTTGTAAGGTAGGCCAGCATTATCAGCTCTACATTGCAGATAAGGACACATTGCTGCATGTTGCTCAAGGCCACCAAATTCATGGGCAGAGGTGAGATTTGAACTGGGGTGGGGATATTGCTGGTTGGTAGCTCAGCCACTCTGTTTCAGAAGCTTGCTTCTAATAATAGTAATTGGTAAAGATATTTTTCACTCCCCCCACCTTTCTTCTAAGGAAGCAGACATGGTTCTCTCTCTCCCCTTCCATTTTATCCTTGCAACCACCCTGTTTGTTTTGTGATGGTGATCAGCTGCAATGCAGTTTTGTCCTAAAGGGTTATGTGAAGTGAATGGATGGTGCTAGCTTGTATCTTACAGATGCCATTACAGATAAGCGAGTTGGATCTTGTGCAGCGACAACCGAACTATGCAGTATAGACAGCAAACATTTTGGTGTAGAGCCAGTTTGTTGTAGAGAGACAGTTTGGTGTATTGGTTAAAAGTGCTGGACTCTAATCTGGAGAACAGGGTTTGATTCCCCACTCCTCCACTTGAAGCCAGCTGGGTGACCTTGGGTGAGTCACAGTTTCTAGGAGCTCTCTCAGCCTCACCCACCTCATAGGGTGTTTGTTGCGGGGATAATAATAGCATACTTTGTAACCCGGTCTGAGTGGATATTAAGTTGTCCTGAAGGGCAGTATATATTCAAATGTTGTTGTTGTTATAACCTGCCTGCTTTTGCCTTTCCTCTACACTGCAGTCTTCCTTGTCCTTTCCATGAAATTGTACCCACAAGGGTCATTGGATCCTCAAGAACATCACGGAGGTTGAAGGGGTGTGTGTGTTCCAATAAACTGAAGGGGGAATTGGCACAAATCTCCCTCCTATGGTTGCTGGCCTCCCAGTGAAGCCTGGAGATCTCCCAAAATTACAACTGATCTGCAGCCTACAGAGATCAGTTTCCCTGGAGAAAATAGTTGCTTTGGAGGTTGAACTCAAGGCACTATACCCACTGAGGTCATTCCACTCCCCAGGTTCCACCCCCAAATCACCAGGAATTTCCCAGCCCAGAGTTGTCAACCCTCTCCCCTCCTCCTTGAACAGAAGTATGGGTTTTCCAGGAAAAATTGAATTGGAAAATCTTTCAGAAAATATTCTGGAAATATTTTCCAGTTCCAAAGTCAATACAGGAAAGCAAATACCGCATGTAAAAGCCTGGGCCATGTAAAAAGACTGGGGTTTGACCATGTTTCATACCCCAAAACTAGACCATCTAACATGATTGATTTGCAGCACAACAACTCTGACAACTATAGGTATATAGACTATATTTACTTACATATATGGGGCAGAACATTTTCCATAGAAAAATATAGCATCAAAATATTTTTCTGGAAATTTTAGAAATATTTTTCAGAAATATTTTTTTCTGAAAATTTTGGAAAATTTTCCACCCCACATCCCTGTTGGGGATGAAAAGGGAGTTTAGGGTCCACGCCAGTAGCTTTTGTACAGGTTCAAAGGAAACTGAGTGGCCTTTCACTTCTTTGGGGATGTCAAGTAGATTGGGAGATCTGACGGGGGGATGCGGAGTAGGAGAGTGATGAGATCTCACTGGGCTCCTGTCTGTGCGGAGTGGGAATATTTAGGGGCCGCTGTGTACCATTCCCTGGCAATAATGTGCATGGCTGATAAATGACCAGCTCAGTGGCAGAAAAACTCGCTTTTTAAATTGTTTTCCCTGGACAGAGAAAGTTGGATAAGATGATCTTTTCAAAGGTCTCATCTTTCAATATCCATACTCAGGTCCAAGGGAAATGTGGAATAGAGCTTTTGTCCTCAGCAGGAAGGAAAATATGGGTAATTTATAATTTTGTAGGAGTGCAGCTGAAGCAAAGAATGGCAGTAACTGATCTTTTCTTTTTTGAAAGAAAGTTGCTAACCTTTATGGCTCCTAAAATATGTGCCTTTGGGCATTACCCAGAAGTGAGAGATGTGACTAAATCCAATTTTCATCGATTGAGTGGTGAGACTTCAGTGTCCTTGCAACAGTGATGAGAACCAAGATCAGGATGCCGTCTATAACACACGTTACCAAGGAGGAAGCCCCACAGAACACGGGGCTCTATACATTTTACACAATAAAGAGAAATGATGGTGCATATTGAAGAGAACCACAGAAATAGCTGTAAAAAACATTGCCATTTGGGAAAGTATAGCCAAATACAACTTTAGGTTTGCCAATTTTGGGGAGACGAATTTCTTCCTGTATCCCACAGTACTGTAATCCACCCAAAGTTTTGGGTATAGGACTAAGCGAACACTTGTGAAGGCAGGTTTTGCTTTTCTGTATTTTTTACTTCTCTATTTTGATGAGAGAATTCCCAACTGAATCCAGCAATAGTTACTTTATTTAAATCCATCCATACACCAGCAGTGTTTTCAAGGCTGGATCCTTGGCTTGTAAAAGGAGTATTTGCAGAGTGAAGTCTGGGAATGAATGAATGGGAAGGCAAAGTTTCTCCTCAAGTTTTTTAATTTCCAGACCAGAATAAAGTTTCCTAATGTGCATTTTGGCTTTAGCTATAGCGTGTGCAGGGGCATAAATCTTTCTTTCTCTTTAGCCTCTGGTGTTCTCTCTGCAGTAAATCCACCGGCCTTAAGCTGTCAACAAGTAAAATGAAAAAAAAAATTTAAAATCCAGACAGCCTTTGGTTGAGCAGGGTATTTTAAGTGCATGCCACAGAAATAATTAAGATTTCTTGTTTTGTGGTAAGGATCTCTTGTTGTGGAAGAAACTGTATATTCTTCAGACCCAGACGACGAACAAGCAGCTGAATTAACACACACAGCAAACACACTGCTGAAAATAGTTCCTTCTCATTTGGCTTGGGCAGGATGAATTTCTTAGCCGTTTGGCAATCTTGCAAGAATTTGGTTCAGTATTATAGGCCGCTGTAATGTATCAGATGGAATTTTTATTACGAAAACTGCCCTAAGAAATGCCAAATTAAATTTGATCATGTGTTCAGCACACCTAATAACTAATAGCATAAGTTCCCCTCCCCTCCCCCCCAAACAGAGAGGGGGACATGGATGGCTCAGTGATTGAGCACATGTTTTTCATCTAGAAGTTCCCAGGTTCAAATTCTGTCATCTCCTGTTCAAAGATCTTGTGCAGCAGATGTTGGGGAACAAATTTTCACTTTGCAAGACCCTGTAGAGTTGCTGTTGATCAGAATAGACAAGGGGTAGTATAGGTAGTTCCTTAGTACAAAGCAGTTTTTGATGCATATCACAGAGAGTCTGTAGTGCAGTGACACAGACCACGTTTCTGTGTATATGAGGTTCTTCGTTCAGGTAAGGGATCTTTGGTACCATGTGATGTGAAAAATTTTCTCTGCTTGAGATCCTGGAGAGCTGCTGCCAGTCAGAGTAGATAAAATTGATCTAGACAGATACGGTTGCCAGCCTCCAGGTGGTAACTGGAGATCTCCTGGAATTACAACTGTTCTCCAGGCAACCGAGACCAGTTTCCCTGGAGAAAATGGCTGCTCTGAAAGGTGAACTGTATGGCATCATACCCCACTGAGGCTCCTCCCCTTCCTCAAACCACACCCTTTCCAGGCCCCACCCCCCAAATCTCCAGGAATTTCCCAACTTGGACCTGGCAACCCTAAGACAGAGCACTGGTGTGATTCAGTGTAAGGCAGGTTTGTATGTTTGAGCAGAGTTATCAGGCGACTAGCATTTGTGAACTGGAATCAAGTTGAATTATTTTTCTTATTGGCTCACCAATGAGTAACCTGGACAAGGTAGGCCTGTTAAACTTTTTGTGGGCCAGTTAAAAACATTTACAAAGCTGTATTCATATTTTTCTTTCTTTATGGCCTTTCTCAATAATTTGATTTATTTGTATGGCACCCTCAGAGTGCACAAGTGTATAGTTAGTAACAAAAAGTGAAGCCTTCCTCCTCTCAAGACGCGTATGTTCTAAAAGCAGTAGTGAGGGTAGGGGCGGGGGAGGCAAGAACGTAAGTGCGATTGAATGGCATTAACTGTTGATTGTTAATTCCAAATTCAACTGTCTTTAAAAAAAGATTATAAATGGCTTTTAAAAAATAAAGTGCTAGTATCATCCTTCAAATAAGGATGACTCTTCCATATTTTGTGGATTTATATCTAGTTGCTCTTAGTTGGGTGCAGTGTGTTCCCTCAGGAATGGGACGTAATGAAGACTGGTTTGTTTGTTTAGGATTATTTATAGTCCATCTTTCTCAGCGAGACTCAAGGTGGGTTACATAATTTAAGTCAATATCAACTCTCAGAATAGCAATTGCAGAGTGGGGTGGGGGGCAGGAGAGGGAGGCTTTGGCCCCCGTGCCTTGCTTGTAGACCTTCCTGGGACACCTGGCTGGTCATTATGGGGAAACGGGATGTTGGACAAGATGGAGCATTGCAGTGATCTAGCAAGGCTTCTGTGTGTTTGCCAGGCTGCCTCCATTCCTGTATTCCTCACTTTGAAACCATTTGAAAAATTTTTTTAAAACAGCTGTTGGGGTGAGAAGGTAATCAGCCTTATCTCTTGAGGCTGCACAGTGGAAGCTGACAGCATCTCCCTATTTTGTAAATACTGTAAGCTGCTTTGGACATGTTCTTTATATGAAAAGGAGCCCTATAAATACTCTCAAATAAGTATTCCAAACAGAGGCTGCGTCTTCCTCTTCCATGTTGCTTATTGTGAGAACACCAGTGCTAATCCTCTTGTAAAGTGAAGCTCCAATTTTTCTGAATTCTGTGGTTCCATACTAACATACACAAGATATGTCCCCCCCCCCCCGAGACTTTTTGTTGTCCTTCAGTCACACCAGGGCTTCTCTTCTGGAGAACATAGTAATTAGCAGTGATAAGGGGAGCCCTGATGTCACTTGATAACCAGACCACAAGTCTAGTGTGAAATTGGATTAGGCCAGGATTCTTTCTATAACCGGTTCTGAGAGGAAGTAGTAAACCATTAAGGATGATGAGGCAAGATGATGTGTTGAGAGGACAGGAAGATATTTTGGGTTGGGAATCCCTGTGAGTGCTTCCTGAAAGGAAGGAAGGAAGGAAGGATGGATCCGGTCTTCACGCCAAGGACTCAACACAGCCTGTTGGCTGAAGGAACAGCTGCTCTGTCCCTGGTGTTTTCCACTTAGCACTCTGCTTATGCTTAGTTGAAGCAGCACTACCAATTCAGTCTTAAGGACATTAAAGTCAAAACTAATTTACAAGAACAAGAGGATCGCCTGCGTTACTCCAAGGCTTATCTGGTTCAGATTTTGTGTCCAACAGAAGTCAGGCTGATGCCACTGAGGGCCAAGCTACAAGTGACGAATGACACTTGAACGGCAAGTGGATTGAGTGGAGGGCAAGTGAACAGGGAGAAATACACTTGCTGTTCAAGTGTCATTCGTCACTTGTAGCTTGGCCCTGAGAGCTCAGAAGCGTTCTACCCTGATTGTTTTGCTTGAGTGTCTGGTGTTTAGAGATATACTGCTCCTGTTCAAGGAAGTTATGTGTAGCTGTCATGGCTAATTGTCATTTGCAGACATACCCTTCCCCACGAATGTGTCAGATCTTTTAAAAAGGTGCCTAGGCTACTGTCTTTGATAGATCAGCAACCCTGTGAGGTGCGTGTGACTAAGAGCATGCCTTGCCTCAGGTCATCTGATGAACTTTATGACATGAGTGGGGATTCAAGCCTAGGCCTCCACAGTCACAGTTCAACATTTAACTATGACACTATACCACATCTCTTGTAGCAATGAAGTTAATTATGCTTGGTGTCAGGGCTCATTTTGATGGAGAGCACGCAGGAACGCAGTACCGGCAGTTCCCCAAAGAGGTCACATGACAGGTGGCCCCGCCCACCCGACTCAGCCATTTTGGACCCGTTTCAGCTTGGATTGGGGCCGAAACGGCCTGACTCAGGCCTCTGATGGGTGGTGGGTCACTCTCCTGCTTGGGCCCCTTTTCAGCCATTTTCAGCCCCTTTTTGCCATTTTGGGCCCAATTTCGGCCCTGAATGGCCAGAATTGGGTCCAAAACAGCTGGGATAGGCAATGTCAGGGGGTGTGGCATATGCAAATCAGTTATGCTAATGACACACTGCAGATGCTGGGCAAGGGGTGTGGTATATGCTAATGAGTTATGCTAATGAGTTCCTCCAGCTCTTTTTCTATGAAATGACCGCTGCTTGGTGTGAAGGACTTCCTTTTGTCTTTTTGGAGCAAACTGTTAATTACCTCCATTGGACCACCTTGAATTTTGAGTGTTACAGTTGAGAAAAATGATTGTTATGACAGCTAAATCTTCTGAGCAAACAGACTGAATCTATGCTAGTTTAATAAATCACCTTCTCAATGGGCAGAACTGTGTTGTACAGAATTATGTCATTGGATGAAAGCAAATCTGGATTTCCAGTGCAGAATTCAATTTCCTAACCATCTGCTTTTATTTCAACGTTTCTAGTCCTTATGATAGGCTTCAGCCAGTGTGAAAGCCTGTGTTTCTGAAAAGGAGCTGAGCAGGATTCAGAAGTGGACAGTGAACAAGGCTTGTACGCCTTCTTCCTTGCTCTTCTAGCTAGCAGAAGCAGAATAAGTTGTGTATGTCAAGTGTGGGAGGTGGAAATGGGAAAAGGTTGTACTGTTTGCAGAGTCCTTTTTATTTCTTTATTTAAATCACTTATTTGTTTATATAATAATAAATCCAGTAATATAAACAGTATATTATAAACAATAATATAAACAGTAATAATAATAACATTAATAATAACATTCGATTTATATACTGCCCTTGAAGGCAACTTAACACCCACTCAAAGCAGTTTACAAAGTATGTTATTGTTATCCCTACAACAATCACCCTGTGAGGTGGGTGGGGCTGAGAGACCTCTGAGAGAGCTGTGACTAGCCCAAGGTCACCCAGCTGGCTTCAAGTGGAGGAGTGGGGAATCAAACTCGGTTCTCCAGATTAGAGTCCCGTCACTCTTAACCACTACACCAAACTGGCTCTACATGGAAGCTTGGCTGCAGAGAAATTTGCTGTTACTAACTAGAGCAGGAGAAACTCTGATGAACCCTTGAGCACAAGCGATGCAATAAATTGAAGAAATAAGTAAACCCAAGAAGAGAACAGTGCAGTGTGTAATGAATGAAATGGGTCTTCTTGGACCCTGCAGGAGTAGTACAGCTTAGTATTGTGCAACAGTGGCACAGATAGCACTGTTCTGCTTCTTTGGTCCCCTGCTGGAGAGTGTAACTAACAGGCATATACCTCTGAGTAGTAAAAGTAATGAATCACAGGCAGGACCTAATTAGCTACTTCCTCAACTTTTTAAATTTTATTTCTACTTTTAGTTTTGCAGTTACATGTTTAAAAGGATAGTCCTGGTCAAAGGTGCCAGTTTCCTGCGTTGGTGGGGCAGGAAATTAGGTAAGATACAATGGAGGCAGGACTCAGGTGAGGACAAGGCTGGTCAGCCCAGTATACGGTCTGGAGATGAAGAATGTTACGATTCTAAGGTGTGGGGAAGGGTTTCCACTCTTTTGCTGATGAGCAAATACCCCTTTCCTTGACTCAATACATATTCTACAAAGCTCTGATTTCAAAAGGCACTGTAGGGTGAGGATTGATGTAGGAATGGGTATAAGGTGACTGTTTCTCTTTGGAAGTGTAGCTCTTCAGGTGTTCCTGCGTGAAATGGCCAAAACCTTCTAAGAACCTAGGAGTGCTGGGTTGAAGATGATTCTTATATGTGTATGGTAGTATCCTTATGTAACTGCCACCTTGCTATTCTTTTACACACTGGAACTGTCCTGCCTAACTGTACTTTAGATTGTTGTTCTAGATTTACGTACTTATGTGTAAGTTTTCACCTTTAATATGTTTTCAGGTGATCACTTGAAAGTCTGCACCCAAGGCTACACATGCTGCTCTCAAGAAATGGAAGAGAAATACAGCCAGCAGAGCAAACACGACTTCAGAAATGCTGTTGTTGAACTTAGCAATAATTTGCAAGCAACCTTCAACTCCAGATACAAAAAGTTCGATGGTAAGTCCTAGATTTTGCTGAGCCCAGTCAGTGAATCCCAAAATATCTTTCTGTGCTTAGTTTGTACAGATAGCATTTCTTTCTCCCTCTGTTTCTCTTACTTCTCTTCCATCCAGTATGTGAGGAGATGAATGACTCATGAATTGTGGTTGCAAAGTTAGAACATTGCTTGTTTTGCAATCTGGTTTAATAGAAATATTTGCTGATTAAGGCTTCCTAGGTGCCCACAAGAGGAATGAGTCTGCTTTTCTGATTTAGCTTTTAAGCAGTGCATTCTACAATGAGAACCTCAGTTTCCATTGTGGAATTCCTACTAGCCAGATGGATGTGGCTTGCAAGAGTTTTGTTTTCAGACGGTACTGCTAACTGGCAAGCCTGATAATGGCACACTTTCAGCCCAGACACAATGTTTTATACAGCTAATTATCAGAATGGGGGGAGGGGGTCCACATGGGAATAGAATGGATGCCAAATATGGTAGTAATCATTCTCCACCCCCTCCTCTGCCTCTTTTGAGGGGGAATAGATAGTCAGCAGCTTTTAAACTCTTGGCATGGTTTTTCAAAAGCCAAAAAAATTATGTGGACGGAGCAATTTTTAAAACCTTAGAATGAAAGGAATTGAAAGCCCCTTATTCAAGGGCAGAAATGCATGAAAAAAACCTTCCATTCATACAGTTTTTTAAATATACACAATACTTTTGTTTTCCTGAAGGTACAGAGCCCCACCTTGTGTCTTTTGTCTCAGTGGCGTTTAGACTGGAGTCTCCCTGGAAACTCATGGGTCTGATAGATCAAAATTGTGTGGCAGAGAATTTTTCTCATTCCAGTTAGGTAGCCCAGCTGGCTTGAGAAACGGCAGGTCTGTTAACATGGTCTCTTGCAAGTCTTCCCTCCTCTTTATCCACATGAGAAAATCGCTGCAAGTAGGAGAAATGGTACATAAATAGGGAAAAGTCTGGGATGAATGCTTCTCCTGGCCATGCTATAATTTTCTGCTTGCAAAGAGTCTCTTCCCTCTTGCAGAGAATTTCTTCCCCCACCCCCACCAGTGGCTGAGCATTCAATTCTCTCCCATTTGCAGCCTGAGGAATGACATCCCTGGGGGGAAAAGATTACCATTTGGTTTTACTTAGAAGGGTATAAACTAGCCAAACTTTGAGAAGAGAAGCAAGCATTGAGGTTCAGGGTGGTATTAAGTTCTATTTGCATGAGGTTGATGCTCTTACTGCTTACCGAAAATGACTCCTGCATCCTTGGCTGGCTCTGTGGTTCTCATTCACTGCGTGGCCGCTTCTTCTGAGCTGCCTCGCTCACTGGACAGTTAACTAGAGCCTTTCCCTTCTTTGGGGCACACTGGCTGTATTTTCTGAGGCTGACCAGCTTACTAGCAGACAAAATGAGACAGCCGGTGGAAGAAATAGCAAATTGTCAATGGTTTGGGTTATTGTTGTGGCTTTATAGCATGAAGGGAACTTTTCTGGATTTTCTGTCTCAGGTACCAAAGTATCTAATCTCTGCCCTTGACTTCATAAGGATCCACAGTATGTGTGGCCAGTTTGCTCGGCCAAGCCTCAAAACTCAGCCCTTGACATTTTCACTGTGCAAACAAAGAGGCAAATTTATCTGGACCCCTTTTAAACAGAAGGTGAAGGACACGATGTAAGGGCAGAAGAACAATGCTGTCTTGCGCCCTTGTTGGGATTCTTGTGCCGCTGGGTCAAGAAGACTAGCGCACTGCATCCTCAGTGAGCCATGCTACTGAATATCTTTCTAAGTACAGAGGCTTTCTTTTCTTAGACTATTAGATGTCTGCCTGAATGTTCAGCTCATCGATGGATAACCTGGCAGCTGGGACGCTCAGTGGATATTCTGTGGGTTGCATGTAAATTAGGAAGAACCTTAAAAAGTAGGGGCTTCTGTGCATTGCTGGGAAGTGCAGGTTTAAAAAAACAGAAAGGTGGGGCTGGGGAGGATCCAAGTATGCATTACATTCCTTCAAATTGTGGAATAGGCCAGTGTGGATGCTGTTTCAGACAACAGCTGGCACACCCTACAGTTCTTCTGTTTTAAAGGAATGCTGGAAAGATCCTGGATGTGAATTACATAACAGAAAGGTACTGCTACTAAGTCCTGATTATGTCTGAATGCAAACAGTCCAAAAAGAGTGGATTGATCGTTGCTTTCAAGCTAGTTTGCAGCTAGTTTTGTTCCTCTCCATTTGTATTATTTGTGGTTTGTTGTGACATCTGAATTCATGAACCACAGTTTGATGTCCCTTAGGGTCACCTGGTCACACAAAAGATGTTTGGGGGAGGACAACCTCACTGCTGGAGGGGAGGGCAGGAGAGAGACAAAGAACCCAGAGACTGTTGCACAAATCAGAATTTGCTGGGACAGCTGATTTCAGACCAAGGCTTGAGCAGTGCAGCAGGAACAAGGATGCTATTAAGATTGCTGGGGATTACTTATTGCCTCCGATCCCAGTTACTCCATTTTTTATTTTTAAAAGTTAAAGCAAATAGGCGGTAAAGTAAAATGAAACCTTGGCTGCAACCACAGAGTGGAAAGAAACCAAGCAAGCTGACTCTACCTCCTGCTGGTTGCTGGGATGCTGTAACTCTCCATCTTCTCCAGGACAGGAAAGGCTCAGCTTGGCATTCTCAGGTGCTTTCACGTTAGAGTGGTGGTGGGGAGGGAACAAGGGGGACTTGGTGAGAATGTCTGAGCGAGAAGCCAAGGGTAGATCAGTTTATCTAACATCGCTCATCAACTTTGCAGTTGGTGGTTTGTGGCAGGACATGGATGTTTTAATAGTGAGTGCAGAGATTGATTTCCCTTCTACCCATTCAAAGGTTGCTGTGATTCTATAGGTGTGCATGTTTTGTTGCCATAGATCTTCCTAGGGGAGGATGGGGAAAGAAAGCCCCTGAAGAGCATGCTTTCTGATGGTGAAACCAATGAAAATGGAAATCCCTTTACTGGTAGAAAAGCTTCATTGTTGATCATGCAACGAGATCAGAACTGTTTTGGATGTTTGTGTGTGTGTGTGTGTGTGTGTGTGTGTGTGTGTGTGAGTGAGTGAGTGAGTGAGTGAGTGAGTGAGTGAGAGAGAGAGAGAGAGAGAGAGAGAGAGAGAGAGAGAGAGAGAGAGAGAGAGAGAGAGCAGGGGAGGGGACACTCTTCTCATTAGAGGTGAAATATAGCTTTTACTTTTCACCTTATCCATTAAGGTGGATGGGTGATCAGCTGTTGCTGAATTCTTTGATGTGCTTTTCAAACGTCACAAATTATATGGACGGAGCAACACCTGAAGTCTGAGAGTAATGTTAGTTTTTCATCCCTTTGTTCCTGGTTCCTTATAATGCTGTCCATATGCCCAGCAGGACAGCAGCGCACTGTGTAATTTTAGTTACTAATTGATACAGACCAGTCTATGGCCCATTGTTCGCTTGTTTAAAATTTAACATGCTTTTTTTCTCTGACACTGCCTCTTCCCCCCTTTCAGTCTTAGTTCTTTGGTAATCCTGGTTAGTACAAGTGTACATGTGGCAGCTTTGAGAACCAGTCAGTCTGTCTGTTCACCCAGTTATCATGTTTTTGAAACATTTGTCAAAAAGTGAAAGGAGGGGAAAAAACTTTTCTGCAAGGTCTAGAAATCTCTGCAAAGCTCATTCATGAGTTGCAAATGTACTTTTCAATCCCATTTTGCAGGAAAAGAGCATGCACATTTTACATCAATCTATGTGAATTTGCAAAAATTTGATTTCTGATTTTTCAGTCAATTCTAAGCCACTGAATTCCAAACCCTTGGTATGTTCTCCAGATTTTAAAGAAAGAACTTTTTTTCTTCAGTCCCTTTTCTTATTTGTTCTCCCATGCATGAGATGTATAAGGCTTTTAATTTATGTCCAACACAACCACTTCAACCAGTAAAGGGATGATGGCAAGGGAGGAGTGGTCCTTGACTCATAGATTTGTGAAGATGTCTGTGTTCTCATGATCCTTTGGCCTGAACTGGAATGACAAACCAGGATTCTCTGCACGTCGGCTTTTTGCCATCTTTCACCCTGGTGCTTAAGAATAGTTCTAGTGTTCTGGATTCCAGCTGCAGAGAAGCATGTAAAATAAAAATGACTAGGAGCATGATGTGAGACAGACAGAGACAGTTCTGGGACCCACCACGGGCAGGAAAGTGCACAGACTGTCCCGAGAGGCTTTTCTGCATAAAGCCTTTAACTTGTTTTTTTCTTGCACTGAGACCTCTTCAATCATGATGTCAACTCTTCTGGGTATTTTTCTTTATTTAGGACTTTGCCCCTTGGCTCCTTAAAGAGCTTTCCTCACTCCCAAAGGATCTTGCCCCAATACAGGGTGTAACGTCTTCAGCTTAAGTTTCTTCAAGCTGTGTGAGCGAAACTCTCTTCCTGTACTGATAAGTGCTAACACATGTCTGAAAAACCAAAGTGCTCAAAAGCTTTCAAACGTTGTCCCCCCCGCCCCCTTTCCTGCTCAACTTCACATTCCATAAGTGTGTGAACACTCTGGATATGCAGCGGTTTCTCACAGCTCCTTTACGGGGAGGAGTGAAGACCTCTGTGTTCATCTTGCAGAAGATTTTAAAAGTGGGATAGCCAGACATGATTCACTGAAGCAGATATGACAGACAGCGCTTAAAGTCCCTGCAAAACCTAGCAAATGTTCATGAAGACATGGTAGACATTTGGATTTGTGTCATTGTAAAATAATACTGCTTCCAGGGATTCGCATTTTGAGAGCCAGTGTGGTGTAGTGGTTAGAGTGTTGGACTACAAATCTGGGTTCAAATCCTGGCTTTGCCAGGGCAGCATGCTGGATGCCTTTGGGCCAGTCACACACGTTTAGCCTAACCTACCCCGTATGGTTTTTGTGAGGGTAAAATGGAGACAAGAACAATGTGAGCTGCTTTGGATCCCATCGAGGAGAAAGGCGGGCTATAAACGAAGCTGTGGCTGCTGATAATAATATAATAACACTTGTGCAGTAAAATGCAGCTTCTTCTTATCAACGAGCTTGTTTTCCTACACAGTTAATAAGGGCTAGAAACTTGCTTGAATTTTGAGTTGGCACAGGCTATCAGATTGAATGCTAGACGGCTTGCAAGAACTATTGGATGGAATTCAGATCTGCTCAAATCAAGTCTTTTCAGCAGATTGTGTACTGTAGGCACTGAGTAAGTTTCCAGGAGAAGGCCAGTACCGGATAGGTGCCTATCCATACTCTGCTGCTCAAGGCTAGAGAACTCACAGTTTTCTATAATGGCTGCTATTGTGTCTTGTGGCCTTGTCCTTGTGCTAAGCAAATTAAGACCTGCCTTCTAAAAGCTAAGGCACATTGTGTCTGCTAGGCACAGATGGGGTTATCAATGAAAGTCCACCTTTAAGTGTTTGCGTTTGACAGGTTCCCCCCTCCACCCTCACAGGAAGCCAGTCAGCCCGATAATTTCATGAGCGCTGATTTGCTTTCTCTGCTACTGTAAAACACACTTCTTTACAATGCTGTAAAACAAGAAAGTAATCTTTAAATGTACAACTTTGTTTGAGAACAAGTCCTGCTTCCAAGACAAAGGAAAGGTGTCGACTCATTTTGCCCTTCAAACTGTCAAGATAGGAGACGGGACCTCTGCTATTTTTTTCCTCTTCAAGGTCGAGAGGGTTATTCCTGGGTGCACAGGGGTGGCTCATTAAACTGCGAAGAGCTGGCTCTTGCAAGTCAGGAAAACGGAGAATACATAATGAGAAAAATAGTAGCAAGGTCTTGCTGTTTGCCTTTTAAGATAACAAATGGCATTGGAACATCACGGACAGTGGTGTGGCACTTCATGGATCCATAGTTTGCCATATATGTGTCCATGTTTTTAGCAAGATGGTGTAATAAAGACAGCTTTATACTTCCTACTGAATCTGTCTTGAGAAGTGTTACCATACAGTGTGCACCAGTAGCATGCTGTAGTTTTGCTTTGTGTCATCAGTTGGCCAAAAGTTTGTCTTCCAACAGCTCCTAGAGAGAGACCTTAATTCAGGGGTAAGGGGCACCCAATACATGAGAGAGAACATTGCACAGTACCACCACTTCTCTTTTTGGCGTTTGCTGATCCTCATATTACTTGTCTTTTAACTTTGTTTTCATTTCTTATTAATTTTTATTCCAGGACCTAAGTACCCCACCTATCCCTAAAGGGCTCAAGGGAGTCTCCTGTTAACTTTTACAAGCCCTTTCTACTTTGACTCTTGCTGCTATTTGATGCTTCTGTCACAGGAACCTTGTGCAGAGCCCATGTAAATGGGATTCTCTATAAACTTTAGGTTATCCACATGGCACATATGCCCACCACTGGCTACTAATCAGGGAGACTCCATTATTAGAGCACTGAATTCCATCGGGGGGAGGCCTTGGCTTCCATGCTTAGTTGTTGGCCTTCCAGAATAACTGGTTGGCCACTGTGCGAGACAGGATGTTGGATTTGATGGACCAGTAGTCTGATCCAGCAGGGCTCTTCTTATGTTCTTATGAAGAGTAGGAGCTCATACTGCTGTTTTTCTTTTGGCTTGGTTTATTCTTTCCTTTCACACAAGAGTTTGGACTCTGTGCTGGTAAACAGATTCTGTTTTGCAAAATTGTACACCATTGGCTTGCCAGGGGCCAGAGGCGAGTACTTAGAGCAATTCCAAATACTTATTAAAAAGATGATAATGTGAGGACCATTTCCCTGCTTTACCTAATTAATCAAGGGGCAGATCCCACAAACACCAAAGCATGTAGGTTGCTTGAAACAATCTGTGTGATGACCTGGCAGAGTGTAAGCCATAGGGATTCTTTAGAGTGCAGTGGAATGTCATGCAGAGTGAAAGCTGCTGCATGTGTCCCCCATGCCAGTCAGAATGTATATGAAGCAAAACCAGACGACAGCAGCAGATGTAACTGGAGAGCCATTGCCATGTAGCTGAAGTTCTGAACAGCCTCTGCTGGATTATGCAAAGTGGGCCTAAGCCCATCAAGGTTTGGTGTGTCTCCAGTAAAAAGGTTTGTCAGAGGAGCATGGTAGCTGGTGCAGAATTTGATCAAGATTGTTAATTTTCATTTGCATAAATGACGTCAGTCCTGTGTGAATTCTCAGAAGCTCTTACAGTCTTGCAAAGGATGTTGAAGTGCCAGTAATGCTTCTGTTCTTGTACAGTGTTCCAAGTGATCCTGGGATACACCTTTCAAAACCAACATCATGATTACTCTAAACAAATTGCCACCCCAGGCAACGGCTTGGGTTGCATTTGCAACTGGAAAGTAGAGCACTTCTCTAATGTGATGTGCAAAAACACCCCTGATTTGAGTCGGTGTAGCCTGATCCTTTTGCTTTGTCCTAATTGGACGTGGGGAGTGGTTGCAGTCTGTCAAACTGGGTAACCTTTTCCACCCTGTGAAATATTTGGCAATACATCTGCAATTAATAGGGTGCTGTGCATGAGTTCAGATGGTATTTGTGGTCTTCATGCGATCCCTGCGCATGCTCTTTCAGGTTTGCAGGCAAAAGTGTTTAACGATGTTGTTTCAAAACCAATTCAGTCTTTTCAGGTATGCTTTCAGTGGCGTAACCTATTTGGCCTTCCTATTAAAGGGTCGGTGGGGGTGGGGGGAGTATAGAAGGAAAGGAAGTAAGCTTTCAGAATGATTAAGTGAATTAGAAATTAATCCATACCACCCAGCTAATCTCTGTAGTATATACTGAACCCCAAAGAAAAATTCTTTGCAAGCAGGAAATGCCAGTCATGGGAACGAAAGGAGAGGTTAGTGCTGATATTGGACAGTGGCTTGGACTGGAGCGGAGGGGGTTGAAATCAAATGCTGTTTTGAGGGATCATGGTCCCTAAGAGACTGTGTGTCAACTGCCGAGCCCAGGACTGTGTTAATAAGGAACACTCTAAGAATGTATTTAGATTTTTTCCCCCTCTTTCCCCCCTCCCCCACCCGAAAATGTTCTGAGTTAGACTTTGTTTGTACTGGACCACTTTGAAGACTTTAAAAAATTTGAACTCCGACATACTTCATACATTTTAACAAGGTTTAAATTCAAACCGGTCCAAGGACTTTTTTTCACTAAGGCTTCTAACAACTTTTGAGTCTAAACACTGGCTCCTTTGAGGGTTTCAGCACAGAGGCTCGGTTTATTAAAAATGTATTTATTGAACATGAGTCACAAAAAAGGCACAGGACAGAATCCCAGATATCCAATGTCTAGCATGAAATAATGTTGTTGGGGTGTTTTTTTTTGGTCTTTTATTCCTCCAGGATTTTTTTTTTTTTAAATTCTATGTGATAGAGAACTGGCAGGACCACACCTTACATTTAAGAAGTTCGTGCATTCCAAAGCTATCAGCCATCCTCCTCCAACCCATCCACCCTTTCCCCTTTTGAATGATATTTAATCATAAAATAATTACTTGCAGGATTGATGGGAGTAGGTGATTTTGCAAATACCCTCTAGGATAAAAACATAATGCTTTATGTTCAGACAGCTGTCCTATGTAAGACGCTTTCTATATTATTACAGTATGGATGCTTCATGTCAAGTTTTCTTTAGTGCAGAATGCTCCCAGTCCATTCTGACCACATAGCCAGAGCCACTGTGGTTCCCTCCCACCCTGCCCTTTTCAGCTCTCTGGCTTTAGCTTGTGTTACATTTTTCCAGGCATGGGGTGCTCTTGGAAGTGATTCCTATATTTTGGGTGCATGTGAGAACATGTTTGAATTGCAAGACCTGTTTGTAAAGGATCAGGCTGAATGTAGAGAACACTTGCCTTATTAAGGTCCCAGGTGTTCAAAACATGGGAAGTGCCTCTGGAAACAGCTAGGTGTGAAACTGAATTGTGGATCTTGTTTTGGAAGGGTGCTCAGAGCTGCCATTGTGTGTAATTTTCCCCAGGCAGCCTCTTCTCCAGAGAATCACCAGGCTACATTCCACTTAGCTTTCAGTGTGTGTTAATTTAGGTGGATAGCCATGTTGGTCTGCAGTAGAACAGCAGGATTTGAGTCCAGTGGCACCTTAGAGACCAACAAGATGTTCAAGGTAGAAGCTTTTGAGAGTCAAGGCTCCTTCTTCAGACATGTGTGCGTTACAACGTCACACAGAGAGCTGTCTTTTGCCTTCCTCCTAAGTGGGTGCGAACATTTTCAGGTAGGGCCAGGCTGTTACTAGCTAATTTTGCGGGGGGGGGGGGTGACCATGGCTGAGGTATTTTAGTTCCCAAATATCTTAGCCAAGGAAGATTCAGCCTGAAGAAGTCGGCTATCTCTTCTTTAAATTTTTCTTACCTTGCTTTAAGTAATTTTGCTATATTCACATCGTAGCAGTGAGAGAGATTTTTTTTTAAATTGAGAAATCTACCTGAAAACAAATGAGCATTATTTAAACAGATACTGTCCTGTCAGAAATGTAAGCCCTGCTTTGGGTGGGGGAGGAGGATTCTTATACTAAGCAAAAGGTATGGCACGTTTGCTCAGTGCAAATGTATGCAGAAGGTCCCCAGTTAAACCTCTGGAATCTCCCATTCAACAATCTCAGTGAGCAGGTGTTGGGGGAAGACTTTTCTCTCCCCTAGATTTGGGAGAGCTGCTGCTAGTCACATGAATGAGCTAGATGGACCAATAGTTTGACTTAGCTTTAGGCAATGTCATTTCTTCATGGAATAGTAACCATGGATGGTTGCAAACCATGGTAGCAAACCCTGGTTCTGTCTGCATTGGTCAGCATTATAAAGAAAGGTTGTTTTTATTTTTAATAAAAGCTTCAAAAAGAAATTTTAAAGACACTGTGCCTGTGCCCTTAATTTGTAGCCCTATCCATTCCAATGGGCCAGCATCTTTTGCGACTAGTCTTGACAAATCTGACACTTTAGGTGGTTTGCCAATTAAAAATTGCATAGCCCTACTTACGCTGAATTTATTTGTCTTTCATCCCTCTTCCTCCTCCCCAGAATTCTTCAGAGAACTTCTCGAGAATGCAGAGAAATCCTTGAATGACATGTTTGTAAGGACTTATGGCCTCCTGTACATGCAGAACTCTGAAATGTTTAAGGACCTCTTTGTAGAGCTGAAGAAATACTACACGGATGGGAATGTCAACTTGGAGGAAATGCTCAATGAGTTCTGGGCCCGTCTCCTGGAGCGCATGTTCCGCCTGGTCAACCCTCAGTACCATTTCTCTGATGAGTACCTGGAATGTGTCAGCAAGTACACGGAGCAGCTGAAGCCATTCGGGGATGTTCCACGGAAGTTGAAACTGCAAGTGACACGAGCGTTTGTGGCAGCTCGCACCTTTGCACAAGGCCTGGCAGCAGCAAGAGATATTATCGGCAGAGTATCAGCAGTGAGTTTAAATCCATTGTTTTAGCTCCTCTCAAGAGCCTGGCTTATACAGACAGATCCATGCAGTCCAGGAGTAAAACCTTGTATTTTGCATGTCTGATTTGGGGCAGACTCTGGGATCTATGGAACAAATGCTAGATGTACTTTAGCGGCACTCTTTTTTAAAAAAATCTAGTAACCCACACAAGTGATAAGAGGCATGAGATGCTCTCATAAAATGCTGACCTTTCCTGCTATCTGTGGGAGTGTCCCAGTCACAGAATCTTCCCTGCTGTTGAATTGACACGCAAGCTTGGCACAAAAACGTCTACGATGATTGGGACCCTTCCTGCTCTGCTTTTCCTGTGCTATTTTTGCCTTTAGTCCTCTTTTTAGAACTGATCAAGGTGCAGTGTTATGCCCGTACTGATGTGAGTGCTAAACCTGGCATGAGAGCCTGGGGAAATTTGGGGTTGGCCTCTGAAGGTAAAGCCTTGTTGTGTACAGCTAAAGCCACCTAAAGTTATTGTGATTGTAGAGGAAAAAAATAAGGGCTTGCCTCAGCCTTGCAGAACTGGTGCTGTTTCTTCACCCCTAATTTCTTGTGTTTCCAAAAAGACTGCACTGACCTAAGTGCCAACCTGGCACTGTCCCCTAGTTAGCTTGAAAAAGGGGCACAAGTGGTGAATTTTCACATGAGGGAGAGAATACCCTCTTCGACCACCCATGGTTAAGTGCCTGTGATGAAGAACATTCTTGGCTTATTTATTTTGATATTTATACCCTGCTTTTCTTTCCCGTAGAGATCCCAAGTGGCTTAATATCATTCTTCTCCCATCATCAGTTTTAGTCTCACAGCAACAATCCTGTAAGCTAGTTTAAGCTGAGAGAGTGTCTGGCCCAAGGACACCCAACAAGTTTCCATGGCAGAGTAGGGGCTGGAACCTGGCTCTCCCAGATCATAGGCCGTTTTCACATGTCTTATTGGCCGTGCAAAATAGCGCAAAACTCCCAGAATGATGGCGTCTTCCTGGCGCGATTTCCCGTCATGGTTCCGGTTTGTGGAGCAAAAACAGCCATAGTTTGTTCCAGTAACCACTACACCATTCAATTGCATTGGGTCAAAAATACCTGCCCTCGCCCTTCATCCTGTCCGATATGTCACCAGGAATGATGTGGATGGGGTCTCACATAAGTTTTCCAGCAGCATCAGTTTAAAAGAAAACAAAACAAAATGCCTTCAGCTAGCCTCCTGATGAAAGGCAATTCAGAGGTTTACTTCCTTCCCTCTTTGGAAGGATTGAACAAAACTGCTTTTTCCTCTGGCAAATCCTGGATGTATTTGCTGTAGATCCAGATCTCTGAAACCGTTCCGCAAATGTCACACTCTTGATCCAGCATCGCCCCCTCCCCGCCCACCGCCGCCTTTGGGGCAGAAAGCATCTCTCTTGATTAGGTATTTGGTTCCTTTTGTAAGCATGTTTACATGTTGGCCGAGGTCTGTTTTCCATACCTTGATTTCATGAGTCAGTTTTGAATTCCTATTTCCATTGTCTTGCGTGGAACACTTGGGAATGATTTGCAGCCTGATGTGTGGAGGGGATTAAAGGGCCTTGTTCTTGCAGGCAAGATTGGGCTGTAATTGAACTCAAATTGTGTAATGTAGGAAGTGACTGTTTGGATGATCCTCTTAAGATGATTGCATATTTTTTTAAAAAATACCTTGGTGGGGAGCAGGCTGGTATAAACAAATTCAGCTGGCTTTGTAGACGGAAGAATTCAGCAGCTATTACGGGTAGTGGGAGAAGATTTGTTTATCACAGGCCTGGTTTAGGGCCAACCTAGATGTCTCAGTTAGAGCTCTGTCAACAGGGGTCTTGCTTTTTAAAAGAATGTTGATAATTAAAGAGTATCCCAAATCGAAAATGAGGGAAAGGAGATTTGGCCTTCCCCTTTGCCTGTTTCATAATCTCCGTAGGGTCCCCCCCCCCACAGCTGCTAGTTCTCATATGGTGCGTGTATGTTTGGCCTCTGGGCAAAACCCCCAAGGAAAGTTATTAACATCACAAAAAGAGCTTGGGGAAAGGTGCTGTGTTGGGCTGAATCAGGGCCTTCATGCTTACTGTTTACAGTTTTAGAAGAAAAGCTCCAAAATTCCATTCCCTGGTCTTGTGTCATTATGTCCAGTTTAGCTCACATCTCCTAGCATGTATCAAGTGAATTTGTTCTGGGTTCTTCTACTGAATATTTTATTCTGCAGCTTCTCTGGCCAATCTTGCCCATATACTTCCAAGCATATCCTTGAAGTCATAGAATTTAGAAACTGGCTCTTTTTCCAAAGAAAGAAAGGAAGATTAGAGATTCCAAGGAAGCTGAATTTGTACCCAGTTTGGGGCTCTTTTTTTCTTTCTATGCTCCTACGGCTTCGGTGTTCGTTGTTGTTGGAGACAATAATGTTTAGGCATTCAAGGTGCCTCAAATATGGTATCTTGGTTATCTTTTAATGCAGGGCTATTTGCTCCATATTGTAGATGGGAATGGGGTGGAAGTTGAAGATGAGAAAATAATAGCTTTGTTTATTTTTTACTTGTATTGCTTTTTTCTTCCAAATTGCTTGCAGCAGTTTATGTGCACCTGTTCCATTCAGAAGATTCATTTCCAGCCTTTCTGTCACTTCCTTGGCATACAAAGGCAGCTCAGAACCAAGAGTTAAAACATGGAAAACATTTTAAAACAATCTAATCTATACCTAACATCAAATCATCATAAAACAGTAAAACATAAAATTGATAAAAGCACTTATCAGCAGTAAAATGCACAAATTAAAAGTGTTAGAGTAATAGAAACAATAAATGTTTTCTGGAAAAAAAGTAGTTTTTACACATTTCTGAACTCTCAGGCAGGGAGGGAGCTACAGCTGAAAAAGCCCTGCTCAGCATACCTACCAATCTCATTTCAATTAATACAGACACACAGGGAAGAGCACCAATCTTAGACCATGGACAAATTTGTATGGTTAAGCTGAGAGTTGATGGCCAGTCCATGAATTGTTCCAAGTCCAGCATGCACATTTCTTATGCCACACAAGTATGTTTTTAAGGTCAATGGTTAGCCACCAAGGTGACTTCCTAGGTTATCACCTTCTTAATGGGTGCTAGGCTGTCCCAGCTTTCAAAGGCACAGGAGCAGAGCACAAAGAAACTTTCACTAATTTAAAAAGTTGAGTGGAGCTTATTGTCTTGACTGTGGTTTTTGATGTAGTGTAGCAAAGTTTTAACTTGAAGATTGGTTTGAAAGAAGGGAAGAACTGCTGGGGAAAGCATTCTTAGGCCCTTGGGATGGCTGAGTTATACATTTAGTTAGATTAATTAAAAATTACAGGCCAATATATGCTAACTGAATTAAATCTTAGTGAACCCTAGGTAGTCTGAAAGCATAGGCGAAATATATTTAACCTGCAGTTTCTCGCTCTTTCTCCTCTCCCCTTTTCAGTTTGGTGTGATTTTGTTAGCAGTTTTTCTTACCTCTTTTTAATTTCTTGATTATGGGAACGCTTTCCTATATAGTCTCTCCCCCTCCTTATTTCCTCTTAGAAAATTACACATGGTGGGGTGGAGATTCAGGCTATTATTGAACCCTTGACAGACATTAAAATCAACGGGTTTAAATTGCTGCCAAACGTGAACATTTCCTGCCCCAACCTCGAGGGCATTTTATTAAAAAAAAAAGAGAGGGAGGGGGAATATGTAAGCCAGATCCCAAAGTGACTCAAGGAGGAGTGCAACTTGATATTTTGCAATTCAGAAATTTCTGTTTAATGAAGAACATATGGCACAAATGATGTGTCATTCAAAATTAGGGCTGAACCAAAAAGATTTTGTTCCATGTTCCATGTACATTTCTGGCAGCATTGAAACACATTCCCTCTCCCCCTTTCATTGATTTTTTGTTGATTGATTGAAAGGGGTTAAAAATGTTGGCCCATCAAGGAAACATTCTCCTAACCCAGTGATGTCATCACATTGCCAAGCCTGATTGGCTACAAAGAGCTGTGACATCATCTTGTCCACTATGAAACTAATGGAGGAAACAATGGGAAGAGAAAAGATTGGTGCCAAAGCAGCAATCATTAGAGAAAACAATGGCATTGGATTTTTTTGAAAAGACGAACTTTTCAGTTTCGGGGTGGGGATTGAAAAAATATTCATCTCACCAGCACAACTTCCAATCTGAAAATCAAATGGTTTCAGAAAGGTTCTTCTGCCTCCAGCCCACATTCCCTTATTTGTTTGTTGTGCTACTCCTGGAAAGCCAAGATACATGCTGAAAGGAGGGGGATGTTTCCTGGTCTTGGAGAAAAAATTACCTGAATTGCCTGTGTGCCATGCTGCTAGGGTTGCCAGGTCCCCCCCGGCCTGGCACCTACATTACAGCTTGCCCTGTTGCATGTGCGCAGTGTTTGCCCCTGGCCTGTGCAATGACGTCACTTCTGGGAAGTGACATCATTGTGCAGTTCACGTGCCATGCTGGGAGCACTCCTGCGCTCCTCAGGGGTTTGAATCGGGCCTGATTCGGTCCTGAATCAGCCCGAATTGGGCCGCTGTGGGGCACGGGAGCACTGCCACGCTTCACAGTTGCCCGATTCAGGCTGCGTTGGGCTGAATCCTGGCTGAATCCGGGCCAAATTAAGCCTGATTCCAGCCCAATTCTGGCCAAATCCGGGTGGAGGGTGGGAGCGGGGGGATCCCCTGCCACGGAACTTGCATCCCTACTTGCTGCTCAAAGGTACAGAATGTCTTAATAGAGTCTTCTGTTTCTCCGTTTTCATTATCAAAAAGAAAGCAACTTTGTAGCCCTCAAGGTTATACATTGTCTATAGGTAATGTTTGCTGAAATCTCAGGAGCCAGACAGAGAAATGAAACCATATTTTCAATGCCCTGCCCATCACCATGACTGGCACTGTAGTGCAGTGGCTAGAGTGACAGACGGATATGGGTGACCCAGGTTTGATTTCCCCCTCTGCCATAGCAACTCACTGGGTGACCTTGGGCCAATCACAAACTCTTAGCCTAACCTACCACACAGGGTTGTTGTGAGGAAAAAGTGGAGGAGAGGACAATGATGTAAGCTGCTTTGGGTCTCCATTGGGGAGAAAGGTGGGGTGTAAATGCTATAAAACAATAAATAAATCTGAATACATTATACAATTGTGTTTTTAACCATTCAAAGGGGACTTTGCAAAATAAGAGGAATAAAGGACATTTGCTCAGTTGCAGGATTCAGTTTGCCTTGATGCAGAACTTGGACTGCAACATTTCAGGCTGTGGTCCCCTAGAGGATTTACACACCTCTGATGGTAATTTGTACCAGAGAGCTAGTATAATGTAGTGGTTTAAGGGTTAGACTAGGTTCTTGGGAGACCTGCGTTCAAATCCCCACTCTTCCGTGAAGTTCACTGAATGACTTTGGGCCAATCACTCTCTCTTAACCTAACATACCGCACTGGGTGGTTGTGAGGGGAAAATGAAGACGGGAGAAGCATGTGTGCTGCTGTCATTGGAGGAAGAGCGCTATAAACATGTGCTAGTTCTTTTAGTACCTGGACAGGTTCCAATTGAAGTTGAGTGGAAAATGCGTCTTAACCTGTGCATTGTTCAAGCAGAGCTGTGTTTATATAGAAAACTGTGTATTTCGTAAAGTCTTACCTTGCTCTAATTACTGTGGTGGGGAGAATTCAGCATTCTGGGATTTGTAGCTTTCAAGGCTTATTTTTGAATGCATGCCTTCATGACAGCAAAAAATGGCTTGAAGATGAGAAGAAGGTTGAGTTGGGCTTAGAACAAGACTCAGGCCACAGGTGGGTGGAGACAATCTGCATACTTAAATGGATTTATTTATTTACTTCATTTATACCCTGCCCTTCTCCCCAGAGGGGGCTCAAGGCAGTTTACATCATTTTCCTCACCTCCGTTTTATTCTCACAACAGCCCTGTGAGGTGGGTTAGACTGAGAGAGGCTGGCCGAAGGTCATCCAGCAAGCCTCCATAGAAGAGCGGGGATTCATACCTGGGTCTCCAAGATCCTGGTCTGACCATTATACCGCACTGGTTATATAGCACATCACAATGACCAAAATAGGCACCATTGTGTAGACAGGCATTTAACAACAACAACAACTGCACTTATATACCACTCTTCTAGACAGATTAGTGCCTCACCCAGAGTAGTGAACAAGTTAGTGTTATTATTATCTCCACAATACAGCGGAGGAGCTGGGGCTGAGAGGAGTGCTTACCTAAGGCTACCTACTGAGCTCAAGGCAGTAGTGGGATTCGAACCAGTACAGTGCTGATTCGCAGCCAAACCACTTAACCACTGTGTTGCAGCCGGCAACCCCCAGGAGAAATTGAGATGCTGCTGGCGCACTGGTAGTGTACTGACACACTGACATCACTGGAAAACTGGAAGTGATGTCTGTAAATGCTATAGGATTTTGTAAAAGCCTCGAGCATCCGTATTATAGTGGGAGAGCTAGAGCTAGAGCTTCACATTATAGCAGGAGGCCTGGCATCTCTAACTGGATAGCTTCACAGCATCCCAGCTATGCCACCCATGCAGTTTGCCTTTCTCCTGTGTGCTGGTGGGGAGTTGGTGAGGAGCATACAGCAATCCTGCGCAGCTTGCCTAGCTGGGCTACCTGTTCTCCCTGGATACCATTACAGCTGTTTGAAACTGGCTGAGGTAATGCATATTGGCTGTCAAAGCAGCCACCATCTCCATCTCCCCTTGGCCTTCATCTGCCAAATTGTGTGTGGGGAGGTGCAGCTCTGGGCTCTTGCGGAGCTATATACCTCCACTCCTAAAAACAATTTTGCGCCATGCAGATTTTGCAATACAGTTACGCAAATTAGCAACAGTTTGCTCAGCCTACCTACTTTTACTCTGCTCCTGTTAGTCTTGGAACGCTATTCAGGGCAGTGAGACTCTATTCCCTAATCACATTTTAACCTCTCTCTGGCTTTGGATGTTTCTCACAAGTTTTCAAAGCAATCCATGCATCCTTGAGAGCTAGAAATCTGGTGTTTAAAAACAAAGCAACCCTGAAAGTTGCTCAGGGTAGCCAATTTTGTGCCAAATACCAGTTTGTGGCGTGTCCAACGGTTATCATTTTTACGACATCTTAGGTATGAAATGCTTTGCAACAGATCAAAATTACGACCAAGCCATGACTGTAATTTTGTAAGGTTTATACAGTAACGTGAAAGAACAATGAAGAACTACTTCTATGAAATATTTTTTTTCTTTTGGAATGAGTGAAACTTTTTTTAAGAAAAGATTTTATTTGATTGAAATGTGTAGCTTGAAGATTTTTATGCAAAACAATGTACAACATTAGGTAATGATGCTTACTGTGTATTATGTGGACAATCTACAGCATATATTTGCTTATAGTTTAAATGTGACTAATTTTGTCCACAACTCAGTATCCAGATATGCCGCTAGCTTTTTTGTGAATCTTTGAGTGTTCGTGTCCCAATACTACAGTTCCACTCGATTCCCATGGAAGTTGGGCTTTCTCTTCTCAATTTGGTATTTTTCCTACCTCTCAGATTGCAGAACGTACATGTGCTAAGTTAGTGCAGGATGCAGCCTTCCTCTCCTGTCGGGGATATTTGCAAGTTTGCTTGTATCAAATTGATGCAGATAATACATGTGCATACAACTTAGTTATCAATAAATGCATTTTATGTTAAAACAATAACATGAGTTTAGGTTGACAAGAAAGTAAGTATAGCATATGTCTCTCCCCCTACCCCCAGAATTTCAGCAGAGGTTTGGGGGGAGGGGGCTTTTCTATTGCTTCAACGTTTCAGGAAATTGAACATCACTACATAAAGTATATAGAAGCTTTGACTGTATAGCTAGAGATCCTTGTGCATTTGGGAACTAGCACAGGATGTGTATGGTTCTATTCTCACGCTTCCTTGTTTTGGTCTTCTCAAAGGTTAACCCTACACCTCAGGGAGTACGAGCATTGTTGAAGATGATGTACTGTCCCTACTGCAGAGGCTTAGTTGCTGTGAAGCCGTGCTATAACTACTGCTTTAACGTCATGAGGGGCTGCTTGGCCAACCAAGGAGAACTGGACACAGAGTGGAACAATTTCATAGGTGAGTGAATGGGTCTCTCTCTCTCTCTCTCTCTCTCTCTCTCTCTCCTCTCTCTCTCTCTCTCTCTCTCTCTCTCTCTCTCTCTGAACCAGGGGATCAAAGTGTGCAAAGCAGGTGCTGCATCACTAAACCATGGCTTCGCCCTCCTGCAGGTTTGTTTGTAATGCACATTTGTAGGTTCAACCTTCTTTGCTTTTCTGTAGAGAATGCTGTTAGAGGACTAAAGGCTTAGAATATATTTCGCTGAGGGGGCTAGAAGCTTCTAATATACATTCCTTGGCATGTTTGCCAAACAACACAACCCATAGTTTCTGAGGGGAGCAGTGACAGTTAAACCTGTCCTTTTGGAGCTCCTGTTTTCCTCCCTATGCCCAGAGCCAACCCTGTCATTAGTCAGGAAAAAGGCAGCAGATTCTGGAGTCCTAATTAAAAGACATCATACAGTTTTACTTGTTGAGGTTACTTGAATCTTTCTGCTATCATGGGTGGGGGGAGGTGGTAATAGGAATTTTGACATCAAGAATCAAAAGGCTGGACTCTTTCGGGGGAGGAAGCCAAGAGAGATCATGTGGCCCTCTCAGGGAAATTTGTTTTAAAGAGCTTTGAAAATGTGTGTGTATGTACTATGCTTCCTCTTTATTTCCTTCACAGAATGGCAATTCCCAGAGTTTGTTTGTGCGTGGGCAGGGGGTGGGTAATCTCTGTAGTCTAAATAGCCTCTTGTCTGGTCGACTCCGGCGAGAAGGATTCATGTCTAGGTACTTGGGCCGTGGGCTGTCGGATGCAGGGATCCATCTCCCAGATTTGGGGGGGGGGGGGGGCTCTGTTAGTGCCTGTCTCATCAGTCAGGAGTCTTGCTGTGATCTTGGATTCCTCCCTGTCTATGGAGGCCCAAGTCACATCTGTTGCCCGGACTGCTTTTTTCCATCTGCAGCAAACCAGGCAACTTGCCCCCTATCTCTTATCCCAGGAACTAACGACAGTGATCCATGCAACAGTCACCTCCAGGCTGGACTACTGTAACTCGCTCTACGCAGGGCTTCCCTTGGGTCTGACCCGGAGAGTACAGCGGGTCCAGAATGCAGCTGCTCGTGTCCTGATGGGTGTTCCATACAGGACACATTATACCAATTGTATAGCAGCTTCACTGGCTCCCCATGAAATTCCAGATCCGTTTCAAGGCGATGGTTTTAACCTTTAAAGCCCTAAATGGACTGGGACCAGCTTACCTGAGGTCTCTCCCCATATGTGCCCCGGAGAGTGCTTTGTTCAGCGGGTAAGAACTTACTGGTGATCCCTAGCACTAGGGAGGCTTGTTTGGCCTCGACCAGGGCCAGGGCCTTTTTGGTCCTGACACCAACCTGGTGGAACTCTCTGTCTGAAGACACCTGGGCCCACCACAATCTTGTATCATTTCAGCGGGCCTGCAAGACAGAGCTGTTCCACCAGGTATATGGTTGAGGCCGGGGTCGGGACCATCATTGAGCCTCCCACCAGCCTCCAGTGTTCAATTACATCTCATCTGTCTGTCTCCCTCCTTCTTTGTATGCTGGGGGCAGGAATGTGTAACCGACCATCTGAGGTTTCTGTGTATATATGATTTTAATTGGTGAATTTTATTGCAAAATCTGCAATGTAATTGTATTTTATGATTGTTGTACCCCGTCCTGAGCCCGCTTGTGGGGAGGGTGAGTTAAACACCAAATAAACTAAACTAAAATAGCTGGGGACAGAAAGAGTTGTAGTAGAAAAGTGAGGAGGAAATGTTGTAGGGAAGGCAAGATGACGGGTTAAGATCAAGGCAGGACAATCTGTTAACTGTAGGAGGCTATGTAAACTTCACAAGAGCTCAGCAGGAAAAATGAGAAGAGTAGCCAGAACGTTGACATCGGGGAAATGAAGCAGGGGAGATGTAACTCTTTAAAAGTTGAGATAAGTTGGAGCAGTAGTCCATACAAGGATGTGGTACTGCCCTTGCCATTAGAGGTTCATTCCTAAAAAATGCAAGGTCCCCCTGCATTAACTCTTACTGGAAGTTGTCAAAGCCTCCTTTTAGAAGTGAAGGGGTAGGGTTTAATGAATGGCTGGCATGGATGTAGGGGGTAGGGTTTACATTCCCGTATATGCTTTGAGCTGTCATCAGAATTCCATGTCAATTCCTGCAAAGCGTATAAATGTTAATGTAATGAAGGAAGCCCTGTCACTCACTAGTAGAACACCTGCTCTTAATGCAGAAAGAGCCAGTTTTAATCCCCAACATCTCTAGATAAAGTATCTCAGTCTCTCTCTACACAAGGCTTCTGACATGTGTTCTTCATGTGTTGGGAGATGCAATGTTAGCTGGGAAGTGTAGTTTTAAATGACAGGGCCAGTGGAGATGTACCAGCTCCTACATGTGCCAGCTCCTACATTCACCAAATGTCTTCTAGATCAGTTCATTTTTTTTTTACTAAGTGTCTACCATTCAGAAAAGAAAGAACTTGTTAGGTCTCTTTGGGAGGGCATTCCATAACCAAGAATGCCCTGCCCAGCCCCTCTTGCTCTACAGACTTTTTTAAAGAAAGGAAGGAGAAGATCTTGATGGGAGAGAGAATGTACAAGGAGAGAAGATGTTCTCTTGTGTAAATAAACTTGTAGTATCATCACTGTTCCAAGAAGTTGTAAGCTGAAACCTGGAGCATCTTGATTTCCCTTACCCAATCACCTCCTCGGTTTAGAAACCTGTCCTGAAAAGCATTGTTACTTCAAAACTGGACCAACCTATTAAATGTCAAGTGCTGCTACCAAGGGGGATTGATAGCTTCTCATGATTTGCTGGCAGAAGCACCAGCCAGGAGGTGGAAATCAAGTCAGCTATCATCGTTCTGTGCTCTCAACTTCTTTCCTATCCGTCCTCTTCAGTCTTCATTTTTGATAAGTAAAAATCCTGACTGAATGAATTGCATTTTGTTTTGTGTTATTTGAGTAATCGAGTTTGATTTCTCCTCTGTGCTCCTATACTGATGTCTGCCACCACCAAAGAATTTCCAGCTAAATATATTCGACAAAGTGAACAGTGGATTAGCTTATCTTTAATACTCCACTCTGGCAGCCTGTGTTTCCCTCTGTGTGTCTCTGTCTTGCCAGTCAGAGCAAGGCGTGCATTCCTGAGTGGCCATTGGTGCGATGCCATGACATTGCAAGCAATAAAAGTCTCAGTGCACACAGCATTCCCATGAGCTTGCAAATGGCCTGCTTAGCTCTGAGACTTCTTGAAGATGCCAGATAAAGCATGTCTGGGTCCAGTATTTTGTGAAAATGTAATATCTATAGAAAGCTTTCCCTGTTCCCTGGAATGACAAAAATATTCTTTCTTTTTAAAACAAAGAACCAGAATCATTTCCATGTTAAGTGTGTGTGAGAGAGACAGGATTTGGGGGGGGGGGATTGTTTCTTCTTGAATACTAGAAGGGATGGCCTTTTTAAAACACACACACACACACACACACACACACACACCCACACACCCTTTGAACACTGAGGCAATTCTGAATGTCTGTCTAAATCATGGTCTGCTTCTTTGCGTATGCTTCCATTTTGCGGGCACATCTAAAGCATCCCCCGCTCTCTTCCCCCAGTTCAATGAGGGATATTCAGAGTCACATTCATTACTCAGAAGATTGAAAGCTGAGCTTTACTGAGCTGGCCACAGCGCCGTCTCAAACTGCATCATGGTGGGTTTGTTCCTTTGCTTGCTATTCATTTAACAGAGGACTCTTTACAGTCATTCCAGGCCTGCTTGAGCCATGGATTTGGGATTGACATAGTGTGCTTATGGTGGCTGATTCCTTTAGCTTTCAGTAGAGTTTGTCATTTGCTCTGGCAGCTTAAAGGGCCTCTTCTCAGGCAAAGTCTGTTTTTCATAGGGCCAAGGCCTCTTTTCTTGCAAATCATCTAGGGCAGGGGGAGGGCTTTCCAGCCTAATGGAAAGCCCTGGAGAACTTGAGGGGAGTTCCTAGATGGTGCCTGTCCTGAGCCTTCCAGGACAGGGTAAGAATCTAGCCATAGAGAAGCAGGGATCAGAAAAAAGGTGTTTGTGCATTCTGCCAAATAAATATGAGAACAAGGCAGATGGTGTTATTTATTTTAGATAATTGGTTCTGATTGTAAAATTTCAGGGATGGGTGTAGTTTAAAGAATCTGGAATCTTTTCCCCAGGCTTAGAACTCAGGAAGGGAGGGAAGCATAGAAAAACGGGAACAGGACACCCACAGAGGTGGGTGGAAGTGTTGGTGGTAAGACAGAACACACTGTCAAAAACAGCAGCCCAGCCTTTTCCTCTCTGGCTTCTGAAGTCACAGGATATCTCCCTAGGTAATGTTTCACATTTCTTGGGCTTTTTCTTCATAATCTGTCTTACCGATGTGGGCAGAAGAGGCACTGTTATACAGCTAGAAGATGGGGCGAACCAGTGATCCCCCTCCCACTACAAACCTGTTCCCTCCAAGTGTCTGCAAGGCTGGCACAGTAAACAAGACTTGTAAGTTCTTCAATGACATCAGTACCCCCTTCTACCAACACCTAGTTGCGTTATTATACACACAGACACCCTGGCTCACTGGCATAGCTTTGTTAGGACTATGGCAAGAGGGAGGCAGAGACTAGAAATGACAGAAGTGAGGAGCATGCCTATTGAGATAGGGTTTTTTTCTTTATTAGATCAGAGAGGGTAGGCAGCAAATCCAACTCACATTATGTTCCTTTCAGTATGAGCTATGTATAATATGGTGTGCTTAGCAACTTTTCATAGAAAATACAATCATTAGAGTGGATAATAGGGGTGTATGCTGGGAAAAAAATTAGTTGATTCGGTTTGGTAATACCAAACTAGAAAAAAATCAGTATTCCTCAAATACCGAATTCATTATCCAGTCTGGATCGGTAATATAGAGCAAATTTGGTAAAATTCAGCCATTGTTTCCTATGGGAAACTGAATTCGAAGCTATCTGGTATCCTGGGGGGTCATTTTGGGGACTAAAATTCACCAAATTTGAACCAAGCACCCCAACAACCTCCCCATGAAGAACACTTTCTTCCGAAGAGAGAGAGAGAGAGAGAGAGAGAGAGAGAGAGAGAGAGAACAGTGAGTGTGACTCTCAAACCAGGCAGCAGCCAGGAATCCACTCCACTCACTGGGCAGCAAGATCCAGTCACAGTTCAAAGCAGGCCAGGAGAGAAAGCAAACAGCTAACATCAGCAAGCAGGCAGTGTCTCTCAATCTTTAGGCCAGAGCAAAATGGGAGCTAACTGATGCAAGCCTCCTAAGTTAACTCCTTGAAGCAGTTTAAATAAAAAAGGCATGCTCCTTCTTGAGAATCCTATTGGACAGAGAAGGAGAGCTACTGCAACTCACATTCCCCCTCCCTTCACTCTCCCTTCCACTTCTGACTCACTCCCCCCTTCTCCTCTCACTTCAGGAAGCAGGGTTTTTTGCTGTACCTTAGCAAAGGAACAGCAAGGAAAAGTGCTGCTGCACTTCCTGAATTTTACCGAATAAATTCAGTAAACTTAAATTTGGTATTACCGAATTTATTCAGTAATAAATTTTACCGAATTAGGTATTTTTGCCAAATTTCTAACCTGAATTGCACATCTGTAGAGGATGATCTATTTGATTTATGTGAACTTTACATACACACACAGACATGCAGACAATACAAACGCATGGGATAGCACAAGAAGCTGGGTAAGAGGATGCGAGAAATGGAAAAGCCACACCTGTCTTGTTTTCCCCCCAAACTCTTTGAAAAACACATAGCTGGGAAAGGAAGTGACTGTATAACAACATTAGAGAATGAAAGTTCGTTCTTCCTGGGCACGGTAATGATGATGGGCTCATTTCCTTTGGAGATGACTTGAACAGAGGCACAAAGGAAGAGGGGATCCAAAATTTGGAAAGAGGACTTGATTTTTTAAAATGTAGACATTGTTGATGCTTGTTTGAGCATGTGCTATTTATCTTAGTCGAGTTGGAGTGCTAAACCATCTCTCCGTCTTGTATATTGTGTAGACTCTATGCTGATGGTGGCTGAGAGGCTGGAGGGACCCTTCAACATAGAGTCAGTCATGGACCCAATTGATGTGAAGATCTCCGATGCCATCATGAATATGCAAGAGAACAGCATGCAAGTGTCTCAGAAGGTATAGTAAAGAAGTGTTGCATAAACAACTGAAGATAAAGCAGGTTGCCCAGAGGGTGGCCAGTTCCTCTACATGAAAATCCTGAGCTAGAAAGATAACCCTGATGCCAGGTTGTTAGGGCACCAAACCATTTGGTGCCTGCCAGCACCTTCAAATGCAAAATACTCTAGAAATTCTGGGAACAAATTCTGCTGTCTGTGGGCCAAGCAAGGGAACTGACTGCTCGTGGGTGGTGAGAGAGAAAGAGAACAGGCAGATTATGGTTATTTTATTAGGTGTTTGGGGCAATCTTGTGGGAGTCACACACACTTGACAGAGTTCCAGAAGCAAACCTGAACACTGCTGGATGCTTCTGATAACATACATCCTGTCCAGTGTGTGAAAATGGACTGTGAAATAAATACAAATTGTGTGGTATAAAAATTCTAAAACTGCTGCATCCCATCAACTTAGGTTTTCCAAGGATGTGGGCAGCCCAAAATGCTTGTGCAGAGTCGGGCATCTCGCTCTATCTCAGAAAGTAGCTTCAGCGCTCGTTTCAGACCCTACAACCCAGAGGAGCGACCAACAACAGCTGCTGGCACAAGTTTAGATCGGCTGGTAAGTGTGCAAAGATTATCATGAGGGCTAGGACCTTAAAAATCTAGGAATCAAGTATGATGCATCAAGTGATTTCAGCATATACAAGTAACGTCCATCTCTCTTGGTAGTTTCAAGTCATGGGTGTCCTATTTCTTGAAAACTACAGAAGTGTTTTTGAAAGGGATCAAATACATTTTAAATATATATAGTGATTTGTTTTATCTTAGAATTTAAACAGCAAACTTCTAACAGATAGGTAAAGGTAGGCCCCTGTGCAAGCACCGAGTCATTACTGACCCATGGGGGGACGTTGCATCACGACATTTTCTTGGCAGACTTTTTGTTACGGAGTGGTTTGCCATTGCCTTCCCCAGTCATCTAAGAGAAAATGTAAGCTTCTATGATTTTTTAAAAATTTGCTAGGCTTGCCATGGCTCAGTGGCAGAGCCATATGCATCACATAAGAAGCTGACTTCCTTTTCAGGACTTCAGGTAACAAAGATTGAGACCCTAGAGAGCCATTGCCAGTCAAAATGAGCTTAACTGACCTAGGACAAACCAGTGGCCTCACATGATATAATATATATTCCCTATGTCTTGTTACAGAGCATTGCAAATGGTTCCCTTTTTTGCTTTGAACTTTTCCATACTGATTTTTTTGCTCCAGTTTGGCATCTTCCGGTTTGCATCGGGTCTCTCCCCTCTTTACATGAAGTGTTGTTTGCCTTTGTCTTCAAGTTTCCCCCCATGTTTTTTCAGATCACTGCAAAAGTGGTTTGAGCAAATGGCATTGAGTGTAAGGGAGGGGGAACACCCCATGCAATTAAGAAGTCAAGCTGGACCAAAAATGGATGTAGAACAGCCTTTTATCTGCTTCGAAGGTATGTGTGTAGACTTAATAATGTAAAAGTTCTGTATGTGTGAACTGCTCTCTCATCCAATCCCCCTCTATCATGTCAGCCCCTCTTTTGATGTCAAACTAATGAAGCCCAACCACATTTTGATCTGTTATTGGGAACGAGGGGCGGAGTACAACATTTCAATACAGCAGCTTCAGTGTTCAAAGCACTTTTCATTAAAATCTCAGTAATTTGTACAATTTCTCTGTCAAATAGTTTTAGGTGGATAGCCAAGTTGATCTGCAGTAGGACAGCAAGATTCGAGTCCAGTAGTACCTTGAAGACCAACAAGATGTTCAGAGCATAAATTTCGAGAGTCCCTTTCCCAGATACGTCAAAGGGAGCTTTGGAGTGTATACTCTGAAAACCTTATACTAACAACTAGGGGTGTGCACCCCAAAA
This sequence comes from Eublepharis macularius, assembly GCF_028583425.1. Lineage (NCBI taxonomy): Eukaryota > Metazoa > Chordata > Lepidosauria > Squamata > Eublepharidae > Eublepharis > Eublepharis macularius. Next base: position 42,046,553 of record NC_072802.1, read on the forward strand.
AGATTCAGTTTTCCCACTTTGGGTTTACCAAAGCAAGAAAAAGATTCAGAAAAACCCGAATTCCAAAGCGGCAAGCCACTTGGGATTCGGGTATTTAAGCCACTTCAGAAATCTTGGGATAGAGCGGCAGCAGCTGCAGCACTTTTCTTGCTGTTTGCAAACAGCAAGAAAAGTGCTGCAGCTGCTGCTGCTCTACCCAAAGCGTTCTGAAGCACTTCGAAAGGCTTTTGCTTTGGTATTTCCAAATTGGCTCAGCAATGCTGGGGTTGATTTGGAAACACCGAATCATTCCAAATCAGGCCTGAATCGGAAACCCAAAGTGCACACCCCTAATAACTACAACATTAATAATAACAACAACAACAACATTCGACTTATATACTATCCTTCAGGACAATTTAATGCCAACTCAGAGCGGTTTAAAAGTGTGTTACTATTATCCCCTCAACAATTACACTGTGAGGTGGGTAGGGCTGAGAGAGCTCTAAGAGAGCTGTGACTGACCCAAGGTCACCCAGCTGGCTTCAAGTGGAGGAGTGGGGAATCAAACTCAATTCTCCAGATTAAGAGTCCTGCTGCTCTTAATCATTACACCAAACTGGATCTCTTGTTGGTCTTCAAGATGCTACTGAAATATGTTAAGTAGGTCTGTATTATTATTCTCTCGTTGCACCTAGAAAGTTGAGTTTTGCTTTAAGACCATCCACTGAATTCATGCTTGAACTGCTCACAACCTGTGCTTTTAACCATGCTGACAGTATTGGAGTTTTGCTACAATATGAGTCTGTGAGCTAATTTGCTTATAAGAAGTTATGATACAAGCACATGAACCACATATATTGTAAAACATGTTCTGGGTCCAGTGTGTGTTTAAGAATACAAAAATTGTCTTTCAGGGATTCTGGTTAGTGAGTTTCCAAGGGCAGTCTGCCCAGATGCTGCTGGAAGATTACAAACAGGGCGGTTGGAGGTCTACTGCCTCTGTATAGGGAGGCTCCACTGAGTTATTCACAGCTAATAACTGTTGATGGACCTTTTCTCTGTGGATTTGTCTTTTACTTGTAAAAATTATCTCAGCCAAGTGTCCATCACCAGGGCTTGGCTTGCAGGGCATTGCTGAATCTGTCAGGCAAACATTCCATTCTGCTTCTAAGGCCAGATTTCTGGTGCTGTTACTGGCTGAAACCGGTGTTAATAAACTAAAAATACATAACTATTTCATCATCCAGTGGTGAATTAAACAAGTCAGTAATGCAGCACGCAAAGGAATGGTCTTGCCTGCGGACCCTATCGCTAAATCTACTCTGCAGTCCGATATTGTACGAGACAGAGAAAAGTTAAGTAAGGAAAGAGAAGGATGTCCAGGGATCTGATATTATATATATACATATATAATATATTTTTAAATAGGTGACAGATGTGAAGGAAAAACTAAAGCAAGCAAAGAAGTTCTGGTCCTCTCTTCCTAGCAACATCTGTAATGATGAGAAGATGGCAGCTGGCAATGTCAATGAAGAAGAGTGCTGGAATGGAAGCGACAAAAGCAGGTTTGGGAGAAGCCAGAATTCCTCTTGCACCTTCTTCCTCTCTGACTTCTCTCAGCATGTCCAGTTTCAGGCTGCCCAGCATGTGGATACCTGATGCTTTCACGGAGTCAGGGCTTGCATAGTTTCTCCTTTCCACTAGACCATTGTCCCTTTCTGGCCATTTCAACAACGGGGCTCCTCTGAGTAAATGCTACACAATAGAAAGGAAACCTCGAAGGTCTACAGAAATAATTATATGTATATTTTGTGAATTTTTATAAAGTTTTTTTGTAATTTTTATAAAGTTCAGTGCATAATACAAAGTGCTAAAGTGCTGATAAATAATTCATAATAAATATACCATTCAATAAATATCCAATAAATAATTAAATAAAGATACATGCAATCCTGATAAAAAAATCCAACCAGTATAGTTTCTCCAATCAGATGTTGTTGTATACGCTTGAGATGTTGTTTGTAATGTCTCTTGTCCTATGGTTGTATTGTGTAGGAGTTAACGTCCTTCTGGAGCTTCTTCACAAGACAACATGGTCTAGTGATTACAGCCGAAAGCCAAAAATTGGGCTGAAGTGCCTGATGGGTTCTGCCAGCCTGATAGCCTGTTTTACCAGCAAGTGACACCACTTGATACTCTCTCCTTGCTGATATCCCGTTTTGGCAAATGCTTTTTCAAAGGCTCATGAACAGGGCTTTTTTTCAGCAGGAACGCGGTGGAATGGAGTTCCGGAACCTCTTGAAAATGGTCACATGGCTGGTGGCCCCGCCCCCTGATCTCCAGACAGAGGGGAGCTTAGATTGCCCAAGCGGTGTGGAGGGCAATCTAAACTCCCCTCTGTCTGGAGATCAGGGGGCGGGGCCACCAGCCATGTGACCATCTTCCCCAAGGGCAACCCACTGAGTTCCACCACCTCTTTCCCCAGAAAAAAAGCCCTGCTCATGAATATATTATATAAATTGCTCCAGCATTTAGATTCCCATCTCCAAGTGATTGTGAAGCCAACGGACCTTTGTGTTACGCACTTTATAAAAATTACAAAAAAACTTTATAAAATTCACAAAATTTACATATAATTATTTCTGTAGACCTTTGAGGTTTTTCCTCTCCGGCCATTGGCAACCTCCAGCAGGAGTCGACTTCATCCATGGATTCCATAAGTTGGTCTCTGAGTTCCTTTCTGCTCGTCACAAAGGAGAGGAAGGGGATAAGTGAAGCAAGGCGCTGTTGCTAGGGATTGCTGCATAGTATATATTCAGATAAGAAGTTGTTGGAGCCTGTTTACCCCCCGCAGCTGCGCATACCCAACCTGGCTGATGTTTGAAGTATGCAGGATGACTGTAAAAATACAAGCAGAAAATAAGGGATGTGAAAAGATTCTGGCTGTGGGACAGAATAATTTGCAGGACGGTAGTGTATGTCTGGGATTGCTTATAGCTCTGGTCAGCAATTAATGTTGGAAAAGGATAACTGAAAGGCAGCTCACCATAGTTTCAATAAATCCCCATGCCTCCATGTTGGCTGGCAAGTTAGTCCTGTTGTTTTAAACTGGTAGCTCTCAGAATTTTTGAGGTGGGGCCCCACTTCTGAAATTACTCTGCTTTTGGGGAGCTACTTGCAAGGGAACTCTGCATAATTTCCTCCCTCACCAACATAAAAGGCAAGAATCTGGCACAAAAATTAACATTCAACAAGTTTATATTTTATTATTATTTTTTAGTATTTATAAATGTGTTATTCAGCAACAGGCTGTATTTTAGGGCCATTTTGCACATTATGCAGAGGCCATCAAGCCTCCCAAAGTATCTTCTTATAGGTCACCTGGATCCACTTCCTGCCTCTGGCCTCATGACCCACCTATGACTCACTTTTGGCCTCCAATCATGACTGGAGAACCATTGGTTTAGGCTGTTTATTTCCTCCACAGCACTTTTTTTTAGCTCTGGGCTAGCCACTGACTTTACCTGGTAGGAATCTTCAAGTGGTCAGATTGGGTACAAGAACCTCTCGTTGCTGGCCCCTGTTCAGTAGGTGTCTGCAGTGGGCCTTTGTCAGCCCTTGTCAGTTAGAATAACCTGCAAAATGAATCCACTTCTGTATTGGAAGGATCAGAAAAGCTGAAATAGCACCATTGACAGTCCCAGTTAAGAGCCAGCTAGAAGAGACTTCAGCCAGTTTCACCCTTGTTTCCAAGCTGTAGGAACTTCTCTCGAGTCAGAAACTCATGTGATTGAACTTACAATGTGGTAAAACCAAATCAACAATTCTGGTGATGTAAGAAGACCTCTGCTATCAGAAACCAGAGCTAGCAGTTTTGATTATTGAAACCGATTAATTAATTGGTGCCAGATATTTGAAAAATCTCTCACTGCTGAAATGTACATAGGAAGAGGCTTCTGGTCTGCATGGTGCTGAAGGTCCAATTACATTCTATTTTCAGTAGCGACCAGCCAGACGTCTCTGGGTGACTCTGAATCAGGCCCCTCCACTGTTGTCTGTCTTCAGCATGTAGTCTTCAGAGGTATATTGCCTCTGGCCGTTCCATTTAGCTATCACGGCTGTGGTTAGACTCCTTTTTGACCAAATAGCTGGCTTTTGTTGCAGGTACATCTTTGCAGTGACGGCCAATGGTCTAGCCAATCAGGCAAACAACCCTGAAGTGGAAGTGGACACCTTGAAACCAGATGTAATGATTCGCCAGCAAATTATGATTCTTCGAATCATGACTAGCAAAATGAAGAATGCTTACAATGGGAATGATGTGGACTTCATTGATATCAGTAAGTGTGCCTGTTTCTTCCGAAGAGATGTGTTTGTTGATGGAGCTGATGGAAGTTCCTAGGGTGCTAATTGAGGGGAGGGCCCATTTCTGCAAAAGTAAGCTTTTGAAAAGGTTCTTCTGGGTATAGAGTAGGGGTCACTGGGGGAGGTGAGGGGGGGAGATATCTGTGATTTTACTGCATTGTGTTGGCGGTTGGACTAGATGACCCTTTGGGGAACCTTTCCAGTTCTGTGTTTCTAAGACTGTGAGCACTGGTTTGCTTACCAGGAGAGGCAGATCTGTCTCAACACATGGTGAGATGAAACAGTCAGTTTCCAAAGTGCTTACAAGCAGACTGTAGGAAGCGGCTGCTTAGGAAGAGGACTTCTGTATTCCGCCCATAGATCACCAGGGTATTGGTGGTGGGAGTGGGGATGGAAATAGACAATGATGTGATAAGTAATTGCTGGGAGGGGCCGAAAGTGAACACTGATTGAAGACAACCTTAGAGTTGATCTGCAGATCTTGAAAGAGACTGTACTGTCTCAGACTGCAGTATCTGGATATTCTGATTGTGGTGTTCACCAGATGGAGAAACAATTTCCCTAAGTATAAAAACCTAGTACATCATTGAGGAAGACCATCTAGAACCTTCTCTATACTAGATTTTCACAGGCTAGGAATCTTTGATGTTAAGGGGAGGAGCTTTTGACCACATGATACCCTGGTACAAAGTAAGGAGGAACCTTATCCTATGACTTTTCTGAGGGTGTAGTTTGGCCCCTGTGCTGCTTGGTTCCTGATCTTGAAGGTGTTTGGTGCTGCTGTTACACTCTGGATTTGTTCAGACTAGTGCTTTGCCTGTGGCACACCATGTTTTTCATTGTGCAGCACTGAGAGATGTTGAGTAGATGGGCTGGGGACCTTTTGCTGTATCCAAGCTCCTTGAGCTTGCAAGTTTGAAATGAAATTTCTCATGTGTTCTTGTAGGCGATGACGCTAGTGGAGAAGGCAGTGGAAGTGGCTGCGAGTTACAGCAATGTTCCCCAGAATTTGTGTTCAATGCAACAGAAGTAACACAGGATACCAAGAAAATGGACAAAGAACTGGACGCTTCTGCCACCAGCATGGGCCTGTCAGAAGCTGTTATGCTTCTTAGCATATTTTCGTTCCTGGCTGTGCAAAGACAGTGGAGATAACCATTCCCCCTTTTTTACAGTTGGATGGGGGGGAAATGACTTTTATTAAAAAAAAATAGGAAAAAAGGCACCTGGCTTCACTTTTATACCATCTAGTGACTTTGGGGGGAGGGGGGAAGGGTTGTTTGTAAGTTAACGGACAGCAGTGTACAGTTTTGGTTTTGCTATGTTGCCATTGGTTTTAATAAGTTTTTCCTTCTCTCTCTCTCCCCCTCCCTTTGTCTCGATTTTTGGGAATGGGGGAGAAAAACAAACAGGTATTGGACCTGTTAGTCTGATTTGTTTACTGAGACGCCACAATAAATGTGGTTAACAGAGTGTATATACAGGCCTGTAGTTAGCAATGCTTTCAAGTTTCTTCTTAATGGTGTTTTTGTTTTTTAAATCAAATGCTTTCAATCCTCTTCCCCATTCCCCCTTTTAACTTTATTTTATCCTATTTCATACAAAAGAAACCCCAGAGTCCTATTTTGGCATGTATTAAGGCTGCCTTTCTGGAAAAAAAAATGAAATTATCTGTATAGAAGCAAAAGGGTTTTTTTTTAAAATTTATCATATTTCATGGGGAAAGAAACTGCCTATCAAGCAACAGAAAGCGCTTTGTGTAGTGGAGTTCCCACATGTATCCATTACGTTAGATGCCTTATCTTAAGAGAGAAATTGAGCTAATCTTCTGGGGGTTACCAACTTTTAGAACAAAATGTGAAGGCTTGGCCTTATAACCTTGTTCCCTGCTGTAGAAAGAATTACCTCTCCCCCACCCCTCCCATGCAAATCATTCAACTGCATTTTTGGGATGTTGGGTTAAATAAGGGAGGGAAATTCATGCAATTTTAGCTACTGGCTAAAATTGCAACCCATCCAATTGGGTCTCTAGAGCATACCCAGTAATGGGTCTTTGACACAGGCCTATTACTACAGCATCCACGCTGTTACCTTCTTATAAATGTTCTCGCAAAAGATGCAAGAGCCAGTCTGCCAGTCCTACCTGCAAGCTGGAATATTCTGTGTCAGTGTCTTGAAATGGTCCTTGTTGTAGGAATGGTTCACGCACCCAGTGAAGGGTGAAAAGGCCAGCCCTAGGCATCATGTTAGAGGTGGGAGGATGTCAGGGATAGACTTTGGGGGGACAAGAAAGGCAGTGAGATTTCACCTGGAGGGAAAATGACCCAACCACTTCTCTCTGACTCTCTGCTCCCTGCTGGAGCTCAGTCACAATAAGTGGTAGGGGCTAAACTAAATGTACATATTTTTATTTGTATTTTTAAAGGAATTAAATTACTTTAAAAGAATGATGGGTGTAAATCTGCAAAAAGCCTAAAAAATTATTCCGGTTTTCCCTTTAAGCAGATGTTAACATCCAGTAGAGTTCCACCAGCTCCAAAAGCAGTTGACCGGATAGAAAAAGAGAATGACGGAGAGATTTATTACAATCCAGCCTTGTATTGTAAGGTTGTGTTGGGCTGTTTCTCCCCTATTTTTATACTGAAACATTAATTACTGAGTAGCTCAGGGTCAGAAATTTTGTTCACAGACCAAATTCCTGTAGAACTTTATATAAATATGAAATAGGCTTGACTGATACTACAATAAACCAATCCCAGACGCATCAGATTTCTAGAAGTAGCCATTTATTTATTGAAAAAAATATTTTCTGTTACTCACCAAGGCATTTTCTGGCTAGGTGTTTGTTTGGCTTTCTTTTGTAGAAAACCAGTCACAAAAGCATAAAACCTAGGGAAGAAAGTTATACATTTTATGTATGGGAAGGATTGTAAATAGTTGCATTGCTTTTGCAAGGGGTTGGAAAACGGTGCCGATGACCAAGAAACTACCTCAGTTCTGAGGAATTTCCTTTCTAGCTGTTTTTTGAGTGCTATTACATTGACTTGGTAGAAATGAAACCCGGGCCTTCAGTATGCTGCCAAAGGGAGTTATCCCCTGCAGATCTTGTTAGATTGCTTTTAATTTAAAGCATCGAACCAAGTCCAGCTGTTTTTCTTGCAGCTCTGTTCTCTAACCCGGGCAGGGGGAGGTGATGATGGTTTCCATAACTCCTAATGAACTGGATTTGGCCATTTTGTTCCTGTTGTCTTTTTTAATTGTTTTAAACAGGCTGATTATGAATTTCAGTTGAGAAATTATGCAAGCCAGACCTTAAGTGCTGGGATTTCGTGTGCCATTATTTTTAGTAGGGTCTAACTGGATAATTTGGGGTGGGGATGGGGAGGGTAATGGCTAACCAACTTGCCAATAAGATTAAATGGGTTGTGGGGAAAGGATTGGGGAGGGGGAGGGGGGTAGGCACAATAAAACTTAGTAGAGTTGAGAGAGGAAGTGTTGTCTGTGGAAGAATTAACCTTTCTGGATTCTCCAATTTGAGTTGAATTAAGAGCTGGTTCACACACATTTGTCAGTTGACCGTGAAGTCAAGATCAGCAAATGGCAGTTTGCATGTGTGAATGGTCTGTCACCAATGAGTATCACAGCTGGAGCTTCCATGGCAAGTAAAACATACAGGTTTCCAGGAAAGGAAGTTCTTGTGTTCAGCTGCCCTGTTGCAAAGCGTACAGGGGTAGAGACATCAAATGACCTGCATGGTTGTGTAAACCACCCGGAGGGTGTTCCTTTGTTTCTGTTTTAAAGACTTGTATGTTCTCCTCTTTCTTTTTGCTTTATGAACCAGACAGCCCACTTCATGTACCTAATAACCCCCTCCTTTATTTTCTATTTATTTTTTTAATGAATGGCTTACTTATTATTATTCATTAGGTTGTATTTTGGTAAGGGGATGAAAGTCCAGCAGTGTACCATGCTAAAGAGAGTTCTTGTAACTTGTTTGGATTTGAGGTTATTTCTTAATTACTAAGAATTATTAATCTAAAAAAGAAAGAAATATCACTAAGAAAAATCTCCATTTGTGTGTGTGTGTGTGTGTGTGTGTGTGTGTGTTTGTGTATGTATAAATACATAAAAGGACATGTGGTTGTCTGAGCCCATTGTAAATGTAGAGTGACAAAATATGCATTTTTCTGGCTTTGTTTAAAAGGTTCCAGTAGTTAACCTAAATATGCATTCAAAAAAGCTGTGTGTATACATTAGACAGAAACCTTGAAGTCTGTTGAGGATCAGTCTTTGTAGCATGGGATCTGGTTTAATAGTTCAAATGTATGAGCTTCAGCATTCTTTTTGTTATGTAGTTCTGGTCTGTACAGATCCTACAAGCAGCTTCAAAGCCTACCAGTATTGGGGATTGTAGAAGGGATGTGTGTGTTCTTTCTATTTGTAGTTAATGAGCAGTGCTATTCTTGATCTAGTTCTTTTCCATGTAATAATAATATTAATAGTTAATGTTTGTATAGCACTTTGAACATTCAGACTGCTTCCTCTATACAATTACAGCATCCTAACTACAGTCCTGTAAGACAGTATTATCCCCACACTGCAGATGTATGAGTATGTGGCTTTGCTGTAGGTCACCTAGTGAGTTTCTGGCTGAGATGAGATTTGAACTGATGACTTGGATCCCATCTAAATCTCTTAGACAAGTGTTACACCAAATCCAATAACTGATCTTGCTGGATCGTACCAAGGTCCAACTAGATGGCCATTCTGTTTCCAACAGCACCCAAGCCGGGCAAGAATATGAAATCTTTCCCCTGTTGTCATTTTTTAGCTTCTGGAACTGCAGAGGTACACTGTCCCCGAACACAGAGGTTTCATTTAACAAAGCCTTCTCTAGCAATCTGTCTTGTGTGTATGCCTCCCTTCCATTCTTTCTGCTGTTAGTGTATCTGACAGCAATTCCAGATGTTAACATTAGACATTAGAAGAAAATCAAGCAAGAACTCTGTGAACTGCCATGTACATTGATGAAGCTATCTTAATAATAAGCAGACATGCAAATATGAAGACGCAAAACTGGTTTCAGACTTGATTGACAGCTTGACTTCTCATTGGAGAATCAGAGGATCACAGAAATAGAAGTACGTGAACCTAATGCTTGGTATTGAGTTGGAAGTTTTATTTTTTAAATGGGAATGTTAAAATGTGCCCTTTTCCATCTCTTTATTTTTGTATGGTGCTGCTTATGAGCCTTTTTGCTTTTCCCATTTTCAGTGTTGGCATTCCTGATGTGTTCATTTCATTTACAGCATTTTATAGTTTATATGCTATTTTTACACAATTGACTGAAAAGTATTAAAAATTATGTCAACTTAGTGGGGAAAATTTGGTGCACATAGACAAAACTGTGAAAATAAAGATTCATGCTCAGTTCACAGAAGAGAGATACATAGACAAAAAGGGAGGGTTTCAAGTTAAAATGGTGGGGCTGTGAAACTCAGTAGTATCCCTGTTCTTGAACAGCTGAAATTGCTACTGGTCTGAATTCCAATGAAATCCTTCCTCAGGGGTTGAGAATATATGATTTTGCTTCTGAAGAAAACGCTTGAAGTCCATTTTTTAGAATGAAGGTTTTTTCCATTTCCTGGAGGGGTCCCAGAAGCATTGACCCCAGAAACATGTATGGGGAGACTAAAGTGGGCATGGCCAGTGAACTGCATCCTCTAGAATATACCCCTAGAAATCCTTTGCAATACAGATAGATTCCTTGGCAGTAACATGAAGGTTCTTAAACAATCAAGTAGCTATGGCTTCCACTTTAGGAAAATGTCCCTCTGAAGAATCTGAAGAGAGAATTTTTCTGCAAAATCAGAGGAATCTTTTGGTACCTTAAAGCCTCCTATGTTTATTGAAGTACAAGTGTTGTGGGCTATAGCTTGTTTCATCTAGCGCTTGCTTTACGTGATGGGTGAAGTGAAACCCTAGTCCAGAGACAGATATTCAGTTGGGGAGGAGTTGATATTGGTGTCAATGCTGGTGTTAAAAGGCCATGAAATGCCAAAGGCCCAGCTGGTGATGTTTGTATGTAAAACTTCCAAGTACATCAGAGGAGCACAGTGCTCATTCAAAAACAGCTGAATTATGTTAAGCTAATTTAACACTACCTATAGTGACCCAGGAAGTGTTCTCTGTTTAAGCCTCAATAATTCAATTAAAATTCTGATTCACCAGTTTCTCACTGGAGTCTCCATTGACGAATGGGGGTTTTCAGGTCAGCAGAGGGTCCTAGATGAGCTAAACGTTCTTTCATTGGTTTCTGAACGTATTAATGATTGCGAACTGAGATTTTGTTTCAAGCATTGGATGGAGTGGGCCGTAGCCCATGAAAGCTCATGCCACAATAAATCTCTTGAGTCTTTAAGATGCCCCAAGGTTCCTTTCTGTCTTTTGCTGCACTTTTGCTGCCAGAGTAGAATTTTTGTCTATTAAGAAGCAGAGGGCCTGCAGGAAAGCAATTCTATCCCCTGTATGCCTTCTGTTGGCCTGTAAAGACTCTTTCAAGTGTCAGAGCCAAGTGTCCCAGGAGTTCAGTGGGAGGGGTTTTGGTTTACTTGGGAGGAAGGCTGCATCTCACGCCTGTTCTTCGAACGGCCGGTATTGTTCCCAACATCGTCTCACATATGTTCTTCAGCTGGCTGGCCACAACAGAAAAGCCGCCCCAAACTAGTTGTCTGTTTTTGAAGTTGTCCTTTTGGCACAATTTTTTGTGAGGGCTTATGAAACAGGGGAGCTTTCATACTGCTGGGGGTGGGGGGGACCTGGGGTCATCCAGTTTTATGTTCTCATATGCAACACGCAAGGAAGATCCTCGCTGCCTGAATGGTTATGATTGTCACCTGCTTGCCCTCCAGGATGATGCCTCTGCCTCTCTTCTCCTTTGGAATCAGGGACTCCGTAGCAGCTCTTACTTGCTGGATTGTCTCAGAAATGGGAAAGGAGGTGAACAGCACACAAAAAATGGGGTGTTTAGTCCTGCATGTGTTCCTTAATTTCTTTGGGGAGAGTAAAGGCTGGGTTAACTTTTATGTAAAACAAAAAAAAAAGTTTAAAAGTAGCGTTCTGTGGCCTATGTCAACTATATACATTAAACTGATGTATACAATTTGAATATATCTTGTCGCCCATTTGCTATCATGCATGCCTCATTCTGGTTTGACTGGTTAGGAAGTGGATGCTGAAGCGATATTCCTGGCCACGAGAAACCAAATTCAGCAACTGTCCTGATTTTGAAGTATATCATATACAGAAGAAATAAAGCTGCTTTTTATCAAATCAGACTGTTCCACTGAGCCACAGTATTGCCTACTCTCACTGGCAGCAGCAATCCAGGGTCTTAGGCAGAGGAAAGGCCCTAACATCTCCTACTGGACTTGGCTTATCTGGAGATACTTGGGGCAGAACTTGGGGCCTTCTGCATGTAAAGAATGGGCTAAACCTCTGCTACACAGCCCCTCAAACCAGTCCATCTGGTACAGTAGTTTATTTCTCCCTGATGGAGGCTCAAAGCAGCTTACATCATTCTCTCCCCCCCCCCCCCGCATTTTATCCTCACATCTACTCTGTGTGGTAGACTAGGTTGAGGGTTGAGAGAGAGTGGCTGGCCCAAGGTCACCTGATCAAACTGTGGCAGAGTGGGAATTTGAATCTGGGACTCCCTGATCCTAGCCTGACACATTAACCTCTATGTTACACTGACTCTCAGTCGGTGCTCTACCATTCAGCCATAATGATTCTCCATTTCCCTGAAGTCCCACCTTTTGGTGCCAGCTGTCCTGGCTAGATGGGACTGCTGTATGGAAAGGTGGTTAGGATCCAGGTCGGAGCATGCATGGAATATTGAAGAAGTTCCCAGTTCAATCTCCAATTAAAATGATCTCATGTAACAGGTGTTGAGGAAACACCTTTTTCTGCCGGAGAGCTGCTCCCAGTCATCACAGTAAACAGCGCAGGGTGTTTTAGCTACAGGCCTGCTGGAAATGAACAAAAAGCTGAAGATGAGTAAATATGTTCTAATGGTGCTGCTAAGATTTTTTTTTGGCCCGTTCTGCAATAACACCGTTCTGACCAAACCCAAACTCATGTGCTCCATCTGCCTTGTGGCTTCTTCAGCAGAGGACGCTTTGGAGGGAGCTATGTGGAAGGAGTGCATGTTCTGCTGAAGAAGAAAACCAGAAAATTACACATGGGCATTCAGTGGAGAAAACTGTTCCTGTGTTCTTGTATGATGGAAAAGGGGCCAATCCGTTGCTACGAGTGACCCAGCCCACAGCAACTGCATGGCTGCTGTCCTCCCTGAAGAGATGCTGTGTGTGTGGGTGGAGGGAGGCTTAATCAGCCTTTTTGCCTTCCTTTGGTCTGAGTGTAAAAAAACCCCTGCGTGTTTAATTCCCCCAAAGTTATGTCAGTGTGTATCTACCCTCAGACACTAGACTGGATTAACTGTTAGGCTAACAGTGCTGTGGAGTTGAAAACTGGTTTTTGGTGTGTGGAGATGGAATAGTTCCATTCTTTTGCTGGACTCACTTCAGAATTGCTTTACATTCAGAAAATGGAGATATTCTCTTAGAGGTTGGCTGGTTAATATATGTGAGTTGGTTTCTGATCTCTGTGTTCTTGTGTGTGTTGTGTGTGTGTGTGTAAAACACATTCCAGAAAGGTAGTCCTGTTAGTCTGTTGCAACCAAAGAAAGACACTTGTAGCCTCCCAAAACTATTTCATGTAGTTTAGCAGAAGCTTTTGTGGCCTACAAAGCCAGTGTTGTGTAGTCAATAGAGGCTGGACTAGGACTGGAGAAATTCAGGTTCAAATCCCTACTCCCTTTGGGCTAGTTACTTTCAACCTATCTCACAGGGTGAATGTATGGAGAAATAAGAAGGCAGGGATCCCTTTTCTTCAGATGCTTGAATTATTACAGGAAGCAGTCCGCTGCTAAACAATACTGCATGTACCTGAGAAAATGGGCTCAGACCCAGAAAGCTTCTATCGCAATAAATCTGTTAGTGTTTAAAGTGCCACAGAACTCTTGAGTTTTAAATATTGACTGGCCTATCGGAGGACAAGTCTTCTTTCTGCCCTTCCCCTGTCTAGCATTACAGGGGACCTCTTGTGTCCTCCTGACATATAGAGAATTTTCAAGTCTCATAGGAAGAGCCATAGATTCTGTTGGGTGGCAGGTAGAGCTGGGCGGATATAGAGAGAAAGCCCATAGATTCTCTGTACTTGACTTTGCATGAAGAAATTCTCAAGAATTTCAAACTGTTAAGATATTAACATGTGAATTTTGAATTTGACTCCTCAAATCCTGAGCAACTTTTCAGCGTGAGAGGATGCATACTGTGGGTTTGAGATGTTGCTGTACTTGCTCAAGCTGGTGCTTAAAAGATGCTTTGTCCTAAAATTTTGGGATGGAACTAATTTTTCCTGCTCCTTAATACCAGTAATTCCAAGGGGAAAGGTGTTATTCTAAGCTAATGAGAGAGATAGGAATTCATTGGCTTTTGGCATGATGTTTGGTGTCTGCAGGGCTTTTTTTCTGGGAAAAGAGGTGGTGGAACTCAGTGGGTTGCCCTAGGAGAAAATGATCACATAGGCTGGTGGCCCTGCCCCCTGATCTCCAGACAGAGGGGAGTTTAGATTGCCTTCTGTCTGGAGATCAGGGGGTGGGGCCACCAGCCATGTGACCATTTTCAAGAGGTTCCGGAACTCCGTTCCACTACGTTCCAGCTGAAAAAAAGCCCTGGGTGTCTGCAATCTTCTGAATTTTTCTTTTTCTTTTTTTTTTTGAAAATTTTTTTATTGGATTAGACATCATTATATTTCATACTTCATACAATCAATTTCCTTTACCTATCTTTATTCTAACCCCTCCCTTTCCCCCCCTTTTTGTTGACTTCCAACAGTTTTCCAACCCCTTGTCCATTTTCCCCCTACTCATATCTAACTTATTTTATCCCTTGTATATATACTTTCACTCTCTTCTAGGCTTCACTATATCAACTTAATATTACATTTCTAGCATATCATCATTACTGGTGTCCATTTAACTTATACTCTATGTTATTTATGTAATTTCTCCATTATATAGCTATCTATCAATAATAATTGATCAATTTAACCCAAATTCTTAATATAACTATAAACACCATATACCTTCAGCATAAGTTAATCAATTTAACTTAACTTCTATATACTTATATTTGTTCTATTTTGATTATATATTTTCTCCGTTATACAATTATCAGTCAAAAATGAAATTACTACTTAATATAGTAATCCACTAAGATAGTTGCCTAGATATTTTCATTTAACTCCCCGCTCCCCGGTAAAGTCACCCCCCTCTTGTTTTATTGCATTTCAGTAGTTTTCAAACTGCCACAGTTCTCCTCCCACCTCCCATTTTTTCACCAAATATTGTTTCAGCTTCTCCCAGTCCGTGTTAAACTGTCCTGGATCAAGGTCTCTCAATTTTCTTGTCCTCTTATCCATTTCCGCCATGTACAGCAATTTGTAAATCCAGTCCTCGATAGTTGGCACTTCTTGCACTTTCCATTTTTGCGCATACAAAAGTCTAGCCGCTGCTGTCATATAAAATAACAATGTCCTATATTGTGCTGAAATGCTCTCCATTCCCAAGTTCAGCAGCAGGAGTTCTGGGTTCTTATTTATTTGAAATTGTAAAATCTCACTTATCTCTTTTATTATTTCCCCCCAGTACTTCCTAGCTACCTCACAAGTCCACCACATGTGATACAAAGATCCTTCATGTTTCTTGCATTTCCAGCATTTATTAGACATATTCAAGTTCCCTAGCGCAATTTTCTTTGGTGTCAAGTACCAACGATAAATCATTTTATGGACATTCTCTTTAATATTGGTACATGTCGTAATTTTCAATGTGTTTTTCCACAAGTATTCCCACGCCTCCATTGTTATTTCTTTGTTAAAATTAATAGCCCACTTCACCATTTGCACTTTAACTGTCTCATCTTCAGTATACCATTTCAGCAGCACTTTGTATACCTTAGAAATTTCCTTTTTGTCCTCTTGTAAAAGTGCCTGTTCTAGTTCCGAATTCTCCATTCTTATCCCTCCCTTCACACAGTCTGAGTTATAAAGATCTCTGATCTGTCTATACTGAAACCAATCGTAACTTGGAGATAACTCATCTTGCGTCTTTATTTTAAGTTTAGAAAGTTCCATTCGGGTTATCTCCTTGTATGTTAAACACTGTTGTTCATTATCGACGGTTCTCGGATCTATCACTTCATATGGAACCACCCATGAGGGGATTCCATCTTGTAGGTAATTTCTGTACTTCTTCCAAATTGTGAAGAGGCTTCTCCGAATATAATGATGTAAAAACATAGAGTCCGCTTTTACTTTCTCATACCATAGATATGCATGCCATCCGAATATTTTTTTATATCCCTCTAAGGCCAGTAATTTACGGTTTTCAACGTCATCCAGTCTTTCAGCCACACCAAGCAGATTGCGTCATAATAAAGTCTTAGGTTGGGCAGTTGCATTCCCCCTCTTTCTTTTGCATCCTGCAATACTTTCATTTTCACTCGAGGCTTCTTGCCTGCCCAAACAAATTCCGATATTTTCCTCTGCCATTTTTCAAACTGCTTAGAGTCTCGAATAATTGGAATTGTCTGTAACAAAAACATTACTCTTGGTAACACATTCATCTTAACTACTGCAATTCTTCCCAGCCATGACAAATTTAATCTATTCCATTTAATCAGGTCTTGCTCTATCTGAGTCCATAATTTCTCATAATTATTCTTGAATAGATCTATATTCTTTGCAGTCAGTTCAATTCCCAGATATTTCACCTTGCTTGTTATTTCACAGTCTGTTATTTCCATTAATAACTGTTGTTTTTGTTTAGTCATATTCTTACATAAAATCTTTGACTTCTTTTTGTTTATATAGAATCCTGCCAAATCTCCAAATTCCTTAATTTTCTCTATTACCTTTGGCATATTCTCAATTGGATCTTCCACAATTAACATTATATCATCCGCAAATGCTCTGACCTTGTAGGAAAAGTCCTTTATTTTTATTCCACGGATTGCATTGTCTTCTCGAATCTGTATCATCAATATTTCCAAGACCAAAATAAACAACAGTGGAGACAACGGGCAACCTTGTCTTGTACCTTTACCTATAACCAATTTCTTGGTCACCTCGTCATTCACCACAATTGCTGCCCACTGGTCTCTGTAAATTTCCTTTACTGCTCTTATAAATCTTTCTCCCATTTGTAGCTTTTCCATGGTGGCAAACATAAAGTCCCAGTTCAAATTATCAAACGCTTTTTCAGCATCCACAAAGAAGAAACCAACCTCCTTGTCACAACGTTTGTCATAGTATTCAATAGCATTTATAACTGTCCTTAAATTGTCTTTGATTTGTCTGTTTGGTAAAAAACCAGCTTGCTCCTCCTCAATAACTTCAGAAAGCCATCCCTTTACTCTTTCCGCCAGTATCTTCACAAAAATTTTGTAATCATTATTAAGTAACGATATAGGTCTATAATTTTTCACATTGGTCAAATCTTGCCCTTCTTTGGGGATCAATGATATATTGGCTTCATTCCAAGTATCTGGGATCCGCTGATCCTTTAAAACACCATTGATCACTTCTTTTAGGAATGGTGCCAGTTCATTAGCCATTACCTTGTAAAATTTGGCTGTAAGTCCATCCGGTCCTGGCGCCTTTCCCAAGTTTGTTGACTGTATTGCCTTTCTTATTTCTTCCTCCATTACTTCATTGTTCAGTTTGTCTCTCCAAGCTTCCGAAATTACTGGGAGCTTCATTTTCCCCAAATATGTCGCTATTGAGTCTTTGTTCACCTCTTTTTTATTATACAATTTGGCATAAAATTTATAAAAGGCTCTGCTGATAGCTGTCTGCTCCAGGTACACTTTATTGTCCTCACAGATTTTATTTATTATCTTCTTCTCCTTTCTCTTCTTCAGTTGCCATGCCAAATATTTCCCAGGTTTATTCGCGCCTTCAAACGCCTCTTGATTCATTCTCTTAAGATTCCATTCCAATTCTTTGTTATTCATTGCTGTCAGCTGTTCTTGAAGGATTTTAATGTCCTGGTAAATTTTCTTTTTCCCTGGTCTTTTCTTTAACTGTATTTCTTTGGCTTTTATTTTCTCCGTAATCTCCTGTCTCTTCTCCTCTTTTTTTTTCCTGGCTCTTCCATTTAAGTCCATTAATATGCCTCTAATTACTGCCTTGTAGGTATCCCATACCTTATAGGTTGGTACTTCTCTGTTCATGTTATATTGTATAAAAAACTTTGTTTCTCTTCTCAACATCTCCATATTTTCTCCCTCTTGCAGCAAATCCTCATTTATTCTCCATCCTCTCCTTTTGCTCCTTTTCCCCAATTTCCACATAATTGGATTATGATCTGAGCCTACCATAGGCATTATTTCCACATCCTTAGTCCAAAGCGCTAAGTCTTTTGAGGCCCAGATCATATCAATTCTTGATAACGTAGAATGTCTCGCGGAGAAAAACATGTATTGTCTGCCTTTGGGATTTTGTCTTCTCCATACATCTTCTAAAGTTTCCTGTTGCGTCAATACGAAAAACGTCTTTGGTAATAGTCCTCTTTTCTTTTGTGCAGTTGCTGACTTTTTATCCAGTTCCAAGTTTGTCACTTCATGGAAGTCTCCTGCAAGAATTATCTGGTCATAGGAAAGTTCATCTAATTGCTTCCTCAAGTCCTCAAAGAAGCTTTCTTTAGCTCCATTAGGTGCATAAATTCCAATCACCAGGACTCTCTTTAAATTCCATATACATTCCACTGCTATAAATCTGGCTTCCGCATCTCTCATCACTAACTTTGGCTGTAGCTCCTCTTTTATATACAATACCACTCCCCTTTTTTTCTTATTGGAGGCCGCTACAAAATCACTGCCCAATTTATTCAATTTTAAATACTTTACATCCTGCTTTCTAATATGAGTCTCTTGCAGGCACACTATATCGCATTTTTGTTTTAATAGCCAGTGGAAAATACTTTTTCTCTTATTCGGTGAATTAAGTCCATTTACATTCCAAGATAAAACTTTGCACTCCATATTCATAATCTTGTTGCTGGTAAGTCCTTTTCATTGTCCCTTATAAACTGTTCCATCTCTGATTCAGATCTAATGCGCTTTTTCACTCCTCCAAATTCAAAGGACAGTCCTTCTGGTAATTCCCATCTGTACCTTATTTTCATGTCCTTCAGAATCTGAATTAGAGCTTTGTATTTTTTCCGATCTAACAACACCGATCTGGGTAGTTCCTTCATGATAATAATCGTCTTGCCATCAATCTCCAATGGATCTTGAAACTGTTTAGTCACAATCTTCTCTTTTATGTTTCTGGTTGTAAATTGCACAATCACATCTCTTGGTAGTTTCCTCTGGGTCGCAAATCTTGAATTTACACAGTATACCACATCTAGGATAGCCACCACTTCCTCCTCCTCCTTCCCCAGGTATTCAGCTAACACCTCAGCAATCTGTTCATGAGCTGTCTTTCCTTCCACTTCCGGCAAGCCGCGAAACCTCAGCTGCTTCTCCATATGTTTACTCTCCGCAACCGCCATCCTCCCCCTCATCACCCTCATCTCTGTTCGTTGCGTATCTGCTAAGTTCTCCACCACACTTTCCACTACCTTAACTCTTTGCTGTGTTCCCTGCAAATCGTTTTGCATTGTTTCCATACCTTTCTTCACTTCTGCCAGCTCATTTTTTACTGTCTCTTTAACCTCTTTAACCTCTTTCACTAACTCCGGTTTCATGTCCTTGAGCTCCTTAATCACTTCTAAAAGTTTTTTATCCAAATTCTCTATCGCCGATTGCCACTCTTTTTTCGACATCGTGGGGCTTGCTTTTGCTCGCTCCCATGAATCCGCTCTCTTCCTTAGCTCCGTGGCGTTTGATTTAATGTCCTTTTAGTTTAAATGTCCCAGTCTTTCCAAAAAAAACTTTTAAGTAGTCCAAAATGTCGGGCGTCTTTTCTCTATGGTTCCTCTATGATTTTTGTAATCCAATATGGCTTACTTCCTCTTTCGCTGAAGCCGTGGCTCTTCCCCTCTCAAAGATGGCGATTCCCTTCTTCCTGCCCTCCGGCAAGGGCCGCTTCTCTCCAGCAACTCTATCGTTGTTACGTACTTCCTGTTTCCCGACTTCCCACAGCAGGTCTCGCGATGGTAAAACTTTCTCACCGCCTGATATCTCCTTCTAGCCACAGGTATTCAAAACAATAGTCCAATTTCTTTAAAAGCTTCGTTTAACTTAGTCCTTTTTCTAATATAATTCTTGCCGGGTCCTCCCCTCCTTATACTGAGTCTGTTGCAGTTTAAAAGTCTACTTTAATTCTTCTTTACTTTAAGTAATCTGTCCCGTTTCAAGAGATAGTGATCTTTACCTTCTCATTCACTTTCCGTGGGTTGTAATCGCTGTTTCAATCTTAGATTCCCATCCACTCTTCTTCCCCCTGTTGAAGCTTGGGCATGTAGGTCTTATGCCAACCGCATTGGCACCAGGACTGCCGCAGAGATTATAGCCGACCTGTCTTAGGGTGGGACCTCAAGGGTCGGAAGAGGATCCGTTGCGTAGGACCCCCCCTCGCCCGAGACCAACGCGCCCTGAGGTGCTTGAGCGTTCTATGCCTGTTCTCCGCCTGAGAACAGTTGGCCACGGGCTTTGTTTTGCCCCGCCGGCTGCTTAAACGGCAGCCCAGTCAGCTCCACGATTAGAGCTGCGTTAGACCTCCATGGATCCCAAACCGGAAGTCCAATCTTCTGAATTTTTCAACTTTCAGGTATCTAGTTTGGCCCATGGCAGTTGCTTCTAGACAACCTCCTTATTCAAAGGCTTTCCCATACGCTGCTCTTAACAAATTTCCGCTTCCTTCCACAGAAACGTCAATTTTTAAATATTAAACCTGGGATTCTCAAGAAGCTGACCAGACACATCCAGATTCCTGAATACATATCCATGCAATAAACCTTACCTGCAGCAAATAGTCTCTGAAGTTTTAGTACAATCCATGTGAAATCAGTGAAGTTATTTGTGTTTGTATGTTTAAAGCCATGACTTTAATCTTCAAACTTCCAAACAAGGCCCCCTGGAGCTCTTTCCTTAACAGAAACATTTATTTCATGCAGCCCCTACTATTTTATGTCTGCTTACCTGGAAGTCCATCCCCCTGAACTCAAGATCAGTTTGGCATCTTTAGCTTGCAGGCTGTGGCTTCATTTCATTTGGCTTTCAAACCAGCCAGAAATGTTTGTAATGTGTCTGGGTGTGCTCTGAGAAGCGATCCATTTAAATTGGTCTTTCTTCCTTTCAACTGTTGAGGACAGAATTTCTGCCCATCCCAGTTGCTTTTTAACTACGCCAGATGTCCACCCCCACCTTCAGCCAGGCTCAGTGAGTAATCCAAAGGAAATACTATTAATTTCAAAAGAATGTAGTCAATTCTTAGAAGGCTTTTGGGCAGGCTCCAGTCAAAGTGGTTAACTATTTGCTTTTGAATCAGTGATTCCATTGGTGTGAACTAGTAAGATCTCCAAAAAGTGAGCATGAAACTTGGAGTCCTGAAATAATATTTAGCTTGCTTGAAATGTTCTGGGGCACTGGCTGTTTCTTGGAGAAGCTGTTGCCAGAGGGTCAATCCAAATGCTTAAGATAGTTTCACATAACATTTTTTGCCAGCTTGGGTGTAGGGGGGAGAAGGATGCCATACACTGAGATCAGGCATAGCTGTTCTTTGCTGCATGCAGACATTATGGAAATCCGTGCTCCAGTTGTACCTGTTGCCCTTGGTCCCTCGGTTTGAAGCTGTCTAACCAGAGGAGATCTGTATCTGGCTATATCTTGCCTTGTTTCCTTTCCTTCAGTTTGTGCATGTGGGAGGGTGTAACTTTGCAGTTGCCCAACAGCCTGAGGATATGCTTTCACCCACTTGGGATTTGCCCATCAATATAGTGGGTTGGATCCAACCAGCTTTTCTGCTGGTGATGAGTCACTTTTGGCTATCGAGAGACTGTTGGGGATCATGGAACCAGTGTGTATATGGGATTGGGTGCTGTAGCAATGAGAGAAATGGGGTGAAACCCAGCGTCACTTGCAGGGTGAGAAGTAATAGTGGAACCCCCTGCAAAAGATTTTAAAAACAGATTGGAATATGGCTGGGAGGCCAATGCTAAGTGGTAGAGCACAGATTTTGAATGCAGAACATTACAGGTTCAGTCCTTATTACCTCTCTAGTTAAATGCATTAGCAGATGTTGGGACAGACCTTCCTCTATCTGGGACTCTGGAGAGCAGCTGCCAGTCAGAGTAGGCAATAGACAAAACAGTCTGACTCTGTATGGCAGCTTCATATGTTCATAGTTACATATGAGGGGTGGAAGAAAGGGAAAGCAGCAGGGATGCATTGGTCCACAGTGAAGAAAGGGCCCAATTTGGGGGCTAAGTTGTCGTCTTGACCTCACTTAGCCCTGTTTGCTGGTTTCTGGTTAATGCAGATTGCTCTGGAATTTAGTGGCCTGATAACAGAGGGGCAGAATGGAATCTTGGCCTTGTCTGGCTGCAGATTTGGGGATGTCGTCTACCAATGTTTTTGTATGAATAGTTGGCCTTGGGAAAAGTCAGGGTGTGGAATTCCTGGTACAGGCTGAGTAAACATTATGTCACAGGCTGTTTAAATTGAATTAACTCTGAGTCAATTTACATGGGTTATACACGTTTTTATAAAGCACTGAGATTATGTGGTGACTCTCTTCTTCCTCTTTGCAGTGATGAAACTGAAAACCTTTATACAGCCAAATCAGGGTTTCCATCAGAAGTCTGATAAATGTGTCAAGAAATCAATTTAAAATTACTAATTTTTCAGAAGAGATTAAAAAGCTACTTTTAATTAAGATTGTTTTTGTAAAAAAACAAAACTGGATTCATTCTGAAGTGTTTTGTTTTTTTCAAAGCGTGCCTGTATTTTCTCAACTTTGTGTGCAATGAAAAGCAGCTCATTGACCAAGTTAACATAAATTTGTGGTTCAGATTTGAGCCAGATAAACAGGTGCAGAATCCAAACAATTACAATGTAAATGAATTAAGGAATCTTTTAAACAAAAAGGATGGTAATTGAAATAGTTCACAATAGGGCCATACAATATCCACATAGGAGGGACATCTGCTGTGAACATCTTGTGAAGGACCAAACGGCAGCATGCTCTCTTTCCCCTCTGGAATTTTTTGTGGGGCTGACTGTTTTGTGGGGTGAAGCGAGGCATGTGACAGTTAACATATATTCACCTGGTCACAACCAAAACTTAAGCATCTCCCGCTACCAACTCAAACTTGATGGAGTTGAGTTCAAGCATGACAGCTCAAGGAATGAATGTGAATGTCTGAACGATTGCTTGCTTATACAGCCTTGATACAAAATCAGCTTGACAAAGAATGGGTTTTGGAGAATGAGGACGTTTTGTATATGATGTAAAGATATGTGATGTATACATATAACCATCTTTCCCTGTGTAATGCAGTGCCCACCTACTAGAGTCCTAGACTGTTCTTCAAGGACTTTGAAACTCTAGAATAAAAAAAAAATTAAAATGGGCTGAAAAGTTTTAATCAGAAAAAGACAACCCCCTCCCTGGTAGCACATGTGAATTGCAGAGTATGCAATGCAGCTTCCAGGGTTGTTCTGGAACCTGAGCAGTTATGTGAAAGTGGAAAGTTCCTTTAAATATCAGTGTATGGAAATGTCTATCTGCAATGTGCCACCACCCACAAACAGGCATTCACCAGGTGGACCTTAATTTTGCAAATGTATACAATGCACCTTTACAGAAAATGTTGCCAAATTCAGTAACCTCTTGCTTCCACTAGGTGGCATTGCCTTGTCAAACGAATTCAGGGCGTTTTGGATGATCAGCCAAGAGACATGAAACTTAGTTCTAGGAGGGGTGGAAAGGTTTTTTTCTCCATAATCCATCTATCCCTGCCCCACCTGACACTACCTAGCAGAATGCTTTTGAAACAGAGGGGACTTTCAGAAGTAGCTTGTGATGTTGTACAGGAATCAGCAGAGAAATCCCCCTGGGATAGTGCGAACCCCATTTTTGACTCTTGTGCAGTTCTTGGGATCCTCTCAGGGATCTTTTTCGAGATGAGTATGTCAGCAGTTGCACCAGCTAATTTTTGTGTGATTTGTTGCAAGGAACTACAGCTCAACCTGGATCTTATCCATCTGCCCCCCACTGACATTTGCATGCATGACTTTGTGTTTCTCTGCATGAAAAAGAATAATCAAGATGCAATAATTCTCGTGTAGCTTTGCTTGCTTATGTTATATTTTGAAACATTCTGATGATGTTGTGCATTGTGGGCATTATGCAGGGCTGGCATCAGGAGCTGGTATCTGTGCCTGAGCCCAGAGCCTTTGACTGACCACCAAATCCCGTGGCCCTGCCATTTTTGCGCTTGCTTGCGGACACTCTGAACAAATCTGAAGGAGGAAAAGGATGGGGCCCGAGTGACAGGGAGTCAGCAAAGGCCCAGAGGAGCATGACGGGGTCCCACGTAGTACACTGTGCCAGAAAATTAGAGATGCCAACCTCCAGGTGGTCACTGGAGATCTCCCAGAATTGCAACTGCTCTCCAGGCCACAGAGATCAGTTACCCTGGATAAAATGGCTGCTTTGGAGGGTGGACTTTATGGCACACTGCACTGAATTCCCTCCCCAAACCCTGCCCTCATCAGGCTCTACCCGCAAAATCTCTAGGAATTTCCCAACCGAGAGCTGGAAATTGTTCACAGAAAAACCCCAAGAACCTGGGGCTGGCACCACCAATATCTTCCCTTTCTCTTGTATTTATTGGGCCAGAGAATCAACTGGATTTTAATTTCATCTAAAACCACAAAACATAGAATATTCTTCAAAATTAGCTATTTTGAGTTCCCATGCTCACTTTGCCCCTCTAACTTGAAATGAAAGTGTTGTCACCCAAGCCAAAGACCTGCCCTATTAAAATCTGACCTCCAGCTCCCAAACTGCAAATTCTGCAAGAGCTCAAAGTTTCAAATGTCAGTTTTAAAAATCCAAATTTCACTTTTGGAATACTGGCATCTTGCAAGCACACCTGAGTTCCTCTCTCTCTCTCTCTCTCTCTCTCTCTCTCTCTCTCTCTCTCTCTCTCTCTCTCTCTCTCCCTCTCTCTCACACACACACACACACACACACAAACACACACACACACACAATTTCATCTGTAGTTAAACTGATGTCGAAGGCAAATTGCTTTGGAACGATAAGTTCTCCAGTCACAGCCTATGCCTGCTCTGGCAAGTCTCTGTAAAGCCAGAAAACGGCAGGTTCTCTGTTTCTTCCTCTTTAACAAGGTGAATTTAGAGTGTGTTACATACATTCATAACCTACTATGAATGCAATAAGTGTTTAAATGATTGCATGAGATGTGCGTGAAATAAGGGAACATTGCTGAGTTGTGCAGAGGCCAGTAAAGAGACGCTGAGTTAAATTTATAGCACTTTGTCAAAATGTTATGATTGCAGCAGGCGTTCCAAGTGGTGTTTATGGAATAGATAAATATGATGAAAAATATTTTTCCCATTCTAGTCTTTAAGCCTCTTGTCATGTTGCTGGCTCCTATCTTGCTACATTTTGGAGAGGCTTGCTTTTACTATACCGGTGCCTTTTGTAATCATTGAAAAGTGCTATTTTTAAATCACACATTTTAAGGTTATCTAACATACCTTGCCAGATCAGGCCATAGGCTCTTTTAGACCACTGCTGGCCAGTCAAATGCCTATACGAAGTTTACTTGTAAAACTTGGAGATGACTCCCTGTTTTTTGTTGCTGTGCAGGGATATACTACCTCTGAACACTGAGGTTCTATTTAACAACCATGGCTTGAATTTTAGGGTTTAATCCACAAGGGATGCTTTTGGATGCTGCATTTCACAAACAGAGAAGACTGGTGGTGTTTTGTTTTCTTTTTTCCTTTTTTTAAACAGCCTTTTTTGATTTCCAGAAAGCATCTGGCGGTTTGGAGAGGGTTCTTAATGATCTGTATCCTCCAGAGTTCAGGAGGGTTGGAGATTAATGACTGCTGTTCTGGCCCACCGCTAATATTTTATTATGTATTTTGTGAGTTAGAGCATACACACATTGTATAATGCAGGGAGACTTCAACATATGCTTCCAAGAAGGGAGGGGGGGAGACACCCACAGCTGAAATCACAGAGAAAGCTTAGCCAGAAAAGACCACCACACCCAAGCACAGAGCGGCAGGAGAAACAAGGCTACAAAACTCTTCCCCTCCCCCCCCACAATGTTTTAGGGTTACTTCTATTTCAGTGTTTTATTTTAGCAAGCAGCCACCACCCTTCAGTAAAACTTTACAAGGTTCAGTTACAAGATGATGCATATTAAATGTCCTTAACTTGTAAAGTGTGGAATATATTTCACAAGAGGAACAAACTACAAAGGCTAGCCTATATCTATCTATCTATCTATCTATCTATCTATCTATCTATCTATCTATCTATCTATCTATCTATCTATCTATCTATCTATCTATCTATCTATCTATCTATCTATCTATCTATCTATCTATCTATCTATCTATCTATCTATCTATCTATCTATCTATCTATCTATCCTTGTCAATACGGGTTACCAGAAAGGACAGTGTAATGTCTCTTTGCAGCAAGCATACCGTGTGTGTGTGTGGGAGGGGGTTTGGGGGTTTAGAACTAATAAACTGGACAGTTCGAATCCTTCTGTCTGCTTTCCTCTCGTCTGTTCTGCTGCTATCCTTTTGTTTACTTAGATTGCTTTTCTTAAGGACTTTCTTTTTTCAGCCTTCTCCTCCTTGAGCTCACAACCTCCAACCTCTAAAAGAAGGCAACAGAGACACACACTCTTGCTTGTTAGAATGCCTATCTCAACTTTCCTATCACAGGATGGATTTTTTTACCAATACAAGAAATCTCCTATAGGGTTTCCCATGTTCTCACAAGAGGAATCCCGAGCGAGTCTGGGAACACCTATCAGGTGTGAAGAACACCATGTTTAAAGGTGCTTGGGGGAGCAAGTGAGGGAAGGAGATTTAGCGGTTCTAGTCTAGTGAGGTCAGGCACAAATTGGCAATGAAGGTGAAAGCGGGGTGGTAGCAGTGGCAGCAGACGCCACCGTTCCCCCAAATCTTCCCCCTATGGCCAACATCTCCCCTTGCTAGACTATAAACCCAGCACTGAGAGTTAGCTTTTAAGGAACAGTCTTTCTTCCCTGCTTCCTTCTTGTTTTTCAAATTTAATGGAAAGATTTAGGTAGCATTTTTCAGAAGATATTTTTGGTTTTCATTTTCAAGCAGCAAATAAAGGATTGTGAAGGATGTTTATTTTTTTCCTTTATGGAGAACGTATACCCTGATATCTCTGAACTGACATCTGTCTGTGTATTATATAATTAAGATTTGGCTGATATGTGTGTGTGCATAACATTTTTATTTTAATGTGTAAAGTAACGATAGAATTCAGGTGGTTGAAAATAATTCTCACTGTCAGACAAGAGAGTTCTGTAACCACATCGGGCCCCTCCTTCCCCAGCCCCTGAGACTGGCCCTCCCTTTGCCTCTCCCCCCACCCCCAATTTTGCTGAGCTGCTGTGTACATGAATACAATAGCCATCATTTAAAAAAAGAAGCATACTCTACTGGAGTAAGAAAAGTGTCTTGTGAATATGTGTGGATAATTTAAATTACACACCATAAGTGGCTTGTTTTGACTCCCATTCAACCATCTACATCTGCAAAGAAAGGACTAGGGCGGTATCGACAAAACATTGTCGCAATCCACGAAGGGACAGGCATGACTCAGTTCTTCACACACAGCTATAGAACGAGCCAATGACTAGGAATGGAACAGCAGCCCCAAGACATCACAAAGCCAGCTGCGGTTGTGTGTCTTGCAGGACTTCATCAAGGGAGTAAAACTTCCCCTTGAGTCTCATGTGCTAAGCGAATCTAGTGTTCTCCCCAAAAGCAGAATCTGGAGTGGGGCTATGCAGAGGAAGGTTAATGTTTGATTCTCAATGGTTGGCTTAGAGCAAGGTTAGTCCCCAGCCGGAAGGTATTCCTTTCCTTTCTCCCATACAAGACAATGGTAATTTACTGATCTGCTGGCATAAACACCTGTTCTCAACAATCTGTCAGACTCAAGAGGATGTGACTATAGTGCATACAGGATCAGGTAATTCTTTAATAGTAGGGGTTTGGGCCCCAGCGGTGCACCACTTCTTTATAGGTGAATATTGTATCTCATACTCCATACCATGCCTAAACCCTTTGTCCCCTTCCCCACTCCTCTATAACCCAATCCAGCCACATCTCTGCCTCACCAAATGTGCAATTTCCTTTCTCTTGGTCTGATTATTGCAAATATCATATATTTTTCAAAAACTGAAATGCAAAAAATAAAAACAGTCTGCTATGGGGAAGAAACAAAAGTTCCAGAGGGAGCTCTATTATAAGGAGGGCAGTTGGCTTAGTTCAAGGTTTAATGGCCAAAGAAGCTGCATATTTTAAGCACTAGCTCAGTGTCCCTCTACTGCCCATAGGAGATCCACTCTGCGGATGGACAGAGCCTTCCCTGTTGTGCACATCCCTCCAGGCCCCACATTTAAATAAATAAATCTAATTAATTGCTAAGCCATTAGATTGTTAAGTAGATTTTCCTTGACTTTTCTTTTGCTCCATCCTGTTGCTGTACCAGATGCTGCCAGGCTACAGTTCTCAAAGCACTTAACTTCCATAATCGCACTGGTTTCAATGGCACTACTCCACAGTGAGTGGTTTCAGGGTCACAGCCAAAGCTCTTATGTTCCTAAATCTCTATTAACTTTCAAGCAGACGAAGAGGCTCTTTAGAGAGAATGCTGGAGACTTCATGGTATCCATGGGCAAATGCTTGTTTGCAGGTTGCCAAGTGGTGCAGCTGTTTGCAGTGGTAGCAAATCAGCGCGGCCCTCAGTCTTGGAGCATTCCAAGCTGCTTCCACATTATTCTGTATTGTTATTTTGGTTTGGTGTCTACAGTTCTGGAGGCAGCTCATTACTCAAATCCATGAGATTTTCTAGAAGACCCCTTTTTGCGTCCATCAGAATTTGAAGCTTAGTCTGACTCTGTACACACTCTTCTAATGTACCTTTTGCATTCCTTTAAAAAAAATCCCATAAACTCTAACTGTAATCTGCTTTGCCAACCTCTGCTTTGCCAACCTCTGCATCATAGAAGGAAAACTGCACTTGTCACATAGCATGGCCTGCGAAGCTAGCGCCTGCATAGCGTCACATTTCACCTAGTAAATACTCGAGAGTTTTCCCCCCAAGCACCCCTTTCCCAGTATGCGGATCTGTTCCCATTAATATTAGCAACTCAGAGTACAGGAAGGATCTGATTAAAAAGCAGATGGTATTAATTATCCGGTGAAACAATTCTGTTGGGTTTTTTTTCTCATTTTGTTTATTTTGAAAAGGGGGGAGAGAAATAAAGTATAGTTTGAAGCAAAAGGTCACACTATAATTTGGCCATGAGAACACAGCTCCATAACGTCGCCAAGGATCTCACTCTTTTCTCATGAGAAACTAAGCACATGTTTGGTCCTCAAACACTCGGGGCACTGAGAGAATCTTTTTGGGGTTTGCAACGTCATTCTCACACTCGGAGCCAGGACCACAGGCGAGGCAGGAGACTTCAAAAGAAAACAATGGTATTGGACAGGAGGACGCATTCAGGCTTTGGACTTCTTCCAGTTCTTGGAAGTAATCCGCTTGTCTGGATCTAATGTGTAAATTCATGCACACTTTTAATTACAAAAGTATTTTAATAGTATTTTAAATTATTGTATTAAGTATTGTAAAGTATTTTAATACAACAGAACAGAGAAAGAGATGAAAAAAAATCTTACAATCCATAAAATTACTATATCTGTTCAAAAGATATATAAAGATGAGCTCTGTTTTGAGCTCTGCCATTCCATAATATCATTCATGCATACTTGTTATCTTGCATGTGTTGGAAGTACACACCAAAGGGGGTATGCTTGGGGCTCCTGTTTAGCTGCTGTACATGTTTGCAGATGAAACTATTTTAGCACCAATTCAGCAATGCTTTCTTTTCAGCTTAATGTTATGGATGCAGTGTAGAGGTCAAAAGATGTCTTGGACACAATCATTAAGTCACTTTCTAGTTCAGGAGGCTGAAATTAGGGCAGCAGATTATGGATAAAAAATGTCCAAATTTTTCCATCCTGAAGACATGGAACAAAATTGGTTGGCTGTGGTCCTCTTAAAAGCTGTGGCATAAGGAGGTGAGCCAAAATACTCTGCCACTATTTTTTTTTTTAGCAGTGTTGATAGTCAAACTGGAAGTAGCATATTCAGCATGGCTGAATAAACCACCAAATTCACCTCACTAAAACATTTGCATTCTTTCAATGCTGTTTGGCACTCTTTTGTTCCCCTGACAACTATGTAGCACTGGAATGCTATGAAGAATCACATGGGTCTCCGCAGCCAATAGGATTAAATAACAGTGTGAGCAAAAAAGAAGGAAAATGGTGGCGAAGAGAATAACAACAAAAGAAAGCAAATATGTTTGCAACCTTTTAAAGCCTTGAATAGCTTGGGAATGAGGAATAGCCCACCTACATGCTTGCGAAACCTGTCCATCAGTTGAGATTCTTGTCGGAGGCTCTGCTCTTTTCTCTGAGGTGGGCTGCTAGCAGAAGCAGGGCTACCTTGGCTGTGGCACCCAAATTGTAGAATGTTCTCCCTTCACTTACTCACTTGGTGCTGAGTTGTGGTGGTGCCAGATGAGAGAACACGTTTATTTTCGCAGGCTTTTTTTTTGCTGACTCCTCCGCCCTCTTGGATGGAGTGTTTTATTCTTCTGTGACTGGCCCAATTTTTTTGTTTTTGTATTACTTACTGGACTGTGGTACCTAATTTCTACAAATCTGATCTGCCAAGTTGCTTAGTTTGGTGCTACTTGCTGTTTTTGATACTTTGCTGTGCTTATAATGTTGCCTCCTTAAAATATGCCTTTAAGATGTCTTACAGATTTTTGACTGGTTATAATGTTTTGCTATTACGTATTATTTTAATGACAATTTTACCTTCTGTGTTTCTGTGTTGAATTTTAACTTTTCATTCTGTTACTCTGAGAGCGGGGAAGATAGAAATATTTAGAATAAGTGAACTGGTGTGGTATAGTGGTTAGTGACAAAGGAGACCTTACTTCAAATCCCCGTTCAGCAATACAATTCACTGGATGTTTGGGGGCTGGCTGGCCTCTCAGCTAACCTACAGCACAGGATTAATGTAAGGATACAGTGGAGAGGCAGGGGGACCATATATATTGCCTTGAGCTTTCCTGGGAGGACAAGCAGGCAGGAAAAAAATCAAATAAATAAGTGCCAAAATTGCCCAGAGTAGAACATGCTCTTTGACCCATGTGAAAAAGTACCTGAAATAAGGTTGATAGCTTTAGCTCATTTCTAGCTGCTTTACCTGATATATTACCATTTGCGCATACAAAGGTGTTCTGCAAGGTTTGTGGCTGCCACAGATGGTGTGAAGGATGGAATCATTTTTCGAATTCTTCTGTAGATCTGGGACTAATTGAATGATCCTTCATATCACTTGTGTGTCACTTCTTTGGAATGCACCTCCTTTGCCATTTGGAAATCTTCCCAATTGAACCCCAGACACTCCTCTTTCCTGCCATCTCCCAAGATGGACATTATTTATTTCTCTGTTGGCGTCGTCTTGCTTGGCTTGAGTGGAATCCAAACAGCTCAGTGTCATGAGATCAGAAGAACAGGCAAAAAAAAAGAAGAAAAAGAAGAAGCCAACCTCACCTGTTTGTGGTTAAGTACCCTTCCACTGCAACTCGACACAGTACATTTAAGGTCACCCAAATGTAAACCAGAACATGCAGATACTCCCACTGAGCCTTCAGTCCCCAAAATGGGATGGAAATCCAAAAGAATATGGCCTGTTGTTTAATTTAATGAGCCCTGAATCAGCAGTTTTGACAGATGTCAGTTTTAGCTCCTACGGGCTGGAATGAATTCCTTTGAATTATTCCTTTACTGTTCATTTTCCCAGCAACAACGGATAGGGGGGGAATGTTGAAAATTCCTTGGAGAGGGTTTTGCAGTGAAAGACGGATTCTGTGGTGGGATGCCGGGTCATGAGAATGGATAAGGTAGGAGAATGCCATAATTCACTGCAGACGAGCTAAAATTAGGAAAGGGGTCTTGAGAAACATATGGAAGGGAAATTGCCACTAATGCTTTATGAAGCATCGTCTTGATTTCCCATTACACTGAGACCCTCTGGCAGCCCCCTCCCCCTTTAACAGGACATGGTTGCAGGGAGGCCATTGTGGGAAGAATGAACAGCTGCCTTGTTTGCCAAGGAGAGTCCGCCAGGGTGTGAGAATGTCTTTGGGTGGGAGTCCTGTGCAGAAGGGAGAATAATGGTGGTTTCAAAGTATTTAAAAGGACGTGTGCTTTTGGGAATGCAGAGAGTAAAATGGAATAAGACAGTTGTGTTTTCTAATCAGTACTGAACATGAAGATGCCTGAGCACTTGAGGGTAGAGAGTTCGCATAACCCTTCCTGGCAATGGCAAATCTGGCTATTGTTGCAGATGCATGGATGGCTTCCAGGTTAGATTTTGGTCAAATGCTTTGGCGGGGTTGCCTTTGAAGACTGTCCAGAAACTTCAGCTGCTACAATACACGGCAGCATTCAGGGGTTCGTGATGGAGATAATTTCTCCCTGGTATTATATCCCAGATGCCAATTTGTTTTTGGGCCAGGCTGTTTGAAGGGCTACAGTTTAAGTAAAAACCATCATTGCCCTCTATGTTCTGGTACTAAATGTGGTCACGATGATGAGCACGTGGGACAGGGCTTTTAGGAAAGTGGCTCTGGATTTGGAACTGTCGGCCCCAGAAAACCAATCTTGCTCCTTCACTCTTGTCTTTCTGAAGTCTGGTCAATACCATTTTGTTGCTGGAGGGCCTTTGGGAAGCACTACCGACAGGGGTTTTCTTAACTGCCAGTTTTTAAAACTTAGATTGTTATCCCTCAGATTGGTGGGTATTATTGTTTTTATCAACTGAGACTGTCTTTGCTGCTGTCCTTTTATTATTATTGCTGTGTTATTGTGTTTTTGTTTTGTTTTACCTTTTTATCCCTCCAGGACGGTCAGAGTTCATCTGTTGTCCTTCCTCCAACTGACCCTCACAACAAACCTGTGAGGTAGGTTAAGCTGGCTCTCAAGACACTCTGTGCCCTTTGGTTGAAGAACAAGGTAGTAATGCCATAAATAAACATCAGGGCTTTTTTCTGGGAAAAGAGGTGGTGGAACTCCGTGGGTTGCCCTCGGAGAAAATGGTCACATGGCTGGTGGCCCCGCCCCCTGATCTCCAGACAGAGGGGAGTTTAGATTGCCCTCTGCACCATGGTGTTTAGATTGCCCTCTGCACCATGGTGCGGAAGGCAATCTAAACTCCCCTCTGTCTGGAGATCAGGGGGCGGGGCCACCAGCCATGTGACCATTTGCAAGAGGTTCCGGACCTCCGTTCCACTGTGTTCCCGCTGAAAAAAAGCCCTGCTAAACATGATAGACTAACTTGTGTACGTTGATGCTGATTGCCTCTCTTACAGCCAGAAGACTTAACGCTGGTGGGCAGCTAAAAACTTCCATATTATACAGTATTTTAAATGCTCCTCAGAGGTGATCCAAGTGATTAAACCTTGACCATCCCATCAAGAATCCTCTGACCACTGGATATCTTGCCTGCTTTACAAGATGTTAGTTTGTCTCCAGGCCCAGTCTAAAGAACTGGGTTTGGCCTAAAAAGCTCCATCTGACTTTCTACAAGAGTAAAATGATGGATGAATTAAAGGAAATTAAAGAGCTTTTTAATAACTCTCTGGTGGTTTTTGCCTCCTAAATTGCCTTCCAACCACTGTCCCCTCCTCAGCAGAGAAAATTATGCATTGCATGGGCTCACAATGCTGGATTCTCTGCCTGGTACCAAATTCCAATCCAATTATAAAAAAAATCATACAGCCATATTCAATTCCCTGTCAAATATTTCCAAACGTTCTGCCAGCCAACTCAACGATCAGGCAAAGAACAGCATATGCAAAAATTAGCATGTTCACCCAAAATTAATGGATGTAGAGTCTAATTTGGCACAGGGGTTGAGTTCGCATTCAACACCCTCTCTGAATACAAGTCACTTGGTTGATGTATAGGATGCATAGGAGCACAGCACAGCATATGGACACAATTCTTAGCCGCTAATATTAAATGGCTCATAAGGCCCAGTTGCAATAACTCTGCTCATTCAAAGGAAGAGTCTTTGGGCCAAGTGATCAAGTGGAGTGCAAGTGGAGCACAAATGAACAGGGAGGAATACATGGGAATCTGTTCACTTGCCATTCAAGTGTAATTTGTCACTTCTAGCTTAGCCCTGTATCTGCATCAGTCTTAGAGGGCCCCCTTCTGGAATAGGTTCTTCCAGGGAAGATTTTCCTTATTTTGTACTGGGCGATTTCAGCCTCATGTTGTGGAGATCAAAGCTTGCTGGCCCTTGGATTAATTGGACTGCAAAGTCACACAAAGGTCAAATAATACTCAACGATGTCATTTTCTATAAGAAATGCCATTTTCTATAAGGTAAGGCATAAATTGCACCTTTCCTCTATAAGCTGAAACTGAAGTCTGTTTGGAAGAGTGTTTAAATTTCATTTGTACACATAAGAACCAGCACCAGAGTGGGGGAGGGCAGGGTTTCCTGGGATAGCCAGGAAACACTTATGTTTGCAGAATACATGCCACATTTACCAGTTTGCTATAAAAATAAATGATTCCAGCTAGAACACTGGCATTTGGATGTGTTGATGGGTGAGGCGAGGCAAAGATGGGCTTGGCTTTTCAGAGCCAAAATTCAAAGGAAGGTTTTTGGGTTTTTTTAAAATCACATTTCAATGGAATGAATTGGCAGCAGGGGAGGGGAGACTTTCAGTTGATGGCAGAGAGGAAGCCTGGCCCACCAAGACATCAAGAAAGTATGGAATGATTTCGCTCAAGGCATTTGACATTGGGCTGGATCCAGCGCAACGATGGAGTGAGGATTGTGCAAGGACTGCCAATCTTTGCAGCCATTTCCAGCCCCAGGAACATTTATTCCCAGTGCTACAGTAATAGCTGCACAGGTTGGGAGGCTTCTGTGGAGAGGGAAAAGGGGGCATACTTGCCCCTTCTTCCTCTTCCATTAGTGGAGTGCTGTTCAAGAAAAAGGCCAGAGGGAGCAATTTCTTCTTTCTTTGTCTCCCAACCCAAGCGGCTCTTCCTTCATGCCAATCCCACAACCCTAGGAATAAACTTTCCTGGGTCAGAAGTGGCTGCTGGGGGGAGGTGAAAGCTGGTGAAACTGGTGGAAATTGGTGTGGTCCTTGCAAAGGATTCTACCCATTAAATTGTGTACACTGTCGGCATGATTGTTCAATCTCTTGAACGTTTAAGACATTCGTACCGATCAGAAACACAACAGTTCCATTCATAGGAAGAAATATCTGGTCAAGGGACCGAAGGATAGGACGCATCATGTCATCAAGTGAGAGGCTTGGGGCATTGTACCTCTCCACCCCCTGCCTAGTTGCTGGCCTGTTTCCAGCTAAATGGCAGTTGCCTAACTGTTGGCTGTGTGAGACTTCTTTTGGAGAGTGCTGTTTGCTCCTGGGATGGCAGTTTGACCTCTTGAGTTTCTCCCCATGAATAACAGGATTTGCTGCTTTAAAACAGTTCTGATTCTGTATTCACAAGAACAACAACAAAAAGTAGCTCAGCATATGACGTGTCCATATTAGAATCCCTGTAGGCTGGACCGCTCTTTTGATGTGTCACACTGTTATTGTACATTCCCCTGGCAGACAGAGGGTTAAGAGAGTTTCTTGATTTCGACTGAAAGGAGAGCTGTTCTGCTCTATTTAATGAATGGTCTGCTCCTTCCAACATCAATGGCTTCCTCTTTAATGGATGCGTCACCCATTCATTGAAAGTTCATGTCTGTGGCAGTGACTGAGTGCTTTCACAAGGATTTCTAGGGCAGCATCCATTTGGAAATCGTGACATTGGGATAGTTGGCCTGTGTGGATTTTTCTGGAAATGTCTGTGAACTAAACACTATCTTCCCGACTATTTCCTACTCATGGTTCTTTTTTAATAAAGCCATGTGGATTTCCCTGTTCTTACATGGATATCTCTGCAAAAGAGGAAAGCCTTGAATGGGATTTTTATGATGGCCTTTGTGTGAAAAGGACTGCATTAGAACTAGAAATCTGTACAGAACCTCAAAGAAGATGGTTTTAAACAAAGTAGGTTGGGATTCCTTCGATCTAACTTTCCGTCCCCTTGGTCAGACAACTGCTGGGAATTATTTCCCAAATGCCACAGGGGCACCATATATCTGGACTGTAGTACGAAGCACAAGAGGCTTCAGCCCCTCTCCCCAATGCCATTTTTCCAGTCCAAAATGGGCCCCCTTGAAGCAGTTGGCAAATTAATTCCCAGCAGAAGCAGTCTGAAAGGGATGAGAGTCCAGTGGAGGGGGACCCCAACTGCACTCATTAGAAATGTAACAACTAATTTGACCTAAAGTTGCTGGCCCTTCCATGCAGGCTAACATTATCCCATTTGAAGAGGCCAAGTGGTTCATAACCTCTGGTATTTTCATTTGCATCTCTTTGGTTTTAATTCCACTTAAGAATTCTTTGCTTGATCTGGATTACATTCTGTGGCTTTGGGGTAAAAGCTGAAGAGGTTCAGATTTGGTATATTTCCCCCTACTTGTTCCTAGGTTTCAGTAAACATGGTTTAAGGACATGGAACCATTCCTAATTTTCTGTATTTGGAAACATTTCTTGTTGAATTATTCATATGCTTCTTACTAGCTCAGAGGAAAATACTGATACCTTGAAAGACTGCCCCTCTGCTCAGATGAGCATGTCTGAAATTGGCCATGTATGTCTTGTGCTGCAATTCTCACACAAACAGAGATGAAATTAGCAAGTATGTGAGGCAGGGCTTTTCCCAGGGCTCGTTCACCACTCAAATGGCTATCAGTGCTGCCACCCAAGACTCACATTCAAAGTGAGCTTCACAGAGACCACGGCACCTCTAGGGCTAATTTTGCTGCCAGCTGGCAACAGGGGCCACATCCCAGCCCTGGCCCATCCCCAGCCAGGTCAGAGGTCATCTCTTGCCATGCTGCTATGTGGGGTGACGGAATACCCCGAACCAGCCATGGATTCTCAGCTGCAGACCCCATACCTTGGAATTCCCTGCTACGGGGAGATTTGTGTTATTTCTTGCCTTCTGGAAATGGGTTAAAATTATTCTTCAGGTGTCTTTTTGTGATTTATATTTTTTATCCGATGTTGGGGTTTTTTTCTTTGTATTGCTCAGCTTTCTTATTGATGGCACTGTTGCTTTTTTTTTTGGTAAAGTTTAACTACTATTTTATTACTGCTTCTTTTTTTTTAAGGTGTACATACTATGGCTAGTTGTAGCTTTTAATTTTTTAACCCTTTGGTTTAAAATGGCTTTGATTCCTTTTTAATTTTTATGTCATAAAGCACATGGACTGCTGATTTTTAAAGAAATACAGCATAAAAATTTTTAGAAATGTATTTTTTTTGCTGAATCCAGGAATGGACAAGAAACGATTGTTGGGATTTACAGAGTGGTTTTTACATAGGCCAAATGACAGAAGTGATTTTTTTTGGCAGCAGAGTAGTGAACAGAAATGAGGGACTAAGATGCAAGAACAATGAAAGAAGATGCAAGACCAGAACGAACAGTATTCAGAGCTTGCCTCGGCTGCAAACTTTGCCATCAAATACTGTGTCTGTTTCTCAGACTCTCAATATGTACTGAGCGCATAACCATACTGGCCTGCTGTAAGATGTTGTAAAGATTGCTCCGTTAAAGTATGCAGACTGTTTTGATTGTTCTCAAGCACTGATCTCAGTACTGGTTGTGGCATGGTGATTCTGGTAACCAATGGGTAGGATAGTGGTTCAGTTGTTAGGCTGCAGGTGACCTTGGGTAAGCTACTCCTCTTGGCCCCAGCTCCCCGGCTGTATTGTGGGGATAATAATAACACTGACTTTTTTCATTGCTCTGAGTGGGGCATTAATCTGTCTAGAAAAGCAGTATACAAGCACAGTTGTTGTTGTTAAACCAGTGCCCTGCATGGATCCATGGCCCTTACTGTGTTTAAAAAATGTTTGTGCCACTATTCTTCCAGCCCAAGACGTGAACTGGCTCATGTTATCAACCAAGTATTAAAATGATACATCAAATCTACAAAAAAAAAACACTGAAGAGCAGTTTGCAATCAGCCCAGGAGCATAGTTAGGTGGGTAACCATGTTGGTCTGCAGTAGGATAGTAGGATTTGAGTCCAGTGGCGAGACCAACAAGATTTTCAGAGTGTAAGCTTTCGAGAGTCAGAGGTCCCAAGCTCTGACTCCTAGAAGCTTA
Organism: Eublepharis macularius; assembly: GCF_028583425.1. NCBI lineage: Eukaryota > Metazoa > Chordata > Lepidosauria > Squamata > Eublepharidae > Eublepharis > Eublepharis macularius. Next base: position 42,084,642 of record NC_072802.1, read on the forward strand.
CACTCTGAAAGTCTTGTTAGTATCCAAGAGGCCACTGGCCTCAAATCCCGCAGCCCAGGAGCAGTACAACATCCAGCTTACCATTTGGATAGCAATTACAGGAAAGGAGGAAGGAGCGGGGAGGAGAGTTCCATTGGAATGGCATGAGTGAAAAAAGATAGGCTTGGCTTGATAAAGACGACTGAGAAAGCTTCGCATGGATTTCCCTTGGACCGGGGTTCCATATCCCATAAAAGGAGTAGAACAGCTGAAACAACCCTCTCCCTGTTTTCCATCTAACTAATCTCAGGAGCTGGGGACACTGGGAGAAGAATTGCCAAAGATGATCTCAGCAGGCTAGCAGGGCTGTGAACGAAGAGATGGTTCATCATGTTCACTGGTCTCAGATCTGTTCCAGGCTTTTCAGTGCTTACAGATATAAGATGCTCATCATGGTGGGTTCCAGTTAACAGGTTAGTTACCGTATTCTGAACTAGATGTATACTGAAGGTTTTTAAAAAGCAGCCTGGTGATGGTACAGTGCACGAGTATAGTACCAAGACTGAAATTTACTCGGCTCACTGCCACAGTGGCAAACTAACCAAGACATGCTGAGGTTATAGAGGCCCCCAGGGACCTAAAAATCTAGAAGCACCCCTAAGCTGCAAACCTGATCTTAATAGGGAATGCAATCCCATCCAATACAGGCTGAATACCATCTCCACCGTCAGGTACATCACCCACTCACAGTGCCTCTGGCTTCAGTTTCAGTTTGTTCATTCTCACTTACCCCACAAAGCACTGTTACAGAATCTCCACCAAATGCTTTTGATGAGAAGGAGTAGAACTTGAGATCACTGGTATATTGGTGACAACTTGGTCCCAGCCTCTGACCAATGTCACTCAATGATTTCATGTAGAGCAGACATTAAATAGCATGGAGGACAATACAGACACAGCCGGGCCTGCCCGTCTTGAAGCCAGGCCGCTCAATTCCAGTCTCCATGTCCAAGATCTACATTGTATTTCAAAGGGTGGATACTTAATCACCAGAGTCCTCACCCCACCATCCTTGCCATTTTACATACTGCTTTTGAAAAAGATTTACAAGTGGTTTTCACAGGGCTACAGACAGGGGCCTGCTGTTGGGCAATCTCCGATCCCAAGCCCTCTGCTTCTGTGTGTGTGCATTTCTGCTTCTTTGGATTCTAGCCTATATAACCAAGCTCACTCTGCAGCCTTTCTTGCCCCCTCTACCCCTCTGTCCCTGTGAATGACTTCAAGGGAAAGACATTATGCAAAGTATGTGAGCTCATTTTGGGGGTAGAATTTGGACCCTGGGACCACTATGTATGAGCAACCCTCTGCCTTATGAAAAGCCTTGGAAGAGGGGATTTGGAAGCATTTGTTTCAATTGTCCGGCTTCCTTTCCTTTGAAACTTTAGATGTGACGTCCGCATGCAAGACTGTCAAGAGAATTTGTTCACCCATCTTTTCCTTTGACACTGGATGATAGTGGCAAAGCAAATTATATTGGATTCACCTGTCAAAGCAATTTACTTGCCTTGGGCTGGGCTAGCCCAATACTATGGTGCTTTTTTAAAAAGATGAATCCTCTAACAATATCATGTTTTAAAGGGAGGAGAATCTCATCCCATCATGGAAGGAATGTTTTCTAGTGACAAAGTTTTTAAAAAGAAAGATAGAAAAGAAGTAGTGTAATTTTTAAGTTTCCAACCTCAGAAATACTTTACGTTAAAAGGAAAGTTTATTTGTAAGTTAAACTTTCCAGTTTAGTTTGTTGTTCAGAAACAGGATTTATCCCATAGAAGTGATGCTGTATTCTGGCTTGGGGGATTTTACCAGACAGGACACACCCTTTCAGGTATTATGGGCTAGAAACTTGTGTTTTTCAGTGCTAATGTATATCAAATTTGACACCTTGTGCTTTTCCTATACTTGCATGGAATTGTGAAACACAACCCTAGTCATAAGTCCCTGACACAAAACTAGCTAAATAAACCTTTGAGTGATCAACACAAGGTGCTGTCTGCTGCAGTGCCCCAGAACTCTCGCATTCAGCTTACAAGTTAGGATAACTTGGAGCTGTTGCTAGGTCCTGAGACCCCACAGACTCATTCTTTTCTAAGAAAGGCAGGGCTCCTCCTCTTCCTCTCATGTGATGGCGATGTCATGTTATTTTCTATCGCGTGCTTGCAACTTAGTTGGGTGCATGCTGCCACCTGGGGATTGAAGGTGGATCCTGGGTTGAGAACTGCAGAAGACCTCTGCAGCAGAATATATGCCCGGTCTTTCAGAATTTTGAAAACCAGGCTAAAGATTGTGAGGACAATGCAGTATCAAAAGAAACTATTTTATGGAATATAAATATCAGCAAGATCTAGACACATTTAGGATGTGTAAAGAAAACAAACACCTTTCAATGTCCTCTTTTGCACCATGTTTCTCAGATGACTCATAGCCCAAGCTGAAAGCAGGCTATGTCTGTAAAGTCATAGTTCTGCAGCAGCATCAAAGAAGAGGCTGCTGCTGAAGTTGTGGCAATGCAACAAAAATGAAAAGATTTGAATTCACCCACTCCTAAATAACACCAGCAGCAATCATCTCTAAAGACAGAAGGAAGCAACCTCCGAATTGTTGCAGAGGTCCTTGGCTTGAGAATGTGTATCTCCCCCACCCCCTGTGAGTGAAGCTGAGGGCGCAGACAAATGAAAGATAAACATTTCATCTTCCTAAGAGAACAGAGCAAGGCATTCAAACAAGAATACAAACTGCTCTCGGCCGCCAAACTAGTCTGAGATCTCATTAAAATTCATACGAAGAGAACTGCAGCATAAGAAATTGCCTCTTTGGGCATGCTTCTGAGTTTGCTCTGTCGCGAGTTGCCCTCGTTCCTTTAATCAAGTTGGTTGGCCCAGCTTTTAAACACACACTCGAATTAAAAACTGAGTCTCGGCTGAGGGCTTTGGCCACCTCTCTGCATTTCTTATTTAATGGTGACATCACTCTTAAAGAACAATCTCAGAGGAGCAAGATGAAATAAAAACCGCTGGCATGGTTTTTGCACATGAATTTGGAATGCACCTGACCTTTGCAAAAACTCTGGTTTCTGACATATTAAGGCTCATCTTAATTTTTCATAAGATGCAAGCTCCCTCAACACCAGGGCTTTTTTCCAGCGGGAACGCGGTGGAACGGAGTTCCGGAACCTCTTGAAAACGGTCACATGGCTGGTGGCCCCACCCCCTGATCTCCAGACAGAGGGGAGTTTAGATTGCCCTCCACGCCGCTTGGCAGCGCAGAGGGCAATCTAAACTCCCCTCTATTTGGAGATCAGGGGGCGGGGACACCAGCCATGTGACCGTTTTCTCCGAGGGCAACCCACTTAGTTCCACCACCTCTTTTCCCAGAAAAAAAGCCCTGCTCAACACCATGAGAATTTCACATTCCAATTCATTTGAGGGCTAAACCGCCCAAAGTTATTGGAGAGAACATGATGATGGTAATAAAAAACTTCCAGAAAGATGGCAGATACAACTTCAGCGTGGTATGGTTTTAAAACAAAATATGCAAGTAATATTATTTGCCAACAAAAACTGCATTCTATGACCTTTAGGCCTTACTTCAACAACCCCTGTGGCTTCTGAGAGTTCACCATTCATTGGACACAAGCATATCTTGATATCTACAGGGGCTCAAATCCTGGTGTGTTGCTTCCCTCCCACCCCCACCCCTTTTTGTAATGAAAGCTGAGGGACTAAAAAAAAAAAGAATCCACTAAAATACATGTGTATCATTAAATATAATGTGCTCAAATCCATATTTCCATGACACGGGAGCTGTAGTAGTCTTCAAGTAACTATGGGCAGAGCTTCACATTAAAATGTACTTTCTTTGCTTACAAAAAAAAAAGCTGAGGGACTTAGGAAGTCAAATTGTTTGCCTGGTATTGTATTTTGAGCTTTTCCAAACGAGCTCAGAATCACAGCCTCAATCTTTCTCCTACTTTACTTTGTGTATAGGATTGTCCTTATTACCTCTGGGCAGAGGTTGTGTGAGAACAGAAATTTTAAATCCACTGGAATGTCTCAGTGTTTTCACAGTGTTACAAATAACACACGTTATGTCTGCCAGCATACCTTGACTTCTGCTTACATAAAGTTACTGCCTTCTTGACCAATAGCATACATATAGCCAATTAGCAATTTGTGAGTTGATTTGTCTCTCCCCTCCCTCCAATACCTGGCTTCATCATATTTTAATTGAGATGTGCCAAGCACTTTTTCTTCACAAGTTTCAGTGCAAAGAAACAAAGCAATGAGACCCCATCTGCATTTCATATACATACGTTAAAACATCTTCCTGTTTCATGCATGTCCTGGAAAGGCAACATGCCCTTGGAGAGCACCTTTCAGGAAGTGCACCTCCTCTTTTTTGACCTCATGCTCTCTGAACACAAGAGAAGACCTGCTGCATTAGACCAATGCTCCACAGTGGCCAAAAACGTGCCCCAGAAGGCCCACAACCTGGAGCACAGAGGCCAAAAGGTTCCCCCTGTTGTTGCCGTCCCAGAAACTGATATTCTTTAGAGAGATACTATTTTAGAACATTTTCCAGCTCCCCAATATCCTTTTAGAGATGAGAAGAGCATAGCTGGAGGCTAAAGTCTGATGCACCATAGATCTATACAAGGGCATTATGCTACAAGTGCGCCTTTACCTTTGAAGTTCTTATTGATGGTGATGCCAATGCCAGATGCAAAACCATCTGTGAGGGAACTGGACTGATACTTTAGCTGGAGAATTTAGTGGCCCCTGAAAAATGCAGAAATGGGCCACTCACAAAGTAAACTGTTGCTGCCTACAAAGTTCACCCTTCTGTTACCACCACAAATAAACCAGAAGGAACGTCTGGAACTGTCTGTTTTCTATCTGTTACTCTTCTGAATCTGCAGTGTTCTCCAACAAAAAAATCGCTTGCACAGAAAGTACTTGGTGTACTTGGTTTCCTTCCCGCCCACATATGGTATGAAAATACCTGCTTGCGTTTGATGGATGAGCCACAGTCAGAACGGCTTTTCCCGCCTGTCACCACTAAGTGGCAGTCAAGTAATAATTATCACCAGTGCAGAGCACTTTCCTGGATATTTACCTATACCTAATAATGATAAACAACAACAGAGAATGTTCAATTTTTGCAATGCTTGGCTCTTTAGATCTTTTTAAAAAAACTGTTCCTGAGTTTCTGAAAAGTTAAAAGGTGGGAGAGTAAACTGGGGGTGGGGGCAGAGAGCAGAGCAAATTTCTTGCCTCACTGGTTAGTGCAAACCCCAGAGGCGGCTTTCCAGCCTTTTCGGTCTATGAGTGAAGAGTAAGGACTTGTCATGAGGAGGCTGGATGTAACCAAAGGAGAAAATTGGGAACAAGTATCACAATACCATGATAGTAACTGAGTACGCCCATGACGGCATAAAACTAAACCAGCGTTGTATAGTGGTTAGAGTATTCACCTGACTAGATCCTGGGTCACATTCCCACTCCGTCATGAAATTCACTGGGAGACTTTAGGCCAGTTGCTGTCTCCCAAACTAACTTACCTCATAAGATTGCTAAGAGGGTAAAATGGGGGAAGAATTACGTATATCAGCCAGAGCTCCTTAGAAGAGCAGGATAAACATGTAATAAATAGAAATAATAATAATAAGGGATCTATGGTATACAATACCCCTTTGCTTCTTAGTTGTTTGTTTGTTTGTTGTCTGCCTTTCTCGCTGAGACTCAAGAAGGATTACACAGTGTGAGATTAGTACAGTCAGTATCAAGGACAATTTCATAAACAATGCCATAGGATAAATAAACACAAGTTTACAAAGACATAACATTAGCAAGAATCCAATACAGAGTTGAAGAAATGCTGAAGCATAAGCAATTCTAGCAATACAGAGTTGAAGAAATGCAAAACAGAATACAAGCAATTCTAGGGCCGCCATAGGAACACATATTTAAAGCAACAGATAATATGTAAGGCAACACAGTGAAATCTATGGTCCTGAAATCATTAGCGAAGCATCTGAAACCCCTCCCTATGTCACTTCTAAAGAGTCAGAAGAACCCTGTTTTCGACAGCAAGACTGCATTATACGCACAGGCCTTCAAGCACAGAAGACAATAATGGCGTGCAATAATGGTGTGATTGGCTGTCAGTATGAAGCCTCTGGATTAGCCGAGGCTAGTATAATTCTAGGAGTCTGGCCATCTGATTCTTGTGTGACCAGCAGAGCTGGAACTTATACTTGGCTGCACATGGCTGCACATCTGACTCCTAGCATCCCAGGTGTTGTGTGTGGTAGGTGATCCATGATAGCTGTTTCAAAATGGCAGGCTATTGTTTGTCACTGAGTGATTCATCTATGTCTGGCTCTTCACTCCTTGATCACTAGGAAATGGGAATAGGCCTATATACCTGCCAGACTCCTGCTATGGCAGGTCAAAAGTCTCAGGCTGCCACATCCCGCTTTTCCAGTAAGGTTTTGGTTGGGGGAGGGGAGTTCTCGTTCACCTTGGCCCCTCTCCCTCCCAAGCCACCTACCTTACCAACTAGGCTTGCTAGTCCCCTGGTGGGGGACGGGGATCCCCTGCCCCCAGCTTCTACTCCCCCCCCCCTATCACCTGGCTCTAGAGTTGCCAGGTCTCTATACCCTCCCTGTGGGAGAGGGGAGACCTAGTACTTACCCAGAGAAAGATCTTTGTTTGCAGGATTTGTGTGCATGCTCCCAACGCTAATGAGATAATGTCACTTCTTGAAGTGAGGTCATTGCGTGGGCAGCAGGCATGCTTCCATGCTTTGTGTGGGGTCAATTCAGCCTCTTTGGGGCCAAAATTGGCCCCTGCAAAGTGGGGGAGTACTCCTGATGCCGGTGCAATGTCATCACTTCAAGAAGTGATGTCATTGTGCCCTGCCAGGAGTGCACCTGGAAATTATCCACCATTGGCAGGCATATGGGAACCCTACCTGGTTGGCAGGAGGAATAAAGGTGGGGGAATGTGTTGGTGGTGGGGTGAAGAGAGCTTCCACATGCTCTGGAACACCCCTGCATTACGCTCGGAATGATGTCATTCCTGGTGCGACGCAGGGTTCTCCAGAGCACATGCACACACAAAGCAAGTTCCCCCCCAGCGACTCCCCTCCACACTGCCCCATCCCTCTGTTTGGCCCCCCAGAGATCTGACAACCCTACCAACACCTCTTGGGAGTGGACTGGCCCTTCTTGCTTGCCCCTTCTGGGGCTGGTCTAATAAAGGCTTGCCTGGAGGTGGGCTGACCCTGGACTCCCCCATGACCTCTCTTCAGGGATGGGCCCAAGGTCAGTGAAGGGAGTCTTGGCCAATGGCTTCTATGGCTGGGCTCTCCATACTCCTGTCCCACCCTCCTCAAGGGTTTTAAGAGGCTCCTCTGCCTGCCTGCCCCAAATTCCAGGAATAGAGATCCCAGGTCCCCCACTGGGGGCAGGGAATCCCCGCTTCCACCCTCCAACCCTGCCACCAGTCACCTGGCCAGCAGGGGCAAGGACACAGGAATGGGCCTCCTGGGTGCACTTCTGGGGTGGCGCAACAATATCACTTCCTGGGAGTGACGTTGTTGGGCTGCCCTGAGAGCACTCCTGCGCTTCACAGCAAGCTGATTTGGAACCTAACAGGCCGAATCAGACCTGTTTGGGCCCAAATTGACCCTCTGCAAAGGGCATGCATGCCCCAGTGCCTCTGTGGGCGAAGCTACAAGTGACGAATGACACTTGAACGGCAAGTGTATTTCTCCCTGTTCACTTGCTCTCCACTCAATCCACTTGCCGTTCAAGTGTCATTCGTCACTTGTAGCTTGGCCCTGAGATGATTATACAGGCCTGATTACACAGGCACTGGGGCGTATGCAAGGAGGACTCCCAGGAGAGCATGAAGGTGAGTGCCAGGGAGAGTAAGGGGACCTGACAACCCTATCCAGGAGGTCTCAGCTGCTGCTGGCCTCGTTCTCTGGCCTGTTACCAGGTGCAGTGTGCTACCTGAGCCCTGCCTCCTGTCTATGCTTATGGTGGGCAATATAAGGCTGCCAGTACCCTGCTGGGGGCAGGAGATTCTCCATTCCCAGCCTCTGCCCCCCCCACTGCCACTCACCTGGCTGACGGGGGGAAAGACATGGAGAATGGGCTCAGGAGGCAAGAAACCTCCCAGACCAGCATGCAGCAAGCACATTCTCTACAGGGGCAATGATGTCACTTCTGGGAGTGACATCATAACACCACAAGCTCAGTCATGGAGGAGTCTAAAAAGGTGACTTCCACCACCCTCCTGCCAGGAGGATGAGGGGACCCGGCAACCCTAGCAAGGCTCTAAGGCTGCTGTGGAGGCATTTCTGGGAGTGACCTCACCCTTGCTCCATTCCCCACAGTCCTTGTAGTGCTTGGATGTGGCTGCCCCTATCAGAGGGTCCTCAGGAGTATGGGAGTGGGGCCACTAGGGCTGCCAGACCCCCGATGGGGAAAGGGCTTCCAACTCCCAGCTTCCCCCCTCCCCCCCCACTCACCTGGCTGGCGGGAGGAATAGGTTCAGGGAATGGGCCTGGGGGGTAAAATACCTCCTGGATGAACCTGGGCTGTGAACAGGACAATTCTTTAAGAATCAGCCCCGTGCAAAGCATGGGAGCGGTCCTGCGGCCAGGGAAATGACATCACTCCTGGGAGTGACATCATCACATTGGCACCAGGAGCGTGTGCATACAAGCGCAAGGAAATTATTCAAGGTAAGTGCCACCTCCCCTCCCACTAGGAGGGTAAGGAGACCTGGCAACCCTAGGTGCCACCACTCCCAGACAATTACCATACAAAAGGAGTAATTTAGACTCTTGGTCTGCACTGGAAATATATGATATTCTCAACCACGAAGTACAAAATTTGGATCCTTGGGTTGCTTCAATAATCACTAACTTAGGGTTGCTACTTTAATCTAACACTTTAGTTTATATGTTTTTCATGGCAGCATCACATGTTAGCTTCTCCAACACCCAGTTTACAAAAAGTATCATGTGAAACAGCCCAACCAAGATATGTCTCATACGAATTTTTGAACATCACCATACTTTTCCATACTCTATGATTAGGCCACAAATCACATTTCTGACACAAGTGGAGTTAAGACAGGAATGCCTAAATATCTAGCAGCAGCTTTATGAAATTTTGATGCAGACAAACGGTGGTAAGTGTGTAAACTAGTCTGAGCTACACCAAACTGAAGGTTTATGCATCAAATTAACTATGGTTTATGTTCTCCTTAACATTTTAATATACTAACACTGTACTAATATTCTAATTATATGTATTTTTATTTTCTTGTGTACTTGGATATTCAATAAGCATCATTACTATCTTTATTATTTATTATTGGATTGAATGTGTTTTATGAATGTGTCTGGCACTTTACCAAAAGACACGTTAAAAAAGACTGCAGAATGAAATTTTTAATTCTGATTTTCTGTGTGCTCGTGTGTGAGATTATGAATTTCAATCTTTCTCATTCCTCTTTATGGTCAAAACAGCTTCAGGTTATTTTAAAAAAACTGGATGATTTCACCTCACTGTAGATTTTCTTGGCTTTAATGAGCAGCTGTACACGTTTTTAACCTTGAGTAAAACTTGTGGTAATGGCATGCCTCAGGTAACTCTTCTGTTCATCTGCGGAGCTGCATTGGAGATGACCTCTTCAGGGAGAAATGATAATTGGAAGTGTCATTTATTCTAAACTTTTATCCTAAACGGCATGATCCTGGGCAGGAAGCCAAGATCTTCATCTATTTAGAATATTTTAAAATATTTGAAGAAGGGAACGTACAATGGCATACATATTAATGATTAGGGTCTTAGAGAGAATAATACACACTCTCACAGTAGAAGTTCAGGTTTTGAAAAGGATTTTTTAAAAAGCAACAAACCTAGTCAAAACTGAAGCCATTTGACACAAGTGTCACCACATCCCTCAGCTCTGACTATTTAATATATGTGTTTTCTTATAGGAGGTACAAAAAATGTGCTCCGGCAATCATGTAATGTATTTACTGTTATTAAAATAATATTAAATTGTGCAATGTTTCTTTCTGGTTTGGAATTGGATGGGCTTTCCACTGCAGTTGATGAAAGCCCTCTCAGCTCCTTCTTGGCTCTGCAGTATAACACAGTGACACAGATCTGACCTCTGAATATTGCTGGTACATGGGGAAAGAATTGGATCATAGGACTCCAGCCAACTTCTGCTGATTGAACAGCAACATCTAGCAGGTTGGTTGCACCAGAGCTTCTGAGTGGACTTATAGAACAGCCAGTTGCACAAGCAGCTATCTTAGTAATAATTATTTGGAATTTCCTTAGCAAATGCCTTATATAATCACTCTTGTCCTATACAAAATCCCACCAGTCACTCTCCATAGGATGCGCGTTTTTTGCTGTTTTATACATTGCCTTTTTAAAAAATGTTAAGTCTGTATATTATTGTGTCAATAAAGGTTGTTCTTTTGAATCCTTTCTGGGTAGAAAAACGAACTGGAAGTCTTTAATTAAGGTATTTTTATTCAGCCTTTCTGCCACAAGAGCACACAGGGTGTAGCTTACTGAAATTTAAAACAAGCTTTATAAATAACAGTAATAAACACAAAATATTAATTTTAAAAACCAGCCATTACAAAAGCAGCAAAAAACACAAATGCTGTAAAAAGCCAGAATATTGGTCAGTTGAATAAAGTAAACAGCGTTTAATAAATTACAATTACTTAGACACAAAAGCAAGTTGCTAATAATTTTTTCAGTTGAATAACCAATGCCTCCAAATATTAAAACAGCCGTTTTGAGAGATGAAAATTATAAATTCCAAACGACAATCCAGTTTCCCGACATAGCTTGGCCCACGTTCCTCCAGAATAATGTGGTTTTAACCAGTCTCCCAAATGTTAACAAAGAGAGGGCCAGATGGGCTTTCTGGGGCAAGACATTCTTGGACCTGGTGGCCGCTGGAAACAAAGCCCTGTTGCACATGAAAAAGTGGCAGTGGGTGACCTTAAATTAAAGACAAGAGAAAGCAGTCCTTCAGACACCCTGGTCCAAGGCCAGGTAGGGTAGAACCTCCCCAGACCCTGTGATGGAAAAAAAGGCTAACAAAGCGAGCAGGAGAGTGATAAAAATCGGGCATTGAGTATGCAAAAACACTGCAGAAAGCTGAGTGAAAACTACACTAGAATTTACTTACCCTTCCTGTGTAGGGCATGCCATCTGTGTAACCTTTGTACCACAGAGACATCTGTGGAGCTGAACAGAACACACACGGGTTTGAGTACTCAGTTGAAAAGAAAAAGGTTTTAAGTACTCATGATATGAACTCACGAAGTTGCCTTATACTAAGTCAGACCATTGGTCTAACAAGGTCAGTATTGACTGCTCTGACTGGCAGCTAGGTTTACACCTCCTAGATACACTAGTGGCCAAAATTGTGGAAACCTTTTGGGAAAACTGCATTTTTGAGGTTTGATGGCTCATAACACCACTTTTTTGGGGAGTAATATAAAATTATATATCAATGGAAAGATAATTTAATCAAGAATGTAATGCAACAAAGTTTGTTCAATTATCTATATTCTATCAAGTGCTATAGCCAAATAACCAGGAAAAGGAAGCACAACTTGCTTAGGTTGATATGAAGTAGCTTTCCTTCATTTGAATGTAGCCAATGAGCATGAGTCTTTAGAGAGCCAATCAGGTATCATCTTGTTTTGGCAATGAGCCAATCAGGTCACAGTAGGATTAAGCTATTGATGTCATGTATTGGAGCTGAGAGGAGGTCATTTGTCAGTGTGTTATGTGATTGCTTTCAAGTTGGTTGGTTTTGTGTTCTTTCAGTATTAGTATTCAGTAATAGTATTATTACTGAATACTAATTCTTTCAGTATTCTTTCAGTAATAGTATTATTAAGTGAACAAGGCTACAGTTATGAAGAAATTAGAAGAAAAAATGGTGGAAACTTAACCAAAGGCGGCATTTCTAAATTTTTGAAGAGGTATAAGGCAACTCAGTCACTACAAAACCAGACTGGTAAAGGCAGGAAAAGGTGCACACAAGCAAGGGATGATAAAAGAATTGAGAGACTGACCCTAGGTGACAGAAGAAAATCATACAGAACGAAATGGCGCAATAATACAGAACAAAATGGCGCAATTCAATGTGAAGTTGAGTACAAGGACTGTTCGGCGCAGACTGGAGGAATTTGGTCTTAATGCTAGAATTCCACGAAAAAAACCATTGTTATCTCTCAAACAAAGGTTGAAAAGATTAAACTGGGCTAAAACCCATGTTAACTGGACAGCGGAACAATGGGACAGTGTTATTTGGAGTGATGAGACCAAAATCTCCCTGTTTGGTAGTGATGGCATAAAATACGTGAGAAGAAGAATTGGAGAAGATTTGCATCCTGATTGCATTACACCTACTGTGAAACACCCAGTTAGTGTTATGATATGGGGTTGTATGACATCAAAAGGTGTGGGCAGAATTTGTGTGATAAATGGCAATATAAATGCCCCAAAATACATAAATGAAATACTTGAGGCCAAACTGAAGCCTTCCACACGTGATCTTTTCCAAGATAATGAAGCATTTATATTTCAACAAGATTCAGCTCCATGTCAAGTTGCTGCCGTGTGCAAAAAGTGGTTTCAAGATAATCATATTCCACTGTTGGAATGGCCTGGGAATAGCCCAGACCTTAACCCCACTTAAAATCTATGGAGCCGACTAAAGAAACTGGTTAGTAAGAAGCAAACCAACAATAAACCGCAATTAATAGAAGCAATAACTCAATCGTGGTTTCACATGACAACAGCAGCAGAACTAAAAAACTTGGTTCACTCCATGGGAAGGCATTGTAAGGCCGTAATTAAAGCAAAAGGTTACCCAACTAAGTATTAACTGACATGGTGAGAATTGTTGTATAACTCATTTTTTCTATGTGTTTCAATTTTCTTCTGTATAACTACTGTTCTAAAAAAATTTCCATCATAAAAGTTATTGCATTACATTCTTGATTAAATTATCTTTCCATTGATATATAGTTTTATGGTATTACTCCAAAAAAAAGTGGTGTTATGAGCCATCAAACCTCAAAAATACACTTTTTCCAAATTCCACAATTTTGGCCACTAGTGTATAAGGACAAATGGACTGACATTCTAACTGAATTTGAAGAAGTGAGATGTGACTCATGAAAGCTTATACCCTACTACAAATTTTGTTAGTCTTAGAGGTGCTACTGGATTATTGCTCTTTTCTGCTGCTACAGACAGACTAACATGGCTACCCATCTTGATGTATATCCTCACTGAGTGTTTGTTGGGATAAAATGGAAAGGGGAGAACCACAAATGCTTCCTTGAGTTCTTGGAGGAAAGGTGTATATAAATGTGGTAGGCAGTTATATTCTCTCACATTTGACTCTCACACATGCAAAGGAAATAAAAAGTGGACACACTGCTTCTATCAAAAACCTAACTTTACAACAAACCTTTAATTGGGACTATGGCAGATAATCAGGTGAGGAACACAACAAATATAGGCATCCATTCTGCTGCCCTCTCCACCCTCTTTCTCATTTCTCTAAATATTTGTGTGTGTGAGTGTGTGTTACCGTACCACTTATCTTTTTAAAATTTGTGAATGTTAATGGAAAGTTGTCGTGTGGGTGTGTACTGTCTATAGACAATAGTATTAGCATCTCTCAAAAGGTAAAAGCCTGATCAATACTGACGTGACTGAATGGAGGGTGTGTGTGTGTTCTTGTTCTTGCCCTAAGTACAATTGATGACTTGACATTGTAAAAGCATTCTGGTCTTTGTAAGTGGGGCAAGAAATGGGTTTTGCTCTCTGTCCCTGTCTGCCAATAATGGTAATTTTCAAAGAGGAATTGTGTGAACCTCTGTTTTATTTTATGAAAAAGAGGCTCTGTCAAAAAAAAAATTAAAAAGCACAATTCCTGCTATGTTGCTTTCTGTAAGGATGGCCCGTGTAATCTAGCAGCATACTGCTTTGCTTTTCACCACCCCAATTGTTGGACTGATGTAGGTTTTACTTCTGAGTAAGTATACTCATTAATGGGATATTAAAAAGACCACGCATAGCTAAACACGTTAAGAGGAGGAAAAGCTGCAGAGAATCCCTGTGGGCAACAATGCTACATATTAATATATCTAATAATCAACATGTACCCATCTGCAGATACTCAAAACATGTGGATTAAGGACATGTACAGAGTAAGGACTTTTTTTGTAGATTTGGAGGAACACTCCTCCCCACAAATCTGCAGAAAAAATCTGGGGGGAAATGGAGGGTGGTTGTGAAATCATCCAAAACAGAGGAGAGTTGTCTGCGCACAAACAACACTGTTCAACAAAGGCAGCATGTTCACCTGTGATTAAAAAAAGGTTGGTGCTGTGTTTCAGGGTGGTTTTGAAGGTAGAATACAGATATGGGTCAGCTTTAGAAGTGTACTCCTTGCATCTTGTTCAGATGTAGTCTTCTCTGCAGGATTGAGCTTAGGGAAACAGTTCAGCCTATTTCTAGCAGAAGCCAGCTGTGCACAGTGCTGATTGGCTGGTGCCTGTATCATCATTAAACTTGCTTCTGCCTTTCCTCATCCCTGGCATAATCATTCAACTTTTAAAATTGCTTATAGTTTTCTTTTCGTTTTTAAGGTTTTGAATTACATCAATGAACAAGTAGCACTTTTTTTTATGGTGGACGCTACTGTAGGTAATGTGGAAGACAGGGAGACAAGGCTTTTTTGTGTATATTTGGATCAGTAGCAAGTACATCTGTCATTTGTAGTGTGCTGGTGGCAGTGGGGGGCAAGCCTGTTAAGGCTCCTCAGTTATATCCTGTGTTTAGAGAGAAGGAGGGGGCTGAGTTCAAACAATTGAAGGAGTCCTGGTTTAGCCTCAAACAGCAATATTGAGTCGATATTCATTTACTGTTCTCTTTTTCCTTCTTTGAACCTCCCCCATCCCAAGCCCAACCGCCCCACCAGGACATGTTTCGCTTATGTAGAATTTACACACATAATTGCACCTTTGCAAGGGCAGTTCCTCCCCACCCGGATATTAAATAACTATTATAAACAAGCAACATGAGGACAGGCATCTTGCATTTTACCCAGTGACTACGATTTTGTGTAATGTTCTTTGAAAAGGTCACGCTGAGCAATTGTATTTTTCAGCTCTCAGACCATTCATTTCCACCACAGTAATTACTTAACTTTGATTTCTTTTTTTATTTGACTTCATTTCAGAATATTACTTTCTTGGAGAGATTAAATAATGCAACAGCAACGTTGTGTGGAATGCATAATTGGGCTTGGTGGGGGCGGGTTGTGTGCTCGCAAGAGCGGAGAGCCACAAAAGTCTCCAAGAGATCAGCTAGTCTACCGGCAGCATGAATTCACGGTTCAACAATTTAATGGGAAGAAATAAAGGTTTAGGTGCTTATCACCTTGGCATGGTAATTCCTCCAAAGTTGTCTGTAGGTTTAGAACAGCCTGGATGCTCATAGAGAAGTTGCCACTGCCAGGCACAGCTGGGTGCTCATCTGTGTCTTGGAGGAGCAAAGTGAAGTTCGGCAAGCAGAAGACCTGCTGAAGCCAAGCAAGTCAGCCAGGCTGGGAACGGTGGTGGGGCCAGCAGGTGGGCAGGCAGGATGCCCAGCAAATGAGAAAATTTGGGGAGTTTGATTTTCAATTCTTAAAGTTGTCTTAAAATCCCATTTTATAGACCTTTGGAGGTTCTCAGAAAGCATCACATTAAAATCACACCCGATCAATAAAGCAATGTCACACTATGACCTAAAAGATAATAGGGGCCAGGCTATTACTGGGGGCGGGTACCAGCATCATATCACCCTGTGCTGAAAAATCCATGTTGGCTCCTCATGTGTTTCCAGGCACAAATCGCAGTGCTGGTTTTTACCTTCAATGCCCTCAATGGCTTGGGCCAGAGCAGACAAATGGAGGACTGCATGCCCAAAGTGGGCAAATGGCTAGGCTACCCAAAAGTCTGCTTCCTGCATTTCCAGCACCACCTCACTAGGCATTTTTTTTTTAAAAATGGAGAGGGGGTGTTTTCTCTTGCAACACCTTTAAAACCCAAAACATCAGCTTTTCCTGTCTGGAAGTAAAGAAGACCATGTAGTTTCAAGAGAGAGAAGATGAAGGTGTAATAGGATTACTGAGGGACTACTACTTCCCACAGCCACTGTCCAAGATCTAGAAACAATTGCCTTTTTCTGTGGTGATGATGAGGGAGGGGAAATTGAGAGAGGCAATGTGAGAAAGAACTACGGCCAGGAAGAGGCTGTGAGAGCTGAAAGGGAACCAGGGAGGATTACAAGAACTTCTTGGAGTCCTGCAGTAAGCTCCAGGTAGGGCCCTGGCTACCCTGCTTATGTTTGGCTCTGTCAGGAGAGCCCTGAGAAGAAGAGGAGCCTAGGAGGGGCCAGTGAACACTTAACACTCTTCTGGCAAGCACATAAGGCCTAGTTATAGACTCACCCTGGGAAGCCAGTTATTATTTCTCACCCCATTTTAGATTAAACTTACCTATTTACTTACCACGTTAAAGTTCTTGTCAACCACATGTCAGTTGCTGGAAGCCACCAAGGCCAAGAAAGATAGGTAGCCCTGAACTTTGCCTTCAGTACTTCGGGGGGGGGGGTTGTTTGCGGAGGCATACTACTTATTAGTATTTCCATTACAAGGGGAAAGAAACCATTGGGCCTTTTAGAATGTGTATTGATTAAGGAAGATTTGAAGGGTTGGGGGGAGTTTGCCCCCCCCCATTTCCCCTTTTCACATGCAAAGAGGCTGTTACAGGGACAGAAAATCCTAGTTTAGTTGTTTCATGTTTTTGGTGTCTAGCATGCAAATAAATGTCACTGCTACTTCCCCATAAACTGCTACAGCTGTTGCAGGGCCTGGGATGGAATGACTTGTGTGAGAGAGAAAGGGCACAGTTCATTTTTAAAAGCTCTATTCTCTCTCCCCCAGGATTGGCAGTTGATGACATCATCACTCCAGGCTGAAAGAAGTCCTGGAGCTGTATTTCTGTGCATCCCTGCCCCACTACCTCATTTAGCAGCGCCTTGTTCTGCTAAGCTTTGCTGATAGAATTTAGCTGTGAAGAATATTTCTGGGCTGCTGTTGTAGAGCTGATTGTATGCTGATTGTTAGAACTTTTATTGTTATAATGTGGTTTAACTACTGGAGGTATAAAATGTTATTCAATCCTAGTAAATAAATAAAAAAAATTTAAGCCAGCTGGTCTGGGGGAAAAAACTGCTTATAGAGCTATCTTGCAGCTGGGAATCAGGCTTCACAGCAGGGGCAGCCACAGAGAAGGCCCAGTTCAGCTGTTGCATTTTGTCTCTCTTCTGAGGATGGAGGTGTTCTAAGCAGGATTCCCTCACATAATAGCACTGAATAGCAAGTGAAGGAATGTGTGCAAGGGAAAGAGTCCCTTCAGCGGCCTTGACCTCAAGGTATTTAATACAATAGCATTTCAGGCTTCAGCCCATGTGCCACAGAATTTGGAGCACTGAAACAGACGGTGGATTGTACTGCTTCAGACTGTAGGTGGGGGAGCAACAGTTTCTGAATGCTCCCCTAAATTTAATTTAAAAAAAAAACTGCAAGTAGAAAACCATCAAAGCAGGTCACAGGCTGCCCTAGAATTTTAGCCTTTTACTTCCAGGGAACATTTTTCTTTTTAAAATGGATGAGCATTCACAAATGGCCTCCCCTACCATCTTGAATGGTACAGTCCACTCAAGTCTACCAGGATCTTCATTCTGCCATATGCATAGACTATTTGTCTTCCCTGAGGGGGTGAATTGCTCAGTTTTTTGTTCCAGAGAAGTAACTATGTTGGTCTGTTGGAGCAAAAATAAATTAAAGAATAAGACCATTGTATAATCAGCCCAGAATTAGAGGCTTTAGGGATGGGTGGACTTGTATTGGCTACTTAAATGACCTGATCAAATTATCACAACTAGAAACTTCTTTATTTCCCATCCCACTTTGCACTGTTTACACCTTTGTCTATTTCATAGTCCCTTAGAGGGATTCTAGGACTCTGGCTTAACTCTGCAGTCCGGATCCCAATTGAGATTAAGTCAAAGTGTATCTAACTGCATTTGCTCACATTTCTGTCCTTTATTAACTTTGCTCTTTATTATCATTCCCAGGGCTTTTTTTCAGCTGGAACGCAGTGGAACAGAGTTCCGGAACCTCTTCAAAATGGTCACATGGCTGGCGGCCCCGCCCTCTGATCTCCAGACAGAGGGGAGTTTAGATTGCCCTCCACACCGCGGCATAGAGGGCAATCCAAACTCCCCTTTGTCTGGAGATCAGGGGGCGGGGCCACCAGCCATGTGACCATTTTCTCCGAGGGCAACCCACTGAGTTCCACCACCTCTTTCCCCCCCAAAAAAGCCCTGATCGTTCCCACTGACAAACTTCAGGATCTTCTTCTTTTTTGCTTTTTGGATTGTTTGTAACTCTGCAACAAAAAGGTTTGTTGATAGCACTAAAGGAATAAATAATAATAAAGAGGAAGAAAGAATCCCCAGCCCCTTGCACACTCGAGAACTCTAAATTAATTGGGAATTAAAGTCTTTGGTATGTATTCTGGATGCATCTCAAGGCCACCCTGACCTTGTAGAACCAAGATGTTCTTAATGGAGTGTGTCTCCAATATGTATTAGACTGAAACAGACAGCCACCTTCCCACGCAGCCCTGTGTAACAGAGACAACTTGTTTTTTCATTGACTTCTCTCTGCCTGGCTAGTATTTATTGTGGTCTGCTGTGCAAGGAAAATCCTATTCTCTGGTGCGTTCCACTTCCCCTGCATCTATTCCTGCCTATTGATGGATCTCAAGATCATTGTATTCCGCTGGACTTTGTTGTTGTTTGTTGATGCTGTTAAAAGGAGAGAAAAAAGGTCCCAGTCAATATTCCAAGGCCACTGAGCAAGTAGTAATGAAAAACGACCTTTTCTTTCTTGTGTGACTTTGAGCTCAGAAATAGATGTTCTTCATCTTGGCACAGCGGCAGTCCAAACCCTGGCGTCTTGCTTTGATGCCCACAATGACTGTGCCTGCAGCGGGAGGGAGAATGTTGGGCAATCATTTGGTTAATGTTATTGATAAGGCTGCGGTCCCCCTCCTATATAAAAGGCTGTTATTTTTTCAGGCTGCTTCAAAGTTGAAGTAGCCCAGAAGCATTGGCCAAGTCTTAGCCAAGAAGCATCTGTCCATTTCAAGGGGAACCTTATAGGCCATCTAGTCCAACCTCCTGGTCAAATCTTTCTACCTGAAATGTAAACCCATTCGATCCTCTTGCTTTCTGGAACAGTAGATAACTATCCTTTGCCCTCTTCCATGTGACAGCACCTTCAAGTTTTGGAAGAGGAAGTTTATTTCCTCCTTCAGTTTTCTCTTCCATAGGCTAAGCATAACCAGGTCCTTCAAGTTCATCACATGAGATTGGATTCAGTAACTTTTTTGTTTAATTTCACCCAATTCCTCTCTTTACTGCAGCCTTCATTCCACATGTCTTTTGTATATGGTGGTCAAAGAGAATACCTTCTTTCTTCACAAGCCAAACAGCTAGTTGGATCCAACTTAAGGTTCATTTTCCAGTCCTTTGATCATCTTTGTTGTTCTTCTCTTAATCCATTTCAATATGTTTACATTGTTCTTAAACTGTGGTGCCTAGAACAGAAACCAATACTCCAGGTAAGGTCTGATTAGTGTGGACAAGAATAAAATGATTGCTTTTTGTGATGAGGGTATTATGTTTCTATGCTGCTAAAACACCGTAGACTTCTTTGCAATCACATTAACCTGCTGATTCATGTTCCGTTTGTGTTTGAATGCAATCTTGAGATCCTGTTTATCACCACAAATCCTCATGATACGGGCAAGAGGGGAGGGAACTGAAAAGGAGGAGAGATTGACATTTGTTGGATAGCTGGGTTAAGGTGTCAAAAGATTTGGTCATTATGGTGGTCACCAGCCTCTCAAGTGCACCATCCTGTGTTGGCAAAGGAACTCCACCCCCTTCTCACTCCCTCAATTTTGGCTTCTCAGGTACCAAATACCTGAAGTTGAGCAGTAAACAGGCAGGTGTGGAAAACTTACAGGGACTCCTTTTTTTTCTCCAGCAGAGGTAAGAGCAATTCAGAGATAACTTAACTTCTCCCAGGGAGAAAATGGCTGGAAATTAAAAAGTTCAAGTAACAGGTGACTTAGCATGCCTTGGATGTTGGGAGGTGCTGCGTGTCTCTCTCTGTGTATGTTGTTATTCTCTGCTTCTTTTCTTTGTCTAAGGTGGGTATGCCTTCTGACTCCTCCTCTCTCTATGTCCCCATGACCTTCCAAGGGGGAGGATATACCTTTTCAAAGCTCCTACCATGAAAGCCACATCCACATCTCTTCCTGTAGTTGGCCATGGTATAGAGAAGGTAATGCTTTAGATGATAATGCTTTCTTTCTTCTCCAAAATATTGCTGTGAATGGAATCTATCTCAATAAACTGAAAGTTCTATTTTCCCATAATTTAATTGCTTGACGATTAAGTAATGCATGTTGGAGAAAATGCTTCTGAGTCCTGACTCCTGACTGGGTAACTCTGCAACCAAATGAAGTATACCTATTTCTAATACCCTCTCCTCCTCCTTGGGGAAGCAGTCTTGGTGGCTAAATTTGCAAAAGGAAAGAACTTCTTTAAAATTAATGTGAAAGAAGTTGTAATTCGATTGAGCAAGGCCTGCACCCTGGTAGCAAGAAGGACTCCCTCTCCTCATATGAGCCCCCATTTAAATCAGAATCTGATTAGCAAGCACTGATTTATTCATTAAGTGAGGACAATATGGATAGAAACCAGCGTTTTTTCCACTGGTGGCCCCCTATCTTCGGGAATCATCATCCGAAGCAGCCATCTCTGTTTTAGGAGTATAAAATATTTTTATTCCAACTGACATTGGATTAAGGAAAGCCTCCTCTGACTTTGAATGTAGATCATGACTTTCTAACTATTCCAAGTTGTTTGAGAAATTATCTGTTATATCCCCTGCACATATTACAGATTGATTTTTAGGTATAGTTTTATTGGTGGATTTTATGGACTGGTTTGCTTACTTTATTTAAGTGCCTTGAATGTGGGGAAAGTGGTCTAGAAAGAGGTGCAGTTGGGAGGAATAAAGAGGCCTATCTTTTATAAAATCTTGTGATCAAAATTCAGCACCTTGGGAATAAAGGATGTTTGTATGTTTGTGGAGATGGTTGAGTTAAGATTAAAATCTGCCTGCCTAACGCTAGTTTGTCCAAGGAGGTCTGGTTCCCTCTTAGATCTGCCAATCTCTGCTTCAACCTACAGAAATTCCTTTTATTTCAAAGGACATTTTCCCGGCATATGACAGTGTTAAACTAATGCAGAATTCCTGTGTCTGAAGGACAGTCTGTGATGCAGTCCATTGACTCCTGATTTCATTTAAACTGCAATTCATTATTTTCTTCCTGTGCTCATTCAAGAATCCATTGTTCATTACTTTTTCATCACTGTATGATTGGAACAATTTGTATCTGTCGCTTGTACATTGGCCAGATAATGAAATAATCATTTGCGCATCTACAACAGCGTTTTACATTTATTTTTCACAGTGCACTTCACTTCATTGGGTCATTTTATCACTCCAGAGCAAATTGCGGTCTTGTTTTAGCATTTAGTAGTTGGTAACAGTTTGCAGCTGCTGGTGTCAGGACACATGGCTGAATTTTGCCATCCTTTTGCCACAAAATTGTTGCTGATCTTCCATGCAGGGGAAGTAGCATGTGTCTTATCAAAGGAAGATTGAATAGATGTAGATTAACCAGAGTGGGGGAAGGAAAGACAAAGTGAGCAGGAATTCCTCTGAGAGGTCAATGGTAAGATGACTGTTGACTTCCGTGTATTACGGAGAAACCTCTTGGATGACAGACCAATAAAAGGGCAAAGCGAAAGCTGAAGACTTGTCAGTGTCGGCTCCTCCTCTTCCTGACTCTCTGAGCAAAGTGGTCGTTAATTGATTCCTACATGAAATAAAGAGTATCAAATGTTTTAATGGAATTTTCTCATTATTCATATTAGCTACTCACTCTTACTTGCTTGTGTCTTGGTTTGCATATTGAGAGTAAGCAGCTGGAGCGCATAAGAGTTCTACTGCCATTCACTGCAGAGAGGAGCGTGTTCAAGAAGAGCCCTTTGGCAGTCTTTTGGTGCAGGACAGCCCCATGTTAACATCACTGCATTCTGCATGTTGATCTGCCTTGCTGGTTCTCCAAATGAGCCTGATGAGCTGCTGTAACATAGTGGTTAAGTGGTTGGGTTGCAAGTCAGCACTTTGCTGGTTCAAATCCCACTACTACCACAAGCTCAGCAGATGACCTTGGATAAGCCACTCCTCTCAGCCCCAGCTCCTCAGCTGCGTTATAGGGATAATAATAACACTGACTTTGTTTATCTCTCTGAGTGGGCACTGATCTGTCTAGAACCATATATAAACAGCTTGGTGTTATTCATTCATTCATTCATTCATTATTTATTTGTCGTTTATAATCCGCCTTTCTCACTGAGATTCAAGGTGGATTACACAGGGTGGGATTAGTACAGTCAATTTCAAGGGCGTTTCCATAAACAATGCTATAGGGTATGCCAGACCAAGGCTGTGAAGAGCTTTGTATGTGATAACCAATACCTTGAACTGAGCACGGTGACTGACAGGTAGCCAATGGAGTGACTGCAGAATAGGGGTGATGTTCATGCTCCTGGTAACAGTCACACTTCAGCATTTTGCACCAATTAGAGTCTCCTAGTTAATTTGGATGGGACACCTATGTATAGAGCATTACAAGTCATTTTTTAATATATATTTTTATTGTTTTTCACATATACATAGAAGAGACAGTTATCATTATGCTTGCCTGTATCCATTATCTAGTTCTTCACCTCCTATATTTCATCCTACTACATCTTTGACTGTGAATTCTATTGTATCACATACTATTACCCTTAATATTACATTACATTTGATCATTGTATTTATTTGTCATCCATTTTTAGAAGGGCTCCCATGGTGCGGAAAAGTCTTCTTCCATTTGTCCTTTCATTAGTGAAGTTAATTTGTCCATTTCCACAGTTTCCATTACTTTCCATATTAACTCTTCTTGCTGTAGAATTCTTTGTTGTTTCCAGCAGGTCGCTAATAAAATTCTAGCCACCATTACTATATGAATTATCAAATGTTTTTGCTCCTTGCTCATATCTGGCATACAATTTAGTAAGACAGTTTCTGGTTTGAGAGGAATTGATATCTGCAAAATAGTTTGTATTAGTTTGTGTACCCTTGTCAGTATCTATGCACCTCTTTACAAGACCACCACATATGAAAAAACGTCTCTGTACATTTTTTACATTTCCAACACTTATTTGACATATTTTTAAACATTTTAGCCAATCTATCTAGTGTTAAATATCATCTATGAAACATCTTATATAAGTTCTCTTTAAATGTAGCAGATTAGTTATTTTAATATTTACTTTCCATATCTTATTCCACTGTGCAGGGTCAATATTATTGCCTAAATTTTTTACCCATAAAGCATTACAAGTCTTGATGTTACCATAGCATGATTCCAGGTCGGCATTGTTAAGGTAAAAAGCCATCTTCCAGGCTAGAATGAGGTTGTAAAAGTCTTTTTTTGCAGTTGCCTTAACTTGTTTTTCTAGTAGTAGCACTGAATCCAGTATAACCCCTAGGCTCTTAACTGGGTCTGCAAGGGTCAGACAAACTCCATTGAGAGCCAGTTTGGTGTAGTGGTTAAGAGCACGGGACTCTAATCTGGAGAGCCAGGTTTGATTCCCCACTCCTCCACTTGAAGCCAGCTGGGTGACCTTGGGCTAGTCACAGTTCCCTGGAACTCTCTCAGCCCACCCACCTCACAGGGTATTTTGTTGTGGGGATAATAATGGCATACTTTGTAAACTGCTCTGAGTGGGAATTAAGTTGTCCTGAAGGGCAGTATATAAATCGAATGTTATTATTATTATGTTATTATTAAAGAGGGGAGTACAATGTCCTACAAGATCTCTGCCTTCCCAACAAGCATCACTTCCGTCTTGTCTGGGTTCAATTTCAATTTGTTTTCAGTCATTTCACCAAAGTGGTCAGGCAGCAATCCTGCATCCTATGGGGACCTGGATAGCGAGATATAGAGTTGGGTGTCATCTGCATATTGGAGACATCCAACTCCATAGCTGCAAATGAGTTCTCCTAAAGGCTTTATGTAGCAGTTGAATAACATAGGAGATAAGATTGCACCCCCCTGAGGAACCCCGCAAGATAGCTCCCATTCTGGAGATAGCTGGATTATTCGATTATTATTATTCTGCAGTGCAAAAGAACTGGTGCAGGTGGAGCAGAGATACAGCTCTCATTGTGGTGGTGGTAGAGATGCACAGTGAATTTGCAGCCAGGAACCTTGCATCAGGGCCATGCATCAGGAATCTAGCAAGTTTTTTCCTACTCAGAGAAGACATTGGTACAGCTAGCAGAAGCCTCCACAGGCAGGGCTTTACATATTCTGCAAAACCATTCTGTGACTTGTATACGTTTCTGTAGTCTTAAAATTTTGGACCAGGGTGCTTAAAGAACCACTTAATGTCATATGGGCTTGTCCACCAATTAAGATTGTTCATAGAGGGTCTTCTCTGGGTGCTTCCATCCTCAGAAGTAAGGTGGGGAAGTCCACTAGAGACTGGACATTTTCTGCAGTGGTGCCCCATATATGGATTTGCTCGTCTGATACCTAGGTCTCTGTAGCTTTAAGTACCAGGTGTAAATCTTAGCCATAGGCATCCATTTGAGCAGACACGGCTGAGTTGTGACCTAGGTAGGTTGTGATTAAAGCAAAGTCAACCATCTAGGGAACTGAAGCTGATGATTAGGCCATCAAGCAGATAAGAAGGTGGCGTCTGATTGGTGAATTCATTTGCTTCTGTAAATCTATTTCTATCCAATTAGTTAAAATGGCACCTTACGTTATGTTCTCCAAATATCACATGTATTATTATGTAAAGGTTGAGTTAGTCATTATGTTGGAAAAGGTCAGGGCTTGAATTTAATGCTGAAGGGAGACACTGTCTCCCCTGAGCTCTTGGTAATTACTATGCAGCACATTAACTGGACCTCGGTTTGGAAGGATTAGGATGTCCTGCTTGTCACAGGAGCTGTCAGCTGGTCAAACACAGCGTCCCAGAACACCCTGGAAGTGGGATAAAAGGGAAAGGATTGTCACAATGCCGCATTTAAACCAGAGCATTAAACTGGTATTATCTCTAGTCCCATAAATAATTCTGCTACTAGAGTTGGGGAGGATCCAGTGCTGTGGAGATCATACCTAAGTGAGATGTGGTGCTCAATGGAGCAAGAAATCCCCTCCTAACATACATAAATATATAGCTGCATTATAAATAATAACAATACTATTAGCCTATTGCACTAACAAAGATGGCACTGGGAGGTCTGTAGCAACTTGCTATGTGATTCTGGGGAAAAACTGTTTTTTAAAAAACAAAACAAAACGAAAACCTGTATACATCTGTCACACTCCATTAATTGGCTGAAGTTGATGTATGTCCATGTCAGACACCTGAACAAAATAAGTGGGGGGGGGGGAGTGTGTGGCTGTGTGAAACGTCCCATAACAGATGGGTAGAATGTCCTCAGACACAAATTATACTCATGCATTAAAAAAAAAACCTTCTGTTTCTTAGGGAGTGGGTAACGATGCAAAGACACTCAAACATTTCCAATTGCATATCCTCTAACCAAATTTATGAGCATCTGCCAGTTGTGCTCAGGTCTAGAAAAATTATTCTTTGGGAGCCTGTCACAGGTAGGCTATGGGTGACTTAAACAGGGAGGGGATGAGAAATAAAAGGTCTGGGACTCTTTGAGGAATCGTGCTGCTTCTCCCTGATGTTAGCAATTTCCCATCATGCGATATTGCCAATCACTGTTACTAATATACCATGAAATTCAGTTGCATAATGCAGTGTGTGACCCAACCTCCCATCTCAAAGGTTTGTTACCCATAATCCTGCATGAGTCATTAGCTGTGTCAGTGAACAGGGTAAAATTTGTTGCGTTCTCCCTGCACTTCTCCCTCTGGCAAATAATGGACATATTACATAGTGCCTAATTCACTGGAGGCGTCTGATTGCTGCGCCGTGAAATATATTCGCCTCTCCAATGGCCCGTCGGGTCTCAATGGGACCGCATAACAAGCTCATCTGTCTTGCTGGGCAGAGGCAGTCTCCGTTTTCAGGGATCTTCAGCTAACATGTCCAACAAGTGTTCTTATCAAGCACTTCCTAAACTGATCTTGGAGCAACTTTTTTTTCTGCACAGCAAAGCTCCTTATGCAGGATATGTTAGACTGACTCAGTATCTCTGAACTGAGTTCCTTTGCAACTGTCATTTGAGTCTCACATGAAGTCTATGTATCAAATAGTATACAACATTTTGGCTGATTTATCGACTCTACTTGAAAAGAAGACTAGTTTTACCCCGGGAGGGGACTATCTTAAATTCATATACAAGTTAAAGGTATGAAGAGTAACAAGTATAAACTTTTTAAAAGGTGGTTGTCTTACATTCGGTGTCGTGTTCCTTTTGGATAAATACAGTATTTGTTGTTATAACGTGTCCTGTATTGAAGCCTTGGGGTGAGTGAGCAATAACTAACAAAAGCAACTTCCCCACATCCCAAAATCCCAGATTGCACAAGATAGAAAATAGTTGAATTAATTGACATATTTTGCCATTTTCTCTGAAATTAACCTTGAACTACAAAGGCTTCAGGAATGTTTTCCAAAGACCCACAAGCTTAAAGATTCTTGGCTCTGCTTCTTAAATTCCTTCTTCTCTATCATCTAGAGTTGAATGAACCATCTTTGAAAATATAGGCATGTCTTGATTTATTGTCGCCCACTTGTAGCACATTATGTATGGTTTCCGGGTGGTCTCTCATTTAGATAATTTATAAGCCCTCTCATCTTTCTCTGTGGTATCTGTTGCTGGAATCTTAGCCCAACCATTTTCTTACAAATGTATAAGTATAAACAGGGCTTTTTTTCTGGGAAAAGAGGTGGTGGAACTCAGTGGGTTGTCCTAGGAAAAAATGGTCACAAGGCTGGTGGCCCCGCCCCCTGATCTCCAGACAGAGGGGAGTTTAGATTGCCCTCCATGCCGCTCGATGGTGCAGAGGGCGATCTAAACACCCCTCTGTCTGGAGATCAGGGGGTGGGGCCATCAGCCATGTGACCATTTTCAAGAGGTGCCAGAACTCTGTTCCACCACGTTCCCGCTGAAAAAAAGCCCTGAGTATAAAGAAACTTAGACCTGCTCTGACCACTCAAACCCCTCCAGGTATAGGCAGAGTTGAATACCCCCTAAACTTGTGTTGTGCTTGGTTTAATTTGAGAAATAGTCAGTTGTATTTACATGTGATTCCTGGGTTGCCATTGGTGTGTGTGTGTGTGTGTGTGTGTGTGTGTGTGTACCTAAGTGAGCCATAGGGTTGCCAGATCCCCTTACCCTCCCAGTGGGAGGGGGGACCTGACACTCACCCTTTTCTATGTCTAGGTGCGTGTGTGCTCCTGGGGTGATGCAATATCACTCTTGGGAAGTGATGTCATTGCATGGGTGGAAGTTCTGCTCTTTGCAGCGGGCCAATTTGAGCCCCAGACAGGCCCAACTCGGCCCATTTGGGGCCTAAATCAGCCTGCTGCAAAGTGTGGGAGCTCTCTTGGGATGGCACGATGATGTCACTCCCAGAGTGATGATATCATGCAGGGGGCAGGAGCACTCCTGTGCTTTGCAGCAGGCAGAATAGGCCCCAAAGGAGCCTGATTTGGTCCATTTGGGGCCCAAATCAGCCCACTGTGAAGCACGGGAGCACTTCCAAGGCAGTGCGATTGAACCACCCCAGAAACGTGCCTGGGAGGCCTTTTCCCTTCCCTCCCCTGTTGCTGGCCAGGTGAGTGGTGGCAGGAGGCAGAGGGTGGGAGTGGGATCCCTAGTGAGCCCTCAAGAGCTAGTTTGTGTTTCTACCTTCAAGGTGTGTATGGGAGGTGCCTCACTTAGGCCTCGTTCGGTGTGTGTATGTTGATTGCAGTCTTCTAGTGTGTGTCTTAGATGGCTTCCACTTGGGTTATCTGCCCCAAGTTCAATGCTTTTGGGAATCGGTTTTGTTTTCTCCTTCCTCACAGCATCATGGTATATTCGTGCACATCCTCAGCCCAGCTTTTTTCTGACCTTTCTCAGACCTGCCATGTAGAAGCCCCATTGCTGTGGCACTTTATCTGCAGCCACATCAGCAATGGGGAAACCACAGAATCCTATCCCTATGAGAAAGACACCGTACCATTTTCCACCTGTGGGTGTTCCCTCCCAGTTGGAAGCAATAAAGAGATCTGTTATTGAAGCGACCAGTCTGTCCTGCATGCTGGCTATTGAGCTGTGCTGAAGAGAGATCTGAGACGGAAGCTTACCCCGAGCCATCACGCCGCAGAAGATTCTTCAGTCTTCTTGTGATTAAAAAAACAACTGTTCAATGGGTAGCAGAGCTAAGGATGGCCTTTGCCTAGCAGCTTCAGCATCTGTGCTAGATTAATGCACGAACTAATTAAACTATGGTTTAGGGCCTCAAATTACAAGGGCCTTTCTACATCCAAAAGAATTACTACAAATTACTAATAGCTAGTTTAGGGCCTGGACATGTCTTAATCTGACCCTGCTCAGCACACAGGAGACTGAGGGGAAAGGATTTTCATTATCATCCCTCTAAACATGCCTTGCTGCTTTCTCGAAGGAAAGAGCTGGAACTGCCTGTCCCTTGGGGTTGCCATGAAGCCAGAAAAGAACAGGGGCCAAGCTGCAGCAGGAGGCTTCTGGGAGAACATACCATCCAACATTTCACAGGTGAAAATGAGAACATTCTCGTGACCTCATACGAAGCATCACACCTACTGAGCATCGTACCTACCTGAGTCCCTGCTCTAATTGAACATAGTTGATTTATTTTTTTTACTTTCTCCACTGTGTAGTCATTTATGCTACAAACTTTGTCCTGCGCTGCTTTAAAAAGCAAGATGGTGCTGTCCCTTTTGGTTTAAACATGTGCTGAAAAGACATAATTGTGCCACAGTCTGTTACCAGCTCTTAGAATTATTACTATTGTTATTTATTATTTATACCCCAACTTTCTTAAATGAATCCCAGAGTGCAGATCTGTTCCAGGACAGAACAGAAAAGATAACAGTGAGGTACACTAGGATGGACACAGCACATTGCACAATGCCTTAATGTTCATGTGTGAAAGTTGTCATGCCCTTTGTGTGTGCTTTAGATTGTTGGCCTCTTCCCTGATACACCAGTTTCCCACAAACAGGATTCCCACTGTTAAATATTATGAAGTGGAAGCTATATACTGGCACCAAAACTTTGGAACTCCCTTCTCAACGAGATTCCTCTGTCTCCCTCTGTCGTTGACTTTCCACAGCGGGTAAAGACTTTTCTGTTTTGTTTGGTATACACCATCCCAGTAAAATCTTATTGGCCATCCTCCCTGGTTGTGTTTCTTTTAATGTCTATATGCTTTTATTATATTGTTAAATATTTATGTATAGATATGAAATGCTGTTTTAAAGGTGCTAATGCCTTGATGTTTGCTACTTTGGGGACTCTGTGTAGAAAGGTGGCATATACATGTTTTAAATAAATAAATAAATAAATACAGAGAGTACATAACTGTTAACTTTATTATTACCAAAAAAAGAATTTTAGGACAAAACCTCGAAATGGCTGTTAGAAAGAGCCAAAGTTTTAGTAAGAGTCATGGAAAGCAGTTCCCGTTTCGGCAAACCAGGAAGACAAATACACTACACCCTCTGTGTGATATTTGTATGCATTTGAATTGTCCTAAAATGCCCTGTATTGAATTATTTTGATAAAATATCAGGAGATGCCAGTCATCTTAGCATCTAATAAAAGCCTTCCTAGGTGGCTGCTAGTTGATCCATCTTTCTCTGTTTAAGTTAAACAATTCTGAAACTTTTCCAACTCCAGAGGCAGAGGTTTGGGGATTGATTTTTCCCTTCTCTCTGTTCAGAGTCCGGGGTCATGTTGGGACTTTCATTGCTCTTACTTCATTTTCCTTGTCTCTCCCTCCTTTGTTTTGACAGTTCAATGCCTGCAAAACATTTAAGTATTATAGATTGGCAAATGGTCACTGTGTAAAGGGCAGTATCCAACAGCATATCACAAGTGGAAAGTGGCTGCCTAGCAAGATGCTGAGCAATCCGCAGGCAGCCAAATGCAGGAGACACAGACTATTAATTTTGTCTCACCTGGGCTCCAGTCTGAGGCTGTTGGGCCTGCACACATGATAGAACCTTTGTCATTAAATGTGAAAGCAGTCACATTCGTCCAGTGCCTGTGCCCTCGGTAACAGGCTGTCAACTCCCCCCTCCTACTCTTCACAGTTCCATTTCAGCCAGACAGGCTGATGTTCCCATTCGTTCCCCAAAACACCAGAAGCCTGTGGGGTTTGTGCAGATAGCAAAATGTGGACAGGATCCATTCTGAGATGCTTGGGGAGGGGAGAGAGCAGTGGGCAAGAACCACACATTATAATCACAGGTATGTTGGTGTTACTGATTTATTGAAATGTGTCTGTGCTGCTTTTCTAGCTGCCTAACAAGTTGTCAGAGTATTTTCAAATGATCTACAATCACAGGGGGGGAAACCATGAACATGGAACACTATGAATGTCACAATAAACTATATTTAAACAAATTTGCATGCTAAATGCCTGGTACACTGCTGGCTGTGAGGGAAAAATGATGCTGATGTGTGTGGGACTTGGATAATAAGCACTTTCCCATCCAGGCTGGCTGATAACATGCTTGGATGGTGATTTTCCCAAAAAGATCAGAGAAAAAGAGATTTGGGAAAGAGCATGCTGAGGACAGGGAAATGACAGTTGGAACACGACAAGACCTTAAGTTTGTGTGGTTATTCCCCTCACAAAAATTACTGCAGTTTGGTAGCCGTTTCCTTGTCCTGCAGGTGCTCTGGCATTAGTATAGTAGGTGCAATTGATGCTCCCCCCCCCAAGGGGTAGGGTTGCCAGGCCTGTGCCAGCAATCCCCAGGAGCTTTACGGGGTGGGGCAGGGCCATTACTGTGTTACTCAACATGTTAATATTACTTTGTGCAAAGACCCAGAAGCCACATCACCATGTCATGGTGACCCACAAGGAATCCCATAAATCTTCATGGTAAAACCATAGAGAATGGGGGGATTCCTAGAGCATCATCTAATGTGGTGATATCACTTCCAGGTGTTTGCCCAGAAGTGATATCAAAATGTTGCATATCTTTTCCCCCCATTCCCCCTCCCGCCGCCACTCCACTGAGAAATGGTGGAGGGGGGAGGAGCACCGGTGGGAGATCCCCTGCTGGCAGCAGTTAAGTGGCAACCCTTCCCAGAGGCATGGAGGATCAGGTCAGTTAATTAAATATCATGGCAGGGGAACTATACCTCCCACTAGGCTGTGTGAAAATGGGTATTGGGTAAAATAACTTTTTAAAAACCTGAGTGTTTATAATCAACGGCTGACTGATTGATTTGCTCCCTGTTTGCACAATTGGATGGTGAGTGCCATGCAGTAAGAAAGGTTTAGTGGGGAAGGGGGGAACTAATATTCTCACTAGGGTGTGAGAGAAAGACCATGCATGGAGCACGACTGATTGTGCTTTGTATAGTGCTCTTTGAATTCACAAAAAGCAGCCCAGAAGTCTTGACGTTCTTGTGAACAATTTATGAAAAACCGTCTCCTTGTTCCCAATTAGTGAATGGAACATGAACCATACAAGTGGGTTTCTGAGCATCTGTAATCCCAAATCCTGCTACATAAGAACCTCTGTGTCCACTTTCTCTGCACTTTGTATAATTTGATAAACTTCCTCTGTACAACCCTTTTGGTCTTTTTTTCTTAATCTTAAAGGCCGCTGAACTCTATCCTCTTTTTTTTCCTATGCTCCTCCTAGTTCCTCATGGTTTAGGAGATACTTCCCACTCTGGTGGAAGTCAAAAGAAGTTTTTGATTTTCTCTTTCCCTTTATTTCAAGAACAACTTAAAAAGTTTTAAACATGTGGGCCTTGCTATCTAAAATCCTTTTAAACTGGAGAGGCCAAGGATTAAAGCTGGGATATTATGCATGCAAAGCATGTACTCTACAACTGAGACATGGTTCTTCCCTTCCAAAGGGACTATTATCACAATTGCCATTCTTTAAAGTGAACCTCAAGGTTCATGGCATTTTATAGAATGACATAAGCAAAAGACGGACTTCACAGAGAGAGAGAGAGTAGAACAGCATTACGAACAGAAAAAAACCATGAACAGCCCAATCTGCTGTTCGCGAGCAAGCTGTTCGTGAGGCCCCAACCTAAACAAACAGATGGTCCTTAAAAGCCTTGTTTGTTGCCCTTTGGCAAGCCAGACAGTCTGGCGCCTGCTGCAATCAATCCCCCTGGCAACCAGAAGGAGGGAGGGACTGAACTCTGTCTGAACTCCTTCTGGCTTTCCTTCTGGCTTTAACCCTTTAAAGTACTTCCAGCAGAGAGTCCCGTTTTTGCCACTGTGAAGAGAAAATGACAGCCAACTGGGAGACCCGTGGATCATGCCTTTCCCAGGGTGCAATCTCTCTGAAACTTGGGGGGTCTTCAGAGGACAGTGAGAACTATGTCCCCTGCAAATTTGGTGGGTATTGGACATTGGGAAGGTAAGTTTGTGGGATGTTTAAAGGGCCCTGCTCCTTGCACGTGGCAGGAAAGGGCCCTTTAAACTATCAGCTGGCAGGCAGCAGGGGGGAATCCCCCCCTGCCGCCTGCCAGCTGATAGTTTAAAGGGATCTTTAAAGGGCCAGGTAAGTGGGTTTGAGGAGAGGGGGGCTAAGTGGGGGGGTTTGGGGTGAGAGGTGGTTCTGGCCCCCACGAACAACTAACATGTCTGGGAACATGTTAAAATTTCTTGTTTGCCCCATGGGCCAAAGATCATTCGAAGACCTTTAACAGAGAACTGTGCTGAAACGTAGAGGAAGACCTGAATTTGAATCCTTTGCTATAGACTTGTTGGGAAACCAGTCACTTCCTATTTCTTCCCCTCTACTTGCTGATCTTTCAAATGGGAATAACAGTTTCCTGGCCGATTAAGTGCAAGAGCTTTAAGACTTGAAGCTGCCCAGGAGTGGAAGGAATCTGGTTTTCAGAGGGGTGTAGGTAGGAAAGGGTTTAGGGCTGAAGGGGGAGAGAATTGAATGAGACCATGGGCTGGGTTTGTGTTCTGTTTCAGACTAAAACTCAAGGTGGGATCTGGTGCCAGAATGTGACTGCCCTTTTCTCCTGCACCAAGTTCACCTGCTAGAAGCACTCTAGGAACGCCATCCCCAGCATCTGGTAGATTCCGCCCAGATCTGTCCATCCCATTTGACAACACAATATTACCTTGACAACACAATATTACTGTGTCATTTTAACTATCATAGGGACAAACCTTGGAGGCAGTAAGAATAAAGAAAGAATAAAGAAGGAAAAGACTGTTCCCGGGATAATTTACTCCTTTTGAGTTGCAGCTGCCCCGTCTACAGCAGCTTATGTGGCAACTGCTTTTGGATTCACCACTGTGGCAGATCTTGTCAGAAAAGGAAATTCTTGAAATCTCAGTAAGAATCAGCAATGTACAAAACTGGTTGCTGTAAGTCATGCACTGGTAGAATAGCACACTACTTACATCTTCTTGTCCAGTACATGTTTCAACATTACATATGCCATGGATCCAGAGGAGTTAGCCGTGTTAGTCTGTAGTAGCAAAATCAAAAAAGAGTCTAGTAGCACCTTTAAGATTAACCAACTTTATTGTAGCTTAAGCTTTCGAGAATCACAGTTCTCTTCGTCAGATGCATGGAGGGCAAGAAGAAACTGGTCAGATATAGAGGAGGAGAAGGGAGGGAGGAGTAGATGCAAACAGCTCCTTCTGATATGGAGATCAGTTTGCTTTTGTAAAGGAGATCAGTTACTTTTGATAATGAGATAACCATTTATAGTCCCTATTCAGTCCCAGCTTGACAGAGTCAAATTTACATATGAATTCCAATTCAGCAGCTTCATTTGGACCCATGGGAAGGAAGCCCTTGAGAGATTTCATCAGGACTTCAACAACTTTCACCCTACTATCAACCTGAGCCTGGACCACTCTACACAACAGGTACTCTTCCTGGACACCACTGTACAACTACATAATGGACAGATAAATACCACCTTATACCGGAAACCCACAGACCGATACTCATATCTACATGCCTCCAGCTACCACCATAAACATACCACTCGGTCAATTGTCTACAGCCAAGCCTTACATTACAACCGTATCTGCTCCAATGCTCTTGATCGGGACTCCCATTTAAGAGATTTACAACAAGCATTTTTGGGACTACAGTACCCACCAAATGAAGTGAGGAAACAAATCAACAGGGCAAGACTAGTACCCAGAAACAGCCTGCTCCAGGACAAACCTAAAGGAACTAACGACAGAACACCACTGGTTGTCACCTATAGTTCCCAGCTCATACCCATCCAACGTATCATCAGTGAGCTACAACCCATCCTGGAAAATGATACCTCTCTCTCAGAAGCCCTGGGTGGAAGACCTCTCCTTGCCTACAAACAGCCCCCCAACCTTAAACGACTTCTCACTTACAATCATGAATCGGCTAGCAGAGTCACCAGCACAGGTACCAGGCCCTGCAACAGACCCAGATGCCAGCTCTGCCCTTATATCTACCCAGGGAATACAATTACAGGACCCAATGGCATCAACTACACTGTCTCTGGCTCTTACAGCAGCTCATCCTCCAATGTGATATATGCCCTCATGTGCCAACAATGTCCATCTGCTCTGTACGTTGGACAAACCAGCCAACCTCTACGCAAAAGAATAAATGGACACAAATCTGACATTAGAAATGGCAACATCCAGAAACCAGTGGGAGAACACTTCAATCTACCAGGACATTCCATCAAAGACTTAAAGGTCACTGTAGTTCAACAGAAACCTTTCAAAAACAAAATCCAACGGGAAGCTGCTGAATTGGAATTCATATGTAAATTTGACTCTGTCAAGCTGGGACTGAATAGGGACTATGAATGGTTATCTCATTATCAAAAGTAACTGATTTCCTTTACAGAAGCAAACTGATCTCCATATCAGAAGGAGCTGTTTGCATCTACTCCTCCCTCCCCTCTCCTCCTCTATATCTGACCAGTTTCTTCTTGCCTCCATGCATCTGACGAAGAGAACTGTGATTGTATTGTCGAAGGCTTTCACGGCCGGAGAACGATGGTTGTTGTGGGTTTTCCGGGCTGTATTGCCATGGTCTTGGCATTGTAGTTCCTGACGTTTCGCCAGCAGCTGTGGCTGGCATCTTCAGAGAACTGTGATTCTCGAAAGCTTATGCTACAATAAAGTTGGTTAGTCTTAAAGGTGCTACTGGACTCTTTTTTGCATATGCCATGGGAACTTGCTGGTTGATTTAGCTTTCATAATCATTTTAAGATATGCTGAATGGTGAATTATAATTGTGTATGTCATCTATTCTATGCCCCCTGCTCCATCTGTGTTCATGCACCAGAAGTTGTGCGTAACAGGAATGTGCCCTGCCTAGCTGGATGAAAAAATGTGCCTGCCAGTTCAGTTGGGCTCACATGAGGGGCATAAGGCAGAAGTTCATCCAGGTACACATATACATCCACAGCAGCTTTATGTATGGGTGCCTGGTTCTGAATATAGATCTCTCTGTGTTGGATTAAGGCATTACCTGCCTATTTTGCACTTGTGCAAGTGTTTTGTGTGTGTGTTTTATTGTTTGCAAAATTCTGATAGCCCCAAACTAGGAGATACACTTTTTGCCTTTTCATGGTAGGATTGAATGGGACAGCACATAGAAATTAGGAAATTAAACATTTTTATATTTTTGATTAAAGGAATTTACTATTACAAGCTGCAGTGATAGAGTTTGGCTAAAATGGCATATTACAAAAAAGAATTCAACAAATTAATGTCAACAACTGGGCCTATTATTGGCTATGAGCCTTAATAACTAATTAGAGAAACTGCACAGAGGCAGTGTACCTACTGGCAACTTACAACAGGGAAAAGGCATAATCTTGTGTTGCTTCTGACCTTCTGGCAGCATCTGTCTGGTATTATTGGAATGTGAGGCTTTGGCCTAAATTTGCTGTGGAAATTTTATGCTTTTATGTCATGATGACAATGGAACAATAAACAACTTCACATGAGTTCTCTAGCTTTTTTGTAAAAAGGGTAACATGAGTACACCTGCACTTGTGTGGGGGACAAGTGTTCAGGCTTTAAAGAGACTGACATGACCTACATGGATCAAAGTACACTAAGTGAATGTGCGTATTGCCTTCCCTCTCACCCCCTGGCCTTCAGTCCTCACACTCCCACATGACTGTTGGGAATAGTTGCTACAGCTATAACGGCCACCTTCGTGTAGGCGTGCTCTAAAACTCATACGGGAAGAGTGTTTTAAAAATAATAATAATAAGTGTTTCGATGTAATTAAAATATGGATCACAGGAATGAACCAGTGATTTTAAAGCTAATTGCTAAGGGATCTCAAGAGACAAGATGAAATCAATGTGGTTGATGAATCCCCTTTTAATCTAACAGTTCAGGACAATTTCTTCTTAATGATCCTTACTAATTTTTGTACATAAAAGAACCACGAGCTCAGTCATTAAGCCAAATGCTTTTGCAAAACTGAGGCTCCAGAAAGGAGAAAAGTGTTGCTTTCCCGAACTACTGGGACACGGAAGTGGTCTTTCCAACCACATTTCACTACTTCTCAACCGGACCTGTGATTCACTGGACAAGGGCGTGATGCCTCCTGTCTTGTTCACTGCCTTCAGAGCATGTCCAAAGTGCATTCTGTTAAATGCTGATAGTGCAATTGTAAGCAGAGCTGCACCCTTTAAGTCCATTGAAGTGAATGGGTTTAGAAGGTATAGCTCTTCTTAAGATAGCGCTAAGAGTAACTGCATCCGGAGAGCTTCATACCTGGGATTAGGCGACTTTGTGGGCAGAAGGTACATTTTCCAGGCCTGCTTTATCAGGTCTAATTCAAGAATGCTAAGTGCTTGACAGTGACCCTTTAACATTTAACAAAACAAAACCAAAAATTGCTTAAAGAGCTGGGGGAAGATTTGGCTTAACATGGTTTCCAGGGTTTAAAACTAAAGGCTTTGGTAGGATGGAGCACCCCTCCCTATATAATCCTTTAATTATACACCTCAGCTATTCATCCCGTGATAATCCTGTCTCTTGCTTGACTCAATGGAACCTGCAGCATCAGACGCCTCTCTGGTACCCCCTCCCTCCTCTGCTGGGTAGTTAGTTTGTTTTGAAGTGGAAATTTTCCACTCAGAGGACTCTCCTAAAGTCTGCCTGGGTTTCCAGCTGTCATTTTCGCCACTTCAAGAATCAAACTGTTTTCCTCCCCCCCCTCCCCACTTCAGATTAATTATAAACACAGAGAAAAAAATTGTACCTTTTTAAAAACACATGAACATTATCGAACAAATTATGCTCCCACAATAGCTAATAATACAACTACTGGCAGGCCATTGATAAAAGCAAGGAAGCTTATGAAAAGCATTAATGGGAAAAAGAGAAAATTCTCTTCCTTTGAGGATGTCAGGTCCAGTGTATATGTGAACTGTACTGACTCCATTTTCTAATGCTTCTAGTGTTTAAGTGCTTTCCCACAGGTGCACCACTTCCCAGGCAGATCTCTCACCGGAGGAGATTGTTTTGTCTAACGCCGTTCCACCAAGCATTGGCCTTGAGAGAGAGCAACTTCCCAAGACTGAAAGATATTGTTTTGAGAACTGTGGGGGGAGGCTGGTTCAGTGGGTAACTGCTACTCTGTACCTCATGCTTTGCCCTTCATTGGTAACAATGATCGTGTACCATCCTGAGTCTCCTATTCAGGACAGTGGACTATAATGGACCTTTTCTGCAGTAAAGTTTCCTTATTCAAACAATGGACTCTTGTTTGCTTTTGAAGGGGAACCTGTAGGAAGAGCCTTATCTAGCCACAGTCTGACATTTTGTTACCAAACATGCCTGAGTCGGGCCCAGCGGAATCCAAAGTTGTCCCGGACAGGGATCCTTTGTTTGATCCGTATGCGTCTCCCGACAGTCAACCAGCGCAACACCAAGAACCTCAGGAACCGGTGCCAGCCGGGACCGGAGCTTCGACCACTACTCCGCCTCTCATCGATCTCGGCAGTGAGGGGACAAGGCCGACGGCTGCCGCTCTCCCCTTGATCTCGTTACCTACGCCGTCGGAGTGGGGGGCCAGACCCCGAGAAACGAGAGAGCGCCGGGCCAGTGGGCTACATCCACGAGCTTCCATGGACGGGCGCCGAAGCCTAGAGACTGTCCCTGAATTGGACAGCAGCCAACCGTGGCTGTTTTGGAACAGGACGACCGTACAGACGGACGGGGACACATCCCGCCGCGGCGCCCTGAGTTGGGATTATTCGGAACTTGCCCCGTGGAAAGAGCCAACGGAAGTTCCTGAACAAAGTTGGGTGCAGATGCAAAGTCGCACCCATGCTGTGGATTCCGGCATCTCGGCAGTGACGGGCCTAGCCAAAGGAATTCTAGCAGCGAGATCGCAAGTCGATCACGGAGACCCTCCGCCTTGGGGGCCGTTTTCCCCGGTGACTGCAACTGAGGGAGGTTCCACGGTGGGGCAACCGGGTCCAAGTAGAATGCAACAGTTGGAAGCTAAACTGATCGACATGGAGGAAAGTTTGGCTCATGCCATTCATCTAATCGCAGCGATGGGGGCAGGAGAGAGACTATCACCAGAAGAAATGACTGTACAAATAGCTACTCTCCAAAGCGTTATTTCCTATCCGATGGATGTCGCCCCGTGGCAGCCGCCGCCTTCAGGTGAGGAGGAATCCTGCCCTGGGGAACCAGGGGAACCCCCCGCGGAACTTCCTAAACTAGACGAAGTCCCGCCTCGCAGGGGTACTCCAGTTGAGGTACCTGGAGAAGCCCCAACGGAAACCCCTAAACAGGACGGGGATCCACCTCCCGAAGAGACTCCAGCTGAGGGGCCTAGAGACGAGGAAGAAGGGCCAAGCCGTCCACCCGCGTCGCCGGTGATACCCCCTCCCGCTTCTCCAATAACGGTCCGGCCGGATCAGTCAGAAGAACCTCCGGCTCCTCCTAGGGAGGAATTGCCTCAGCAACCGCCAGAAGTTGTCCCCATTCAGCAAATCCCAAGGGAAGGTCTACCGGCGCCTCAAGATCAGCCTCTGCTTCCCAGAGTAACGACGCCGGGAGGGGCAAGCCCGCGCGGTCCACCACCCATCAGGCCTTCACCGCTGCGGCCCCTTCCACTTCGACCACAACTAATACCTTTACAGCAACCAATACGTTTGCCACCGGACCAACCCGTATTACCACCTCCAAATCAACCGGTGGGGCCTATACCATTACGACCCCACCAACCCGCCCCTCAGCGGCCAATCATGACCCAACCGCGACGGCCACCTGCACCTCAACCGCTACTGCTGGCGCCTCCGGTGTTGCCACCACCAGCCCAGCCGCGGTTGCCGCCGCCTGCTCGGCCAGCGTTACCGCCACCGGCCCAACCGAGACCGCCACCGCCAGCTCAGCCGGTGATGCCGCCGCCAGCGCAACCAGCACCGTTGCCACAACCGGGTCCCCAACGACCCATCCTTGTACCTCAAAGGCCATTGATGCTTCCGACGGACTTTTACCCTGCACCGGCTCCGAGACAAGACCTCCCGATGGGCTGGGTGAAACTGGAAGCTACTTTTGATGGAGATCCCTCCAAGCTAGGATTTTTTCTAGTGCAAGTGGTGCAATTCTTCAACCGGTGGGGACACCTCTTTGGTAGCGAGGCCAGCCAAATTGAGCATCTCGGTTCTCGCTTGCAAGGCAAAGCTGCGGATTGGTATGTAGGTCTCTACAATATTGGGGCCCCAGAACTGAATACTCTCCAGGGGTTGGTGGATGCTATTCGTGCACAGTACGAAGACCCCTTAGAGGAAACTAGGGCCAGAACGGAATTGCAAGCCATTAGACAAGGCAGCATGTCGGCAAGAGACTATATTACGAAATTCCGACAACTAGCTGCCAAATGCCCTAGGTGTGAGGAATCCACCAAGATTATCCTATTCAAGCAAGGGCTAAACCCGAGACTTTTAGATAGAGCCCTTATGCAGGACAATCCTCCTACGCTATTAGGCTGGATCCAACTTGCATGCGAAGTTGAGAATCGCATCTTGGAAGTCCGTTTGGTTGAACAACAACAACAAACGGGACAAAGGAAACCCTTGACTCTACAGAGGGGAGGACGGGGCGCTGGATACGCCACTCGTGGAGCGAGAGATGCTAGATGGCAGCAAGGGCTGTGTTTGCAATGCGGACAAGCCGGTCACTTTGCAGCACAATGCCCCTACCGGCCTGTGCAAAGACCTCCACTCCAACTACGGCGTCCAACCCTGGCTCCCTTTCCTACTCTCCAACGCCCGACTCCAGCTCCACGAGCGCACAGAGGTCGCGGCGCTTCCCAGCGACCAGCTTCAGAAAGGGGGCTGGAGGCAGAAGAGGTGATGGAATACGACCCCGCTTCCCCAGGTGTGGAGGGGAATCCAGAAAGCCCCTCGTCGGGAAACGAAATGGATCTGTCGTAAAAGGGCCCAAATACAGCTCCACCCCAAGCCCGTCCCAACACGGGACCGGCCGCCTGGGTCCATACTATTCATGCCAGTGACTTTACTGAACCCGGAGAGGAAGATGCACATTCGTGTACAAGCCCTTATTGACTCGGGCTGTTCAAGAGATATCATCGCCCCAGCCTTAGTCAACGGATTGGTCCTGCCAGTCCGCGAATTGAAGAACCCAGTTATTTTTGAACAAATGGATGGCACTAACATGAACCCTGTTACCACCGAGACCATTCCAGTGGTCACAGGCATGGGCCAACACTGGGAGAAGAGATCTTTCGTTATTAGCTCGACGGCCAAATACCCGTTAATCTTAGGCAGCAAGTGGCTCTGTGATCACAACCCCCACATTAATTGGGCAGAAGGATGCGTCACCTTCAATCTCGCGAACTGTAAAACCCATCGATGGGACCAAAATTGGGGCGCTGATCCATCCCACACCGAAACGGCTCTTCTCACCCGGGAGGACATAAAACAAATTCCTGAATATTATTGGCCGTTCTTGAACGCTTTCTCCGAAAAGGAAGCAGATACCTTGCCCCCGCACAGAAGAACCGACTGCGCAGTAGAGATATTGCCGGGGGCCTCCCTGCCCAAAGGCCGACTCTACCCCATGAATCCCCGTGAACGGGAGGAGCTCCAGAAATTCATCGACACCAATCTCCAAAGGGGATTCATCCGCCCGGCCAATAGTCCCCATGCGGCTCCAGTTCTCTTCGTGAAGAAAAAAGATGGGGGACTCCGACTATGCACGGACTTTAGAGGACTTAATGCTGTGTCAACCAACAACGCCTATCCCATCCCGCTCATCCGAGACCTACTCAACGTCGTGGCCCAAGGTAAGATCTTTACGAAATTAGATTTGAAAGATGCTTACTTCCACGTTCGTATAAAGGCAGGGGATGAATGGAAAACAGCGTTTAATACGCCCCCTCGGACAATTTGAATACTTAGTTATGCCGTTTGGTTTGGCGGGAGCCCCCTCCGTTTTTATGTCCATGATAAACGAAGTCTTACATGAATTCCTCTATAAAGGAGTTGTGGTGTACCTTGATGACGTATTAATTTACTCAGACACTGAGGAGGACCACATCCAACTAGTTCAAAAGGTTCTGGCTGTATTAATGAAAAATAAACTGCCCATCAAGTTAGCCAAATGTGAATTCCACAAAACCGAACTCACCTACCTTGGTTACTGTATTTCCTCAGAGGGTTTGAAGATGGATCCATCTAAAATACAAGCGATCCGAGAATGGCAAACTCCCACCACCCGTAAGGAACTACAGTCCTTCCTGGGTTTTGCCAATTTTTACAGAGACTTTATTGCAAATTTCGCCCAAATCACGCTCCCCCTAACAGACCTATTAAGAACCAAAGACAAAGGGGACCAGGCAAAGAAACCCTCCTCCAAAATACACTGGACTTCCAATTGCCAAACAGCCTTTGAATGCCTGAAAACACAGTTCGTTTCAGAACCCGTCCTCTCCCACCCCAACGAAAACTCTCCCTTCATAGTGCAGGTCGACGCCAGCGATACGGCCATTGGGGCGGTTTTACTGCAGAAGGGGGAGGATGAACGGCTACGGCCTTGTGCTTTCCTTTCGAGGAAGTTCTCTGAGGCTGAAAGGAATTGGAATGTATGGGAGAAGGAAGCCTTTGCTGTCAAAGCAGCCCTTACAAACTGGCGACATTGGCTAGAAGGGGCGAGACACCCTTTCGAGGTGTGGACGGATCATAAAAATCTGGAGGCCCTTCGAAGCCCCCACAGACTGAATGCCAAACAATTACGATGGGCAGAGTTCTTTTCCAAATTCAATTTCACTCTAAATTACCTCCCGGGCAAAACTAATTTTCTGGCCGACGCCCTGTCGCGCATGCCCCAACACAAAAGCAAACGGGAGGAGACTATAGACACTGTCTTCTCACCTAAGCAGTTGGGAGGCGTGGTAACTACCCGCAGTCGAGCGAGCCAGCCCCTCCCACACAGCCAAGACTGGAAAACGAAACTTAAAGCTGAAGTGGAAAAGGAGGGGGATAAAGCGGCCAAAACGAAACTGATTCAATCCCCACAGGGGGACTGGTTGGCCGGGACCAAATTCTATGTCCCCGGCAGCCTCCGCCGGGAGGTCTTGCAGCGATGTCACGATGCCCCCACGGCCGGTCATTATGGGTACCTAAAAATGTTGCATTTGATACAACGGCAATTCTGGTGGCCGGGCATGCGCAAAGACATTTCCCAATATGTTGGTTCCTGCCCCATTTGCCTCAGCGCCAAAACTCGGAAAGGAAAACCTCCGGGCCTCCTGCAACCGTTAGAAACACCTAACCGACCTTGGGAAATAATCTCCATGGACTTTATCACTGATCTGCCCGATTCAAAAGGACATAATTGCATTTTAGTAGTGGTAGATCTGTTTTCCAAACAAGCACATTTTATTCCATGTACTGCTGTACCCACCGCGCGGAAATTGGCAGATTTATTCTTAAAACACATCGTAAAATTACATTCTTTTCCGTCCAAGGTGATTTCGGATCGCGGCGGACAATTCGTTGCCAACTTCTGGCGGGAGCTTTTGCGAATGTTGAATATTGAACAAGGAATCAGCTCAAGCCACCACCCGCAAACCGACGGGCAATCCGAAAAAACTAATCAGATTTTAGAGCAATTCCTTCGTTGTTATATTAATTTCCAGCAAGATAATTGGGTGGACCTTCTCCCTCTCGCGGAATACTCATACAACAACAGTGTGCATGCTTCCACAGGGGAGACTCCTTTCAAAATTGTATATGGAGCCC
The DNA here is from genome assembly GCF_028583425.1 of Eublepharis macularius. NCBI lineage: Eukaryota > Metazoa > Chordata > Lepidosauria > Squamata > Eublepharidae > Eublepharis > Eublepharis macularius. Next base: position 42,128,528 of record NC_072802.1, read on the forward strand.
ACTTCAACCCTTTCCCGCTAGATGCTCCCCCTCTCCATTCTTCTAGTTCGCCAGATGTATCTTCATGGTGGGGGGAGGCAGCTCATCAATGGACTCTCATCAAACAACACCTCGAGAAAGCCAAACAGGATTACAAAAAATACGCAGATCGCCATCGTGCGGCCGGTTGGGAATTACAACCTGGAGATCATGTTTATATTTCCACCAAAAATCTAAAACTAGCCCAGACCAGCCGCAAACTAGCGTTAAAGTTCCTAGGGCCTTTTCCTGTGCGCAAGGTAATCAATAAAGTGACTGTTGCAGTAGATTTGCCCAAGAATTTGCGCCATGTTCATGATACATTCCATGTCAGCCTCTTAAAGAAAGCTCCAACAGATGATAACTGGCATGTCAAAGCTCCACCCATCCCTACTCTGATAGACGACCAAATACACTATGAGGTGCAACAAATTCTGGACTCAAAACTCAAACGTAAACAGCTGTTTTACCTCATTAGGTGGAAGGACTTTGATTCTGGTTATGATGAATGGGTGAACTCTGCACATGTTCATGCTCCTAGATTAACCAAAGCTTTTCATACTCGTTACCCATATAAACCAGGGGGGGATCTATTTTAAGGGGGGCAGAATGTCAGGTCCAGTGTATATGTGAACTGTACTGACTCCATTTTCTAATGCTTCTAGTGTTTAAGTGCTTTCCCACAGGTGCACCACTTCCCAGGCAGATCTCTCACCGGAGGAGATTGTTTTGTCTAACGCCGTTCCACCAAGCATTGGCCTTGAGAGAGAGCAACTTCCCAAGACTGAAAGATATTGTTTTGAGAACTGTGGGGGGAGGCTGGTTCAGTGGGTAACTGCTACTCTGTACCTCATGCTTTGCCCTTCATTGGTAACAATGATCGTGTACCATCCTGAGTCTCCTATTCAGGACAGTGGACTATAATGGACCTTTTCTGCAGTAAAGTTTCCTTATTCAAACAATGGACTCTTGTTTGCTTTTGAAGGGGAACCTGTAGGAAGAGCCTTATCTAGCCACAGTCTGACAGAGGACAGGTATTTACCAAATGCCTCCTCTAACTCTTTTCCTTTGTATTTCAAGAGGGAGAAGAGAGATTTTGTGCTTTAACTCTGTCCAGTGTTAGATAGACAAAAATGGTAAACAAACTAGGATTTCTAATCTACCCAGCTGAACAACAAGTGCATAAGTTATATCAAAGTAGGTTTTCCAGCCTCCAGGTGGTAGCTGGAGATCTCCAGGCAACAGAGACCAGTTCCCCTAGAGAAAATTGCTGCTCTGAAAAGTGAACTCTATAGCACTGAGGCCCCTCCTATACCCCACTGAGGCCCCTCCCCTCCAAAAACCCTGCCCTCTCCAGGCTCCACCCCCCAAATCTCCAGGAATTTCCCAACCTGGACATGGCAACTATATCAAAGTGGGATCTTTGGGAGGTGCCACAAGTCAGTGGCAAAACACGTCATATTCTTTGCATGCAGAATGTTCCAGATTCAGTCCCCAGCAGCTCTGGTCAAAAGGATTGTGGGTAGCAGGATTGAGAACCAGAGCCAATCAACATAGGCAATACCAGTGTAAATAGACCAATGCTCTGACTTGGACAGCTTCAGAAGTTGATAACAACCCGTGATACTTACCTTCATATTTAGATGTCATAAATGTATGTGTTCCAGAAGTGGAGGACCAGACATTTTCAGACCCTCGTCTCTATGTCAAAATATATCATACTTCATCTTTTTATTACTATACATTGAAGATAGTTTCAGGTTGGTAGCTGTGTTAGTCTGTAGTAGAAGAGCAAGGTTTGAATTCAGTGGCACCTTAAAAACCAACTAGATTTCCAGGGTATGAGAGCTTCCGAGAGCCAGAATTCCCTTCATCAGTTATGAGGAGTGGAAAAAGGAAAGAGTCCTTATAATCCAGGCAAAGGATGGGATGGATACTGTAAATTAGAGTAAAATAGTTTCCTGACACTCTAATTATAATATCATTCTCACTCTATGCCTGGATTATAAAGACTTCTTCCTTCTTCCGCTTCTTGTACCGGAGTGAAAACTCTTGAAAGCTCAAACCCTGAAAATCTAGTTGATCTTTAAGATGCAACTGGACCCGAATCTTGCTCTAAATATATACTGTATGCTCATCTGAAAGACTCTTGCAATGGCTAACACCACGTTGGAATAAGAACCATTAAAACAATTGTGTCTAGCAATGAAAACAAGATGGGTCATGTTTTTAAAAATTTTAGTGATCTATCTTTCCTGTTCAGCAATCCAAAAGTCTAAAGAGGAAAGCCTTAGTTTGTGACAAAATGAGGCATTTATTTATTTATTTAAAATATTTATATACTGCTTTTCTTCTATTGGCTCAAAGGAATTTCCGCAAGTACCATATATTAAAAAAATTAAAACCAACAACAATAGACTCAAACAACCAGTGTAACAGCAGGTTGATTTCCAAAGGCCCCTTATATACCAGACTGTAAAATTAAAGGAAATAGGGGGGAAATCAGCAGAGTGAGCTAGCTTAGGAGGAAGAGGTTTGTCACTGAAAGGGAATTGGTTACTACTTGACTTCATGTGATAACCTGGCTTGGTAAGCAACACTCCTGATTGGACGGAAGTTTAAAAAACATTCTACTGTTGTTTAGACAGGGAGAGTTGAAGAAAAGACAGTGAAGGTAATATTGTTGGGAATAAATGACCCAGAATGGCTGAAATAAGGAAAGTGTATGTATCAGAAATAGGTTACAGTACAGAAACAGGAATTATACCGCAAGTTTCAAATCCAGCAGCACCTTAAAGGCCAAGATGATTTTCGGGCTTCACATTTTCCAGCTTTCGAGTTATACAGGAGTTATACAGTTAGGATATAGGAATCCTAGAGACAGTTATAAGAATTAGAGATGTGCTTTTTAATTGTTTGCTTAAGTTACTCTCTGAAGTAGAAATCTGTTCTATTACTTAAATCATCAATAAATTCCAAAACTGAATCAATCCCTCCATCTTGAGCTCAGTGATATCAGTTAAATGTGCTGTTTCCATCTATTTATGGATTGTATTGTCGAAGGCTTTCACGGCCGGAGAACGATGGTTGTTGTGGGTTTTCTGGGCTGTATTGCCGTGGTCTTGGCATTGTAGTTCCTGACGTTTCGCCAGCAGCTGTGGCTGGCATCTTCAGAGGTGTAGCTACACAGCTGCTGGCGAAACGTCAGGAACTACAATGCCAAGACCACGGCAATACAGCCCGGAAAACCCACAACAACCATCTATTTATGGATTGCTTCTAGCCTGTGGACTGCTTTATGAACATAACTTTAAGTTGCCGCATTTTCTTTTATACTGTTTTTATGTCATGGCTTTTATGTCATGTTTTTAATGACTTGTTTTTGTGTTATGTTTATATGATGGAACATAAATTTTCTGAATGAATAAATAATTAGTAGAACTTTCCAAAGTACACTTGAGGACAATTTTCTGTAAGGTTAAAAAACCTCAGGTGGTGGCAGTAACCTTGGACAGACTGTATGCCACATAAGATTACTCTTCTGAAGCTTCCTAGAGAGTTGGTCAATCCTACTTTCCAAGGATGTTTTGAAAGACAAGGTATCTCTTCACCTTCTAGCTCATCTCTGCTGCACAAAGAAGACAGTGGCAATTATTGAGGGGGAATTTTAAAAATTAATGTTACTTCAAGGAGCTTTCACGGCAGAGGAGGAGATACAGATAAATATAGTTTGGCCTAATTATGAAGACTGATGCTGTAAGTGGGTGGGTTTTGTGCTCTGCTGAGGAATGGAGAGATGTGCATGCATGCGCACACAATGCAAAAGTAATGTCATCCTGCTCTGATCCTCCTTTCCCAGACCCTTCGCTTTCCTAAACAATTCCACAAGGATTTATTGCCCATGGTGCAGGATGATTCCCTGGCTTCTATTTCTTGTCCAAATGCGAAGAAATTAATTTTCTGGTCATAATTTCAGGGCCTCCGGGACACTATCAGGAGGAGAGTAAAAATAGAAGATCATTACGGTGTCAGGTAATGCGGACAAGTGTGACTAATAACCGGAGTGTCATTGATTTAATAATCTAATAACACCTCTGCACACTCAGCGCTCAAGCTCTCCGGATCGCAGATAAAGATTTAAGCCTGGCTGCAGCTGCAGATTAGAATCACCACCACCTCAGCTGATGAGCGCTTCAGGGTGGGTGATAAGTAACCCAGGGCCAGCATTGAAACTGGATTCTCAAGGCAAAAGAATAGGCAGATGGGCCTAGCAATTAGAGCTGCAAATGAGAGGAGCCCTTATTTTGTGTGGGTCTTTGGTTACCAGAAGGCCTGTTTTCCTTGCTGTGTTTACCTCTGAATGTATAAACCAGGACTAAGAAGGAGGCATGGTAGTAGCAAGAACGAGCTGCCATTCAGGACAGGAGGCCCCTCATTCAAATCTCACCTTTGCCATGAATTCACTAGAGGGCCTCAGGTGAGTTTATCTCAGCCTTGCTACCCCATCTGCAATATGGAGATAGTACTGAACTTTCTTACAAGACTAAGTATTACAAGACAGCAAAGCTATGCGTCGAAATAAGTGTTCCTATCATGGTTTGCATTCATTATCATAGATGTTAAGTGGAGGCAGTTTCCTTGCTTCTCCAGAATCAAGTGACCAAGCAGTTATTTCTGGTGTTACTCTACACATCCCTTCCAAAGACAAGGATTAACTGAGATCTAGTTTTGTTGTACTTTTATGATGTTAGCCATTAGAGCTGCTCATGGTTGACTTTTACATCCATTCTGAGACTGAGAACTGCCCTGCCTTGTTGATGTGATATGAGACTGTTCAGGTGAATACAGCCTTAGAAGAAGCATCCAACTTACAGCACAGGGCGTTCCAGGCATGAAAGGAGCAGAGGTAGTTTGCCGTGGACTTCCTCCAGGCATTGCTATTGACTTCTTTGGCAATATCCCATCCAAGTACTGACCATGGTCAACCCTGCTTAGCTTCAATCCCAGACAATCTTGGGCTGCTGAATACTGCCTAAAGGATTTAGAAATCACTGATTCTGTTGGTAATTGTTGCCAGTTTTCCTCAAGTGAAAGAAGGGTCTTGTTTGCTTACAAACTTGACTGTTTGCTATACACCACAGCCTTCCCCCCTTCAAGTGTTAAATCTACATAAGATACTTCTTGCAGCACAAAGGGGAATATGGGTTTTCTGTCAGTATACAGTGTCTCCCTATGTCATTATAGTCTGGAGTGACTGAGGGGCAACTGCGAATCATGTAAATATATGTAGTGAAGCCCCAGCAGAGATTTTTTTAAACAAAAGGAAGCCTAGAAAGGCTGCAGTTTTGAGTAGAGAAGCATCATGTGGGAGAGGCTGCTTGACCTTTTCACATACACCCCACTCAAAATCTCACTGAGAGCAGCCAGCACTAGGGTTGCCAGCTTCCAGGTGGTGGTTGGAGATCTCCCAGAATTATGACTGGTCTCCAGAAATTAGAGATCCGTTCTCCTGGAGAGAACGGCAGCTTTAGAGGGTGGAATCTATGGTATTATACCCTGCGAAGGTCCTTCCCATACCAAAACCCTGCTCTCTCCAGGCTCCACATCCACAAATCTCCAGGAATTTCCTAACCAGGAGCTGGCACGTTTAAGCTGCCCCCTTCCCTGTGTGGAGACTTTGATCAGAAAAGCAATCCTTGGGGAAAGGGCTAAACAGTCTCTACTTCCTTCCCTACCCTTGGCCACTTCTCCACTAAAAGAAATAACTACAGCCTCCCATGGCTATTTTTTTTTTAAACAGGATTTTGTTACCCATGTGTGTATCAGATATTGAAGAGCAGTCTTCTGGGGTCAAAAGACATTTTGTTTTGTTTAATCTGCAGTTCTTCAGGGCAGCCATGTTTTTAATAAAATAGAAAGCCTGACTGAAGAACATTTCACAGTGGGAAATGACATGCTCTTGTCAGTAATTAGGATTAGATCAACAATTAGGTATGCAAACTCCCTTGACTTGGATTATTTTTATGGCCTTGGGCCTAACCTACAGGGCAGTGAAGGTGGCTATAATCTATCTGAATTCCTTAAGGTAGAACTCCATGGAATGTGCAGTTCTGTGATTCTCTGTTTCTTTTTAATGGACAGCAGCTACTGTGGCTACAGTTTAATGAGAGAGACAGGCATGGGACAGAAGCAAGAAAGTACCTTTGTAACCCATTCTTCCCTTTCTGTTTTTCCAGCAGAATTCACTGCCCTTAAGCTGCTTTTACCTGTGCAGGGGAAATAATATAAGTACCTGTAAAAACAATATCAGTATTTGGGAATGAAAAGACTGCAAGAGGAAAGAGGTAAATAGACCCTCTCCTGGCCACACTGGTAAACTGCTTTAAATTGTAACTTTAGCAGCTCATTTCTGATTTTAAAAAATCTGGAAAACTATACACAGCTTGCAGTTCTGCCCATGTCTAGCTGAGTTTAGAATGTAAGAAGCAAGACATGGATCTGAAGAGTTAATTCATGGAATGCTCGAGATGTTTTGATACTCAAGGCAGAAAAGCCGGACAGAGATCCCAGGCTGGTAAGATTGTTCTAATAAACCAACTTCTAGAAGATAAGGTATGCCGAAATCTGCAGCCTGGAGTGTGTTGTCTCACTTGGTCTAATGGCAGGGCTGGCCCCAAGTTAGCTGGATGCAAAGCCATACTAATATGACCAAGGGGATGGGTGGGCATTTAATTTTATTAATTCTGCCATCTCATTTTTATCCCTTGCTGAGACACTGGCTGGAATATGAACATGCTGGCATTATCTAATCTCCTAATTTTCCTGTCAGCTCTTGGCTTTCAAAATGATTGCCCTGTAGTTCTATGAAATGAACCCACGGGAAGGAAACTAATGCCATTATAAATCTCCTGAATGAAAGCAGAGATGCAATAGTAAAATAAACTAGAAGTAAATAACGCCACGGAGATATGCATCCTGTTTCCCTTGCTGCAATAAAGTCTTGCGGCAGAAACAAGAATGATGGGCAAAACAACATTTAGGGGAAGGAAAAGGAGAGAAAAAACTCTGTAAAAATATCAAAAATTATCTTGTAAAGCTTAAATGCACACTACTGCGGACATTGCAAAAGGCATGAAATTGCAAATGACAGTCAATAAACCAAAACTGTTCCTTCTGCAGCTAGGTTAAGGCAGTAACTTTCAAACTGGGTGGCAGGACACACTGCTGTTCCATGAGAGAGCAGTTGATAGGCTGAGAGATGTTAACTACTTAGAAAGTAAGGCTGCTTGTGAAATATTGACCAAAGAGGGTTCCTTTGCATCTCTGTGTGAAGTATTATTCTGTCTTGCCTCTTTCCCAACTGGCCTCTGCTGGATAGAGGAACACCCAGGCTACGGACTCAGTGGGTGGACTCCTCCAAAGGTGAATTTCTTACTCTTTCACACTCCAAAAGTAAACCCATTGGGTTGTGAGAGGGAAAAACTGATTCCAGTTTTAATACCCACCCACCCCAAAATTAGCTATTAAAATTTTAGCAGATGCTGGCTTATACCATCCTGGCCATGGAATGATGCTAAATATGAGCAACTCTGTGGCTGATGTGCAAGAAACCTGTTGCTAATCAGCAGTTGCATGAGTGCTGAATATGCTGTGGAAAAAGACCCCAAAGGGCTGTATCAATATTGCATTATTGCATTTAATTAGCACAACTTATCATTTTTATGAATAAGGCTGATAACACGCTTTCCAAAGCAAGAAAGGGAGCATTCTCAACAGGACAGCCAGGAAACATGCAGCACTAGGTACAAACTGGGTGCACAATCAACACTGATATGTAGACTTTTCCAGCAAATAATTGTCGTGGGCTGGGCCAGCCCAAGCAGGTCAAAGTCCAGTCCAAAGTCAAAGCATGAGTTCAAAGCCAGGGATGTGCCCAAAATCCTAAAACCAAAGTCAGGAGTTCCGTAGGTCAGTTATCAGTAAGTTCAAGGGCTACACAAGAGCAGAGTCAAGGCACGGCCCAAAAGTCACAGAACAAGGCAAGAAGCAAGGCAAGGTTCTGCAGAGTGGTCGCAGCAGAAACAGGATTCCAACGTGTTGCTTCCATGCCTCCTGGTCTTCTGTGGCTGGGTTTTATAGATAGGCTGGGCTTGCAGCCAGCTGCTAGGGAATTATCCTGTGGTTACTCCTCATTGCTCCCAACAAGCAGCTGGCGTTTGGCCAGGAGGCATGCACTTTGCTGTCTCTCCTGCAGCTCCATGCATTGCCTTTGTCTGTGGTGCTCTCTGGATGAAGCTGGAGGTTTGGCCGTCCTTGTCTGAGCTTCACCGGTGGTGTTGGAGCTGGAAGATGTCAGTGCCTCTGGCTCGGCTGCTGCTGACTGTAGACTTTGGTCAGCCAGTGGCTGAGCTTCACCGGTGGTGTTGGAGCTGGAAGATGTCAGTGCCTCTGGCTCGGCTGCTGCTGACTGTAGACTTTGGTCAGCCAGTGGCTGAGCTTCACTGGTGGTGTAGGAGCTGGAAGATGTCAGTGCCTCTGACTCAGCTGCTGGCTGTGGACTCTGATTCACCAGTAGCTGTTCCTCCTGATCGTCAGCTTCTGCTGAGTCAGGACTGGCTAGGCTGGCTCCATGAGGCTCCTCTCCTCCTGAAGAGTCCTCACTATCACTGAGCTCCATGACAATAATACAGACACTTGTACTGGTGTTGCCCATGAAGAATATATTTATTTTAAAGGAATGTTGGACCACCTTTCAGCCTAAGCTTCCAAAGTCAAGGATAACATAAATTACACAGAAGTTCAAAGAATTACAAATTAAAACATAAAAGCAATAAAAATTCACAACTGAGCAGCGCTAAAACAATAACAAGTAGAAACAAAAGCAGAAAAGACAACAAGAGCAGAAAATATACTTCATCCATTTAAAATTTGTCTTCAAATGGCATCTGTCAAAAGCTTACAAAGTGTCAACGGATTCTCCCTGGAAAGACTGTCCCACAAGTCTGGCATCATCTCCAAGAAGACCCAATTCTTGTTCATTCCCTTCTTTACCTCTGAAGGAGGAAGGACCTGGAGCAAGGCCTTTGAAACAGATTTTAGAGCATGTACATTAACGTATCACATTATAGCTGTTTAAGGAAATTGTAATCCACATGTTTGAAATGTCTGATAAACTCTGAAGACATGTGAGCCAAAAAACAAAAGGAATTTGACCTGCTAGCATTTTTAGTTGCTTGCATCTTTTTAAATATTATATCTTCCAACATTTCCTAGCAAAAAATAAGGACACTCTTCCATTCCAGTATTATACTTTCCTGAAAGCAATTCTCCTTCCATACACTGCATGAATGTATTGTTATTAAATTTATTTAGTAAAATATTTTTGTCTCTTTTTTTCTTGTAAAGGAACTCAAGATGTCTTACATAAAAACATAGTTGATTTGAGGAAGAGAAAAGAAAGAAACCATATACTTGAAAAACCAGTTAAAAACAAACTTTCGTACCTAAGAACAAAATCTCAGAAAAACCCAACAGCCCCTGCATTCTAAACAAAATTAAGGTTGACCAAAAGCCATTCTAAGTAGCATGGCCTTACAGGATTTCCTCAAGGCCAGAAGAAAGATGATAATCTGAACTTCTCTGGGAGGTCAGACAAAGAACATTACTAAAAAAGCCCATGAACAGGCTGGAACAGATGTCACACAACCCTAGATGGAATGCCCTGTCAGCACTATTGGGAGGAGTCCAATTGCAGTATTTTAAAGTATGCTGTGATAACCTGTACTGAACTGGGGCTGCAGAAACAAGCAGGAATCTTAATACAGTGATCCTAGTAAGGGTTTCCTTGTTCATTTTAATTGAATTTATTTTTAAATGTATACTTTGGTCCTATCACTATACCTTTGTTGTTGAATTCCCTCCTGTTCTCCATTTGCTCTGTTGAATTTAAGGGCCAAAATACGTGTTACATGTAACACAAGTTAGATTATATGAGTGTCTGCCCGAACTCTCAATTACATGCACACAGGGACTAACCTCTAACTGTTGCTCTGTGTGGCTCCAAACATGTGACTGAGAATCTGGTTGGTCACCCATGACCCAACTAATGACACACTTAGCATGGTCCTAAGGTGCCAGGTGAAGGACATTTTTACTCCTCTAGGTTCTCAATGGAAGAAGAGCCAGTCTGGATCAGGCCAATGGTCCAGTATTCTGTTTCACACAGTTGCCGCCTAGTTGCCCCAGAGAGCCAATAAGCAGGCACAGAAGGCAAGGCCTTGACCAGATGTTGCCGCCTAGGCACTAATATTCAGAGGTGTATTGCCTCAAAATATGGAGTTTCCCTTTTGTCACCATGTCACCTGTATTCCATGAATCTGTCTAGCCCTCTTTTAAAGTCATCTATGGTCATGGCCTTCACAATTTCCAGCGGCAGTGAATTCCACAATTAAACTATTTGTTGAGTAAAGAATTATTTCCTTTTATCTATTCTGAACCTATTGCCCATCAACTTCATTGGGTTGTTTTAATGCTGTTTTTAGTTCTCATACTGGCTCTTCTTTCATCACTTTTTAAAAAAAAGATGCTGTATTTTAATTTTATATGCTTTATTTATAATATTTAATAGTGGTGTCTGTGCTCAAAGGAACCTGAGGTGACCTACAACGTTTTTGTCTTTCAGGTTCTCCTCGCTCTCTTTAGGCTGGATGAGACTACAAACCTGTGTACAAAGTTCCTGGTGGCCTAGCTGTGTATTTATCTACTAGATATCACAGAATCAGACACTGGTCCATTGCAGAGCAGCCGCTTCTATATCCAGCTTGTTCTTCTGCTAATATGAGTTCCCTGTCTATCCAGTCCCAAAGTTTCCAAAATAGATGTCTAGTGTACAGTTTTCCCACCATGCTTAGCAAGCTAATGGGTCAATAGTTAAAAGGATCTGATCTTGCCCCTTTCTTATATATTGGGATAATGACTGCCATGCCCCAGTCTCTAGGAATCTTGGCTGTTTGGTCAATATAAGTGAAAAGAATTGTTAGCACCAGTCAACATCTGATTTTATCAACTCAGGAGGGATTAGGTCACTTCCGGGGAGCTTCCTCAGTTTAATCTGGGATATAAGCCTCTTAACTTCTTGTCCAAGTGTGAGGTCATCACATCTGCTTGAGGACAGACTCACAAGAAGTGGTTCAGTCCCCACTACCTTGTTGGGGAGCTCTATTCCCATCACTGATAGTGCTCAAGCAAGATGATTCAATGGCAGGTCTAAAAGGCTAAATAGTCCCTACAAACCATGCACCTGAATTTACAAAGTTCACTGATCTGAACAAATGCTGATAAGTTCACATGGTGCTATTTTGCCATATGGGTGGCTGCTCAAAATGCAGCTTCTGGTTCCTAGCTACAGGCAGTCTCAGGGCCAAACTACAAGTGACGAATAACACAGGTTGGACACTTGTCAGTTTCCCTCAAGTTTTGATGGGAAATGTAGGCAGCTTGGTGGAAAGTTGGACAAGTGACAGTTGAAAAGTCCATTGGACAGCAGTCGGAGAGCCAAGCTACAAGACCAGGATGCCTACATTTCCCATCAAAACTTGAGGGAAGCTGACAAGTGTCCAACCTGTATCATTCATCACTTGTAGTTTGGCCCTCAGACTTCAGACCTACCAGGAACTAGGGTGGTCCTATGCTCCTTAAACCACTCTGTGGAAAACCACTGGTATCCTCCTGAGCAGCTCTTCCTTCTGTCTCTGTGTGCCCCACTGACTGGTTGCTGCTCCTGCATGAATTTCCCCTTCCTATTCTTATTAGTGGACTTTGTACGTTGAAGCCAAGGCCAGCTGAAGGATTTTTGGTGCCCTAGGCAAACTATGACTCCCCCCACCCCACTCAACAGAGAGACAACTGAGAAGTCTAGAATGAAAATTTTAATTAACAATGTAAAAATAAGAAACTAGATAAGCTCTTGACAAGCTCTCCCAGTTCCATCAAGACAACTATAGAAGACGAGAGTCAACCAAGACCAAGATTCTAGAAGTGAGTTAACACCAAGCTTCCCTTCAAGCCAGTAGAAGAAGCTCCTCTTGCCTTTTTGCCAGCCCTTCCAGTCTGGAGCCCGAGGTAATTACCTAGGTTTGCCAAGGGCCACACTGGCCCAGATCAAAGCAGATACTGTCTTTAACTTCCATTGACCTGGTCTGGCCTTGGAAGCGGTAGACCTCCTCTCTCATGGGTGACATCCAGGCATAGGCTGATTCACTTGCTGCAGAATTGCAAAGTGCACTTGTAAATGCAGACAGCTCCAGATGCATTGCTTGGAGCAGGTTTCCAGCTTCAGATGCTGCCATGGGGGAAGTGTGTTGTTACACCAAATGAGTATTGGCAGAAGGGACCAGTCCTGTTCAGCGTCAGGTTGCCTACAGTGTTGTTTTTTTCCTACCATGTGATTTGTGATTATCTCATTTTTATGAGCATGTTTCTCTAAACCCTTTGGAGCACCGCTTCAGAAAGCAAGGAGCTGCCAAATGCAGATAGTAATTTCCTTCTCTCCAAGACCGTTGGATCTGTAACAAATGATCCACGTACACCAATTATTTCTCTTTATTCCTACCTATCTTATGCTGAGTGACCACCACATATTAGGAAAACAGTTCTCCTCTGAATACGACCAGAGAACCACACTGGGACAGCTGCCATTCTGCTCCTCTTCCACTCTCCCCACTGTTTTAGCCTGTGGTTCATTGCAGATGTGCAACATTTTATAAAAACAAGCCTCACTGCCTGAGTGCTTGTAGTTTGCATTTGTTTAAAGGACAATTTTGAGTAATCTCTTTGTATTTTAATAGTTGAAAATAAATTTTGCATAGTAATTCAGCTCCACTCTGTTGCCTGTAATCGTTATCTGCATGCCTCTGATGGATGTCTATATTTGTTTCTGATGATTTACATGACCTGACATCTCCTATAATGAGCTCGCCAGCACCAAAGCCTTCCGTGGTATTCCAGGCTGCGCTAATCTATCACGGGATGACCTTACAACAGTTGGGGTCATGGATTCAATCAGTAAAATGTTTCAAGGTGTAATTAATTACATTTCTCTCCCCCACCCCAGCTCTACAACTGTTCCCTTAAAACTTGATGAAAGCAATATTTTTCTCTCCCACAACATTTCTTCAATATGTACAGTGTTTTGGTTAAGATAATCAATCATGCTGTTGGGGGATTTGTTTTTTATTTTTTAAGTATTCATGAGTTTGCCTTCCTCAAAATGTTTATTTGCCGGCATAATTTAATAGTTTAATTAGCCTCTCCAAGTTGCAACTGCAGTCTAGAAAGTTCATTTGGGCTGTGATTGAGGCAAACCGTTGCACACGCCCTGATTGCTGGAGCTGAAAAATAGCAGCCAGCAACTTCTGTGGCCAAAGCAGGCCCAAGCCCGAGGAATGGATGGGCACACAATGAGGGTTGCCATCCTCCAGGTGGTGGCTTGAGATCTTCTGGAATTACAACTGATCTCCAGGCAACAGAGGTCAGTTCCCTTGGAGAAAATGGCTGCTTTGGAGGGTGGAATCTATGGCATCCCACCCCAATGAAGACTCTCCCCTCCCAAACACTGCCATCTCCAGGCTTACCCCCTCAAAATCTCCAGGAATTTCCCTACCCAGACCTGGCAACCCTACACACAATCCCGCAGTGTGTGATTGCTTCATCTAGGCTATAATGGCATTGTTGGAGCACTGCAGGTGTGGTCACTCTTTTCCCCATAGAGAAGTTTTCATTTTGGTGCATTTGTGGTCAGACTGGTATATAAGCACTATCAGAAATCCTTGTGTCCTTTTGGAGAATTGATCCACATTCAGTAGAACATTCGTCCCTCTCACAAAGACAGTCAACAAGACAAGGAGAGTGTATTCGGAGCTCCCATTCGGATATGACAGCCAGACGTCTAACGGGAGGGATCCTACTGTGTTTAGGACGTAAATGACTGGCCTATCATAGAAAGTGTTGTTCCTCATGGGCAGTATGGAAAGTAATAATCTGATGAGAAAAACTGAAGATATTGAACCTATGAAATGCCATCTAAAGACCATTGGTTCAGTTTTGTCTTATCTAACCAGCAGCGTCTCTCCAGGATCAAAGGAAGAGAGCAGTCCTTTCCCAACACCTCCATCAGGGATCCTTTAACTGGCAATGTGGCCAGGGATCAAATAAGGACCTTTATGCAAAGGACTAGCTCTGCTACTGAATGATGGCCCCTCCCAAGAGAAGTAGCTGCCTTATACTGAGCGAGATGATGGGTCCATCATATTGTTAGCTTTGACTCACAACAGCTCTCCAAGGTCTCAGACAGAGAAAGATCGCCACCATTTGAGATCCTTTTAACTAGAAATCTCTGGGATTTAGCATGGGACCTTCCACATGTAGAGCAGAGGCTCTGCCGTCAATCCACATGTGTAGGACTGCAAGATTTGCATCTAGGAGCACCTCAGAGACCAACAAGATTTCCAGGGAATGAGCTTTTGAGACGTGAAGCTCCCTTAGCAAGCTAGAAAATATCTAGGACAGTCACTGACATCAGTGTGTAAACAAACTCCCAGAAACAGCATCCATTACTCACTCTAGCATGTGCCTCAAATCCAGTTGCCTGTGATTTGGGGACTGGATAGGCCACAGGCCCAGCCGAGCAATTTGGACTGCCTTCCAGGTTCATGGGAGCCTGCCAGCACCCCTCAGCCCTCCTTCATAGGTGGAGGAGGGCACTCTCTGATCCTTGCCCCATTCCCTCAGCCTCCTTTCTTGCCCCTCTCAGCAGCTCAGACTAGAGTGCAAAGCCACTTAGCCAGGGCCTTGCACCTGGTTAGATGGTCTCCTCAGGTGTTGGTTACCTGGCCAGCTAGCCTGCAAGGCAGCTTCGGGCTGGAGCACAAGGCTAGTGCAAAGCAAACCAGTTGATCAAGCACTGAAGCACTACCAGGCCTCAGCCTAAATAGGCTGAGGAGTGAGCTGGCTCAGCTGCATCTGCCAGCAGGTGTTGAGGCTCTGCTCTGGCCATGGTCCTGCAAAGAGGCATTGCTGTCAGAGTTCTGTCCTGAGTCTGCAGGGAGGTGGCGTGCTGCCTGCCACCCTTGCTCTGTGCCTTCTCTGAGCCACCTCTGCTGGGATCCTTTGCTGCTGTCACTCCCTCGGTGTGGGAGGGACCATCAGCCCTGGTTAGTGTCTGCCTGGCAGGGCCCTAGTGGCAGCTTGGACTGTTTGCAGGTGGCAAGGACTCACATGCAGGTTCTTGGGTGCTGCTGGGGCATGGCTGGCCAAGGCCTAGCTCTCGCAGTGTGGCTTCTGGTGCATGATTGGTTGGTGCCTCTACAGCACCTGGCCCATCCTGCCCCGCTGGTCCTCAGGTTCTTGCTCTGAGCCTTTCAGGTCTGAGTCACTGGTCTGATCAGATGGCTGGTCAGAGGGGGTCAGGAGGCTTCCTGAGGCCCTGCTCAGAGTCTAAAGATCTGGAGAAAGAGGACAGGCAAATTTTTTTTCTTCCCCTCCCATAATACAAGACTCAGGGGCATCTCAATGGACATGGAGTAATTAAATTGTGGCATTGTCTGCCAGTGGAAGTGATGATGGCCACTAACACAGATAGCTGAGAAAGAGAGAAAGCTTGATCATTCCATCAGTGGCTACTGGCTATGATGACTAAAGGGAACTTCCATGGCCTGAAGCAGGAAACTTCTGAATACCAGCCTGAGGGGAAGGCTTTGGCCTTTAGGCCCTGTTTGTTGGCCATCCAAGGAACTGGCTATAGTCACTACGTGAAGCAGGATGCTAAAATAGATAGACCCCTGGTTTGATCCAGCAGGGCACATAAGATCTTGTGGACCTGCGGGGATCATGTCACAAGTCGCCAGAGGACTGAGGGGGCTACGTAGCTCGTAGAGAGGGTCAGAAAACAGTTCTGGCCAGAAATGCAGGGCAAAGAATCCTTAAAAGGGTGCTCTTGTGTTAACAACAATTCTTTCATCAGCTCTCAAACAATACATGGCTAGGGGAAGCACATTGCAAAACAGATAGCTAAATGCTCTGATGGAAAACCTATAATGCTTAGGTGAATCAATTTAATTTCAGGTGAGAGAGATGATGGCTTCAACCAAACAAGTGGTGTCATTAAAATCCCAATGGAAACCTTTGACCAGAAGGGAAAGCTAAAAACTGGCTTGCTGTGACTCTTGGAAAGGCTCTGAATAACTGCTTTTCCTCCACAGTCGGATAAGCACTGTGCAACTAGCAGATCTCTGTAGCATTCACAGCTTGGTGATGGCTGAGGACTCTTTTGGGCCTGGACTCAGAGTGCCGGCTGTGACCTTTAATAGTAAAGCAAGATTTGGCCATGGTTTTCCATGTATTATTGAATTTGTACCTCCTCTATCGTTAGGGAACCTATTCCTCTTGTGGGGGCAGGGGATCACCCACTCCTGGTCTCTGCCCCCAGCCACCTCTCACTTGATTGACAGGGGTGGGGAGGTGCCCTGTGCAGGAACCCCCCAGAGCAGCTCCTATGTGCTCCAGAATGCTTTCATGCCATACTGGGAATGACGTCATACCTGATGTAACGTGGAAGTGCAGGGTC
The DNA here is from genome assembly GCF_028583425.1 of Eublepharis macularius. NCBI lineage: Eukaryota > Metazoa > Chordata > Lepidosauria > Squamata > Eublepharidae > Eublepharis > Eublepharis macularius. The sequence continues at coordinate 42,145,167 of NC_072802.1, forward strand.
GCTCTAGGGGCCAATTTGGTAAAAATTGGCTCCCAGCTAGATTGGTAAGTAAGTACTCCCATCATGTCCCCCCATGACCCTTCCATTCTCCTGTTTGAACCCCAGAGGAGCAGGCAACCCTACATATCATGGAACTTAAAGTCAGATTTCCAGACAATCTCCCATCTGGGATCTGACCTGATTCAGACAGGTTCTGCAAGGTTACAGCTATTGCACCCTCCAACCACAACAGGGGATTGCGCTCTGCTCAAATGCTCCAGTTATATCCAGACTGGACTATTGTAGCAGGAAGCTGCCTTTGTAGGATTTTGAGGAACATCATTTGGTTCATCCCTAGCTGGTGCCAGTTACTAGGATCACATATCAACAGTTTTAAAATAACTATACTGGCTGCCTCTTTGACTTTGGGAACAAGTCAAAGAGGCCATTTAGACCTTTAAAGCCATAAGTGGGCTGGATGTAGAGTATTTAGCATCCATATGGACCAGCTTTTCTGCCAAGGCCTTGCTCCATGTATCTCCACTTTCAAAAGTGGGGTGGGAGGCTACCAAAGATAGGACCTTTTCTGTGGTGGCACCTAGATTGTGGAACTTCCTCCCTACAGCCCGTTGGAGCCTGTTGTTGTTGTTGTTGTTGTTGCCAGGGTGTTTTTTTTTCTTTTATGTTTCCAGCATTTGGCTGATTTTGGTTGAATCTGCTTGTTTATTGAGAGTGTTTTCCCCCTCTTTGTTTTAACTGGTTTTACGTTATTTTATTCTGCGGGTAGCTTATTTTACAGGTTTTACTGCTTGCTGATATTAGTTATGGTTGATTATTTATTGATTTGTTTTAACTGATGCTCATTTTCTCGGAAGCTGCCTCTGTTGGCTGAGAAGCAGAATATAATTTTAAAACAATAATAAGTAACTAACTTTGTCAGGCAGAACTCAGCAGGGGAAGTTTTTTTTAGCACGGAGGATGCAGTGATCTGAAGGCATATAGCTTTGTGTCTTTTAGGTAGCTGTAAAAAATATAGAGTCTCTCTACCACTTAAAAAGATGGTCCTCTCTGGTACTTTATGATGTCATGGGATGGTTTGGCCAGAAGTGACTTCCTCTGCTTCTGAGATTGTTAAGACATCCTTTCTTAAGTGGATAAAACAGGGTTCCCTCCCTGCCCCAGTTTTTCTTATAGTTTTCAGGGGCATTCATTGAAGCTGTTGCACAATAGATTCAACTAAGAAAAAAAAGTTTCTTCACATTATGCATCATTAACATACAGAAGTCACTGTTACAAGATGCCATGATGGATTTTAACATGCATGGCTTTAAAAGTAAGATTGGACAAATTCATGGAGAAATTGTTCTTTAATAGAACCTCTGCATTCAGTGGCGGTGAATATAATTTGCTGGAAGACAACTGCCTGAGAATCTTAGGCCTTTGGCCCCTGCTTGTACTCCTAAACTGGGCATCTTGTGAAAGAAGATGCTGGATTACCAGATCATTGCTCTGATCCAGTTATGTTCTTCATTCACTATTTCCCAGGAAATTCTACTTTAATAATAACAACAACAACAACATTCGATTTATATACCGCCTTTAAGGATAAGTTAATGCCACACTCAGAGTGGTTTACAAAGTGTGTTATAATTACCCTCACGACAATCACCCTGTAAGGTGGGTGGGGCTGAGAGAGCTCCGAGAGAGCTATGACTGATTTGGAGGTGGGTTCAAGCAATTGCACAACTATGTTTAAGACAAGCCCCCCCCCCCAATCCTCATCAATGTATAACTGTTAGATCTGGTGCTGCAAGTAAAAGATTATCAGCAAACAGCCCCCCCACCTTTGATAGATTATTTGTGCTAGCCTCTCACAAGAATGCTCCTGCAGCATTGCTGAGTATGCTGTAGCAGCTAGCAAGCCCATGGAAGAACTGGGCACTGAACAGAGATCTCCCAGATATAACACGGAACCTGCCAAATGCTGATGCTTAGCTGGAGAAGACTAGATTCTGGCATCCTTGTTTGATGATATTAAAAGCCGAGAATGGGTTAAAAAAAAGATTCAGAATGTACCAGCAGCAACATAATTTTTCTAGAATGGAAGAAATCTCTGAAATTGCAAGAATGCTTAATGACTCTTGCTTAATCAGTGGGCTTTAATGAAATGTGAAGGAGGGTGGGGAAGCAGGGAGAAGTTCTGACCAGTGAGAAATGCTGCCACCTCCTGCAAGAAGATGTTGTCTCTGAACCAAGGAAGGAACTGTAACCATAGAGCCACAAATGGGGACTTAATGGTATTTAGAATAACAATATAAAAACCCACACTTTTGCTTATGCTGAAGTCATTAACGCGATGATAAAGAGAACCCCAAAGCCACAAGGAGGATAAGAATTTAAATTTGGACCTGCAGGGCAAAATTAGCTTTGTTGGTGGAGGAGAGAGCAGCATATTACTATTACTGTCAACATATAAATGCATCCTGTTTGAAGTCAAATTAATAGAATCCAGTGTTTAATGAGCAAAACCACAGAGGCTTGTGGTGATGTGCCTGTGTGTCTCCTAGGAGCAGTGTTCAAGTTCAAATGCAGCTTTCCTTCTTTGACAGCCATGTGGCCAAGTGAACTTACCATGGCAATGGCCTTTGGTGTTACCTGTCTATAAAGGTACCTCAAGTGCCTTATTGTTGCTCTGCCCCCCCCCTAAAATTATATAGTTTGGGGACATGCTACTGGAAAGCATGGCACGTTTGCAATGTGAGAATACGTGCTTCAGCGAATGAATTCGATTTTTTTAGCTCATGGGCAGAAATGTCTGTCTTACATGCACATTATGAATGTGAGGAGGGGGCTGTGGCCAAACATGCCTTGCTTAAATGAAGGGCCAAAGTTCGGTATCCAGAATCCTTACTTAAAGGATCTGAGGTCCTAACTACATGTTATACTGTTTCTGGGCCTGCTACAAAATTCCCAGAATTTTCCAGTGCACGTGGCCCAGTACAGATTGGGACTGTGGTGTGTGGAGAAATGGGACTTAAGCCTTCTCCCCTGCACTTTTTTTTTTTTGGGGACAAACAGTCCTGGGCAGCTGCTATTTACTTCAGAGAGAGCTGCTGTAGCATAGTGGTTAAGTGGTTGGGTTGTGAATCAGCACTCTGTTGGTTTGACTCCCATATTGCCATGAGCTCTGTAGTTGGTCTAAGCCACTCCTCTCAGCCTCAGCCCCCAGCTGTCTTGTGGAGATGATAATAACACTGACGTTGTTCTGTCCAGAAGGGTAGTATATAAGCACATATATCATTATTTTTGTTGTTACTACAACTGCTATTGTTGTTGTTGTTGTCGTCGTCATCATCATCATCATCATCATCATTATTATTATTGGGAAAACTTACATGTTCTCGTGGTCTACATGTGACCTGATGGGTTACATGTAAATTTCCCCAGTGAGGCAAATAGCAAGTCCCATGATAGTCTCAGGACAGGAAAATTATGTAGGCAGAAATGATGAGGTCCCCTCTTCCACAGGCCATGGCCCTATTGAAATAGGGCATCCGTGCAGTTGAAAAATAAATGTCAGCCTGGAATTTCCAGTGCACATTTGGTTTGACAGAACCTAACACAGATGTGGAAAGACAGTAATGTGTAGTTAGGTCTTGTGAGCTAACAGATCCTGCGAGAGACCTTTCTGCAACTCAGACTTTGACATACTGTGGCGATTTGAAATAAACAGTACTCAGCTAGATAGACCAATAATCTAATTCAATAGAAGGCAGCTTCGTATGTTTTTGAGGAAAATTTGGAAGGAAAGAAGCAGTTCCCACCTCTCCAAGCTGGTTACAAATGCTTTGGGAGCTTCAAAGTCCTGCTTAGTTATTTGAAAATGTTCCAAACAAAAATGGCAAGATCAAAAAGGTTAGGAGACTAGGTATATAATTTCCTTACTCTGAGAACCAAGAATGATTCCACACTGTTAGGAGAAGATGGCTTACAGCTTGGCGTTCAAGCTTTTGGAGAACTATGAAGAAATGTAATATTTTGCTGATTAATTTTACTTTCTTCCCTACATTTGGATTCCCCAGAACTCTTGCACGTTTTAGAATGTTTCACTTTGCATTATAATGACCAGGAATCACCCTCAATTTGGGGGGAGTTGCAGAAGGAGAGACAGAAGATGCTCAAGAAGAAGGGGCAAAATCAGGTTCCTGCTACTGATTTCATGTCTACAAGAAAGCAGCAGAGGGCAGTGTATGTAGAAAGGACCAGTTAAATATCAGCCTCTGAATCACAGCTAGATTGATGGATTTGAAACAAAGGTGTCTAGATTGCGCAACATTTTGGACAATTGTGTTTTGTTATCTAAAAGTAAGAGAAAAAAATTAGCTTCCACTGCCCATAATATTAAAAGTTTGGCTAATACATTCACTCACTCTGAATGTCATAAAGGTAAAGGTAGTAGTTCCCTGTGCAAGCTCCGAGTCATTACTGACCCATGGGTGGATGTCGTATCACAGCGTTTTCTTGGCAGCCTTTTTATGGAGTTGTTTGCCATTGCCATTCCCCAGTCATCTACATTTTACTCCCAGGAAACTGGGTACTCATTTGACCAATCTTGGAAGGATGGAAGGCTGAGGCAACCTTGAGCCGGTTATCTGAACCCGGCTTCCGCCAGGATTGAACTCAGGTACTGCAGCTTACCACTCTGTGCCACAGGGCTTTTTACCTGAATGTCATAAGGAGCCATTTATCAATCTCTTTATTTATTTGTTTGTTTATTTATTTCTACCTTCTCCTCAGTGGGGACCCAAAGCATCTCACATTGGTCTTCTATCCTCCATTTTGTTCTCTCAACAACCCTGTAGAGTAGTGCTTCCATGGCAGAGAGGGGATTCAAAGCTGAGTCTTCTGGATCCTATTCTGACACTCTAACCACTACATTATGCTGGTTCTCTCTTTATAAATATCACCATCATCATCCATCTAGTACAATTTTGTTGTGTCCTTCCCCCAAGGAGTTCAGTGAAACATACATTAGTCTCTCGTCTGCATTTTATTCTCTCAACAACCCTAACGTAGGCTAGGAAGAGAGAGAGTGATTGGCCAAAATCTCCCAGCAAGCTGGGGATCTGAACCCAAGACTTTAAGATCCTAATTCAGCATTACAAATTCTACATAAATGGCTCACACAAAAATGCAGGATCAAATTGACCTTACATATGTAGCAGTGTCTGTTCCCACAGCCTACAAGTAACCAGGCTGCTGTGATGTTGCAGCAGGTTTACAAACATTCTATTATGTCTGATGTTTTAAAGAAATAAAATTCCTGGAAAGTTCCTTTGTCTTCTCTACTTTCTGGCATCATGTATCAGGAAATATTTGCAAGCACTGTTCAAATACATAATTTCGACGTGTGTCCAAAAATGTTTTTAAGACAATAAAGAAAACATCTGACTTGTGTAGAGTCAGCCATAGGTAAGACCATCCTCTGTAAAATGCTTAGCAACGAATCGAGGAATGTATATTTTGATCTGGTATTTATAACATGCATATCGCACAGGGTCAGATCTCTTGTCAATTTAATTTCCTTTTGTACGATGCATTTTTATTCTGTGTTCTACCTTAATTCTATTCTTTTCAACTTAAGTGTGGAAGGTCCTGAATAGTCTGGGAGATATGTGAACTTCTCCTCCACACCAAATTTGTTTTCTGATTGATTGAGAAAGGAGACTATCTCTTTCCTCCCAGTTGGTGAAATGCTGCCATTTAAGTGGGCCATGCTGATTTCCTACTATCTTTGCACTAAATAATGCAAGGAAGTATGGGGACCGTGCTTCTTTAGATGAGGAGTACTGTGTTAGCATGTAGAGGGGAAGTTCTTTTCATCTAGCTCACTGTTGCCTGCCAAGTCAATATGTAGTACTACAATTAGCGTTCATTTGATTGTCCTAAGCTGCTTTGTGTATAACGTGTTTCTTAGCCACTAGAGGTATTAACAGTGCAATCCTAAACAGAGTTACTCCAGTCTAAGCCCACTGAAATCAATGGGCTTAGACTGAAGTAACTCTGTTTAGGATTGCTTGCTTAACACAAAAACTAGGCAGGACTATTTTTTTTAGTGGCGGCACTCTCTGGTACTAAGTTGTGACACATTTTTGGAGGGGCTGTCCCAAGTCCTGCGGGGGGAATTGGTAGAAATCGGCACAACCATATCTCTAAGTACCAGCATGTTTTTTAAAGCAAAAAAGCACACAACTAGGGATACTGTGTCCAGCAATTACAGACCTTGTGAATGGTTATAGTCAGGGCTTTTTTTCTGGGAAAAGAGGTTGTGGAACTCAGTGGGTTGCCCTCGGAGAAAATGGTCACATGGCTGGTGGTCCTGCCCCCTGATCTCCAGACAGAGGGGAGTTTAGATTGCCCTCCGGCGTGGAGGGCAATCTAAACTCCCCTCTGTCTGGAGATCAGGGGGCGGGGCCACCAGCCATGTGACCATTTTCAAGAGGTTCCGGAACTCCGTTCCACCGCGTTCCAGCTGAAAAAAAGCCCTGGTTATAGTACACTTAAGTGCTTTTGAGTTTTGTGTAGCTATGGCACAGTTTGGACCTCTTGCATTTCTTGGTCTTTTAACCCTACTGTTCACAATGTTTCCTTCTCTCTGTTTGTATGTTTGTTTGTAATACTGGGTATATAATATATTATGTATATAATATGCTGAGCAAGTTTTAACTTCATGCATCTGACAATGTGGGCTTTCGCTCATAAAAACGTACATCACGATAAATCTGATGAAGGGAGCTTTGACTCTTGAACGCTTATACCATAGAAATCTCACTGGTCTTTAAGGTGCTACTGGAGTCTGATCTTGTTCTTCTGTTGCAGACCAACATGGCTACTCACCTGAAACCACAATAAATCTGTGAGTCTTGTGGTGCCACAAGATTCTATTTTGTGCGTACACGACCTGGAATAGAAGATGGGGATGTTAAATTAACAAAATAAATAAAATTTAGCACTGGTGATAGAAAAAACTCTCCTTTCCCCCTTGCTAGTAAGAATGTCCTCACAGCACACAGTAACAGGGATGTGGCAAGTTTTCTCTGGTGACTAGAGGGCAGAGGAGGATAGCAGAGCACCTCTCCCTTTAATAATTGCAGAGAATAAAAGACCTGAGCAGGTATATTTCTCACCTCAGCAAAGCAAGCAGCACCTCCTGAGGTTTCAAAGAAACAATGAGCCTACATGGATCAAGTCATAGGCTGGAGTAAATTTTCCCACACTGAATTAGTTTGGTTATCTGTATTGTACTGTCCGCGTCCTAAGGGAGATTTTTTTGCCAGATGTTATACACGGATGTATGGTGGAATAGTGTGATAAAAGCGCTCCATTATTAGCTGGAGTGCCTCATCATACCGAGACCAAGACTGGACAACGATCCTTTTGTAACTCATTCGCTGTTCACAGAGCTTCATGTATATTATCACATTAATCCTTACAATAACCCTGTAAGGTGAGCTAGTATTACTATCCCCTTATTGCACATGAGGGACTGAGGAGGAGGGCTTGCTTAAGGACCCCTTCTATGGTACACTGGTCTCAGTACATTATTTTTAAAAATGCTTTGTTTTTATTAGCAATAGCACCAGTTATGGAGGTACTATGAGAACAAAGTGGAGTTATTACAATGTAAGAAACAAACGAACAAAAAAAAACCCCTCTCTATTTGGTATTCCTTTCATGTTTGGTTTTGCAAGGCCCGAACAGGGTGCCAAGTAGTGACAACCGCTCGAGTAAAGAAATTTTAATTGATTCATTGTATACATTAATTGTGTACATTAAAATCTGTGTTCGACTTGCAATGTGAATCAATGCTTCTGATAAAAAGAAGACTTTGTTTTTACATGCATGTTGCATTCAGCACTGCTTTAGAATCAGCATTCTTTCTTCTACAAGTGCAAGGGGAATGCCTCTTCTAAGATGGCACAACATGATTCAGAACACATACTGATTGAGGCCATCAGTCTGCCCAGGTCAGTATTGTCTACTCACACCAGCAGCAACCTTCCAGGATCTCAGATGGTCTTTCATATCATCTGACTGCTATCTGATATTTTTACTGGATATACCAAGGATTGACTAGGACCTTTTGCATGCAAAGCAGATGATTACAACTGAGCTACTGAGCCATTCTCCTCCATTTGCCATCTGCACTTTTTGTAAACATATATTAAGAATATATGCATCTTGTCTCTAGTGCACACAGAAACTGAAGCAATACATTACTCTGGCTGCCACTGCACACATTGCAGATGGCGAGATATATTTTGTTGATAACCTATTGTCAGACAGTTGTGTTTTTCTACCATATTTTTAAACAAAAGATCACTACTGCCTGAGCCTTTTACAGCACAGAAGATAGACTTACAGACAGCAGGCAAAGGGAAACTTTCCAGCCAGGGAGGGGGATGCTGAGACACTCATGAAATTTGGGGTCTCACAAGTGAGTCTCTGTTTTTATCTGTGAAATATTGGGGGTGGGTATTTAAATAATAAGTCAGTGCCAACTTTAAAAGCATGAGTGCATCTGATTTCACACACACTCATGGTTACTTCATGTTTCCTAGATAGCTTTAGATCCAGAGGAGTTAGCCATGTTAGTCTGTAGTTGCAAAATAGTAAAGAGTCCAGTAGCACCTTTAAGCCTAACCACCTTTATTGCCACATAAGCTTTCGAGAACTACAGCTCTCTTCATCAGATGCATCTGACGAAGAGAGCTATAGTTCTCGAAAGCTTATGAGGCAATAAAGTTGGTTAGCCTTAAAAGTGCTACTGGACTCTACTAGATAGCTTTGACATTCAGGGCTCACAAAGCTTGCCCACGACAACCACCACACAGAATAATCTAATTCTATTTTGACGGAGCAATTAGGAGGAATTAGATATTATTTTTAAAAATGATGGTGTTTTCCCAGCATGGAAAAGCTACAAAGGTCATTTTTGCCCTTTTGTTCATTAGAATGGCTGCAAGTGGCTCAAAGGAAAGCAAGATGTCTATTTATATGCTGGGAAAATTTCTGCATGAGTATTGAGGGGTGGGAGAGGAAAGGCATATAATTGTAACTGCTAACATGGAAAATGTGAACCGCTTACAGGCCTAGGCCAATGTTACAAGGACTGTATAAGAACAAGATTTGGGTCTAGTAGCACCTTAAAGACCAACTAGATTTCCAGGGTATGAACTTTCGAGAGTCAGAACTCTCTTGGGGCTATATAGCAAACCAGTTGTGTTGCGGTCACTCTTTGAGCACACTGTGTTTCCCTGAATATAGCACTCATTATGGTGGCAACGCTAGGATTGGAAGTTTGTTAAGAAAACTTTGTTCCAGAAAGGGGCCTTGGGGGTAAACCCAGAACTCTAACTGTACTGCTTAATGGCTGCTGGCTGTTCTTTATGCTTTCACAGCAGGAACAGCTGGCCTAGGGTTGCCCAAGTCTGGACTGGGAAATGCCTGGAGATCTGGGATGGTGCAAGGGGGGGCAGAGTTTGGGGAGGGGAGAGAGCTCAGTCGGAATGTGATGCCCTAATAGAGTCTACTCTCTGAAGCTGCCATTTCCTCCAGGGAAACTGACCTCTGGAAATCAGTTGTAATTCCAGGAGAACACCAGGCCTCAGCTGGCATTTGGACAACTCTAGAGTGATCATTTAACTTACGGGGAAAGCTCCTGGAGGACTACTGGTGGCCAGGAACTAGCAGAGCAGAGCCCCAGGAGTTTGGCTAGCTCTTTATGGGCCATTCGGCTTATACCCATCAGCAAGAACAATGAACAGTATCAGCTCAGCACTTGGCCATGCTGTGGAAATTAATGAACCAATGCCAATGTATATCATTGGTACAGCTGGCGGGTCTGAGCTCAGAGGCCCCTAAAAGTGTTGTGCTGGCTTGTTTCACTTCAGGCGCTGCTCAGCCTGGCTCTGTTGTGGGCCTTTTTAACTTCCCAGTCCAAACTTGTCTCAAAGGTGGACTGGTTGGTGTAACTGATTTGTATTATTTACTTGGTTTTAAAAAAAAAATCAGTGTAATTTTATGTGTTTATTAATGGTGAATGTTTTATGCTTTATGGTTGTGGGCTTGAAGAAATGGGATAAAGCCAGTTTGGTGTAGTGGTTAAGAGCAGCAGGACTCTAATCTGGAGAACTGGGTTTGATTCCCCACTCCTTTACTTGAAGCCAGCTGGGTGACCTGGGGTCAGTCACAGCTCTCTCAGAGCTCTTTCAGCCCCACCCACCTTACAGGGTGATTGTTGTGGGATAATAAAAACATACTTTGTAAACCGCTCTGAGTGGGTATTAAGTTGTCTTGAAAGGCAGTATATAAATTAAATGTTGTTGTTATTAAAAATAATTTAGAGAAATAAGCAGAGCTAAGAGTCTCTTGATCTGAGTGCTGCTGCTGTCCCTTGCAATAATGATACAGCTATGTTACCAATCCTCCAAGTATCACCATAGTTCCAACCACCCAGGCAACTATTTGGCAGACAGACAGACAGACAGACAGACAGACAGACAGATTTGATTCCCACTGGCTACGTGAGTAGGGCATCAGCTGAGCAACAGCTGTATTCTGGCTTGGCTGCTCAACGGTCTGTGTGCTTTCCAAGTTTCTGCAGTCCTCAGCTTTCCTGCCTATTCTCCAGAGCAATAAAGAGCTTGTGAAAATTAGGGAATTATCCCACTGAGGACTGAGATTAAGTGGGGGATGTGTGTAGAAATTTTTTGAACTAAAATAAATAATCATGAGTAGTCTGTGATAGAGCACCTGGGTTGGCAGCCAGGATAGAGGTACAAATCCCCGGAGAAATGGAGTGGAACTTGAAGGAAAATGTCTCGGTAAATTTTGCAGGAAGCTTAAGATTGGATACGTCCCTGATTCTCAGTGTTTCTTAATTAACTTTTAGTTTTTTGATCTCATCCAGCCCACCAAATCCAGACATGGGTTGAGCAAATGTACTGCTCCCCTTGAACCAGATGAAAGTGAGAGAGAGCCAGATGTCAGTTTCATACGGATGACAGTGTTCCCCAAATATCTGGATGACTTTATCCTGCATGACATCATGAAAATTTTAAACAGCAGAGAAACCACCTTTTGGCATCCAACAGGTCAATCGCTACAAGTGATAGAGTGGCAGTCTTTCATTGCTAGTTTCTGGATCCTGTCCTCTAGGAAAGGTTCATAGCCATCTCAGTGTCACCAGTCCAAAAGGATATTATGATTCACTAGCAACAAAGCCCGTTGTGAGAAAAAATACAATGGGCTCTAGAAAGGGGAGGGTGGGCAGGTGGGTAAGCAGCTGGTAAGCCTGTCACTGATCTAAGCCAGATGGTGAGCATGGGCATCTACTCTGCGCCCGATCAACGCTGGGTAAAAGGGAGGTGGGCATTGCCTCCTGCTCCGCACCTGATACTGGTTGGGTGAAGGGGGGGAGGTATTTTCAACTGCTCCATTCCTGATCCCAGCTGGATGAAGGGGGGTGGGCGGGCATTTCCTCCTGCTCCATGGTTGATCCTGGCTGGGTGATGGGGGGTGGGCATTGCTGTCTGCTCCATGGCTGATCCCAGCTGTGTGAAGGGGGGTGGGCATTGCCACCTACTCTGCACCTGTTCCCGACTGGGTGAAGGGTGGGCAGGCATTGCCTCCTTCTCTGCACCTGATCCCAGCCAAGTGAAGGCAGGGGGTGTGCATTGCCACCTGCTTCACTTCTGATCCCAGTCGGGTGAAGGGGGTGGGCATTGCCACCTGCTCTGTTCCTGATCCTGGCCAGCTGAAGGCAGTGGGTGAGGATTGCCACCTGCTGTGTGCTTGATCTGGGCCACATGTAGGGGGGATGGGTATTGCCACGTGCTCCGTTCCTGATCCCAGCTGGGCGAAGGTAGGGTTGGCATTGCCTCATGCTCCATTCCTGATCTCGGCCAGTTGAAGGGGCAAGCATTGCCACCTGCTCTTCATCTGATCCCGTCCAGGCGAAGGGGGGCAGGCATTGCCACCTGCTCCTCTCCTGATCCCAGCTGTTTGAAGTTGGGGCGGGCATCGTCCCCTCTCTGCTCCTCATCCCAGCTGTGTGAAGGTGGGGGGCAGGCTTACCAGCTGCTCCGTGCCTGATCGCTGCCTGGTTTTCCCACTGTGGTGCGCTCTTTGGAGGTCTGGCTGCCTCATCTGGGCTTCTCTCTACAGCTGCGTCCTCTGGAGGTGCAGCAGGGTAAGAAGAAAGTTGTCTTGAATACGCTTAGCCTTTTATATAGTAGGATTATATCAGAAGCTGCTGAGATATAGAGACAAACAATAAGGATATACTCTCCAGTTCCGCTCCCACTCAAAGGCTGTCTACAGCTGTGGTCAAGGGAATTTCTGCTCAAAAACAGGCCAAAAGTTGAACTGAAAAGCATATAAATAATTTCATCCAATAATTCTAATCCAAAAATGCAGGGTTACTGCAAATGGAGCTTCAGTGAGGGAGGGAAAGAGATTAGCTCCACCTTCAAAATAACAGTTAACTCTGCATTTCCTCCTCTCTGTTTTTAATAATGATAATGATAATATTTGATTTATATACTGCCCTTCAAGACAACTTAACGCCTACTCAGAGTGGTTTACAAAGTGTGTTATTGTTATTCTCAGGACAATCACCTATGAAGTGGATGGGGCTGAGAGAGCTCTGGAAGAGCTGTGACTGACCCAGCGTCCCCCAGCTGGCTTCAAGTGGAGGAGTGGGGAATCAAACCCAGCTCTCCAGATTAGAGTCCTGTCATTTTTAACCACTACGTCAAACTGGCTCTTTGACCCCTTGAGTGGGATTTTTAGTTTTCTTGGTTGAGCCAAGCTGCAACTTTGCATCATAACTGGGAATGGGAACATTTGACTTTCTCCTCTGGCAAATGCTGGATCTCCCAAGGAAGATCAGCCTAACCTATTTGGATGCAGCCTCTCAAAGAGTCTGGGTGGCAATTCATACCCTTGCCAAAACAAAGCTTGAGAGAGCAGAGCTGGTTTGTCTAATGGCTACCTTTTTAATTGCTTCTAGAATGAGTATCCTCCCCATTGTAGTTAGTAAATGTCAGGTTAGATATTTTGTGTGGGAAATTATCCTGCTCTTTCACGATAAAGGTTAGTTTAAGCTCATCAGGAAAATTAATTGCTAGTTTAACCGTAACATGGAAACACTTCGATTCTGGTGCTAGGGACAGCTGCCTGGCGATAACTCTCTTCACAGGTTCCTTTGCCAGGTTGATCATTATTGATGCATCTGCCCGAGGGCTTTTCCTCTGCAAAGCAGAAGGCCTGAGAAATCCTCTCCATCTGATTGAGGTCTGTGGGGCCTCAGCTGCAAAACTAGCAACACCTTTGTGAGGCGGGCTAAAACAATTTCTGTTTTATAGAGGCAAGTCTACAGGACAGGGAAATTGAACATAGGAAGCTGCTGAGTCACAGCTTCAGTTCCCTCTTTCTCAGGTGTCAGGCAGAGAAATATCTTTCCCATCCCTGGAGGTGGCAGGGACTGAACACGGGACACTGACAGCCTTCTGTTGGCAGAGCACGTTGCTTTACTTTCCCTGTAGCTCTATCAACATTACAATAAATCAGACCATTGGTTCACCTTGCTCAGTATTTTCCGTTCAGTCTGGTGGAGGCTGTCCAGGCAGATAAATGTCTTTCCAGACACCTGAGACCCATGGTCCTTTAACTGGAGATTGAACCTGGCAGCTTCAGCATGCAAAGCAGGCGCTCTGCCCTATTAAGGCTTGCCTGACTAGAGAGCAACACCCTATGACCAAGTCATGATCTGAATCCAAATTGTTTAAGGCCATTTCCACACGTCCTCTTGACTCCAGGCGTCATGGTTTTCCAAACAGGTGCAGGGTGTTTTCCAATGGTTTTTAGGTGTTTCTTCTGTGAACCCACTTTTCCTAGTCTTTGCTTTTGGCACAGCTTGATAGAGCACTTTTTCTTCATTCTTGGACATGTGAATGCTAAAAGCGCTCCGAGGGATCCTCCAATCATGCCCAGCTCCTCCCCACAAGCTCTCAGCATGTGGTCACATATGCTCGGAGCAAAAAGAAAAATTTGAAAGGGAGGCAGGCGATGGGGACCAAAGCGCCCGACCTCCCCTCCACTTTTTAAAGGAGTTGCTGAGGTTGCCTATGACCACAAAGAACAAGGTAAACACTTTGAGTAAGTGTGTGTGGAGGCTGAATTTTCAGAGAGATTCAGCAACACACAATAAGCAGGACAAGGGTAAATTGTGGTGCTGGTAAAGGTATTCACAATACATTAGATCTGAGTGGAACTACTTAGACTCTCAGGATGAGGACACATTTTTAAAAACCACTAAAGAAACAACTAAGCCGCTTAATAACTTCCCTGCTTCCTTCTGTGCAAGTTGCAATCTGAATCCTTCTTTCTCAAGCCTTTTCAATCTCCTGGGTTATTGATCACTCAAATTAATTAAACAGATTCCAATATTGACCGGCACAGCACTTGGCACTTTGCAACCCAAAGCGCTTTTACTTAAAACTACTCTTTCCCATCAATATCCACAATGGTTCTTTATTCAGAGTAGCAGCTTTCTCCAGACACTTAATGTCCTCAGAGGGCATCAGAAAAACCTGCCAAGTCCTCCAGTACACCAGTCCCTTCTCCAGGGCCACATCTCTGCCTTTGTTTTCCTGGCTGACCTGAAGCAAAGGTATGACAGCAGAGAAAGGATATTAGTAGATAATACGGGAAAGGTTATTTCTGGACACAGTCTTGGCAATATCAGAAACCTGCAATTTCCCACTGACTTTAGGGAGTGTTTCATTTGGGCAGATGCGTCAATCCAGATACCTTTAGGCCTAGGCAGAAATATGTTTTTTCAGAGAATGTTTAATAGGCAGCCCTGTTAGCTGTTATGATGTGATTAGAAGAGTGTAGTATAACCTGGATAAAAAATGCTGGGCTCTCCAGTATGTGGTTCATCCATAATGGGAGGGGAGGGGATAAAATGTTTTCCCCTTCTTGGGAAAAAGAGGTAGCCTGCATCTGAATTATAGTATACTACTAGCAATGCAAGAGCAAGTATGCCTAGCTGAAGTCTTCTTCTGGGAAATGAACAGCTTGAATAAGTCAAGTGCAAAGAAGTATCAGGTCCCACTGAAGAAGGAGAATGACCTCAGCTGAACCAGCCAATTGCATCTGATGGAAATATTATTTTATGGCATAAAACATGCCAATTGATTGGTCCTGGAATGTGGAAGCATAAAACAATACATGGGGGAGCGAGCCAATGGTCTGTCTAATCTAGCATCCTAAGAAGTCTCTGGACTAGGAAGTCTCTAGACTAGGTTGCATCCTAGTTTAGCTTCTAAGAAATCTGCAAGCAAGAGTTGCCCATCATTATTTGTACTCAAGCAAGCTGGTATTCATAGCCAATATCCATCCGTTGCTAGACTCACCTCTGTGAACATATCTGAAGGCACCTAAGCTAATGTCCAGCACGACGTCTTGTGGCAGCAGATTCCATTAGTTAGTTATGCATTATGGGGAAAAGTAGTACTTTGTCCTGAATCTACTCTCAATCAACTTCACTGGCTAAGGAAAACTCTTTTTCTTGAGCACCCTCCCCCAGGTGTATGAAGTCTAAAATCTTCATGGTTTTTAAATGGGTATCATTGCAATTTTGTTCTACTTTGCAGTTCTGGTACGTCCCCAAAAGGCTGGAAGATGTCAGCCTTATCCCACCCCTTATCTGTAGCTTAAAAAGAACGTAATGTACGCTTTCCCCCGTTTATCATGATCTTCTGCCTTAGGACTGATACTGCAAGATCTATTAAGTTCTCGTCATTCCAATTTAAAATGGAGACCCCTGTTGTAACCCGCTCTGTATAACCTTCACAGGAGAATGGAGTACCCTTGCCAATTATCGCCTAGATAGCTTTATAAACTCGTTTCCTCCAAGTATATTTTAACAGCAGGGATAACTCATTTGAGAAAAGGTTCACCTTCCTTTGAGCAATGTCACTTAAAGATACCACAGATCCAGGGGAAACATTGATGTGTTAATAGGACTCGTATAATGTTGGGTTTGTTTCCTCATGGGGTGTGATTTTCATGTGAATGCTCTATTTTCATAAAACATTCCCCCCTCTACATTTTGAAATGGTTGCATCCTCTGACATGTACAATTTGTCTGTATGTTTCTTAGGACTGAAGAATAAATGTGGGACAACTTTATTATCTTCCAAATGAGATGTAAAATCAAGGTCTTGATCACTCGTGATCATTAAAAATCCCGTGGCGCTTAGTATGAAATGGAGCGAAGCCATAAGACCTAATGTCCTGGCAAGGTTCCAGTTTGGGTAATTATAATTATATTCTGTGTTTCTCAGTTCAGTTTTCAGCTTAAACTAGATCACAAAGTCTGTTTGGAGTTTTTATTTTACATTCTGTTGCAGCATCTTGAGTACTTCCATGCAATATGCAAACCACTTTAAACCAGTGGGCTTTCAGTTAAACTGGCTGAATTTAATTGGAACATATTAAGTTGTAACTCATTTTCTAAACATTTGATACGTAAGCCTTTGGTGGGACCCACTAGACCAAATCAATAGTGTGTTTGGTTTCAGGTTCACAAAAAAAGTATGTGTGAGGTGACAAATATGGAAAAGCCCAAGTCTACAGATTGTAACAATCCTAAAATGGGGCAGAAGAGATGTGATGTTGACTTAATTAGGGTGGATCGTGCTAGCTGTAAAGATGGTCTCTGTTTGTACCAAGGGTCAGTGGAACAATAACCAAAAGCTGCTCTCCACTGGAAAACAGAAAAACCAGCAGTAATTTGAATCTGTCGCCAACACAGATACAATTGTGATGGCATATCTACTTGAGGGTGTACTGCAGGAATGTCCGTAAAATTATCGTTTTTTCTGACGTTGTCATTGACACTGCAGTTGATGAATAACGTAATCTACACACACTTATGCCACATTGTATTAGAAGGAATAGATTGTTAACATTGAAAGTCCGCATCTCAAATTAAAAAAATTTTTTTTTATTGAAATTGTAAAATCTATAACAACGGTAAGATAGCAATAAATAGCAATAACTAACAATAGCAATAAATAGCAATAACAATAATATTAGTAATAACAATAATTAATCTAAACTATGTGTAGCTCTCTAAAAACAAGAAGACATATCTAGTTATATAATTGCTTTTTCAGGGAAAATATGTTAACAATATCAAACGTGGTGCTACAATATATCAAAATCTCAAAATTTTTGTTGGTCTCAAGAGTGATACAAGATCTGCAGTAATTTCTGATACAATATACTAACAGAAGAACCCTTCTGGAATCCCAATCCTATGTATTTTCATTGTATGTACTGTGATGCTTACAATTTGAATATCAATTGAGCTTGTAGTTTGTGAATCAAAAAAGATTGTCGTTGGCATTCTTCCAACCTTGGCTACATTCAGACACCATGATTCACCATGCTTAGTTTAAACCATGATTTAAACCATGGTTGCAGGCAATTGAAGCTAACCAGAGTCTACGAAGAAATTCCAGTTTGTTTTCTGCCAGTGAGAGAAGATTTCAGCAGGGTTGGCAAGAATTTCTAACAGTTATGCAGTTGCAATTCAGCTGTGGGATAGTGCTACAAAACGAGCCCGGACTAAGCCAGGATTCCTGTGCTTGGTCCTAATGACTAACCAGAGTTATTACAAACAAAGGTTCATTAGCTGGGATGTAACTCTGGCTAAGAATCCGAATTTGTGGTTCTCCTACTAACCAGTGTTAGTACGGTGACCAGCATTTGAAAGTCAGGCTAAAACAGTTTAATCACAGCAGCTGTAGATTGCCTTTCAGTTGCATAACTAGGAGAAGATAAGAGGGTAAGTGTCATTGAGGTAGCAGTAGGGGGTGTAATTTTTTAAAAAAATGTTTAAAGCACAAAGGTTTTGACTTGTTCTCTGTTTTATTATTAAGCATTACGGGAGAATAAAGCAATGAAATGCCTTTTTTTTAAAAAAAAAAGGATACAGTAAAAGATTATGTTGTTTTGATTGAGGCATTCCTTCTCAAAGCACACTGAACCTGAACAAAGAAGTTCAGGATCTGAGTCCCAAGGCTCACCAGGTGAGCTACCTATGCTATGCTGAGATCTAACAAGCCCACTCTGTTGAGTAGTGAGAACACTGCAAACAGGAATTACTGTGCTTACCAGCGCCTAACTACACATTACACAAGTCTTCCTCAGTTCCTGTTGAACCAGGGCTGATTCCAGACAACTAACCTGAAGGCACTGCATGCTGCTATGTTCCGGATCGCGATGGGGAAAACGCGAAATATTGCGTTTTCTCACGCGAGTTTGGCGCGACGTTTGGCGCGACGTCGCACCAAACTCGCGCAAGAAAACGCGATATTTCGCGTTTTCCCCATCGTGATCCAGAACATGGCGGCATGCAGCGCCTTCAGGTTAGTCGTCTGGAATCGGCCCAGATGTGTGCTGCTGAGAGTTCATTGGTGAAACTTAATTCCCACGTGGGAGTCTGATTCAAATTGGGAGGACCCTAGCACACAGGAAGAGGGGGCTCATACCTTGCCCCTGCACTGTTTTCCCAACCTGAAACCATCATGGGCAGACACTCTTGGTCCCTCGCTGTGTTTGTGATTGTGATTTGTGATTATGATTGTGATTTATAGCCCACCCTCCACGCAAGTGGGCTCAGGGTGGGTTACAAATAATATAATAATATAAAAATAAAACATTTAAATACATTAAAATATATTAAAATCCGAATCAATATATACAGTCAAACCCCAGATGGTGGCCTCCTTCACTCTTCCCAACATAGCATAAACAAAGGGGGGGAGGGGATACAATTGATGTTATCACTGTGATTTCGCATATGAGGGGAGCGTGTGGTTATATAGCCCCCGTAGTGGGAGACAGGTTGGGACGCCTTCCCAAAGAAACCTTAGGCTGCCCTCAGCCATATGCCTGGTTGAATATCTCTGTCTTACAGGCCCGCCAAAAAGATAGAAGGTCTTGGCAGGCCCAGGTATCCTCCAACAGAGAGACCCACCAGGTTGGGGCCAGGACTGAAATGGCCCTGGTCCTGGTCAAGGCCAGCCAAACCTCCAGGGGGCCAGGGACCGCTAGTAGATGCTTTCCTGCCTAGTACCATCCCCAAGGCTTGTGCCTCTGAGTGAGCTAGACCATCAAATTCAAGACTGGTCCAAGTTATAGGGTTTCCTTTCTGTTTGTTTTGTTTAAATTGCATGCTTTTTCTGTTGTATTTGTTAACATTGTAAGTTGCTTTGGGAGACTTTTGGGAGAGTAAGTAAGGTGACTCTCCCCACCCCACCATCCCACACACAGTAACCATGCTACTGAATGCTCTACTCTGCTTTCTGCATGCATTTACTCCACAAGCACCTGCATTTGTTTGAGTTAAAGATATACTAGACAAAGGGTGAAATGCTAAGCAGAGTTACTCCAGTCTAAGCTCATTGATTTCAATGGGCTGCGACTGGAGTAACTCTGCTTAGGATTTCACTGAAAGATAATTGTCCTAGAACATGTTACCAAGGCAAGAACATGTTATCACAAGGGACTACAGTGACTGCAGTGTTCAAAATGGCAGGCTGCATACTGCCTCAGTATTCCTGCACAGACCTCAGTAATAGAGAGATTGTGCAGCTCCTCCCAATACTAAGACTGAACATCTAGAGGCCCAGGGAAGGGACTTGATCCCTGAAGAATGGTTAGTCTAGCAACTGATACAAAACCAAAAATGTAACAAGGCACACTGTAATGACAAAAAGTGCAAAACGGGCAGTGATTTAGTTGGAGCCATATCTGTAGGAGAGGGATGAGGTTTAAAAGCACTGAAGGAGTAGGGAAGATCTGGATGTTGGTGGCAGAATTCCAGATACAAGGTCATTTTCACTCATTTCTGGTCACATGCCTGTAGATAACCACACCAATGAAAAAGTAGCTCATGGCTTATTTCTGATTATGTGAGTTTCTCTAAGTATGTTATCAGAAAATCTCTCCATGTCGTAACTCCTTCCTCCTCTGTGTGTGCCTAGATGCATGTTGGGATAATACATCCTTGGGAAAAACCACAAGCGTTGGCATCTATCACAGGTGAGCATGGGAATGCTGAGCAGCAAGAGACAAAGTTGCACAGATAGGCGTAAATAGCTGGCGGCCTGATCCTTACTTAATCTGACCCTGATTACTGAGGAGGGCATGATAAACCACCCCAGCTTTTCTTACAGCTCTCCCTAATTAAGCTTTGCGGCAATATCAGATGAGATTAATGCCCCCAGCTTTCCCCCTATTAAATAAGAGGACGGGTTGCTTTGGGCCTCCATGTGCCTGGAGTGGAATTGTACCTGCTGATCATGATGAATGGCTGGCAAGACTCTCTGAGTTTCCTTTGGAAATTAGGAAGAAAGTACACAGCTCCCCGACGCTGATAAGGAAGGCTGTTATTTTTGCACAGCACACCAGCAGCTCATTTCTCTGGGAAGCAGACGCTCGATTTGCATGGCTTTCTTAACCTTAGATGCTCGGCAGTCCCAGCCGAGGCGCTTTTCTTCTCGAATTAAATGCAATCAAGCTGCGCAGTGAGGAAGAAATGATGAATGGGGAGGCGTCACTTCGGAAAACACATATCTTATGACCGCTTATCTCAATGACATAAGAGGACTTGAACGCAGAATGGAAAATAAATGCAAATTAGGACCTTGGCATATAGTGCTGGAGAATAATTGCTCCAGGGAATGACTCTCCGACTAGTATTATTTTTTCACGAAGGGGACACTTTTAGGGTAATTTGTAAAAATTAATAATTAAAAGTACAGGAGATAAAAATGCTATGAATTCCCCCCCCCCAAAGAAGATTGGTAGAGAGAACAATGCCAGCTCCTGTTCTGCCCTGTGATGCTGGAAAGGGCCTGCCCTCTTGCTGGCACTGCTGCCAAGGCATGCCCTTACAGCCAGCATTTACTTTGTAAAGCTTTGAAGTCAAGCAATGAAAGAATCATGCACAGAGTTTAAAGCAAGACATTAATTTCCTAGCCTCCAAAGCTGCAGGGAAAATAGGGGGGGGGGGGTTAAAATGGAGCACCAACTAAAGGGCCTGGAATTTTCATCTGTACAGGATATCAGACAGACTCTGACCTCTTTGCAGCAGAACTGGTTGCAGTATAACTTCCCCTACTCTCTTCTGTATGTAGGAAAGAGTGAGTATAACACCAGCCCTTTTAATGACAGATCAGTCCAATGAAGCCCCGATCTGTGAATATGGAAAAATGACTTAAGACTATAAAGGCTGTGCTGGGTCTGCCTCCCAGGTCTGATGCAAAGATATCAGTCATGCTCCTGCACTCCTAGTCCTATGCACCAGCTCACATGTTTGCAATGTGTAGGTTTAGGCTGTGGCCATGAAAATGCTCTGCACCATGAATCCCCTTTCCCATCCCTGAGTTTTCTCAGCAAATATCATAAGAACTAAGAGAATGTGCTTGTGTTTATTACAGCATCCTTTCAAAAAGCATGGGAAATATGGTGATTTTCTCACATGTGCAGTTTTTCATATCGGGAAGGCTGACCTCCGAACTGCAATGGAACAGTTCACAGGCCGTTTGCTCTGCCTCCTTTATTCAGCATGTCTGACCTGGTAGAATTGCCTGTGCATCAGACTGAGTGGAATGTGATAGCGGTGCAAAACTTTGGAAGGCTGCCTTGGGCTGCCCTTTCAACAGCAAGCCTCCAGTGTCCTGCTTTGCACCTGGCAATGTGACAGGCAACAAACCTTTGCTAGGTGATTCTCGGGTAGAAAAGTTCTTCCTCTTTTCCTGCTGACTTTTTTTTTTGCACTGTATGTACATCAGCATTGTGCGAGGTTGGGTTTTTTAAAAAAACGTGGAATGTCTTGAAATAGAATACTTGCTCTGGATCAGTTCACTGCCAAATTGCTTTTTAGCTCCCCCACCCACCCACCCAGCAGCTGAAATTGGCAGAGTAGGGGCATTTTGTTCTGGGTGTGTTTCTCAGCATCATTAGAGGTGTGTAAAGATGGGATGGGTGGGTGGCATGGAATGATTTTTTTAAGGCTTTTCAAATGGTTGCTCATAATTTTCCTTAAGCTGTTGTGGACCAAATAACTTGCTTTGACATGATGAACAGAAATAATAAACTGGCCAGTGCCTGCTGTTTGCTTGCTGCTCTGCAGGGAGAAGTATCAAGTACAGCTGTGAGATGGATATTCTGCAGTGAAATGTAGAACTGAATGCCGAGCTGTGGTTCATCTGAGGTGTTTAGATTGGTTGTGGGGCTCAAGCATTCAGTCAGAACATGGGGGGGGTGGGACAGGAAGTCCAGTCCACTCTGTGGCTTCAGGAGAAGGTAGGCAGACAAAGAAAAAGAGAATAGATTATTAAAGGGTGCAGAATTCACAGCAGGATAGAGGATTGTGCGTATGCACAAGGTTAAAAAAAGAGCAAATTTTGCACCTAGGCCATTCAAATTCTGCACCGAGAACCGATTAATTTTGCAACATGCGTGATTTCTCTGGTCTTGCACTATTTAGTCTTAATTTACTAGCAATGCCTGCAGGCAGGGATTATTGCAGGACACCATCTATCTGCCTGCTGTAGAAAACATTGCTGAGCCATCTCGATGGATTCTGAGATTTCCCACACACTTTCAAGCATAGGCATAAGGATTAGAGACTTGCTTATTTTTAAAAAATGAATAAAAGCAGTAGTTCTCAGGAAACAGCATCTAGTACTACCTCATGTGTCCTTTTTTCCTGCCCTCCTGCAGAATTCCCCATACATGCAGCTCAGGCAACAGGAGTATGTTTGAGCAAATCAAAGTCAGGAAAAATGTGATTTCTCTGTTCCTTCCACAAGTTTTAGGCAAGATGGCAGCAATGTCCAAAGTCCACTCACATGTTAAACCAAGGCGGGATAGAAATGATCCAGCCTACCCAGCCAATACTACACAACTACATAATACGTGGTTTCTAGGTCTATCCCTGGCTCTCCCCAGGTCTTTCCTGCAGACAAGTTCTGCTTGGTTGACACTCAAAACTTCAGGCAATGGGGCCAATTTAGCCTGGGATTGTGTCACAGGGAGAGAGGGAACTTAAGCCTTCTGGCCATGCCGGTTTCCCAACCTGAAATGGCCCCAGGAACTGGGTTTTGCCTCACTAGGAAAACTTACACGTAGGCCATTGGTACAGGTAGTGCCATGGTCTTGATTCCAACCGGCCCCTCCACGCCTGAGGCTCTTTACGTTTCAACCAGGACATTGAGAGCCTTCTGCTCTGCACTACGGTCCTGATCCAGCATGGGAACAGCGCATGTGGAAAGAGAGCACAACATGCAAGTTACACAAGCCCATGACTGAGTTCACAGGCCAGGTCAACCTGGAAATGTGTCAGATTGTGGACTTGAGCAAGACATGTGGCTGAGATCTTGGAGAAACTACTGCTGGTCAACATGGATCATAATGGGCTAGATGGACCATTGATCCAACTCACTGTAACTCAGTTTCATGTGTTCAGTCCGCACTGGGAACGTTCAAAGCATTAGTCCAACTCTGAGATTTTATCAGATATATAATTTGAGTTAAAGTTCACCTTCGCTTTCTTAACTGAGGTTTCTCCTAATGGAGCTGATCGTTCGTTCTGATTTTGTCTGTCTCCGGGTGGATTGTTTGTTTAGCAAATGGTCCTAGCAAATTCTCGCAGAATATTAAATTATAATCATGTCTGGGCACCTATAAAGTAGGTCACTAGTCTTTTAGGTTAATCAATCATAATGGCATGCAGTTTCCCCTCCCTTCATAAATCACTAGCTTTTAGTGTATCCGCAGAGATAATGGAGGGGAAATGGCTCGTTCTGAAAACATGTGGGTCAACTACCACCCAAACTTGTATAGTCATGACAAAATGGTCACTTAATATTCTCTCTTGTCCATGTTTGATACAGGCAGCATGAGGCCAAAGTGTCATTTTAAGAATGAAATAAAGAATCTGGTGTGTTTTTTTAAGAAAAAGAGAGCAAACAAGACTAGGACCATCTATGTCTATTCATCTTTCTTTGTATCAGAAAGTTTATTAATCTAAGCTATTCCTGAGCGTTGGTGAACTGAGGCTTCATCTGCAATGGAAGGACAGGATGACATTCATTGAAAGGCATTGGTTCATTTCAGATTCAGGCAATGGGAGAAGGCACCCCAGAGCAAATGGCAGGTCTATAAAATCAAAAAGAGGGTCTCTACTGAGCCATAGATAATATGGTAGTTTTTGTTTCTTTGTCAGCTGTAGATTTGGAAGAAAAATGTAGCTGGGCTAAACTGACACTCAACTAGAATCCTTTGTCTTCCCCTTTTCTCCCAACTTATTCTGATTGGGGAGTTAAAAATGTATTCAAATGACACTTGGATGAGGGAAAATGGTTTGGGGTCATGCTCAGCATCTGGCTGATTTTGGGTCAGAATGAATTCCCACCACCCCCCAGGTTGGAGTGGCTAGTGACTTCTCTGAAGGGGGTGGGGGTTGCATTTCCAACTGTGGCCTGGTTTGTTTGATTCTTTCAGGGCCATCTGCTCTAAAATCTCCTTTGTTTAGTGTACAAACTCTTAGTTTATGCCACGGCATTATAAAAGAAACAAATTAAATGTTGGTAGCTGTGCAGTTGTGGCATGGTGGCGTGGCATCTGATCCATTTGATGCATAGTTGGTTAAGGTATTGTTCCAGTGCAACGTTGTGATTGGCACAGCTCCAAAGGGCACTGTGGGCATGCCAGTCACCAGTACACCTGTATTTGCTGTTTGAAAAATGCTATTGTACCAATGAGTTGTTGCTGAGAGGAGAGGGGCTGTCGTGCTTAGCATGCACCTGGGCAAGCAAAAGGGTGGAGACGGACAGCCATCTTAGCAGGACTGGGCTGAGTGACTGGAAATGGCCATTTCAGGAGCAGCTGAAAACTTTTATTTTTGTATTTAAAACATTTATTAGCCACCTTTCTACCTTACAGCACTTACACACAAATACATAAAAACAAACTTTGATTCAAAACCACCATTTAAAACTACCACTAAGTAGAAAAACTGATCAAAAACTGTTCTAAATGAAACCTGCTTCAGCTGCCTTTTCAGTTCCCAACCTTCAAATGGGGCCTGGAGATCTCCTAGAATTACAACAGATCTCTGTACTACAGAGATCAGTTCTCTTGGAGAAACTAGCTGCTTTGGAGAGTGACCTCTATGGCATTATACTCCACTAAGAACCCTCCCCTTTCCAAACACTACCCTCCACAGGCTCTACCCCCAAATCTCCAGGAATTTCGCAACCTAGCTGCCTCCTAAAAATAGTTAGAAAGGGAGTCATACTGTTCCATGGTTGTGGGGCCGCCACCAAAAAGGCCTTCTCTCCTATACCCACCAGAGGAGCTTCTTTGGTAGTTAGTACAGTCAGGAGGACCTCTCCCTGTGACCTTAACTCCCAGGAAGGAACATATTTATAGAGTTCATATTTTCAATTGCTTTTTAGAAAGATTGTAGGAGTTACCTGGTACCTAGAGCCTCTACACAGGCTATAGATTATGTGGCGTAGATGAAGCCTCCCCACTTCTACTGATGGGCAGGGCACATTTCGAGGGGGAACACACAGGAATGCAGTTCCGGCAGTTCCCCAAAGAGGTCACATGTCAGGTGGCCCCGCCCACCTGACTCTGGGCCATTTTGGGCCCGTTTTGGCCTGGATTGGGGCTGAAACGGCCCGGATCAGGCCTCTGATGGGTGGTGGATCACTCTCCCACTCATCAACGGCCTGATCCTGACCATTTTGGGCCCTCTTTCAGCCCCTTTTTGCCATTTTGGGCCCAATTTTGGCCCTGAATGTCCAGGATTGGGTCCAAAACAGCCAGAATAGGTGATGTCAGGGGTGTGTGGCATATGCAAATCAGCTATACTAATGACACAATTCCGGTGATGGCAAGAGGCATGGCATATGTGAATGAGTTATGCTAATGAGTTCCTCCAGCTCTTTTTCTACGAAATGACCCCTGCTGATGGGGATCATCTGGTAGTAGCAACTGAACCTTTCTAGTACCCAGAGACCATCTAGCTAAATAGTTTCAGATGGATGTATATTCCAGTCACAGGTACACATATGGTATACATCAGTGAGGGATATCGTTCCTGGAGGAGAGGTCGTCCATGGGGAAAAACTGATCAAATACTGGTCCCCATGGTCGTCCATAGTCATGGTGATTCAAAGAAACCTCCATAGTCAGAGGCAGCAAATCTCTGAGTACCAGTACTCAGAGGCAACATTAAGGGAAGGCCTCAGTTTCTGTGCCTGGTTTGTTGAACCTCCAGGACAACCAGTTGGCTGCTGTACAATGCTGGACTAGATGGACCCCTGATCTGATCCAGCACGGCTCCTCCTATGCAGCAATCTAAAGAGATAGTTGGTGGGCACATGGGATCTCTGCCTAGACACACACCACAAAGCTTTTTCTCAGTCTTGCCACACAAAAGTTACGGGCGAACCGGATTTAAATTTCTGTTTGCACAAACGTCTGTTTAAGTTCTCACTTGGCTGCTGGCCTGGAAAGTGCCAGTGTTCTAAAGGTGGCACAGCAGGATGGAAGACTGAGTAAACGAATGTGCAAATTAAGCCAAGCGGGGGCTTCAAGGGGTTTGCCTTTAGAACAGCTCTTGACTGTTCTGAAAACAAGGCATTGCCCGCGAAACCTGCTCTAGTTAAGTTAGGGTTGTTTAGATGCAGAGATAGAGGGCTTCTTATCTTCCTTGACAGTGATGGGGGAGTGGCCTGTTCTCTTCTGTGAGCTTGAACTCTCCTTTCCCTATAGTATTTATTTTTATTCTGGATAGGGCCATCCTGTGATCATGGATGGGGAAAAAGGCCCCAAATTGTCGCCAGTCTTGGATTCTCACCATCATCTCAGAGCCAAGCTACAGGTGACGCCTGACACAGGTTGGACACTTGTCAGCTTCCCTCAAGTTTTGATGGGAAATGTAGGATGCTTATTGCTACTTGTTTGCTCTCTCCATGGCAGCTGGCCAGATTTTTAATATCTTTAAAGTTTTATGCTCTGCTGTTTAATATTTAGTCTCTGTTCCTTTTAATCATTTTTGTGTTAGTGCTAGTTACTTTTTATGCTTATTGCTACTTGTTTGCTCTCTTGTTTTAAATTCTTTGAAAAAGCATACTGGGGCAACTAATAGTACTAAGAAATTTGCAGTTATTTGTCGCTGATTTTAGCATCTGTTTACTTTTATTAGTTTTTTTTAAAGGTATGACTATTGACTATATTTAATGCTGGCATTTTAAATTCTGTATTATTTTGATATGGTTTGAGCCGCCTCAAACTCCTTTGACAGAGAGAGTGAGATAGAAAAAAATTAAATGAACTAGTTATATGAATAGATCCTGCAATCCATCAGTGGAAGTCACTGAAAGTTGCTGCTCTTCACAGTGGTCCCTTCCCCTTACAAGTCGTTTGGTGGGGTACAGGACCTGTATGGAGTAATAGCCACATGAATCCTTGGGGAGGCTGCAGTGGGGAAGGCTTCTGTGAGGACAGACCCACAGTTTAAAGAGGAAGAAGAGACTAATTTTACCCCTGTCCACTGCAGCCTCTCACATTGGTCCTGCAAACCTTAGAATAAACCTTCCTGGGGTCAAAAATGGCTGCTGGGTTGGATCCAACCATGTATGCACAATTAGTTGCCTGTTATAAGTTCTAGGTTGTAAGCACTGGTCAGATTACTTTCTTCCACATATATTACAAAACTGGGAATAGTTTAGGCATCAAAATGGTCCTCAGGTACAGCCCTAAAGGTTACTGTGATGGATATGACTGGCTTCTGAGAGACAGCCAATGGGAGTGGGCAGAATGCTGGGTCAATGAGAGTTAGAGCCAAACTACAAGTGACGTCTTACACAGGTTGGACACTAGTCGGCTTCCCTCAAGTTTTGATGGGAAATGTAGGGACCCTGGTTTTACAGCTTGGCTCTCCATTACAGCTGCAAGACCAGGATGCCTACATTTCCCATCAAAACTTGAGGGAAGCCGACTAGTGTCCAACCTGTGTAAGTCGTCACTTGTAGTTTGGCTCTTAGTGTCCACTGGGGGGGAGAGAGCTCTTGGGAGCTGATGAAGGAGAAGGGTTTGACTCTGCTGAAGAGAGGCAGCAGAGATATTACTGGCTAATTCCAAACCTGCTCCCTTACATGCAAACATTCTTTGTGTAGCTCCAGTTTGTTTATTAGTTTAAAGTCCATTCACTTCTATGTTCCATCTTGTAAATGTGTATATATAGGGAAAGTAACTTCTAAGTTCCCTTTCCCCCAATAGCCCTGGGTTGTAGCTGAATGAGGGGAAATACAGAGAACTGGCTGCCTGTCTGGTGGAGCCTCTGAAACAGGAGAGAGGGTAGCCTGTGAGAATTTGGATGATGGCTCTCTGCCTGCTGTAGTGGAGGCTGGACAGGTGGCATGTGTGGTGACCCGCCCTTTACCTGCCTGGGAGGCCCTGGACCTGTGAAGGGAGGTTTGGGTTTGGTGACAAGGATGTGAAAGGCTGTGAGTGGATTGTTACCATAGTTACAATGGGCAAGGCTGTGTGTTTCCCACAATTTTGTGTATGCAAAGTTTAAGTGCAGGTGATTCTGGAAGTGTATTCTCCAACTTGGTGTCTTAGAGGACTAGACCTCACTCAGTATCATCTGCCAATATCATGTGTTAAGGCCACAGGATCAGAAATAGATGCAAATTTCTATAGTGGTTACCATGGATGGGGGAAGAAATCTTAAAGGAAAAGTAAAGGTATGCGTGAATGTGAACAGAGGGTCCTATTTGTGTGTTGTGTCCCCCAACTCCAGTTGTCTGGATCTCAAGGTTTATTAAATACCTCCTCTTGTAAAAACAGTCTTCTTTTTTAGCAGATTGCTTTCATCTGTTTTTTGTTTATACAGTGTTTTGAAAGCCAGGCGTTTCTTGAGAGTGCGCCAGATGGCACAATAGAAGGTTTAGCCGACTTCTCTGTTTGCAGATGAGTTAAATTAATTAACAGTAATCTCTTTCAAATGTATGCCAGAGTAATATCAGCCTCCCTCGCAGCAGAGTCTTCGAGGCCTAATAACATTCCGGGAGTAATTAATTATGCGCCAACAACGCATGGGGAAGGTGGCATGATCTGCCAATCGGAAGGTAGGATTGATGCTTTTTCTTGTCCCACCTCCCAAGGTGCCTACCAGCATTTAAACCTTTTAGTAGCTTTACTGCAGGGGAAGGGGCCTGGGACAGCCCTAGAGCACAGGGCATGCTGGCTGCCAACTTAATTGTATCTGCTCCACTAGATAAAACTATTGGCATAAGAACAAGCAGGGATGCAGCAAGGTCCAGAAGGAAGAAGAGATTGTTGTGGAACAATTGCTATTATCCTCTTCCAAGGTCTAGCCAAACATTTGTACTCTATGCTAATTTAAAGGGCAAACCAAAGGATGCTGTTGACCCAGTGAAACCACCATCTAACCCTGCCTAATAATGCAGGAAGAATAATTGAATAATTGATGCTTTCGGCCAGCATGAGCATTCATGCATTATATCGAAATGGCACAAGATCATGCTTGGATGACTTGTGTGCACTTCTTGAGTCTCGTGCAAAGGAGACTGGGCAAAGGAAAGCAGCAACCATGATACATGAAATCAATATATCTAATTCTTGACATGGCCAAATCTGTGGATACTTAAATCCAGAGGTTGTAGCCATGAACAGAAAAATCTGAAATCTAAAAAAAAAACACATTGAGGGGTTAAAGCACTCTATGATGATAGAAGCAGCTCCTGTAGCTTCGAAAATTAATACCCGCACTGGTCGTTGCTAGGAAACTACAATAGTATCTCCAGCCTTGAATTCTTGGTTTCTGTCAGTAAAAGTCTGGGAGAGGGGGCAGGGCCCTTTCCGAGCCTGTTTTGGTCTTTGAGGGAGAACTCATTGGATCAGGCCCAGCAGCAACCACTGGGCAATTTGCTACCACACAATTTGCATGAATCATCCAGAACTGGCTGCTATTCCTCCTATGAAAGCAAGTGGGGTATAGCGTTTAAAGTTTCAGAACAGGATCTAGGAGACCCAGGCTCAAATTTTTACTCTGCTGTGGAAGCTCTCTGGGTGACTTTGGGCTGGTCAAATGTTCTCAGTCTAGCCTGACTCATAGAGTTGTGAAGATAAAATGCAGGAGAGGAGAATGATGTATGCTGCTTTGGATGCCCATTGTGAAGAAAGGCAGGGTATAAATGAAACAAATAACAATCAATGTAGCCAAAGATGGGGGGCAGATATAAGGTAAGTTGATTGATGGATGGGAAGAAAAAAAAGAAAGCAGGGAAAGGTGAGAATATATATATGAGGAAGGGGTTTATTATTTCATATCCATAAACTGCCCTTCAGTGGGAAGAGGGGTCTGAGTGCTAACAGCATCTGGTTTTATTGGTTCTATACATATGGCAATGAGTTGTACTATTATATCTCTATATTAGCAATTTTATTTACTTACAGGGAAAACGGAAAAAAACTCTAGATCTAAAGCATTGAGCAGAGGGCTCAATCCTGCCATTGCTCAGTTCTTTCTGCTCCCTTTTTGTGCTCCAATTTTCCTTTCAGACTGTAACGGATTCTCTGTCCGTGCCTTAACTAAGCTTCCACTGTCCCAGAAGAAAGATTTATCTTTTCTCTTGGATAGCTTTCAGCAATTAGTTCAAGACATCTCAAACAAAACTGCTCTTTGAACAATCTGCTTATCAGTACATTTATTTATATAGGGTTTTTTATTGTTTTGCCCCTTTTAATCAAAAGTACACAGACACCTTATTTCCTTTTATTGAAACACACCCTAGTTTCTTAATGAAGCAAGTTATCAAAATATATATTATTAGTATAAATTCTACAAAAACAGAACAAAGAAAGGCAATAAGTATTAGTTTTGCTAACATTTCCTAATCAAATTCTAAGTTTTAAACAATCAAAGTTTCTATGAAATGCATTACAATGCAAAGATGAATTTCTCACCTAAATCCTCATGAGATTTCTTCCAGTCAGAACTCTAACACCCTATCTGAATGTGCATGTTTTATCTTATGCAAATATCTAAGATCTTCTCATGTAATAGCATAATCAAACTATGATTGGTTTGATACTTCATTAGATATTTATACTTTCTATTGTATATGTATAACCTTCTCATTAGCCAAAAAATGACGTTATACTCAACTTGCAAAACAAAACTATAAATCTGTGAGAAATGACAGAAAGAGTTAAGTTGGTAGATCACTGTTGGTCTATTCTCTGATAGAGGAACATTCATCTAGATCAAGTCCACTATTTTTAATTAGCTGTCAAGGATGAAAGGACACCTGTTTTGGTTACTTAACATACTGAAAAAAACACACAGACAGTTCATACAAAGTTTAAAAGTTCACACAGAATACAAGTGTATTGCTGTGTATTGCTTAGTATTGCTTACTGTCATGTACTTTAATCCATATTACTGCCACAAAACTTTAAGGGCAGGAAGTATTTTGCCCAAAGAACTGCAGCTTCAGGCAACCTGTTCAGCAGCACAAGATCTCGAGCACCTTCAAACTGGTGGTCTGAATGGGATACATATCCTGGATGCTAGAAGGCCATCCCTCTTGTTCATAGGTTTTCTCGGTTAGTGTTTATTGCACTAGGGAAGGAGAGCATGCCCAGAATTTTCCCCTTCCTCTTTAGGAGTTCTTCCACACAAAGCTGGAAACTAATACCTACATTATTTTCTGGATCTGGTTTCTATGATTCCCGTGTTCTGTGTCTTTATTTTAATGCCAGGCTAGGAGTGGTTTCCCCAGCCTTGTTACCAGATTAAAATAGTAGCAGGCTTCTTTTTCCTTCCCAGGCTCAGGAGCAAATGGAATGGCTCAAAAAGAGTAAAAGAACCCTTGTTGCTTTGAAGATGCAAATAGATACTGAGTACTGAAAGATCAGCCCTGTTAAAATGCTGCCCCAGGGCATCTGACCCGACCTTTTTAAATTTAGGATCAGAGGAAGGCAACACATCTCTCCTCTGCATTCTTTTAGCTACTGCTCTGTATTTTAACAATAACATGGTCTTTAAATGCTCCCAGGACAGAAGAAAACCCTGCTGGCCTCTGCAGAGTCTTTCCCCCCCACTTCTAAAGTGTTTTATCATTTTCCCTCCTCGACGGGATAAAAACCCAGATTTTTGTTATTGAAGAAATCTGTATTTATAGCACATCACCCCCATGGGTGAGAATGCAATTAAACTGTTCTCCAGATTTATGAAATCTATTGGTGGTTTTCTTTCTATTGCAAATTCAGTTTTCCCAACATATCCGCCAAATTCATATTTGTCCAGTTCCACTGGATCTTTAATTCTTCACTGCATTCTTAACTGCTCACTCTAAATCAAGTTCTGGATGGTGAAGGGTCTGGAGGGAGACCAAGTTCTATGAGGAAAGGTTGAAGGAGCTGGATACAGTTAGCCTGGAGAGGAGACAACTGAGAAGTGATATAAGAGCTGTCTTCAGATATATGGAGGGTTGTTGCATAGAGGATGAAGAGAAGGTCAAATCAGAAACAGCTGGTTAAAATTAAACTAAAAGAATTTTTGGCTAAACATTAAGAAGAACTTCCTGAACGTTAGTTCCTCACTGCAATAGGCTTCTTTGGAAGGTGATGGTCATCTGTCAGCAATGCTGATTCTAAGACAGTATTTTTATTTATTTTATTTATATTTCCATTTATATACCGCCCATCCTCAGGGGCTCTGGGCGGTGAACAAGTTAAAATCAATAAAAACAAGAAAACAACAATACTAAAATCAACATACAAAACAATAATGAAATAAATTAACCAAGAGCAATGGTGGGGAGAACCCCCCCCCAAAGGTGGGAGGCCGACATGGCACCGCCCCCTTCAACCACCAAACGCCTGGCGGAAGAGCTCTGTCTTACAGGCCCGGCGGAACGACAATATGTCCTGCTGGGCCCGGGTCTCCATTGACAGAGTATTCCACCAGGCTGGGGCCAGGACTGAAAAGGCCCTGGCCCTGGTTGAAGTGAGGCGGGCTTCCTTAGGGCTGGGGACCACCAGTAAACATTTATCCGCTGATCGAAGTGGTCTCCGGTCTCCGGAGTATGAATTTAGGCAGACAATAAGGAACTTGAAGTTGTTCAAAATTTTCTATTCCTTGGCTCAATCATCAACCAATGGGGACTGCAATGAAGAAATCAGAAGAAGATTCAGACTTGGAAGAGCAGTGGTGAGGGAGTTAAATAAGATCCTTAAAGATAAAGATGTCTCTCTGGGAACCAAGATCAAGATAATCCAAACTGTGGTATTCCCCATTGCCATGTATGGATGTGAAAGTTGGATGGTAAAGAAAGCAGACAGGAAGAAAATTGATTCATTTGAAATGTGGTGCTGGAGGAGAGTTTTGCAGATACCATGGACAGCCAAAAAGACAAATAAGTGGGTACTAGCTCAAATCAAGCCTGAATTCTCCTTAGAAGCTAAAATGACAAAACTAAAGCTATCGTACTTTGGTCGCATCATGAGAAGACAGGATTCTCTGGAAAAGTCAATAATGCTTGGAAGAGTGGAAGGCAGCAGGAAAAGAGGAAGACCTAAAACGAGATGGCTTGACTTAATAAAAGCAGCCACGCCCTCCAGTTTGCAGGATCTGAGCAAGTCTGTTAAAGATAGAATGTTTTGGTGGTCTTTCATTCATAGGGTCATCATAGGTCAGAGACGACTTGACAGCACATAACACACACATCAGAGAGAGGGCAGAAAAGGATAAATTGGTGCTTGGCTCTCATGGCCCTTTCTTATGTGCCCAGGACAATACCGATTGCTGCTTTGGGGTCAGGAAGGAATTTTCCTCCAGGCCAGATTGGGTAGGAATCTGGGAGTTATCTTCCTCTGGGCATTAAGCAGGGGTCACTGGAGAAGTGAGTGTGTGTGTGAATTTCTTGCATTGTGCTGGGAGTTGCACTGGATGACCCTAGGATTCCCTTTCTGCTCTATCACTGTATGATTCTGTGTGTTTTCTTGTGGTCAGAATATGCACCACAGGTCTGAGATATTCCCAACTCTTCTCCAGACTTGGGGGAGGTATGGGGGATATTGGCAACATGAAAAAATATGTGCATTTCTAGTGAACTGATGGACTGCTGACCTGCTAGAGAGCCAATGTGGTGTAGGGCCAGACCAAGATTGGAAAAGAGCTGGGTTGAAGTCCTCCTCCCTGCCATGAAGCTCAGCGGATGATCTCAGGGACACTCTCAACATTACTTCCTTCACGAGTTCTCCACAGAGGCAATCCAGGCTTGCGCAGATACACAGCAGCTTTGGGGAATGGCTTGCATAAACAGAGAGCCCAAATGGGCCTGGAAAGTTGCTGCCGAGGGAGGGAAAGCTCCTGTCTTTCTCCTAAGCTTTTTGCTCCCATGCAAAAAGAGTGTTTGTGTGGGAGGGGGAGAGAGTTTCCCATTTTGTCTGCTCCATGTGAAGGTATTTTGTGCACACAAGACAGCAGAAATGGGGAAACTGTCCCCTCTTCACTGTTTTTGCATGGGGGCGGGGGACTTGGGCAGGAGCTCTTCTTTTCCAAGCAGAAGCTTTTCAAGCCTGTCTGGGCTTTCCTTTTTTATGCAAGCCATTCCCCAAAGCTGCTGCTGTGTGTCTGTGCGAGCCCAGGTTGACTTCATAGAGAACTTGTGAAGGAGGTAATGTTTAGGGTCAAGCTAAACGAGCAGGTTTTTAAAGAAATCCAACTCAGGTTTCCGCAGCCATAGAGAAGTTAAGTAAAGGGCTGTTAAAAAAATAAGGGAGAACCCAAATGGGCTCAGAATGCCTCCATGGGGGGAAGGAGGGGCTCCTCTCTCCTCCCTCAACCTGCTTCCCATGTCAAAATAACATGGGGGACCCCCACCCTGTTTTTACTGTTCCTTGTGTACAGAATACTCCATGTGGAGCAGAAAAAACAAGGAAAAAACTCTCCACCCATGTTATTTTGACACGGGGAAATGGCTTGAGGGGGAGGGAGGAGCCCCTCATACCTCTGCAGAGGCATTCTGATATCATTTGGGCTCTCCTTTATTTTTTAACAGCTGTTCCCCAAAGCTGCTCTGTCGGGAAACCTGCACGTTCAGCTGGACCCTTAGAGTGAACCTCAGTCTAACTTACCTCACAGGGTAAAACGGAGGAAGAAATACATCCTGAACTGCTTAGAGGAAGAGCAGGGTAAGAACTGAGAGATAAATAGCTGAGTAGATCTGGGGCTTCTCAGGTCCCAGTTGGGAGACCTCCTGGGAATTGTCTGTAAACCATTTACAGTTCTACGACAGAAGAAAGGAGTATGACTTGAAATACATGTTGCAGTCTTAAAACCATTTCCATGTGTGCATATGCTGCTCAGAGTTGCACTACATCTTAGGAGTTGCAGTTTTAAAGTTGCACAAAACATCAATGGAATAATTTTTAATGGGGTTTCAGTGTATCCGGACTGGGAATATACCAATGTAATTTTTTTACTCTAACTTTCTCCAACACATAGGGCAGACGCTAAAGAACAGCCTGAGTGGCCCAGGCACCATACCAGCTTTCCTCCAGACGGATCTGAATAATGCTCAGTCTCCTTGTTACTTAATTTTGGCCCCCACAGCAAAGTTTTCCCTGCGGTGCTGGAGAAATGCTCCTTAAATGGAGTCGGCTCATATTTTATGAGCATTTTAATAGCTTGTTTCTCTGATGTGATGAAATTACTGCTGAATGCAATCCTCAGTTATGCTAGGTGGGCTCTTATCTGCAGCAACTTTGCTAATACGGCATTTTTATATCAAAGTAGGTCAGGCTGAGTAGGCCTGATATTAAAAGTTGCCTTGAGAACACCTGGGGCTTATTCAATGTGGGTTCTTCTTTTAAAAATAAGGAAGTTTGGCCATTTGGAAGCCCACTGGTCTAGAAGCGCATGATGCTACAGCATGGGTGATGCAAAGGCAGTCTAAGCCTGATTAGTGCTATGAATGGGAGGCCACCAGGAGCCACATCTGAGAGCAGGATATAACCATAATGTATATTTATTTTAAGAATTAGGCTATTAAAAGAATTATGAAAAAGAAGTACTTAATTTAAGCTAAAGCGAAGGTTTATTGATTAGTGCCTATGTGCCATGTACATTAATCACATTATATAACAATACCTTATAAGGCAATTGCAAGGACTACCACTTACATGAAGTCCCATGCTTTTTCCTGAACATGAATACACATAAAGTTGCCATATACCAACCAAATCAGAGCATCAGTCCATTAAGATCAGCATTGTCTACTCAAACTGGCAGCAGCACAACGGCTCTCTGGGGACTCAGATAGATGTCCTTCACATCATCTACCACCAGATCCTTTTAACTGGAGAGGCTGGGGATTGAACCTGGGACCTTCTGAGTGCAAAGCAGAAGCTTTTCCGCTCCTCCCAGCTGTTCCATATAATTCTATGTTCTGCTCTTTCACAATTATAAGTGCCCCTGCCAAAGACTTCTGTTTAGGCTGTGCTCATCTCCTGCCCTAGATCAGAATCCTGCAACAGAGAAAGCCCATTACACAGTAAGAAGGAACCAAGTGGACTTTGGCTGAATGTACTTGTTTTGTTTTGAATGTGATATTCTGCTGTGGTGACTCAGGTTTTGAATTAATTTGGAATGGCTTGGAAAATGTTTTGGCAGGGAAGTAAAAGGGGGAAACAGCGGATGTTGAGATATATTTCTAATTGTTTTTCTCTGTGACTATGAGGACTAGAAACTTTAAAAAAGACAGCTGGGATTTGCTAGATACTGAGCTAAGTCATCACTTGTACATCAAACCTGCGCAAACACAAATGTAAGTATATTAGACTTTGGTGAATAATTCTTGCTGCAAGCCTAAGATGCTTTCTCCTTAGTAGGATTGCTTCCTAAAAGTACTGCTTTAGAGAATCAGTCAGAGTAACTTGTCATGTCCATAATTACACTATAAAGGGGGTACCTAAACATGGGTCAGATGGGAACATTTACTGTAGCACATTCAGCAGAACTCTTAACCCATCCAGCATATACATGCAGCAGAATCAAGAGGCAATAGAGTGGTAGAATCCTGAGGTTATAGAATGTGCTTTGCCATTTCAGACTGCAGGAGAGGAAGTACATTTTTATATGGTTCTCCAAGTTTAAAAAACCAAAGCTGCAGTTCCCCTCAAGCAGAAACTAGCATAAGGAGAGGAATAGGCTGGGTTGGATCTTTTAGTGTTGATAACATTAGCTTTTGATTTGTAAGGAGGGGGTTTAAATGCAAGAGAATTATTAAAAATACGACTTGTTCTATAAAGGAGGATAGTTCTCTGTCCCCCAGCTCAGGATCCTATCACCTCACTTGGCTGCATACATATACCAAGTTCCCTTTGTAGCTGTCAGAGACCAGGTATCTTGCCATGGCAACTAAACCCAAGGAGGGGAGGGGGATCTCACTCTTCACACCATCTGGACAGGTCCCTTCTTTGTCACCAGCACCTGTTTTATGACATTTCTTTCCCTGCTAAGCTGCTTCCAGGCACTTCTGATGGGCCCAATAATTTTTTTGCAAGTCCTAGTTGCTCTCCGGCCTTCAGGAAACCTGATCATGATATATCCACACTTGGGTTTTTTTCAGACAAATGAATGGCAGACACACCAGTGCAAACAGGTGCAAGTTTTTAACCCTGTCTCCCCCACCACATGACAGCAATCTCTGGATGAGAACAACCACCTTTTATCCCTTTTGCATTTTGTTTCCTGGAGCTGTCCCAGGCAGAGAGAAGATGCTGGTTCAGCCCTTTGCCAGCCAATTTCATGCTGCCGTAAGAATTGCCACTGATGAGATGGTTTCAGTTATTCAGTCTTTGACTGGGGCCCAGGTGCTTGGTACGCATCCAAATGTCTTCCCTGCATCAGACCTTCATACCATTTTTCTTTCTGCGACAGCAGAAATCTATGTCCAAAATGGAACTTAATTTTTTTTTTTTACCACCTCTCAGGGTAGTGTTTGCAGGGTGGCTTCTGACAACAATCAAAAGGACAAGCAACAATAAAACAACATTCTT
Organism: Eublepharis macularius; assembly: GCF_028583425.1. Lineage (NCBI taxonomy): Eukaryota > Metazoa > Chordata > Lepidosauria > Squamata > Eublepharidae > Eublepharis > Eublepharis macularius. The sequence continues at coordinate 42,183,414 of NC_072802.1, forward strand.
AATTATTTAAAGGGCAAGATGAAGCTGGCTGTAAAATCTAAAAAGCCTCACATTTTTAAAAAATGATAAAATAATAATAAAAACCAGTAATAAAATCATAGAGGGGAAAAAACAGCAATTCAACAAAAAGAGAAACTCAGCAGAAATTCTAAAAGGAAAGAAAAGTCTCGGGCCAGTGTAGTATAGTGGTTTGTTTCAGACTGGGATAAGTGATACCCAGGCTGGAATCCTCACTCTGCTATGGAAGCTCACTGGGGTGACCTTGGGCCAGTCATACACTCACAGCCTAGCATACCTCACAGGGTAGTTGTGAGGATAAAGTGAAGGATAATGTAAGTCACTTTGGGTCCCCGTTTTGGAAAATGGAGGAGTATAAATGAAGCGAATAAATAAAGCTCAGAAAGCCTAGCGCCAGGCAAACTAACAGGGGGAGGGAGTTCTGTAATCTGGGAGCCACAACATAGAAGACTCTGCTGCTCCTTGTGTCTGTTTGCAGGAACACAAAGCGTGGCGGCACATGACAGGGGCCTTGGCGACTGATTTTAACTGTCAAGTTCATAGACAGTTCTTTGAACACTCTGGTTTCCGATGGACCTTTCTTGTGAAAGATCTGTAGACCAAAGGCAAATTCCATTATTTGATTTTTATCCCACCTTCCTCCAAAGGGTAACTTAGTTCCATCCTCAAAACCACCCTATGATATAGGTTATGCTGAGAGATAATATTTAGCCCAAGATCACCTAGCGGACTTTTAGCTGAGTGGGGAGTTGAACTTGGATCTCCTCAATTCTAGTTCAGCATGCTAAGCACTATGCCACACTGGCTGTCATGGGGAAGTTTTGGTGTGCAAGTCCCATTGAAAGGAACGGGGGCTGTATAAGAACAAATGTTCTAATTTGTTTCAACGGAGGTGCTTGTGCAGGACTTTATTGGGATTCGTGGTGAGAGACTCAGATATCGATACCTTGGATGATGAGGCAGCAGAATATGGATAGAAGGTTCAGGGAAAACCAAAGAGAAGCAGGCTGGGTTAGGTTTCTCCAGAGTGTTTGCCGGGTGCCTTTTGGAAACAGGATGCTTTGTATGGTGGCCATTTGCACTGATCCAACTGGGCTCGACTTATGTTCTGATGATAAATGCAGGCACTGTCTTGCTTATGGTGCTGACCGTAACTTCCTTTTCTGTATATGATAGTTCCATTTAAAAGGCAAATACATCTTCAAATCTACAAAGCCTAGGAATTTGGGGTGCCATTTGAACTCAAATGTGAAATTCGCAGCCTTCAGAATTTAGGAGTTGGGGGGGGGGAGGAAAGATTGTTAAAATAAAACCTTTAACTGAAATTAGAGCACTGTTTAGCGGGGCAGTGGAAGCCCACTGGTTTTCAGTGCCAATATAATTATGACTCAGGAACCTCCTTCCCTACCTTTGGCCAGCTCACAGGTCCAAGACACTGAATGAGTATTCTTGTATAATGGCTCTGTATGCTTGCTATGCATGGCAGAAGCAGAAATCCCTGTGGTTAAAATAAAAAGGATGACTCTTCCATCTGTGTTCCCAATGTGGCTATTAAGAGGTTTAAAAAACAAATAACCACAGAAAATTCTTTTTCAAATACATGGCTTTTTTTGGCAGCTTAATCTGGAATTTATCCAAGAGTGCTCTTTTTACCCTTGCTGTGAATCTTGTCCACCCCCACTGATTAAAAAAAACCCGTCCTACCCTCTTACTGAAATCCAGAGAGGCATCCTGCAGTGCGTATGACTATATAAAAGAATATAATTATGTCTAATAATAACAACAGATTTTTCATACATAATTTTATTTCAGTCGCAAAATTTGGGGTGCAGAATTCCAGGCATCAGGGTTCAGGGACTCCAACAGACTGGCAAGAAAATGATGGGTGGAACCCGTGAGCGTCTCCGAGACAAAGAAAGGCGATGATGGGTTTGAGGAAACAGACAGCATTGACAGAAAGAGAGGGAAGAGATGCGAGCGAGCGAACCTTTTAGCACAGTGTGTGACCTCATTATACCGGGAGGGTAGCGCTTGTCCTTGACAGATAAACGGAGGTGGCTCAGGCTGTCCTTTGCATACAAGACGGCAAGGGCCTTTGCATGTCATGCCTATAAAATAGATATTGTTGGAATGAATCAAACCTTCTTTTTGATGGCTTTTTTTTTTTTGCAGTATGCCTGAATTAGCCATTCAGCTGTAGATTTGCGCATCACGAGGGATTATTAGTCATCTCCTCTTGTGTTGTTACAATGCTGATGAGTCTCCGGGGTTGGGGGGGGGGAGGTCACTGAGTTCTGATGTCTTACTTTCTAATAACTCCGCATTGCTTTGGCTGAGAGAAGGAACTTGCTGGGTCAGTGGTAAGGGTAGTTGTTTTGGACCACCTTATCTAAGCCAAACTGCTCCCTTGAACTAGTGACCAGGGATTTCTATGAGGAATTGTAGCCACTGATGTGAGGCGTAATTCATTAACTTGATAGCCAGGGCAGGAGGGGGGTTGCTCTGAGGGATGGGGGTTAAAACTGGAGACATACTTTGCTCTTACACCAAGATTCATGTTGAATGTCTTTGTTGGGCTCCTGGAACAAAAAACAGGCCTCTTCCACACAGTCACGATGTGATGATGTGTTTTGCAATCTGTTGCCCATCATGCAAGGAGTACCATGAAATCCCAGTGTATCCTTCCTCCTTCCGCCAGAATGTGATTATTGCCCATTGGATGGTGATGGAAAGTGCCATTAAGCCATAGCTGACTTACAGCATCCCCTGCTGAGGGTTTCAAGGCAAGAGACGAACAGAGGAGGTTTGCCATTGCTTGCCTCTGCATAGTGACCCTGGTTTTCCTTGTTGATCTCCAGGGCTTTTTTTTCTGGGAAAAGAGGTGGTGGAACTCAGTGGGTTGCCCTCAGAGAAAATGGTCACATGGCTGGTGGCTCCGCCCCCTGATCTCCAGACAGGGGGGAGTTTAGATTTCTCTCCAGGCCGCTGAAATGTGACCATTTTCAAGAGGTTCCGGAACTCTGTTCCATCGCATTCCCACTGAAAAAAAGCCCTGGTGTTCTCCCATCCAATTACTAACCAGGCTCTGCTTAGCTTCTGAGACCTGATGAGATTAGGCTTGCCCGGGCTATCCACTGCCCTTATGCTGGTGGATAGGAGAGGATCAACACTTCATGGGATACGCCCCCCGCCCCAAGGGGTATAGAACAGTGGCTGCATCCAAGATGAAGGGACCGGCTGTTTGACCTTCTGGGAAACTTCCTGCAAGGGCTATTCCCAGGAGGGCTGCTGGAGACAGGGAGCATGCAGAACAAGCCTTAGGAGCTCTGCCAGTGCCACAGGGGCCAATCGGTTCAGGGTTCAGAGCCTTTAGCAACGACAGTGTACGGTATCCACAGAGCATTTGGCAGTGATATGGGAGCATCCCTGGAGCAGCCGGCAAGCCTGAGCTGAAAGCCCTTGCAGTGCTGGCTTGTCACCTTTCAGCTGTGTTAACTGCCACCTCTCGGCAAGAGGAGCAAAGGACGTCGCAGGCAGCCTCATGTCCTGGAGATAGATAATGGTGGGAAGAATCAGCCTGGCACAGCTTCCGACACCTGCCCCTCTACCATATTTGATGGGCACATTCTAGTCTGGTTTTCACATTCTTCTCTTCTGTAATTTGGTAAGACCATCTTGATATAAATCTGTGCAGAATGGATGGGAGACGATCCTTCCTCTGTGAAAAGGAGATTATTGTTTGTTTTGCTTGTTTCTTCTAATGGCTCTTCTGGGACATCATCCCCTGTGTGCATCATGTCTTTTATGGGATATATTAATTTTGCTACATGGGGCCAATGAGCAGAGCTCCATTTTAATTCTCGCAAATTAGCATTCACAATCACAAGTCTTTCCCCTCTCTCCTCCCCTCCCTCTCTCAGTATACATATCACGGTTATTTCATAAAGCAAAATAAATGGAAAGCAAAAGGCAAATATACTTCTCCCTCTTCAAATGACTTGAGTGATAAATGAAACCATCTTTTGTGATTTGAACATTTCACAACATGGCACTTTCATTCAACAGCACAACATTCATTTTGGAGAGAAGGAACTAAAAGGGGGAGTAAATTAACTCAATGTTTTCCATGCCTTGACTCTCCCTCCCTTTAAGGTACACTTGCAGAATGTTGGGGGGGGGGAGGGAGGAAAGCAAAAAAGGCTTCTCCTTCCCCGCAACAGGGCATTCTTAACATTTCAGTCTTAAACTGAAATGGGCTGGCCTGAGGGAGCAGCAAATATAGAGTGGAAAACACACACTCGTTTCTATCTTTTGATAGCTAGTTAAGTTGCTATGGAACATGAGGACATTAACTTTTATATTCTCCAAGGGGGAGCAGCATCCTTTTTTGCTCCTGTCCCAATAACCTTTTTGGCCTCTTGAAACAGGTTTTGCACCCAGTAGGGCCTAATCCAGCACATATGCAAATAATTCTGCCTTCCATTTTAAAAAAACATCACACTACAAAGTAGAGGCTTCGCCATAATGCCCTGAACACACACACACACACACACACACACCCAAACCCCTGAACTGAATATCGAACCTGATGAGCAGTTCTGGGGGAACTGGAAAGTCTGTTATTTGTGATTGGTCCTAATTTTAAAATATCCAGAGGAGTTAGCCATGTTAGTCTGTAGTTGCAAAATAGTAGAGTCCAGTAGCACCTTTAAGACTAACCAACTTAGTTGTAGCATAAGCTTTCGAGAACCACAGCTCTCTTCGTCAAAAAACATCCCTATTATAAGGTTACTTCTTGGAATGTTTGTGACGTTCAACCTGGCTATCTACAATCTTCGTGTTTGGTGGAGCGAGAAGGGCCAGGATCAGTTCCAAGAGCCATAAGCAGGTGCATTTAACCAACCCCCCCCCCCCAAACAGGGGCATCAAGCTCTAGAATCGAATCCCGCCCACGGCCAGGGAGGAGGTTTCAACGCGGGGGAAGGGGAGCGCCTTTATCTGCAGTGAGAAGAGGGGCAGAAATTGGGGAGGGGGGTCATAAAGGATGAAAGAATGGGCTGGGTTGGGGGAGTTCCCAAAAGTAGGGGAAATGCGCAGGGCTTGTAGGAAAGATGCCGAGGGGACGGTCAGATCTCGGCGAACGTATGCCAAACGTGGGCTTAGCAATGCGTTTCCTGGAAGGCCAGCCCCAAGTCGCTTGGGGCGCGCATCGCGGTCCCGGCGTCCTCCCTAGGCGGTTTGGACAGAAGCGCGGAGGAGGTGCCTAGCCAAGGACAAAGGCTTGCGCGGGAGAGGCCGGTCCTTGGGCGGGGACTACAGCCGTCGAGGGGCGGGCCGGAGGCGGGCCGCCGAGCCGCAGCGGGCGGGCTGAGGAGACGAGCGCCAGCCAGGCCGGAGGAGCCGCTCGCTTGCGGACGCGTCTGTTCTCCGCTGCGCTCGGGCCGGGCGCCCTGGCTGATCCTCGGCGAGGTGCTGCACTGGGGGCGGCCAGGCATGGGGGAGGTGGCGGCAGCGGCGGCGGCGGGGGCCAGGCGGTGAGTGGCGAGCGGCGGGGGCCGGCATGCGCCCGCCGTCGCCCGCGCCATGGAGGAGCGCTGGCACAAGGTGCTGGTGGCGCTGGTGATGCTGCTGCTCTTCGGCGGGCTGGTGCTGCAGTACGTGTGCCCAGGCAGCGAGTGCCAGCTGCGGCAGCGCCTGCAGGCGGCCAGGGCGCTGGGCGGCGGCTCCTCGTCGGCGCGCCGGCAGGCCGACCCGTACCGGGCCGAGGACGAGAGCCCGCCGCGCTTCGTGCCGCGCCTCAACTTCTCGGCGGCGGACTTGCTGCGCCGCGTGGACTTCAACATCAAGGGCGACGACTTGATCGTCTTCCTGCACATTCAGAAGACGGGCGGCACCACCTTCGGGCGCCACCTGGTGCGCAACATCCAGCTGGAGCAGCCGTGCGAGTGTAAAGCCGGGCAGAAGAAGTGCACCTGCCACCGGCCCGGGAAGCAGGAGACCTGGCTCTTCTCGCGCTTCTCCACCGGCTGGAGCTGCGGATTGCACGCCGACTGGACCGAGCTCACCAACTGCGTGCCGGCCGTGGTGGACAGCAAGAAGGACGCCAAGTTGCGCCCCACCAGGTGAGGCGGCCTCCCCTTCCGTTCCGAGCCAGAAGAAACAGCCCTTGGGCTCGGTAGGGCTGGCTCCCGAGTAAAACGTGGGTAGGGATCGGTAGGCAAAAGTGTAGGGTTGGGACCTCGCTCCCACCCCCTTTTTGGGAACAGTTGGTTTCACGTGAGGGCTGCACTCCTAAAACACAAAGCCCGTTCAGTTTTACTTATGAGTAAACAGGTTTGGTATTGGAGTTTGAAAGGTGTTCAGGTTATGGCTGTACTTGCTAAAATCTAGCCGTTCTATCGGCTTAATGTAATCAAAATCCTGGAAGTCACCTTCATGAAATGGGTTTAAAAGGGTTAATCCTTACTTGAGATCACCTTTGGTTCCTAATCCAAAATCTGTGCCTGTGTATTCTCTCCGCCCCCCCCCCGCCCCCCAATTTTCACTTAATGTTCTAAAGAACGTAACAAAAGACTATTTCTGAACACGCTGCACTTTTAAGGCATTTGTTCCTTCTGGAAATTTTGATGTGGCTCTTTCTTGCTTCTTCTACTCAAGCTGCCTCTTACCCTTTCAGCTTGCTGAATCCAGCCAGTTTGGACTGGGGCTCATTAAAAGGCTCCTGGTCCCTCCCCTGCTCCCTCTTTTTGGCAACCCCATAGTTGCTCAGTGCTATTAAAGGAATGTGTATTTTTGTGCATTACATCGCATAGGTAAAGTCTACTTCTCCCAAAGGTGCAAACTTCATTTGCCTTTTAGCTAGCATAGAGAGTGAGCTGAAAATGAAAAACCAAATAAATACAACGGGTTGGCTGCTGCCTGTTCCCTCTGCCTCTTCCCTGTGTGCACAAGGAGGCAGAGAGCTCCAAGTCCCAGGCAGCTCGGAGGTTCTGGAAATGTTTTGGCCATCCTTATCACTGGCGACGTTCTGATTTCTCCAATATTTCTTTCCAGCAAGACTTCAGAATGTTTTCTTACTGCAGACAATGGCCAAAGTACATACTTGGGCTTGCTACAAAGAACCACTAAAATCTTGCTTGAAAATGGAAAGCTTTGGCCATCTCTTTATAGTGGATGCTGCCCCACACTAGGATGGTTAAGTTCTGAGCAATCTCCTACTTCAGGGCCATACTGACTGGGTAGTGTTTGAAGTCACTTGTCCCCCTGGAAGGCCCATTTTCTTTCTGCCCCATTGATGCTGGCTGTTATTGGGAAGAGTGGACTCTGCTGACATGCAACCTCATGTGTTGGTTTAAAAGTTCCTCCCTTGTGCACCTGGGATTGTATTATTTTTTTGTCCCTACTAAGTTTATATTTGTGGGAACAGCATGTGTGGAGGCTCCTATTCTTAGAAGGGGGAAGAGAGATGCTGTGCTGTGGAAGAAGCAAACTTAATTTCTGAGAGAGTGTATGAAACTCATTCCTTACTGATTTTCCCCATTTTGGCTTCACTTGCCCTCCTGACACTGTCTTCCTTTGCTAAGCTGGCCCATTTGCAAATACTCAGCTGGGAAAGCATGGTGGGTTTGAGCTTGCTCTTTGTAATAATTCCAGCCCCTCTTTGTCTCAGAATTTGTAACAACGGCTTTGCTGTGGTATGGTGCTGCAGAAACACAGCTCCTATGTAGCATACAAAAGAGCAATTTTTTTCGACAGCTAAATGCAGTTATTGTCCAGCTATCCAATTTTACAGACTGATGGTGTCAATGTTCCTGAAAGGCAGAAACTCTTTCCTCCCCATCTTCTCCACTCATTTCCTTCCTCCAGGATCTGCCCTCAGTCATTTAGCTTTCTTTCTTTTTCTTTGTCCTGGAAGGTCCATGGAGATGGAGCCTGTGTCCTTCTGCATTACAGAGATTAGTCACCAGTATGAAAGATGTTCTGTTGTTGTCTGGAAACCCGTTTTGGCAACAGTGAGATAATGCACCAGGAGGTATTTCTGGGTTGCCTTTTAGACCGATGTGATGTGTTAAATGCATTGAGCTAGCAAGTGCAGCATGTACAGATCACCTGTGAACCTAGAAAGCACCCAGTCCGCAAATGCTCAAAGAATGAGCTGTGTGTGAATTTGAGCCATCTGTATGCCGAGCTTCTTTTCTTCGGGGAGAAAGGGAGGGGGCGACAGCACCAAAGATGAAGTAAACACCCATCATAAGTATGTATGTGGAACAAAGAACCTTGAGAGCAGTTTGGTTCATCTTGAGCAGTGAACATTGGAACAAAGCCGGTGGCTTGCTCAAGTCGTATGTCTTGCAAACACTTTTCATTGTGCCAGTGTATAGAATTCCTGAAGTTTGTGGGTAAATCCAAGAGCAGTTATCAGGCCAGGTAGTTTCTTAGAATGTGTCTTGATTTTTCTCTCCCATACAAATAGGCGCTGATATTTTTGACAGTCCTGCTTCAGTTGCTAACTGGAAGGGTGAAAATTTGTCCCATTGTGATTTTATTTCCACTGTTTTCTGTGCAAATGATTTAGATTGGTTATCGGATGAATTTGCAGCATTTGACAATAATTAAAACCACGCAGGCACACTTCAACACTGTATGTAATTTGGGGGGGGGGAGTTGGGGTGTGTGTTTTTTTACAGTGTGCCACAGATTTGGCCTACACAAAATCTTTCCTGTAAAAAAGCTTGGTGACCTCTCATTCTGGGTTCATCTTTAATAGTTGGATTTTGGAATAAGTTTGTCATTTTCTAATGTTTCGTTTGCTGGATCTGAGTGATTTTGCAGTCTTAAAAAAATAATGGGGGTAAGAATATGGAGGAATCTATCTGTTCCATATGGTGACTTGGGTACTTTAGAAGAAACTATTGTTGTGTGTATTTTCTATATTTAGGGCACAAGTTGTGCAATCTGTAGTGGTTGTAAGAGGAGTGGGAACTGTCTGCGACTCTGTGTGTGTTCCGTAAGAAGCCAAACTGTACTTCTGCGGCACACATACAGCCTCTGTACCTGAGTGTTTATTAAATTCCACACTATCTAGACCATCAGGCCTGAGCACAGATTTACTTGAGACCAAAGGCAGTCGAGCCTTTCTAGAATTTCTTTTTCCCTTGGTAAACACCACACTGCCATCTACGGAGAAGGCTTAGCGTCATTATCTTCTGCTTTCTGAGAGAAGAGCATGGCCCGATGGTGTTTTCTCTGTCTTTGTCCTTCCATGTGCTCTTTGTAAATTCTTTCTTTCCTTGGAGGCTGCTTTCAGTGGCAAAGCCTTAAGAAAGCAAGGCCTAACGGAGCTGGTTGAGACTTCTCAATCTTTTGCCCTGGTGGAATGCATAGGCAGGAATTGTATGGCTGAATAGATTGCAGTTTAGTGAATGCTCCTCTCCCCCTGTCTAAAAAGCAGGTGAACCAAAGAGAGAGCAGGATGAGCAAAACTTTCTCTCAAATATGAGTTGTTTTTTCATTTGTCAAATCTTTGTGTTGGTACGAAAATACAGGAGTGAGTGTTGTAATTGAAAAAGAGAATCGCTGCTAAACTATATTCTGGCCAAGGGTGTGTCTTAAAGGTATGTGACGCAGCTGAAGTTAAATGGGTCTGGTTAATGCCTGGGTGGGAAACCTCCTGGAGACCGCCCCCCCCCATGTGTGCCGCCTTGAACTTTACAAAGGAAGGAATGCAGAATAAGAATATAATTAAGTAAACGTTCCTGAGGAAAGCCAACAACACACTGTTGGTACAAACTGATGAAAGCCAACATCAGTTTGTACCAACAGTGTCCAGCTCACAACTTCTGTCCTCAACCGCTGTGCTGTGCTGCAAAGTATATCTGCATCATGGAGGCTGGAATACAGCTTGTGGGGAGTAACTGACTCCAGGCAACAAGGGAGAGGATTTTTTTTGCAGGCTAAAAGTGAAGTAGATTCTTGTTAGCAGTCGGCATGCCATAAGTTAATAACTTTGGGATATCTGTTAATAGGTGGGCTGTGAAATGATCTGGCAACTAATTGCGGTTGAGATGTTTGGTTCAGTTGTGTGTTGTGGCTTACGGTGCTCAATTGGGTTACTCTGCTGAACTTGGCAGGAGTTTTGTGCCCCTTTCAAAGTCTTTATTTAAAACAACAAGTTTTACTACTTTTAATAAAGTAATTGTACAGCCTGCCTAATAACTATGGTGAGAATTCCCAAAACGCTGTCTTGACTAGCAATTATTGAGATTGCTACTTGCAGATGCTAAAAAAAGGAAAGTTGGAGTGTGAACATCGGTTCTTTCCACTCCTCCTCACACCTGTTAGATGAACTTATGTTCCTTTTCTTTGTGCTGTCAGTATCAGAGCAGCTGGTGAAGGGATTAGCCAAAGTTCTTTGCATTGGGACCAGCAGAGATGCAACACTTACTGTGCGTGGAGTCTTCCTGCAAGCTTATGCCTGCTGCCCAAATGGGCTTGTGGGTATGAAACTTGCATTCTCCTGCTGTCCCTTCAGTTTTGTAGTGGGCTAAAATAGATGGATGATTGCCAGTTCCATTCTTGGCCTTTCTTTGGCCTCAGTGGGACTCACTTACCATACATGTGTGGTGTAGTGATTAGAATATCAGAGTATGATCTGGTAGACCCAGGTTCAAATCCCTTCTCTGTCATGGAATCTCCTTGGGTGACGTAGGGCCAGTCATACACTCTCAGCCTAACCTACCTCACAGGGTTGTTGTGAGGATAAAATGGAGGAGAGGAGGAAAACAATGCAGTTAGGAGGGGTAAGGGAAGAGTTTACTTAAAGCTTAGTGTATTTCGTTGGCCTGAGTGTTTTGCCTGGATGTCAGGAAACTTATGTTCATTTTGTGTTCAGTTATGAAGCTCACTGAGTGAGTGGCTGGGTGGAAACCATTAATTGCTTTTCAGGATCTTCTGCCTCATGAGGCTGAGGTGTAGTGAAACACATTGAGCTACTAATGCTGCAGTCTGAGCAAATAACATGCTTGAAAATCAAGTTTACCCAACTTGCAATGCCTGTTTTCTCTTGCATTGAGCTCCCCCACCCCTGTGTTCTCACACCGATGACTTGTTTGTAATATAAAACGGGCAATATTTCGAGTGTATTTGCATCTGTGCAGTTGGCAGTCTTTATTACACAGGCAACTGGCCAGTAACTGCTGTTGTCACCTAGGCACAATTTATTGGTTTGCTGGAATTGGTGGGTTTTTTTGGATTAAGTTGAGAAAGTGTGAAAACTACATCTGCCCTAACAGGGAGTCCAGATGGAGAAGAGTAACTTTCAAGATAAGATACGTATGCCCAGTTGGAGGATATACTCTGGTTAAAGAACTACCTGCCTCCCTTTAGAAACAGAAGGTTTGGGGGGGGGGGGAACTGGTGAAGAGGATGATAGGTGTGTGCGAGAGTGCATTGATATTTTGTGAGCATTCCAGTGAACACTCGCTGGATCTCGCAGTGGCCTTCAAGACTTGTGACTGGTATCCTATTGAGTTGCCTCAATTGACTAAGGGGCACCATATTACAGTGGTTTGAAACCTATCTGAGTGATCGGTCTCTGAAGGAGATGTTGGGGGACTCCTGCTCTGCCCCTTGGCTGTTGGTGTGTGGAGTCCTGCAGGGCTTGATCTTATCCCCCATGCTATTTAATATTTACATGAAGCCCGTGGGAGACACCATCAGGAGTTTTAGGCTACAGTGTCACCAATAAGCAGGTGATACCCAGCTCTGCCTTTCTTTTCCGTCTAATTCCAAGGATGCTGTTGATGTTCTGGACCAGTGTGTGAAGGTGGTAATGGGCTGGATGAAGATGAACAAGCTGAAGCTTAATCCTGACAAGACAGAGGCTCTGTGGGTTAGTAGAGAGGCTGAGCAGCAATGTAAGATCACTCCGGTTTTGGGTGGGGTTACACTCCCCTTGAAAATAAGAGTTGCAGCTTGGGAGTACGGCTTGACACAGTGGTCACCTTAGGAAACTAGGTGGCTGCAGTGTCTCGGTCTGTATCTGCTCAACTTTGGCTGATGCGTTAGCTTCACTCATTCCTGGTACGGCCAGATCCAGCCACATGCCTTAGTTTCATCTAGACGGGGCTATTGCCGTGTGTTCTCCTGGAGGTTACTCTTGAAGAGCATTTGGAAGCGGCACTTAGTGCAAAATGCTGCAGCCAGACTGCTGGGTGGAGCCAACTGCCACCTGCCCCCCTCCTGCCAGGAGACTGTGGGTACCTGGCAACCCTAGTTGGGAATCTGCTGTGCTTGGTTGACTGGCGTAGAGCACCACCAGCATGTGACCCTGATACTACAGCAACTACACTGGCTGCCAATATGCTCCTGAGCCCAGTTCTCAAGGTGTTGGTTCTGTCCTTCAGAGCCCTACATGGCTTGGAACCAGGGTATTTGAAGGACCATCTTCTCTCATATGTTCCTCCCTGGGAGTTGAGATCACAGGGAGAGGCCCTCCTGAGTCCCATCAACCAAGGAAGCTTAGTTGGCGGGTGGTACACAAGAGGCAGCTTTTTCAGCGGTATCATGTGTTGTGTGCATATGTGTAATGCTTAGTTGGATTGAATCTTTACATGGTAAAATGTTTGGGAATAGAGTTCCTAGGTGCCCGCCAGTGGCGGGCAAACTCATGGCAGTTTGCCCTGGCGCCCACCAATCGCTGGTGATCAGCGGGCAGTGGCGTGCCACCTGGAAATTGCTTGCCGCTGGCAAGCAACCTGGACAAGCGCAGTGGGTGTGCTCCCGGCAGGGCATGAAGATGTCACTTCCGGAGTGATGCCGTTGTGCTGGCTGGGGGAGTGCTCCATGCAAAGTGTGGGAGCATTTCCACAGCCAGCACAATGACATCACTTCTGGAAGTGATGCCATTGTGCCAAGGCCAGGAGCACATGTGCACTTTGTATTTAAACTAAAAGCTTACTGAGGGTAACACCTGCCCCCCTCCTGCCAGGAGACTGTGGGTACCTGGCAACCCTAGTTGGGAATTTGGCATAGAGCACCACCAGCCGCATCAATCTGGCATCTTATGCTGGCAGAATTTGAACCTGAGTGTGCTTGTCTGCACTGCACCTTTAAAATGATTTGATGGCCATTTATGCACTCTAGAGGAATGCTTGGAACTGTGGATAGTCTCTGTTGGAGAATTCTCCGCATCTTGCTGAACTACAGTTCCTAGCATACTCTGACCGAAGCCCTGATGACTGTGTTAGAATAAAATTGGTATAAATTTGCAGTTTAGGCCACATGATGAATGTGTGGCAGAGGTGGGCTTGAATCCTGGTTTCCCATCCAGTCCTCTGTCTTTGGATCTCAAGGACCTGCTTGTTTCTTCCTTGGGGCAGCTACCTGACTGTTGCCTCCAAGTAGGTGTTGGCCTTGAAAGTTTAGGTGTCAACCTTAGCTTGTATTTCTTGGCACACTTAGTGCTATTGCTGGGGTAACGTGTCTATCTCTCTGTAGAATTAAGGGTGAATTTGCAGTATATTCCAATCCTTCATGATCTCCTGAACTCTTTTTCTCTGACAGTAGCGAAGGGATATGGAAGCATAATAGCTTTTAAAAGCTACTTCAGTTGTCACAGGCATTTTCTCATTCCTGCGGTAGATGTCATTTTAATGGACCTCTTTCATCGATAACACACATGAGCCCTATGGGGGTGTGTGCATATGATTCAGGGGGCTGAGGAGGGGGAGAGACAGAAGATTTGAGACAACAATAGAGAAGACAAACTAGCAGTGGCCAGGAAATATGTTTTTGCAGGGATGTTACAAGCTTTCAATTTGAAAATATGTTGCAGATGCTGCTAGAAAGCAGGGCTGGCTTGACCACACAGGGAATTCAAACAATGGAATGTGTCGGAAAAGCAGTGAAGTAGTGTATTACAATGGCCCCCCATGTTATTGCGCCTGCAGGCACTTCTGGCATTTGTTGGAAATGTAGTGGGTGCCATCACAGAATGGCTGCTTTTGGGAACGATGATGATGACGATGATGATGACGACAACATTTGTTTTATATACTGTCCTTCAGGATGACTTAACACCCACTCAGAGTGGTTTACAAAGTATCCCCACAACAAAACACCCTGTGAGGTGTGTGGGGCTAAGAGAGCTCTGGGAGAGCTGTGACTGACCCAAGGTCACCCAGCTGGCTTCAAGTGGAGAAGTGGGGAATCAAACACGGCTCTCCAGATTACAGTCCCGCGCTCTTAACCACTACACCAAACTGGCTCTTAACTGCCATGGATAGTGGGTGGTACCCCAGAATGGCTGCCATGCTACTCCACCCAGTGTTGGTTGCTTAAATAAAATGTCAATAACATGAAAATGAACTGAACCCTAAAATTTTCTAAGAATTTTTGGGACAATTAGCGTACTAATATTTATTCAATTGAAGTAAATTATGGCAGGTGGTTTAATTACCATTTAGAATTCTTTGTGGGACTGTAGACTCTTTGATAGAGGAATCCAGTACTGAGGGTCCTTTTGTCTGGGAGCCCGTGGATTTTATTTGGTATGTGTATTTAGTTATTCTGGATTTGCGAGGCGCTAAGAGGGTGGGGTGGATTTCCCTGGCCAAGTCTTTGGGAGCACAAATCCTCTTACTGCATCCTCTAATTATCTGGCTTTTCTCATTTTTTCTTTCATTTCCTGTGCTGAGATTCATTACTTCTCTTCCTTTCTGCTGATGGTGGTTCTTTTGTTGTGAAAAAGTCATTTTGAGCAACCACACACCCCTAGAGTAGACTAAAAGAGTCAAACAGTGAGCTTAGATATAGATCTGGGATTCCCTACAAATCTGGTGGAGTTTGCTTGAAAAGTGCCACCCCAGCTCCCTGGATTCTCAGCTCTGTCTTAACCTGACCAGAGAATGTTACTTTTTGGGATCCCAGAGTTTTCGGGATCCCAGAAACCTGGATCTGAATTTCCTGGGCTTTTTTTGGTGCACACCCCTACTTAGATGCCCATTAGCCTCTCAACAGCAGTTACTGGCCAGATTTTATAGAAGATGGTTAGTGCTCGGCTCTACCCCCCTCCCTGTTACCACCATTGGAACCTCTCCACCATCCTATTGCCTTGAACATATCTTTGGGCCAAACTACAAGTGACGAATGACACAGGTTGGATAGTTGTCAGCTTCCCTCAAGTTTTGATGGGAAATGTAGGCAGCTTGGTGGAATGTTGGACAAGTGACAGTTGAAAAGTCCATTGGACAGCAGTCAGAGAGGCAAGCTGCAAGACCAGGATGCCTACATTTCCCATCAAAACTTGAGGGAAGCTGACAAGTGTCCAATCTGTGCCTTTTGTCACTTGTAGCTTGGCCCTCAGAGTGTTATGAATAGTGTTGGGTCGGTGTTAAGGACAGAGATTCAAGAGAGAAACAGAGACAGAGAAAGGAAGAAATGTGAAAAGTGACAGGAATGAGTAGAAAAGGAGGAATGTTAAGGAGGACAAAAAAAGAAGGGAACTTAAAAGTGGATAAGGAAGAAGTGTGAAAGGGGTTGGGAAGCAGGGTAGCAAGTGGGTGTCAGGAATCAGATACACATCAAAGGATTCTGGATTGTGGATCACGGTCCTGAGAACTGTGGCTTCTGGATATCTTTCAGCATCATTGAAGATCCTGGCCCTTCTCTTGGGGTGCTAAACTCTGATCCAGAAATTGTTTGTGAATATTGGCCCAGAGATTTCAATATGCAAAGTACTTACAAGTGTTTGGGGGCAGGAGTAAGAATAAGTATCTTAGTTTTGCTTTTTCTTCCCACTTGTGCACACATCCTTTTAAGAGTTCAGGTAATAGACGGAGCCAGTCAAATGTGGCTGCTTTTGGTATCTGTATGAGATGCTGCTGTTGTATGTCCTAAAGAGTCTCAGTGAGAAAGGCGGACTATAAATGATATAAATAAAGAGATGGGTGGCATTAGCTTTACTTGGTATCTTCTGGATCGGCTGAATGTTTTGGTTGTCTGAATTTGGTGAGCTACAGATAATTCCATTGTTCTTGTTGGGTTCCTAGAGCTGTTGGATTATTCTTCTCAATCTGCTAATTTAATATATGCACACAAGTGTTGGGTTTCATAGTAGAGATGGAGAGGTCAAGCCATCTTGCTGCCTTAGGGAAAAAATATTGCCCTCTTGAGGTGTGCTTATGCCATTATATCTGCAGAGGCCAGGAATCCTGTTTCCTATCTTGACAATTCTCCCATTTTGCAGTCTCTTACCACACAAGATAATAGAGGGAGAAGGAAGAGGCTATAACAGGAAAAAGACACTCTGGGAGGAAAGAGGTACCATGGGGCAGGGGCAGGAAGTAATTATGCCTTGAGAGGAAATCCTCTCCCTGCACCTCCCTAGCCACCTGTGTTTTGGTTTGGTTCTGACAATAGGCTAAGACCTCTTTTTCTTAATAAACTTTTAAAAAAAGTAATCTTAAAAAAGGATGTACATGCACAGATATAAAATAGCACACATTCAAACTTGCAGCGATACAAGTGAGTCTCACAGGTACAGGCAATCTAAGCATATGTTGGATTGTGGCCACATTTTCTCCTTGTCCAAACTCTGATTGCAGAATTAATTATTTAGCCGTGCATACGAAAGCAGCTTTGCGGTGGTTGTGAAAGCTGTGAACAGTTTGATATCCACATAGAGGAACAGCATTGCTTTGTGGGGAAATATATCACTGGAATTTGCTGGCTGCACCCAGCTAGCACAAATTATTCATTATGTGCCATTTCATCCAATCTGTCATTCGTGCCAGTCCTTATTTAGGAGTAGATGGGTTTCCACGCATAAGCAAAGCTTTCCAGTGCTCAGTTAAAGCAGTTTTTCTGTACATCAAGCAGCATTCTTTTTCCCTTTCTGGGATATTATAAATTTTAAAATGATGCTATAAACGATTGCTTGCAATGATACTGAAATACATCTAAGCTGTAGGGGAGATTCATATTTATAACTTGCGATCTGTTCTGAACTTGGCAGTGTGTTTATATTAAAGTATCAAATATCCTGCAAAGTTGGGAGAATAATGGGTAGAAATATATAAATTTAACAGATAGGTGATGTTTGGTTTCACTATCCAGGATTCAATCCTGCCACGTATTAACAGAGGTTAACTTGCCTCTCATTTATGTAAATCAGAATAGTTAAATTGTGTGTTTTTTCCCACTGTTGTAAATGTCTGCGAGGAGAAGGAGGAAGAGGTATTAGTAGACTTGATTGCTTTTTAAATTTGACTACCAGAGATGCTCCAGCATGCCGAAGAGAATTGCTCAGTTTCTAGCGAACAGCACAGCGCCTAATGAATCACTTCAATGTACTTTTCCTGAAAGAAAGCAGAGCAATTTAAATGCGCAAGGCATTGATTTACATCAAATGGATTAGGCCTCAGTGTGCCATCCCTTGCATTAATCCTAGTTTCTCCAGCAACTGTAATAATAAAGACAGTCCTTCGCACGGCATCTGCACAAATTAAGTCATGTAGATTACTGCAGCTTTACATGAAAATGGCCAAGTTAATGTGCTGTGGAGAGGGCTCCTTCTAGGGATGGAACTTTTTGAAGTGGAGGGTGAGTATGTTTTTTGCAGCCTTCGTGCAAGTGGGACTGGATAGTGGAAATAAAACATGGAAACTGGAGAATCCCAGGTTTTACTGCTTTAATAAAATAAACTTTTATCCCATGTGGCCTGGGCTCAAGAATACAAATAAGCAACTAGCAGCCAAGGAGCTCAGCCTGGCCCTTAGGGACTTCCCAAGGACATGGTTCTGCCTCTGTTCCCCACCCCCTTTCCTAAGGATTTCTTCCCCACTCGAACATCTTTCTCTTATGCAAGCCAAGAAACACTCAGGACTTGTGGAGGTTGCCAGAGTTATCCTTTAATGCGTATCACAGGTGACTCCCTGAATAAAATGGAGGCGAGGAGAACGATGTAAGCTGCTTTGGGTCCCCACAGGGGAGAAAGGAGGGGTATAAATGAAATAAACATAAATAAGCGTGAAAGCCAACAGGCAGTCAAATGGCCATGAGCTCAGCTGTGCTGAAGCCTCCTGTGGCTGTTTCAGCCCCTTCCTTGATGGAAAAACCACTTTCTGCGGGCCTGAGCACTTCTGGAAGTGAGTCAGTAAATGCAGCCAGTGTTGTTTCCATTTCCTGGCCCTTTCGAGATTCAAAAGATGGCCCCATTGGAAAAAAAATGGCTGACCAGTTCTTTGGAGATGGGTTTCATAAATGTTTGCAGGATCATAGTGGGATTTATAAGTGTTTACAGATGTTCTCTTGTTACGTGAGGTAATGTCTGTGGTAAAAAAAAAAAAACCCTTCAGGCCCTTGTTTTTACCACAAGAATGAGAGATTTATTCAGCTGGTCATAGTCTTAAGCGGCTTGAACCAGCCGCTTAAGTTGACCTCTCCCAGCTCATCGGCTCATTTCTTTTCACCAAACAGGGTTTACTGTATGCAGTCACTAGCCAACCATTAATAGAATTGTAATCTGACGGCTGGCTATCAGACTCTGTAAGGAAAAAACCCCCAGAAACCTTAAATAGGCAGGATTTCTCTGCTTCCCCCATATTCCTGGCTAAACATGATCCCAAAGCAGGGGGCTTCCAAAGCAGAGACCAGACAACTCTAATTTCAGAAAATTGAAAGTTTACGAATACTTAATCTATGGACACAACAAATATAAATATACAATTGAACAGCAAAAGATTACAACATCTGAGCAAGGAGAAGGTCAAAAAGGTATACCCCTATTTCTTTCTTATTTTTATTTATTTATTTATGTCATTTGTAGTCTGCCTTTCTCACTGAGACTCAAGGCGGATCACAGTGTGAGATATGTATGCCATTAAAGGTATTTGAATTGAATTGAATTGACAGTGTGAGATTAGTGCTGTCAGTATCAAGGACAATTTCATAAACAATGCCATAGGGTAAATAAACACAAGTTTACAAAGACATAACATTAGCAAGAATCCAAAGCAGAGTTGAAGAAATGCTGAAACAGAACATAAGCAATTCTAGGGCTGATATAGGAACACATATTCAAAGAAACAGATAGTATGTAAGGCAACGTACTGGTGAAATCTATGAGTGAAGTCTATGGTCCCTAACTCATTAGCAGAGCAACTGAGACCCCTCCCTACAATACAAAAGCCTTTTTGAATAATTTGGTTTTGCATCATTGCAGAAAGCTAGAAGAGCGGGGGCTCTCCTGACCTTAGGCTGCCTGTTCCACAGGGAAGGGGCCATCACAGAGAAAGCCCGTGTGCAGGCTGCTGTTGATTTCACCCATGTGCAGGATGGCACCTGCAGGAGACCCTGTTCAGATGAGCGAAGTTACTGTAAAGGAACATAGGGAGGGAGGCGGTCTCATAGGTATGCCGGGCCAAGGCCGTGAAGAGCGTTGTATGTGATAACCAATACCTTGAACTGAACACGGTAACTGATAGGTAGCCAATGGAGTGACTGCAGAATGGGGATGATGTTCATGCTCCTACTTGCTCCTGATAACAGTCTGGCCTATCTTATCTAAAGAGACAGGCAGAAATAAAAGTTTCAGGTTAGTTGTTTGCAGGGCTTTTTTTCAGCAGGAATGTTGTGGAATGGAGTTCCGGCACCTCTTGAAAATGGTCACATGGCTGGTGGCCCTGCCCCCTGCTCTCTAGACAGAGGGGAGTTTCGATTGCCCTCCGCGCTGCTGGGGCTATTTAAACTTTAAAAAATGTCCCCCTTGTTCCAGCTGACCCAGCGTGATGTCATTGTGCAGTCCTGGGAGCATGCGCGCACTTTGCGCACATGCTTGTGGTACCAGGGGTACTACCTCCCGCCAAGAGGTGCCCCCTGTGCTGGCAACCCACTGCGTTCCACCACCTCTTTTCCCAGAAAAAAAGCCCTGGTTGTTTGCGTCAGTTTACCATGTGGCTGGTCACTTCTTTTCAGACCTTTGTGTGTGAAAGTGTGCCTGCTCTTTAAGAATAACTTCCCCCAATGTCTCTCAAAGAATGGATGCCTCCCTTCTACCCAACAGCCTCCTTGTCAAAATGCTTAAGTCAGGGAAAGGAAAGGCTGTAGCTTTATTGCCCACTTCTTCAGCTTGTCTTTTGCCCAGACTGTTTGTCAAGACAGTTTGAGCTTAACCCCTGAGCATTCACAGAGAATAAAT
This sequence comes from Eublepharis macularius, assembly GCF_028583425.1. Classification (NCBI taxonomy): domain Eukaryota; kingdom Metazoa; phylum Chordata; class Lepidosauria; order Squamata; family Eublepharidae; genus Eublepharis; species Eublepharis macularius. The sequence continues at coordinate 42,203,629 of NC_072802.1, forward strand.
CCAACATTCACAAAGGAAAGTAAAAAAAAAAATTCTTACATAGACACCTAGGTTGAAATGTCCTTATACATCACAATGGCCAGGCTATAACAAGTAGGTAGGAGTATTAAATGACAAGCAAATAATAACAGTATATCAGTCTTCTAGACACATTAGTGCCTACCCCACTCAGAGCAGTGAAACAAGTCAGTATTATCCCCACAGTATAGCTGGGGGGCTGGGGCTGAGAGGAGTGGCTTACCCAAGGCCACCAACTGAGCTCATGGCATTAGTGGGATTTGAACCAGCAGAGTGCTATTTGTAGACCAACCACTTAACCGCTATGCTACAGCACCAGCAGTGATATTAGAGTGCTGAGACTTGAAGCTTTTAAAAATTTCTTTTGGACTTAGGAACATTTGGGGGGGGATGCATACTATTTTTTCTCTTATGCTTAATGTTTCCTGGGTTGATGTGTCCAAAGTAGCCAGAATAAAGCAAGATCCAGAAGAATTAGCTGTGTTAGTCTGTAGTTGCAAAATAGTAAAGAGTCCAGTAGCACCTTTACGACTAACCAACTTTATTATAGCATATGCTTTTGAGAACCACACCTCTCTTCGTCTGATGCATCAGATGAATAGAGCTGTGGTTCTCGAAAGCTTTTCCTTAGATTTCTTCCCACTCCTTTCACAGCATACAGTTTTTCTTTCCAATCGTCATCAATAAATGACATTTTTATCTTGGCATTTTCGTATGTACGTCTGCCCATAAGTGTATTTGTGCGTGAATTAGCTCACATTTTAAAAGTACTTGTTTTCTCTCTCTTTTTCCTGAATCTTGCCAAGCTCTATCTCTTCTTCCAAAAGGAGTCAGTGTAAAGTATCCAAATTTGTATGGTATTTGTGTATCTTCATTCAGTATGTAGTTGCTTGGATCGGGGGCAGGGGGGGCACTTATGCAGAGCTGTGAAAAACCAGTAATGGGCCAATTAGAGATTTAAATATCCATTGGCATGAGACTTGGAGCATACCACCTTTCTGGCTTTTGGCATCTTTCCTTTTGCAAACTACTTAATATAAGAAAGTTTTTATGAACTCTGAATTGACAGTTGATTTCAAGGTTTTGGTGGTGGGTTGTGGTTTTTTTTTTTTGCATTTGATATTTCTGGAAGTTCAACTGACTTGCATAATGTGGGTGTAAAACTTGTGTGCTTGCATAAACTAGCTACGTACCTGTCTAACGGGTTGTAATTTAGAGCTCTACAAGGCTCTAGTGAATGCAAGAAGCTCCACGTGCCCCGTACTTTTCTATACTGATCAAGAACATCAAGAAAAGTGTGGCTTGATCAGACCAGTGGTCTATCTAGTCTAGCATTCTGTTTCACACAGCGATCAACCAGCTGCCTTGGAGGGTCAACAAAGAGGGCATAGAGGTGAAGTCTTTCCCCAGTGATGCCTCCTAGCACTGGTATTCAGAGATGTGCTGCCTCTATATGGAAACTCCCTTCAGTCTCCATGGCTAGTATCAAGGCAAGATGTGCTTAGGCTCAGCGTAAATGAACTAAAAGGATAATGAGCTAAAAGGGCAATCAGACCGCCATCCAAATCTACGCTGACCCAACACGATTTTTCTTGATAGGTATGGTAGAAAGCCAGAAAGAAATCCAGGCAGTAAATTCTTGAAGACAGAAGTAATGTTTATTATGCTTACACCAAGGAAATTCAAAAGCACCTCATTGTTTTCTGCTCATACCCACTCATACACAGGTGCATCTCCCTATGTACCTAGGCTGTCTTTAGATGCAGCTTCAAACTGGAGAATCTTGACAGGTGGTAAAGGAGATCCTGCCTCTCCTTGCCTTTACTGGTAGTATACCCCCAAGTGGTTTATGCCCTCCCCCTTTCTAGGAACGGGGTAGGAATTGGCCTGTCTCTGCAGCCAGGATGCTACAGTAGAAGGGTTGAGGTGGGGCAGGCAATTGCTTACACGTCCCTTTGAGTTGCCTGCAAACTGGGAAAAGTATCTTGTAGCTTGTGTTCATTGCAAATAATGGAACAGACTCCTCTGCTTATTGTCATTTGACTTTGCGCTGCCTTCAAGTGGATATAAACACACCCAGCCATGTTTACCTGTGTGTTTATTCCTTTAACCTATCTTTCCATTTAGCTACTCTGGATGGAAGCTAACATTGCGTGTTGGTTAAAAGAAAACAAATTCAGGTATGGATCATTCAAGAAAGCATAAATACAGTAAGCCATTAGTTCAGAACTCCTTCTAGTTTCTTGCACTAGTAGCCATGGACCTCTCCTCCATAAATCTGTCTAATCTCCTTTTAAAGCCAGCTATGTTTGTATCATCACTACCTTTACTGGCAGTGAATTCCACAGTTTAATAACTTGATGAGTGAAGAAGTATTGCCTTCTGTTTGCCCTGAACCAATTTCCCAAAAACTTCATTGAGTGCCCCTGAGTTGTAGTATTGTGGGAGAGGGAGAAAAAGCTCCATCTATCCGCCAAGCACTGTTGAAATCTGTCTAATCTCCTTTTGTAGCTGTCTGTGCTAGTAGCCCCTGAATTTCACAATGTAATTACTTCCTTTTGTCCCTCCTCAATCTGTTGTTCTGATTGAGCCAGGAACAGGTACACCTACTGAAACTGGGCAAAAGCACTCGGAACCACTTAGAAAACCACCTGGTTTTCTAAGGTGTCTGCTATGTCAAGCCATACTTCCAACCTCTGAACCCAGCTTTTCAAGGTAAATATAACCTTATCCAAGACAAGAGAGATCTCAAATTCCTAATCTGTCTTTCTGCTAACCCAGAGAACCTCTGTGTTGTCAAGATTCAGTTTCAGCTTGTTCACCCTCATCTATCCCATTACTGAGTCCAAGCACCAGTTCAAAACATCAACAGCATCCATGGAATTAGATAGAAAGAATTGTAGAGCTGGGTACCATCTGCGTGGTGGTAACACCATAGCCCAAACCACCTGATGACCTCTTCCAGGGGCTTCATATAGATATTAAATAGCATAAGGGATACGATGGAACCTTGTGGAATCCCACAGGCCACTGGCTGGAAGCAAAGCAGGAGTCCTCCAGCCCCATCTTCTGAGACTGACCTCTCAGATAGGACTTGAACCATCATAAAACAGTGTCCCTTAGTCCCAGCACCAAGAGGTGGCTCAGCAGGATACTATGGTCGATGGCATCTGAGGCTGCTGAGAGATCCAGCAGGACGAGCAAAGTCACATTCCCCTTGTCTAGTTCTCAGAGGTGGCCATTAACCAAGGCGACCAAAGCACACTGTTCCAAACCCTGGCCTGAACCAGATTGAAATGTGTCCAGAAAATCATTCTCTGTCAAGAACCTCTTTAGCTTTTCCTCATGGGAAAGGTGTTCCAACCTGTTACTCATCTTACTCATCTCTTCTTAGTTTTTTCCAGATTTGCAATGTTTCTTTAGAGGTACAGGAACCAAAACTGCACACTGTATTCCAAATGAGGCCACACGGTAAATCTACACCAGGGCGTTGCAGCTCTGTCCATCTTATTCTCAACCTCTTTCCTAATAATTCCCAGCATGAGGTTTGCCCTTTTTGTTGCTGGCTTAGTTTGAATCAACATTTTCATCAAACTGTCCAGCACATCCCCAAGGTCTCTTTCCCCAAGATCTCCTACAGGTCAGACCTCATCAACATATATTTGAGTTTGGGCTGCAGTGTGCCTCACCTTGCTCCAAATCTACACTGAACCTCATTTGCCATGTTATTGCCTGCTCAGCCATTGCTTTTGTATCACTGGGTATGGGATGGTTAGAACAACAATAAACACCATAAGGTCAAAGCAGTACTGCATTTATGGTCGAATGCATCCCTTAGGAAGTGCAGGCAGGAAATTGTTCTGCCTTAGCAAAGGACTGAACATGCAGTCCATATTAAGCGCTGCTACCGATATGTGCACCTCACACCTTTCTCTTAACTGTTAAGTGTAAGTTGCTTCTCTCATCTGCTTTGCCGAGCCTTTTAAAGTGTCCATCCATTTGATTTGCACTCTGTGGATCTTAGCTTCCTTTCTGGGGGAAAACAGCCTATCGACCTTTGCTTAACCTGTGTCTCAGAAACCCTCAGTTACCTGAATTCTTCCTAAAGAGCTTGCAAGTTATTGGGAGTTGCTGGAAGATGGCTTTTGTATACTTAAGTGGAAGAACAGCCTGTCTTGCCAAATAAAGCACAGTATTGATGGACCTATGCCTTATCTGTGCAACAATATGACCTAGAATCACTGGGTTAAAAAGTTTAACTTCTACCCTAATGGAAAAATGTGACCTTTTAAAAAGAAAATGTGGGGCAGTACTGGAAACGAGGGTAGTGGGTGACTTGTGGCAGGAGCAGCGATTCCTCTGACTCCTAACAGGCTCTTCCTTTTAACCTCCAACAGTGAACTCTCATCTATTTTTGAAGCAATGCTGAAAAAATAAAAAAAGACGACAACCAGTGGTATCACCCAGTTCTGACATGATCTTGGGTATGGGCTGCTTTGTGCTTCATCTTGGTGGGTCCCTGGGGAATTTCTGTACAATGGTACACAAACTGGGTTTAAATATCTTTTTTAAAAACCCTAACTTTGATGGGCATCATTTGAGATCTATTTAGAGAATTGCAAACCACCTCTTTGTTTGCAAAACCTGTAGGGTTTCCATTCTCAAGGAAGTGCTCTTACACAGAGAGGGAGGGGGATTGGCAACTGGAGACCCTTGGGCTAACTACCATCCTCAGCTTGGCCTTCAATTGCCAATCCACAGGAAAAAGATGTATGATGAGGGAGTGGAACCTGCCGTGGTGCACTTCGGGAAGGTACACTTCGGGAAGATTGGGACCAAAGTGTGGGCTGTCTTTCCCCATAACCCAGTCCTTTTGTAAAAAGGGTTTGCTGACTAGAATGCTGAAGTATGGACTGTTGAATAAATGAATCGACAAAGAAAGCTTCTTCCTGTTCACACATAGCTTTTGCTTCGTTTCTCTTGATCCAGAGGTGTCTGATTTGCTGCCAGAAACTTACAATAAACTACTTGGAGAGTACAGATGGTGGGATGATGTCTCGGTGTGTGTGTGTGTGTGTTCCTGTGTGTTAGTCCATGTGTGTGCATGTGAGAGACTTGAGACTGTGCAGCTGAAAAGTAATTGTGGGTAAAAATTCCAAAGGCGACAACAAGCGTTTTACATAAATTAGTAAATTACACCATTCTATAACTACGGAGGCTGCCTCCACCTCCTCCTCCTCCTCCTCTTTTTTTTTTTTTGAAACTGTTAAAGTGTGACTGAATTAATGGCCCCAGCTGTTAGTCTTTTTCTTGGTAAAGGCTGGTAGGGGTCCCCTTTGTACTGACAAAGCTACCTTGATGCGTTTAAGGGTGTTTATACACACGGATGATGAATATAAATAGGCTCTGGCAGCTGGTCTCTGAGGTGGTGAGAAATTTGATGCTGGTACTGAAGCATCTGAAGTATTTACTCAGCCTTGTGCAGGGCAGGGAACTAAAAATTTGATGCCAGTGTCTCAAAAATGGATGTGGGGCCTCTGGGATTTTGAAATGTTCTCTGAGCTCTGTACGATTTGCAGGTTTTGTGTAGGATGTATGCCAGCGCTTCTTAGAAGATTTAAGTCTGAAATGCCGGCTGAGGGAAAAGGCTGCTTTCCTTGGGAACAGTGATCTGTCCTGATGATGGATGACTGCAGAGCTAGCATATGGTCCTGTCTCCTGGCAAGCATCCACTAGGAATTTGCTGGGATCTGGAGCAGCCATTCTTGGGCCTTCAAGATTGGCAGCAAGGGCAGCTGCTGGTCCAAGGACATGCAGTCACGAAGGGCTTTGAAAGGATTCAGGGATGCATTTTGGCACACCTGAAACTCTTCAGTACACGCACGCACACTTTGACGTGGCGCTCCCTCTTCTGCTCCCAGCTCTCCAGAAAAAGAGGGCCAGGCATGAGCAGTGAAGTCTGCTGGAGCACTTTGCTGGTTTTCTTTTTCAGCTGCGAGGTTGGATGGAATGGCTGCTCTTTCTTGACTAAAGGGTATTTCATGTACCCAATTCAAAGCGTGGGTGGATGTACCCAAGAAAACATGAGGCATGTTGTGGCACCGCCCAGTTTGGCACTTCTCTTGAGTTCCTGATTGGAGGAAAATTATTATCATCCAAACATGAATTCAGCTACTTCTAGGGAAGCATGAGCTATTTCTGAGTTCAGGTGGGGACCATCAAGAAAGTGGAGGGAGGCAGTTCCCAAGTCTGTGGGATCTCTGAAGCCAAAAGTATTAAACTGATTGTGGATTTATTGCCTCCTGCATTCAAAAAAGGGACTGTGTAGGCTTCGAATGGGGCTGATATTCAGTAGAGCTATCTAAATAATGAGATGGGCCAGCTTGTTCCTTCACCTTTTCCATGGTCATTAGGTCCAGAATCCTTCCAACGGTGACCAGATAGATGATTTTGAGATTGCAGGATAACGTGCAAAATATCATGTGAGCAACTTGGCCCAGTTTTCTCTTCATTCATTCATTGGATTTATATCCTGCCTGTGACCACAAGGGGCCCTCAAGGTACTCGTTGAAAAAGAAAAAAACACATTGGAAGCAATAAAAAAGAAAATTCAGCAGGGCCTTGAAGGATAACCACTTTATCGTGGCATCAACTTTTGTGAACTTTTTGTCAGCTGTGGTGGTAGATGGACACGGGGATAAAAAGTTTGCAAGCATTGATTTACAGACCTTTATTCCCTCTTCCCCATGACCAGGTGTATATATGTGCCAGATGGAGGATCAACACTTCATGTGTCTGACAATGTGGATAATAGATCAACAATATAATTGCAACAATATAGTTGTTGGCCTTCAAATTATTACAAGACTCTCTTTGTTTTGCTATGATGGACTAACAATACATTGAAATTTAAACATATAATAAAATAGGTTACACAAATAGAGAGTCAGGATTATTTCTTTAGTAACCTTTGAAGATAACGCTTAAGAGCTTGCTTGAAGCAATTCTTTTTACAGATGGAATTCGTAGCCCGGGGGCCACCATTGAGAAGGCTCTGTGCCTAATATGGGGCTTCCGAACACAGAGGCTCCATTAAGCTTTTTCAGCCAATATAATTGACAGTCGCTTCTTCTGTGAATTACCAATAATGTTGTTCATTGTATGGCATTTGGTGATGTTTTATATATACATTGCATGAAGTATAAATAGCTCCGCTTGACTTGCTTGAGGCAGCTGGAACTATTTGGTTTTGCAAGTGCCCTGCTGCTTGGGACCAGTTTGCAAGCTGCTGGTCTGTGTTTGCAGGACCGAGGTTTGCAGAACTGAATTGATACGAAGGAGATTGCTGGTCAGAGGATCCTGTTGAAGCATAGGAATGGGTGGCTTTCCTGTTGCTTTTCAATCCCCGGTTCTGTCTTTTTGAGAACTCCTGGATTAATATAAACAAAGGAGTTGGTGGCAAGCAGGAGCAATTTCAAACACATGCAAGGTTTACAGCCAGCACTTCAGTAATCTCAAATACGCTCTTACCCAGCTAAGTAATTAAAAGTAAGCATCTCTGGAATAATTACCCCTCCTTGCCTCTTTAATGCATGTGCTTCTCTTGAAAGCTTTAATTCTCTTGAGTGCCGTCTTGTACCAGGGGGTTTCTAGATGTGCTAGCAGAAGTTTCTGGGTGGGATTTATTAGCGTTCTAAAGATTGGCTCCCTGTTGACAATGAATCTTCTAATGTGTAATAGGATTCTTTTTGCTGCAGGAGCTGTGATGAGGAACGTCTTGCCACGGTTAAGTTGTAGATGGGGTGAAGGTGGGGGGAGCTTGGCAGTGCTGTGCGGTGCCCTGTCAATGCCCGTGCATGCACACTTTGTAATCTGCTCATGGTATTCTTAGTCTGTGAGGCGGGAGGTCAGATGTCTCCAGGATCCAGTGATTCTGAACCTTAGTTGTATTGCTGTCCATACGCGTGAGCATGTGAACTACCATGTCAGAGACAGTTCTAAACTAAAACTCCTTCTGCGGTCTGCAGCTACCCTGGATATGTGCAAAGGTAAAGGAGAAAGGAAGAGTGTTGCTTACACTGAGTTCTGTGTGGCTTGGCTTGGCACCAACTTCCCAAGATGTGATGCTTTGATATTACAAAGACTGCTCTTCAGGACCATTTGAATCCCATGGTGGTGAGGGAAAGGCAGTCTGTGCATGTTCACTGGCACTCTGTTGACATAATTCAATTTTTGCAAATAAGTTACTAGCTCTTAATTTTTTCTCGTTGCCTACCTGTTCATACAGACTTAATAGCAGTTGATAATTCTCTCCTGCCCATGTTCTACTTCACAAATTTTACCTGGTTGTCTAGAGATTGCTCTTTTATGCTGTGGGTGACTATTTACAATCTTTTGGTAAGATTTTCATGGGAAATGTCAGCAAATTCTGACATTTACTAGTAACACTTAAAACAAGGGCTCCCAGTAAATGCCATCCTCATTTCTGTCGTGCTTTCCACTTACATACCCACGAGGTTGCTGCTCATCCTATGCTTCTCTGCTACATCTTTGTTCATCTGAACAAAGCCATCTAAAGGCGCCACTCAGCAAATGGGCAAGCCTGGCAGCTGCTGGTTCATTTCTACCATACTGCCATATGTGCAAAACAGAAATGTTCAGGGAAGCATTTTAAAAAACAAAAAACTTTTCTGAATGCTGTATGCTTCAGGTGTTCTTGTCAATAGCAAGTCAACTTTTTTACAGAATTAGAAGAGCTCTCTTATGTGCACGTTCAGTGTGCACAATTTCTGTGAAGTGCTGGCAGCACTCATGAATGGCTTTGTTAGCTCTGATGCCAAAAGAACAGAGACAAACAGATGGGTCTTTGACATTACATTCTCAGTAGCCCTAAGTCTATGTGTGAGTGTGTATGAGAAAGAGAGATGGCTCCTGTCCTTGGCAGATTAATAAACAATTGTCTCCTCCTTCAGAAGATTTGTGAATACCCTGAGATGAATTTCTGTGGGTGTCACAGGCGTGCCAGTGTTCTGATGTTTCTGCTGTGATGGCTCTCCTTGCTGTCAGCGTGATCCTGTTGGTAGAAGGCTGGGTTTGGATTGCCGGGGCATGTGGATAGGGATGTATTGTTTGGCCCTGGGCAAGTTCCTTTCCTTGCTGTTTGCCCCCTGTGCCCCCATATAAAAATAATGTGTATTTCTGCTCTTGTAATCCCATAGGCTTCTGTAAGTTCTGGGCCAGACTCTGGTCTGAAGAATCTTAAGGATCTTATTAAGGCTTATCTTTAGGTCTCGAATGAAAAGGTCCGTAATGGAGGATGGCCACCATAAAAGTTAATTTGGCCAGGAGTGCCCATCTTCCTTTACAGTGCTCAGCTGAGTGTGTTTTTTCAAGCATCCTTTCTGGCCGTCTGGGGGCTTGGTTAGAACTCTGGTTGAATGCTGAGTGCGTCCAGAAGGCATGCTGGGACCCACTGTGTTGCACAGAGATTCTGTGGCTGAATCCTGCATGGACGGGGGCTTCCTGGGTGCAAGAGGGTTTTGGAGCTGCTGATCTCCCTCTGTCTCCTGCTGCTCATGAGAGGCAGAAACACGTATGATGTAGTGCACACCAGAAGCTGCAGCGTGCTTCAGTCTTATCAGAAGAGCGTGCCTTTCTTTACGAAGCGCCATCGTACGCAGACGTGATACAGTGGGAAATGAGGGCAAAAGAATAACCCTTCTGCTCATTTAAATATTTCCTCTGTGATAGTCTGTTGTGCTCTCTGCAGTATTTTTGCCACCCCTGACCCCCAGCCTCTTAGCCACTCCTCCTTTTTTTCTTTTAGGCTCTCTTTATTATTTATTTATTTACAAAATTTATACCCTGCTTTTCTGTCCTCAACACGGCCACCAAGATGGCTAACAGATTAAACACGTTTTAAAAACCATTTAAACAAAGAAAAGCCTATCATTAAAACAATTAAAACCAAGCTGAAAAACCCATATAGAAACGTAAAACTGGGAATTAAAACATAGACCAGGATAGAGCGATCTCTGAGGGAACACCAGACAAAAAACAAAGAAGTCTGCACCTGCAGTTAGAAGACAGCAACAGGTGAGTCTCCCTGGAAAAAAGACTTCCAGATTTTTGGTGCCGTGACTGAGAAGGCCTTCTTCCGAGTTGCTAGCTGCGTAATCTCTGAAGGAGGGGCCACCTGAAACAGGATCTCAGAAGATGCCCCTGTCAGGTGGGTTCATAGAGGAGTAGGCAGTCCTGCGTCAATGCCTGGGAAACTTGCTTGTAGTTCTTATCATCTGCCTCAGTCTCCTGCAGCATCTCTGGGTTGGCTTTTCATAAACATTGATTGGCAGTGGATTTCCACATTGTGATCAATATTCTGTGCATACTCTATGCTTTAAAAGCAAAAGAAATTAACTCTGCACCAAAGCGAGCTCAATTCTGTGACCTGTAATAAATTACACAAATTGAAACGGTTCACACACTCTCTCTTACGCCGCATAATTGCATTGTTTTGCAGATTGTTTTAAAACTGTTTTGCATAAGATACTGTAGTTATGCTTGTGTTGGCAAAGGAGCAGTACAGAATATGGAAGGCCCCCCCCCATCTCCATTCTAGAAACTATTGAGTCACTTTTCTGGATTTTGAGAATTTTGAAGGTATTGACCACACTATTATCTTCACAGCCATGAGGATTAGATATGTGCTTGTTTTTAAAAAAATGAAAGATGTGATTCTCAGAAAGCTGAATTCTGTTCCTGATGCCATGTTTTGCGCTTTTCTGATTCTCTTACAGAATCACAATAAATTTCTATCTTTTTTATCCTGGCCTTTTGTCCAAGGAACTTAAAGCAATCCTGTTTCTTCCCTCTTCTCTTTTATCCTTGCAACAACACTGTGAGGAAGGCTAGACCGAGAGGACAGTGAGCTTAATGACTGGGTGGGAGATTTGAACCTGGTTCTGGTCAGTTCTAGTCTACCACTGCCATTATTACCCTGCATTTGTTCTGTAGGTATTTCCTCTTTAGTCATGTGGGTTCTTTCTAGAGAACTTACCTCATATTGCAGCATATGTGGAGGAAGAGTGGCTTTAAAAAGTAGAGAGGATGTCATCTGCAGGTTTTGCTGCTCACTGCAGCCCTCCAGGTGTCACAGTTGCACTCCAATATGCAAGCAATTTGGGGAGTTTTTATGTATTCGTTTTAGATGGGTAACTGTGTTGGTTTGCAATAGAACGACAGGATTTGCATCCAGTGGCATCTTAGAGACCAACAAGATGTTCAGAGTATGAGCTCTGGAGCATCAGAGCTCCTTTCTTCAGATACCAATTGGCTCATACCCTAAAAATGTTGTTGGTCTCTAAGGTGCCACTGGACTCAAATTCCTTTATGTATTAAGTTCCTATTTGGTTGGATTCTATGGTGAACTTCTACATATGGAAAGGATTTCTGTCCATGGAGTATAACTTTCAGGTCTCCCCCCCTCCTGTTGCAGCCTTTTATGACTTCTTCTGGGACCCCCAATGGACGGATGTCTCTTCCTGGAGAGAGAAATAACTGAAAATCCTTCATGTGAGCCAGTCCCCTGTGTTTCTTCTATGTTAGCAGTGGTGAATGCGTATGTATGCGCACTGTGTTTCAGTAATCACCCATTGTAAGCATGAAATTCAGTATTTGGTCTAGAATCTTGTTTGTGTGTATTTTAAAGGCAAGTCTCTAGTCTTGTAGCAAAAGCTTAGAAGCAAGTGTATGCATGATTTGCTGGGTTGAGAAGTTATGTGTATCTTGAAGCTTGTATGGTCTTTTCACTGCAGCAAGTATTTTTACAGTAATCTGTTTGGTAAGATGCTGCTTTGTGAACCCAGTGGCTTCTTACCTGGTGGAAAGGCTGTATGCATTAAACATTGAGTCAGTCTGTCCTGCTGCCGTTTTCCTGGAAGGTTTTAAAAAGTGGATAGTTGGATAAAATCCGCCTGCAACTATTTTGTTAATGAGTGACTTCCGTTTGATATCAGTGTAGTTGTGGTTCCATTTTTCCAGACGAGATCATGAATCTTTTGTAATTTCTGCTTTGCATTTTGCTTAATTAATGTTTCTTTTTGACTTGCGTCAGTCTGGTTGGTTAGTAATTTAAGTCTTGCAAAAGTTTTTTTTTCTTGCATCTCTTCCAGATGTCTTTATTTGGTGACACTTCTTTGACAAGTACAGAACATTGATTTTTGTTTAAAAGATGGGAGGAATATTAAGTTACTGTAATCCAATCCTTCTACATTGATTTTTTTCCTTCAGTGTCCTCTCCACCCCTCTTTCCTTCTCAGTTTGTCTATATGTCCATTCAGAGGTCTGGAGTTCTTAGAATTAAGAAAAGGAAGCTAAATGAAGGTGTTTCCTATCATTGTACAGAAAAGAAGCTCCTAATTTTGCTGGCACAATAATGTCTGAAAACTAGGCATATCTAGTACCTAGTATCTAGAAGAGGTTAAAATTTATGGTTTCAAAATCTGTCTTGAATAGGGTTTTTTTGGTTTTTTTTGGCGAGAGACAAGGCTGGAAATGGGGGAAAGGTTAGAAAAAGGAAATACGTTTGGGATAGAACATGAGTTATTGTGGACGATGGGCAACACACAAAAAATGTTCTGCTGTTTTCTGCTGCCTGTTCTGTGGTTGCAATGTGAACATCTGCCTGGACAGCCCAGTGAATGAGGAAAATGGGAAGCATCTATCTGATCCTGTCTTGCTCTAGCTGTGGTAGGTCAGAATTTGGAGAGATTTCTTGGCCTCTGTTTGGAAAAATTGCTGCACCATGCCCTTCTGAGCCATCATAACTAAAGGAACTGTTTGGTGGTTATGTGTGGTTGGTAAGGCAGAAGATGATTCATTTTTATTTTATTCTAGAAAATATCATTTATTAATATATAGTGACTTACAGTGATGAGATAAAAAACAGACTCAAACACGATGAACAGTAAAGTATAAATTGCAACAGCTAAAAACAATTCAGAAAGCAGCTGCCAGTACAATATCCTAACAGATAAAACAGCAGTCAGTAATATCACCAGTGTGTCAGCGCCAATAAAAAACTTCTAACGGATCTAAGTAAGCAGGTCAAGGAGTAGAAATGATGGTCCTGTGAATTCAGGTTGAGGGAATGTAACACTTCTAAGATTTGTGCATATCTCTAAGTTTGTGATGTGACTTGAGGGCATGTTTTGTTGGGGGGGGCAGGCCTGGAGGAGAATGCAGTGGATAGGTATTCCCAAACACACGCACGAAAGTCTGGATTCCATTCTTGCCTTTTATAGAACCTTGGGGAGCAGGGTTGGGAAAGATCTCTTCCCGAGGGCCTAATCACATGTTATGCTGTTTGCAGATCCTGACAAACCAGATGTGCACCTAGAGTTCTGTGCTTGGAACTCCTGCTGATTTTGGAAAATTGATTCTTGGGTGTATGGGTACCCAGTTTACCCTTAAGCCTTCCCTACCGTGCTGTTGTCCTGATCGTGAGCTGCTGATATTTACACGATAGGGGAAAGTTACTTGTAGCCCATCGGTAATGTTAGTAAACTTAGAGATATGATGAGAGTTATTCCATGAATAAAAATACTGGAAGGGAAAGGAGCAAGTGAAGGGTGGGCTCTCCTAAAAGAAGAGTTTTCAAGCTATCACCATTCCAGCAAGATGGAGATGTGGCGGAGGATCTAAGAAGCCATTGTGGATGAACAGAGAGATCTGTAATGAACTAAGGAGGAAAAGGGAGATATTCCAGAAATGGAGGGAAGAAAACACATCCAAAGAAGAGTATCTAGGGGTAGCTAGGTATTGTAGGGCAGCCATCAGGCCAGAGCTCCGAATGAGCTGAGACTGGCGAGGGGCAGGGGGTTGCCACAACAAAAAGACATTCTTCAGATACATGAGGAACAGACAGAAGGGAGAGGGGGCGATACCTAGTTGCTGTTGCTGGGTGAAAATGGAGAAACTCTGACAGAGAAAAGGTAGAAAAGCTGATTACCTACTTTACTCCAGTTTTCTCCCTGAAGAAGAGAACAGGCTCACCTAGAGATGGTAGTAGGCAAAACATGGCTTCAGGGCTGCTGGTTGACATGGGCAGAGAAGTTGTGGACAACCACCTTGCTGTAGTAGATGCGTACAAATTGCCTGGGCCTGATGGAGTGCCCCCGAGAGTGTTTAAGAACTTACAAAAGAGCCTGCAGACCCTTTGTCGATCATCTTCCAGGCCTCTTGGAGGACAAGTGGAGGAGGGCAAATGCCATCCCTGTCTTCAAGAAAGGGAAAAAGCCAATCTTGGGAACTGGAGGCCAGTCAGCCTGATCTCTGTCCCAGGAAGAAACTGGAACAGATGTTAAAGGCATCTGACAGACAACATGGTTATACAAGGAAGTTAGCATAGATTTGTCCCCAACAGCTCCTACCAGACCAACCTCATCTCCTTCTATGACTGAGTGACAGGCTTACTGGATCATGGGAATGCTGTCGATGTAGTTTATCTGGATTTCAGTAAAGCTTTTGGCAAGGTTCCTCATGATGTTCTGATGGGTAAACTGATGGATGGTGGGCTGGACTTTAGGATGGTTAGATGGATAGGGAACTGGCTGGATAACTGCACCCAGAGTAGTTGTCAATGGCATCATGTCTGATTGGAAGCTGTCCAGTGTATGTGAACAAGATCTTGGGATACAGGTGGATGGGAAGCTAAATATAAACAGTTAGTGTGATGAAGTAGCAAAAAAGGCAAACATAATCTCGGTGGGTATCAACAAAGGCATAACGTCCATGTAACAGGATGTCATTGTCCCACTATATACTGCATTGGTCAGGCCCCACCTGGAGTATTGTGTACAGTTTTGGAGGCCTCGCTTCAAAAAAGGATGTGGACAAATTGGTACAAGTGCAGAGGAGAGCAACCAGGATGATTAGGGGCGTGGAGATCCTACGAGGAAAGACTGAGGGGCCTGGAGACCCTATGTAGGGACCTGGAGACCCTACAAGAAAAGACTGAGGAAAGACTCATAAGCCCTCTTTCCATGTCTCGTGGTTCCAGTTCAAATTGAGCCCACCCCCCGCACCTGAGAATTAACTTTCAAAGATTGCTGGGAGGTCTGAATGCAGTACTAACCAGTACTAACCGGTGCTTGCTTGGTTTGACAGGACTCAGGGTTGACTCAGAGGCAGTGTAATGTGTGGTTAGGCACTCTGAGACTGTGCCTGGAGAGTCGCTGCCTGTCAGAACAGAGAGCAGTGGGCTAGGTGGTCCAGGGGTCTGACTAAATCTGCTGTGTGTTTGTAAAAAGATTTGTTCATGTCTAGGGCTGCCATTGGGAATTCCATGGTAGGTTGCTCTGCACTGGTGGAGGGAGATTCCCACTAGCCTTCCCTCCACTTTGCATCTTTTTGATTTTTGCAGTGGTGCATGTTACTGATAGACTGCCTTGATTTGTTGAATCACTACATTTCTGTCTTAACAAAAGGAAACGCACAACACGTTTTAAATGTGTAGTCTTTCTGAACGGTGCATTTGCTGGAGTTGTTCTGTGAAGTGTGTCCCCCTCCCCATTGCCGGCTGTCGATTCCTCTCATTAATGAGATCAAAAGGATACTTTGGAATTCTAGCTTTGTTGTACCCAACTTCAAAGTATTCGTGCCCTGATTGATATCGGACTTTACAGGAAAGCCTTGTGAAATCTCTGGGATTTCTTTTTACAATTCAGGTCAGGCTTTGTGTGCGTGTGTGTTTCTCAGCCAGCTACGCAGACATAGAAACCATTGCTCATGTGAGTTGGATTTCCAGGTTTTCTGAATCTTGGATTCCCTTCCATTTTAGAAAATTTGTTCAGAATATAGAGTGGCTATTTGAAAATGCTAAAGATCATTTTGATTAGAAAGACCCCTTATGTTTGGGTACAGTATACGTTTATTTCAGGGATTTTAGGAGAGAACAGTTCTTTTTTTTAGAGCTTTTTTCCACAGGTAATAGGATTTGCTATATGGAAATGTTCTGTGAGATGCGTTGGAAGGAGATAGGGACTTTAGACTATACTACTGTGCACAGTCTGTTGCTGTAAGCATGCTCCTACTGGATAGGTCCACACCATATAATAGGTCAGTTTACTTGTGTTTTGTTTCAGCATTATTTTCATCATTGTATCAGATTTCTACTTGTTTTCAAATTTCTGCAATCCTTACCCTATTGTATTGTTTCTTGAATGTTCTAGCATTCATACATAAATAAATAACCCTGGTAGAAAAAGTCTATGCCCGAACTTCTAAAGAAGCATTGATTACACTATTGTGAGAGTGAAGACATTTCACAGTTGTGCATGTGCGTGTGTGTGGTTGCACCTTTGAAATTGAAATTAACCACAAATTGCTTCTAGTGTTCCTTTAGTTCTTCCAGATATTTGTGTAAATAAAGTGCATAAATGTTCTTTTAAAAAGAGAGAGCATGTAAATTGCTCTTGCTCTGACATTACTTCTGGTGCAAACCTGCAACTGATATAATCATAACGCGATACAGCCTGTCTTTGTCCTTGGCTAAATAGATCATTTAGAACCCCGTGGCACAGAGTGGTAAGCTGCAGTACTGCAGCTCAAGCTCTGCTCACGACCTGAGTTCGATCCCGGCAGAAGCTGGGTTCAGGTAGCCGACTCAAGGTTGACTCAGCCTTCCATCCTTCCAAGGTCGGTAAAATGAGTACCCAGTTTCCTGGGGGTAAAGTGTAGGTGACTGGGGAAGGCAATGGCAAACCACCCCGTAACAGAAGACTGCGAAGAAAATGTCGTGATGCGACATCCGCCCATCATGGGTCAGTAATAACTCAGTGCTTGCACGGGGGACTACCTTTACCTAAATAGATCATTATAGCTTGAATTTTCAGGAGAGTTTTTTAATCTAGCTGTCACTGTTTCTGCCTCTCCTCATGGGATCATAACTTGGACCACAAAACTCATTAAAGGTGCATTCAGGGAGGAGAGGTCAGAGACCATGATGCTGTCTGCACAGGATGCCAACTTGACAATTGCATGTTGCCGTCTGTGCTTTTTAAAAACATGTAATTTTTATATTTCTCTCTATTTCTCTTTTGGAACAATCTGTCTGCAAAGTCTCCAGCTGTTGGCTTGCATCTTAGCCCTTGGTAAACTTTATTAAATAAGCACACTTTTATGACATTCTTCATCTTTAAAATTGACTTTTCCAGCTCGAGCTTTTAGTGTTATTGTTGGTGGTTTTCTGGCTTTGTAACAGTACAGGGAGCCAGCTGTGGAATCTCTAAAGGAAACCTTGATATGGCATTGTGGGGAAGCAAGGGTGTCTAAAATAGGTTCTGCTTTTCAGGGCTGAACTGCGTCTTTCTATTAAAAAGAAATTTCTAGTATTCAGGACCCTGACCAGTGACTCTTCGGAAGTCCAGCCTTGATAACGTCATTTTTAAAAGGCTGCTTGCCAACGTAGAGTGGCTCTAATTGCTAAATGTGCAGTTGTTGTCTGTATAGCATAATTGCTTCCACCACCTTTTCGCATTCTTGGTCTCCATTAGCTGGAAGAGTGAAGGGTTGTAATATGCTCAGAAAGAAAAGATAACCTTAAGCTAGGTTGGTGGCAGGCATTTTGTTGGCTGGTGTTGGGATTGAAAAGGAAAACTGCTGCTTCCAGGATTCAGGCAAGCAAAGCTTGGTTTGCATGTTAACTTACAGGAGGTGACCAAAAGTCTTCTCCGAACATCATAGGATTGTGTCCGAAGAGCAAGAAGGTAGAGGGGGCACAAGGGACAAACAAGCCTCGGACCAAAATTGCATGTGCGTTGTAAAGTGTAGGGAGGTTGATAGAATTTTAAATCAGCTTTCCAACTTAGCCTTTTGATGGATTCTGAAGCCCGAAGCGAGTGTATGTAGAAGTGCCTTTCTGCTTTGCACACATTGATAGTGAGAACAGGCTAAAAAGGGTTTTAAATGGTGCATGTGAATTTGAGCTGAGATGAGGAACTGAGGGATAGGGTCAGGGTGCAATTGGATGTTCTACAAAGAAACTCTCAGCTCGTTTAGCAATCTAAGGCATTCTACATATTTGAATGTATTAGGGTTGCCAGCCCAGCATTAGCAACTGGCATGAGACAGTGGGGGATAGGAACAAGTAAATTGCCCTGAACAAACCTGGAACTGACATCATCATGCCAGGTGACACTATAGAATTCCACTGAAATGCTATGGTTTTGCCATAGAATTTCTGTGGAATCCTAGAATGTTGCAGTGATATGATAAGCAATGCTGCCCTACCAAACAGTGGCAGAGGACTGGGGCTGCTGGGCTGGAGGTCACTTGGCAGCTCTGCAGTGCAAACACACAGCTAAATTAGGTGGCAGATCAGACTGTATCACCTCAAGCTTCAGAGCATTGACAGAAAAATATCCAAAATAGATTCCAACTGCTGCTAGGAAAATATTTGGCTAGAATTTGAACAAAACAGAAGTCCAGTGGCATCTTAAAGACTATTTATTCCAGTATGAGCTTTTGTGAGACAGAACTCACTTCCGCAAATTCAATGGGAAGAAACTCATTTACCTCATCTTCACAGAAAATTACAGAAGGGGAGGAGGAAAGGGGGAGGAGTTGAGCAGAAAGAGGACTTGCTTGCATTTGGATAGGAAGGTGATATCTATTTTGTATTTGAGCAAGTTTCTTCATTAGGTTAATGGTTTTCCACTCTATATGGATAAATGTAGTGCCTCTGTAATGATCCCAGTGGGGGACCTTTACTGTGAGGCAACTGAGGTCCTCTGATGGCCAGTCTTTGCCACGGAAGAGCATTTCAGTGGAAGACAGTTGCAATCCATTAGAAAATTCTGCATAAGCCGAGTTGAAATATCAAGTACAGGAGGATAACAAATACAAGAGGATAAGTGAGGGGAAGGTGCCTTACTTCTAGTTTTTCCTTCTTGGGCAGCAGAATGTCTTGGATGGAGCTTAACTTGAATATCATGAAAGGAAATGACCAGGAGTGGGGCTGTGCAGACATGGTATCTTAGGTATTTGAAACAGGTTGTTTAACTGGATGGACCATTGGGCTGATCTATCACGGCTATTTTATGTTCTTACACTGTTGTTTTAGAATTATTTTATTATTTATTTATTTAGAATCATTTTATTATTTATTTACTTTTTATTATGTTTTCTTATTTTTAAAATAATTATTTGCTGTCTGGGAACCTGCAACTGAGAAGCAGTGTATTCATTTCTTAAAATAAATACAAAATATAAGAAACAGGGCAGGAGAGATTGTGAAATGTTGTAGTTCACAACATTAAGGATTCTTCTACCACATCACAGAATAGATGACTAGTATTCTGTAATCTAGAGAGGGAGCAGATAACTAACTCAGTGGTAGAGCTCATGCTTTGTGGGCATACAGTCTTAAATTCTTTTCTGGACAGTATCTTGGGTAGAAGAGCTGTGATGGGAGATCTTGGAGTGAGATTGCAGGTTGGCATAGACAGTATTGGACCAGTGTTTCTATTAGGTGATTTCAGGTGCAGAATATGGGGTATGGCCATGGCTGTGAGGCTGAGCACATCGTTGGTCTGTAAAAAAATCCCAGGTTCAGTTCTCAGCATCTCCAAGAAAAGGACCTCATGTACCAGGTGGCAGAGAAAGCCTTTCTCTGGGAAATCAGAGACCTGCTGCCAGAATGGACCAATGACGTAGCCTTATAGAAGGCAGCTCCTTAGGCTCATATGCTGGGTCCTTGAATGATTTAACTAACTGTGCTCTGGTTATTTCTTCCACTCTACATTGATGCACAGGAGTCCTGTTCTGGCTTTTGGCTGCCCCTGGATGTTGACTGGAGTTCTGTGAAAGGCCTACAGGGCAAAGCTCTGAATGTTTGTAGACTGTGCTTGTCCTCCTAAAAACACCCAGGACTCCCACACTGTGTTCAGCTATTGCTTTTGTTTTGTTTTGTCTCAGTTTTCTATGAAACGTGCCATAGGCGCACAGTCACCTTTAAAGGTCTCATGAACAGCCACTCTTCTCAAAGTCCTTGTTAAATAAATGATCTGTATGGACAAGGTCCTTGCTGTCTGCTTTCAACTGTTGGAGAGGATAGTCCAGCTGCCTCTGGCTCTCTGTGCTTAGCTCCAGGGGGGCTGGCTATGTGGTTCTTCACCCACCCGCTTGGAGGTTAGTCGTGACATCCAGCATGTGGTACCCACTTTCCTGCTTTTCAACGATGGCTTTCTCATTTTTTTTTCTTGTGTGGTATGTTTTGCTTACCACCTAGTTCTCTCATCACTGTTCTTGGAAATAATCTCTGTGCAAAATGTTGCAGTTGGGTGGCATGGTGAGAACAACGGGCAGCAGCAATTGGAGGAATTTTGCTAGAAGGATCTGCCTTATTTTCTGCAGATTTAAAAGCAAGGATTTGTTTTTTTTACAGAAACACACAAGAATTGAAGTTGGCATTTTTATTATGTGGAAGAAATTGTAGTCTGTCTTTCTGCAGGTTTAGAACAAAATGGAAGAGGGCCAGAAGGGGGGAAATGCATGAGCCCGTCGGGGTATAAATCGAATAAAATGAAATGAAATAAAATAAATAAATAAATAAATAATGATTCACCAATCAGCTATCACAGCAGGTGGAGTGTGGTTGGAGGATGGGGTATGCATCTTGCATGATTTACTAATTTCTTCCTCAGTGTTAGGGCCTGTCCAAACAATAATTTTATCCTGTTAATTTCAGTGAGTGGTTGAGTCAAGGAGAGAAACTTATAAAAATCCTGGAAAAGGGGCAAAATCTTGCAGGTTAACAGCTTCCCCCATAAAAAAGACTTTTGCAAAATTGCAAAGTGGGAGTGGAAATGTAAAAATGTAATTCAGATATAACAAAGCTAGTAGACATTTTCTACCAAAAAAATTAAATAAATGGATGACTAATTGCAGGATATAGGGTTTAATTATTCACCGTCAAGCCCAATACCAAATCAGGAAAATTTAGACGGATGCCATCTGGAATTGGCCTGTTTTTAGAGTGTATAAGGTCAGTTATAATGAAGGGGCATCTAGTGTTTTTCTCATTAACATTAACAGGCTAATATTACACTGTTGATGGGACCATGAGTAATTAAATGGATATTTCGAGTGTATTAAAAAAATGGTAATGAGGTGAACATGATGGGGTAATGGGATGTGTGGATTTTTCAGGCGCCTTGCTGAAAAGGCTGCTAAAACCAACAGTATCTCGTTAACTTTAAAAGAGCATTAGCTTGCCAAGTCAAAGGCTCTTCTGTTAATAAAGACCTGACGCTCTAATAGAGCTGTCTTTTGTAAATTAAATATTCTTCTGAACCAGTCAAGGTGCTTTTGGATAGGAGGGGTTAAGGTTATATAGGAAACTAAGGATTTCCTAGGGTTGGAGAGAAAGAGGCAATACATTCCGGAGAAATTTTCCCGAAGGTTTGTGCCTGAGAAGCAGTTTCTGAAAGCTATCTTGGAAGTAAATGTTGTTGGCCAAGGTGGGCAGTGTATTCGTGTCTTCACAGGTGTCAGCAGAATGCCCTGTGGGTGCTGCATTGAAGCATCACCTGGTGGTAGGCGATGGCATGGTTGAGTTGTCTGCTGATTCAAGATAAAGTTGAAAAGTCCTCCATTAATAGGTTGATTCAACATTACCTGTTTTCTTTCTTTTCCTTTTATTTTTTCTCTTTTTTAAAATTCTTATCCTTTTCTTTTATAACATATGCTCACTGGAATAAACTGTGATCAGGTGGACTAATGAAATAATAACAACAACAACATTCAATTTATATACCGCCCTTTAGGACAACTTAACGCCCACTCAGAGCATTTTACAAAGTATGTTGTTATTATCCCCACAACAATCGCCCTGTGAGGTGGGTGGGGCTGAGAGAGCTCTGGAAGAGCTGTGACTGACCCAAGGTCACCCAACTGGCTACAGATGGAGGAGTGGGGAATCAAACATGGTTCTCCAGATCAGAGTCCAGTTTGGTCTGATCCAGAATAAGACAGCATTGTGCATTTGCTTTCTGAAAACCTCTCCCCACATAGATAAACTTTTTTCTAATCTCCTTTCCCTTTCAGCTGTTAAATCCTTCCAACTATCTTCCTTCTGAGGCTTTTTTGTTTCAAGTGAAAGCTTGGTAATTAATGTGCAAGATTGCTGTGTTGGGGTAGGATAGTGGATCCAGATCACTTCGGCAGTCAGGAATTGCTGCAAGGAACATATTGTAAACCAGGAGTTAGAGGAAGCATGAAAGAAAATACTTCAGTAAGAAATTAGAACCCTTCTCTCTGCTGTTTACCCCTTCCTGCGCTATTCTCTGCTGATTTGGTAGATTTTTATCTGCACATCTTCATTAATGAAGTGGAAGGAAAAGTTGAGATATCACACAATCAATTTGGGTTTCCCCCCCTCTTATCTAGTTACTAATCTTTCCTCTCTTTCCTCATTACCTTCAGCTGTGCCAGGAATGGTGGATTGTTGTGGGGCTTTTTTGTATCAGTTCGAAGAAAACTGACATTTATCCTGCAGAGAGATAAACGCACAGCCGTTTTCTGCTGATGACAAATTCTAGAAGAGTAAGCTGTTTTAGTCTGTTACAGCAGAAACTAAAAGGAAGTCTTGTAGCCCTGTGTGAAACGTCAACAGATTTGTTGAGGCAGATGCTGTTGTGAACGAGATGATGAACCTATCAGTGCTGTGGACTGCAGCCCATGAAAGCCTATTCAGTGTGATAATAAATATTAGCTTTCCAGGTGCTGCAAGAGATTTGTGTTTTGTAAATGGGCCTCTTTGCTTATGTTTTATCAAGTTTTAGGAGATTGGGAGAGACAGCTGCGTATCGGACACTCTTTACCCAGGCTGGTACAAGTATTGCACTGCTAACATAACTGCTTCTCTCGGCCTGGAAAAGGTTTCTGAGTATGCTGAATTGTACTGGACATTTTTTCCCCTTCTAACTCTTGAGTCCCTGAGCCAAAGACAACGATTTGGCAGTGCCGGAAATACTGTGTTCTCTTACAAAATTAGGTGGCAAGGAAGAGGGATTCTAGCCTAGTACTTTTGTTTTCCATATTCAAGGCACAGTTTTGTAGCATTAAGGAGCACTGTCATGCCTGCCTGCCAGTGGTACAGGCTGCCCACCTTATCTACCATATGTCAGAAAACTAACCCTGTACCCGTTTCACAGGGAACTCTTAAGTTCATGAATGTGTCTCCGACAGTTTATGCATTGAAGTTACAGAATATGGGTTTTGTGATGCACCACTATTGGGTGTTGTGCACTTCACCATTGTGCTTGAAAAGATGTCCTCTCCTGTAATGGACCTGTAGGAGCTTATGATGATAGCATGGCCATTCTGTGTCTTTGGTCGCCTGTGTTCAGTACACCCTTATGCTTCAGCGGGCTAGCAGAGATGCTGCCTCTTAACACAAAGATAAGAAAGGATCTTCTAGCTTCCCTATCTGAAGGTGATGAAAACTGTGTTGCTTCACTTCGTGTTTGTTGCCACAAAGGCTTTTGTATGTTGACATCCTGCAGCATAAAACTAATTCAAGCAAGTGTGCAAACAAACCCAAACCTAAAAGAACATTCCCATTCAGTTGGATAATAAAGATGTTCTGAAAGAAGGGGATTGGCGAGGAGGAACAAGGGATGGGACTTTTGTGTCAGTGACTTGATGAGTATTCAAATTAATGTTGCTCATTAAATTCCCTCTTAAATAGGTCATGAAATCTCTCTAAGACCCTTTTGGCCAGCCCCCCCCCCCACCAGCTCCACTTGCGTCATAGACTATGTTATCTGGATCAAAGCGTCCTGTAGATTGAGAAAGTTAGCAATCAGAGAGGTAGAGCTGTTGCCAAATCCTCTTTCTTGATATTTCTTTTCTTCATTTCTGTTCTTTCTGGCATTGTATACTCCTTTTCTCCCAGAAGCTTGCAGAAAAATTCTGAAACACAACATCCTAAATGAAACGATTAAACATCAAAAAGAAGTAGATACCAGGCTGCTCCTGATTTACCATTGGCTTCATCCAGGTTTTAAGTAAGCAAGACAAGCTTCACTCTTCTTCCCTGCCCCCATATGCCTCTGCCCCCACGCAGAGTTTAAGTACTTGCAAGGAGAAGAGACAAACAGCCCAGATGGGACTTGGGCTGTTGCTGGCTTCCTGGCAGCAAGATTTTCCTCAGTCCTGGGGTAGCATCCAGCCTCATCAGAATCTCCCAACATGCCTACATCAGTGACTGCCAATCAGCAGGCATTGCAAGCTCGCAGAGAGGACCCATTACTTCAGTTCCTCTCTGTACGTTTGCTGGTTTCTCATGCAGGAATTTTACAAAAGATTGTCTGGCATCCAGGGTAAATCAACCACATCTCTTCATTAAAGTTTGATTAGGTCACAAGTGGTGTCACATTAGTTTACAGGACTCTGCACCGCCTTCATTTGTACATGCAGTATAGCATGCCTGTTGATTGGAGGCCTTGGCCACCCCTTGCTTGTTGTGATGAATGAGATTTAAAAGAGCCCTTTACAAAGCCTGTGCAAAACAAATTGAACTGTGGATGAAGATGGAAAGTATCAGTTTATGACTCATCCTTTTGGCTTTGTCAAAAATTACGGGGTCTCCCCCCCCCTTTGTTAGCTTTATATCTTTGGGGGTTCTGCACCGCGTTGATTAACTTATTACTGTTTACTTGCCATTTGCCAGTGAGGTTGCTCTATAAGCTATTGTCTGCATAATTATAAAGATGAAGACTGAAGACTTTCTCATTTTCTCTCGTTCTCTTTCTTCTGTCTTATCCCAGTGCCTGGGAGGGTTGCTGTACGGCATTCAGTCGTGCTTGCATGTCCTCAGGGTGGCTTACATGGAACACAATATAAATGTGCCTGAACATAAACCGATGGACTGTTACCTCCAATGTGAGATTCTGGAGACAAAATAATTATTATTTATCCTACCCTTTCTCCTGGGCATGTAGGAACCAAATGCAACAAACGGCTGACCCAGCTGGGTGCGCCAAGATTGACACACAGAAGCATTCGAGTGTGTCCGTGGATGCATGGGTGGATTGGGTAAAAGACCCCTGATGAAGTTTTTTCAAACGAAACAAGAATAGTAGCTGGTCCCTTGTTGGGTCCATGAGGAGATTTTTCTCCTATGATTTTGATTCTGCCTGCAAGAGAACATGGAAAGATGTATTAGAATACCGTTGATGGATACTTAACCTGCCGAGTTGAGTGTCTCCTTCAGGAATATCCACAAACTTATAAGGAGAAAGCAAGAAAGAATTAATTAGAGACTTTGGGATGTACAATGGGACTTTCTGACCTTGTACCATTGTGTTTGAATTACATTGGCCATCTTCCTATTTTTGTAATAATATTTAAGATGGATTGTGGATATTTTCTATGAAGTATTTATTGATATAAGATTGTATTTATATTGTATTTATATGGTATACTAGCACTTTGTCAATTTGCACTATTTATATAGTTATTTATGTATTATTTATTATATATTTATTAATATCTCATTAGTGTTTACAGTCTTATTTTGAGACTTCCCCTGGATTGTGGTTCTCCACCCTGGTTGTTGCTCCTGCTTTTAGGCTGCCAACACCACTTGCCAATTTGGTTTGTCCTGTATTACATTTTTATCCTGCCAGTCCTCCAGGTTTCTCAGGACAGATATATATGTAGTTTTCCTCTCTGCCATTTGATCGGTACAATAACCCTCTGAGACATGTTACTGATGAGAGTATGTTATTGGTCTAAGGTTACCCAGTGAGTTTCTTGATTGAGCTTGGATTTGAACTTGGGTCTCCCTAGTCCTGCACAGTAACTACTGTGACATGCAAGGATCCCATCTGGTGATCATACCCTCCAGATTGAAGGTACAGTGGTGATGGGAAGGCCAGAATAACAGTAAATCTCTTAAAATCTTAGCAGTATTGCATTCATAACTACATGTGGCTCATAGAAATTGCAGAAGAGAATTGCCCTGATTCTCATAGCAGTGCCTTCTTAGACAATCTCAGTGTATACGTAGATCTTCAGGTAGTTTGGAACCAAACTGTTGAGCCACTGGGAAAGTTGGCAGGCAGGGTGATAGCCACCCCTTGTTCCCAGTACCTGGTATTCCCAAGTGTGCTGTGTCTATGCAGAAAGGTTCTAGTTGGTATTACCAATAAACTATTGGTAGTCCTGTCCTCTGTGTATATTTTGTAATCCTTTTAAAAAAGCGATCTAAGTTAATGGCCATTGCTGCATCTTGTAGCAGTGAATTGCATAAACTAATTACTGTTAAGTAGAATTTTTATCACATTTGAATGCAGCTGTATGTTAATGGGGTCACTTGTGTCCTCCTTACAGCACCCTCGATAATAAAGTGGTACCTACATGATATCTATTGAGCTCATAATGAGAAATAAGAAGGTAATAGTTTTCCAGTCTTATTCTGGACTCAGAAGCCAGAGGTTTTCCCTTGCAGGTGTACCTTTGACCTCTTTCTCAATAAAATTTAGATGTAATTTTCCCTCTCTGGGCACAGTTTGCACTAATTATAGTTTTGAACAATAATATCGTGAGCTTGCAATGTTGCCTTTTATTAATGCTGGGTTTTGCTTTCTTTGTATTTAGAAAAGTTAAGCGGTAAAGAGATGGGGGCAGGTGGAAATGCTGTTTTGCTTTAAAAAAAACACGAGACAAATGAAACCAGGCTGGAGCTAAAGCCTACACATACATGCTCAGCAGTATTTCCAAACTTGGTGGCAAAAGCACAACTGAGAGGTGTGGCAGCAATAGACGTGAGGGCCAATGGCATCCCTTCAGAAACTGTAGTCTTTATGTCAGAATTAATGGGCTGCCCCAAAGTCTGCTTGCAGGGCTAGTTGATATTGTAGTTGAATGAAGAAACAAAGGAGATCAGTTTAATACAGTGAGATTCTATGATGGATTTTTAAAATGTGCTTGAAGATCCTTCAGTTGTGACACGATCTAAGCCAACGGCCATTCCAGCAGAATGCAGATGGCCATAAAAGAGGTTTAAGAACTTTATAAATTTGAATCTGGATGGTGTCTTTAGGTTGTCTGGGCAACCATACTTAACTTAGGCCATGGAAACAAGATACCTCAAGCCTGAAGGTCTCTCTGCTGTCTTATCTGCCACTATAAGGCAGGATGGACCTGTGAATATCCTTCTATTCATAAGTGCTAGGGTGTGATTTCTTTGAGAGCTGGGGTCTGGATAGGCCTTATTACCTTACCACACTCCCGTCTCTATATGCGATGGGAGCTGCTTTTGGGTTTCATGTGCTTCTTTCCCTCATCTGTCTCTCTCACCCAAAGAAGAAACTAACAGATGCTGAGGAGAGGAAAGCAAAAGAGTGTTTGCTTGGCTTCTGCTCCATATAGTGGAGGGCCTTCCAGTTCTCAAGGACAGCTAACTATTGTGAAGGATTTATGAGAGAAAATGCCTTCCTCCTTCTCTCTCTCGCTTTTTGCATGAAGAGCACTAAAATTCAGCTGTAAGCGAACCTACGCAGTTGCTAGAGGAATGCTGTGCGCCAAACTGAACATTTGTTTAATTACTGTATGCATTCAGCTGTTCACTGAAGGAAAAACGGATGATTTCATGCAGAAAAAAAATGTATTATCTCCTTTCCAACACACCTTTAATTGCTCACGGTGAAGTTATTAATTAAGCGGTAAATCTTTTGTACAACAGGCCCAGTGAAGGCACATAATGCGGAAGCAAGGAAAGTGTGAAGGTACTGTAAGTTGTACCTTGAAGTGGAAGGATTTGTAGTACACATATGAGGGATGGATGCAGGCTCTGCTAGGTGAGGGTCTTCCGGTTATCCTTATGAAGTCACCCAGAGGGAGTGTCCTGAACAGGATGAGGCTGTCCATGCAGTGATAGATTAAGAATTAGGCAGCCACGAATAGGGACTAGGAGTGAATATGTTGCCATACTGTAGATACCTTGGATTTCTGGGGTAGATATGAGATGTCTCTGTGTTGGAATTACCAGAATGACTAGCTAGTAACACAAAGAAATCTGTTTAATTAGTTAGTTAGTTAGTTCTGTTATATTTTATCCTCACAACAAACCTGTAAGATAGGCTGAGAGTATGTGACTGGCCTGAGGTCACCCAGCCAGCTTCCATGGTAGACTGGGGATTCAAATAGGGTTGCCAGCTCTCCAGGTGAGATCTCAGGCCATAGAGATCCGTTCCCCTGGAGAAAATGGCAGCTTTGGAGGATGAATTCTATGGCATTATACCATTCTGAGGCTCCTCCCCTCCCCAAACCCCACCCTTTCTAGTCTCCACCCCCAAAATCTCCAGAAATTTCCCAACCTGGATCTGGCAACCCTAGAATCAAACCTAAGGGCCAAGCTACAAGTGACAAATGACACAGGTTGGACACTTGTCAGCTTTCCTCAAGTTTTGATGGGAAATGTAGGCATCCTGGTCTTGCAGCTTGGCTCTCCGACTATTGTCCAATGGACTTTTCAACTGTCACTTGTCCAGCATTCCGCCAAGCTGCCTACATTTCCCATCAAAACTTGAGGGAAGCTGACTCCAACCTGTGTCATTCATCACTTGTAGTTTGGCCCTGAGTCTCTCAGGTCGAGTCTGGCACTCTAAGCACCAGAACATGATGTGGTAAATTAAGAATTTGGGAGCCATGAATCGGAGACCAGCCTTGAATGAACAAGCAAGGAACCAGCAAGAACTTGCAGAAGGTATCTAATTTTCCCCTCCACCACTATTTCTTCTTCCTCTTCCCTGAAATCTCCCACGCCCTTCCCCCTTTTCCTGCTCCCTTCTCTCCTTCCCACCTAACAGCCAACTTATGTTTATTTCCCCCCCACCCTTCATTTTCAGTTTTCTTTCATTCCTTTTCTCTGGCAGGTTCTGGGTGGGATAACTGTGGCCCAGTTTTGTGGTGCCAGTTGCTGGGCCAGGCCAGTTACATGGTGAGGCCCCCACAAGGACTTATGGAGGGCACCTCATTTTTCTCTATATGCTCTTCTCTACACTTTTTCTTTTTTCCTTCCTCCTGGCAGCCCCTGTATCTTCAGCTTTCCTTACTTCCTTAACTACCACCCACCAACATTTCCTGCCCACCAAATCTTCAGCCTTATTTATTATATATTTAATACACTGCCTTTCTCCCCAGTGGGAACCCAAAACAACTTATATTGTTCCCCTCTCCTCCATTTTATCCTCACAACAACCTTGTGAGGCAATTTACACAAAACAATTTACAAAAAACAATGAGGTTTTGGCCCATGGTAGGGTTGCCAGGCCCCCTCAACCTCTGGGGGGGGGGATAGGGGCATGGCACTTAACTTGGAGGAGAGGGGGTGCACGTGTGTGAAGTGCGCGCGCCCCCACAAGCACTTCAGAAGTGACGTCATCGCGCAGCCCCTGGGAGCATGTCCAGGCTCCACAGGGGCTCAAAATGGGCCCTGTCCATGCTGAAATGGTCCTGTTTTTGAGGTGCTGTGGAGCGCAGGAGCTCTCCTGTGCAACGCAGCGCCCAAAAACGAGCCTGTTTTGCCACGGATCAGGCCCGTTTTCAGGTGCTGCGGAGTGAGCACTCCCGTGCTCTGCAGCAGCCCTGATCTGCACAGCGCCACGGGGGGGGGCAGGGAAGGTGCGCATCCCCCTGCCTATTAGGTAAGTGGTGGTAGGGTTCGGGGAGCGGGGGCAGGGGATCCCCCGCCCCCACCGGGGGTCTGGGATCCCTAGCCCATGGTCACCCAGTCATGGCAGAGTGGGGATTTGAACCAGGGTCTGCTAGATCCTAACACTCTTACAACTACATTACACTGGCTTTTGTGTGGTGGCTGCTGTTGAATAGTGGTGAGTTGCCACATGGTTGCCTCTGGGCCTGGCTGAGTGACTTTTCCTAAGTTTGTAGAAAGATCTAATGTGTTTATGGTCCCTATCTCCAGATTTAAGTATCCACAGATAAAGCCGTGTTGAGAATTGCATATATTGATATATAACAACAACATTTGATTTATATACCGCCCTTCAGGACAACTTAATGCCCACTCAGAGCAGTTTACAGAGTATGCTATTATTATCCCCACAACAATTACCCTGTGAGGTGGGTGGAGCTGAGAGAGCTCCTGGAAGCTGTGACTAACCCA
Source organism: Eublepharis macularius (assembly GCF_028583425.1). Lineage (NCBI taxonomy): Eukaryota > Metazoa > Chordata > Lepidosauria > Squamata > Eublepharidae > Eublepharis > Eublepharis macularius. Next base: position 42,233,840 of record NC_072802.1, read on the forward strand.
AGGTCACCCAGCTGGCTTCAAGCGGAGGAGTGGGGAATCAAACCCAGTTCTCCAGATTAGAGTCCCATGCTCTTAACCACTACACCAAACTGGGTTTCTGTAAGAGATATGAGACATTTCTGTGTTGGAATGACTGGAATGACTAGCCAGCGGCATGAAGGAATTGCAGGCAAGGCTTGTTGAGCAATTTGCCCTTTAGTTAATTTAATTTTAATTTAATTTAATTTATTATATTTATATTCCGCCCTCCCTGCTTTCGCAGGGAGTTAAGTTATTGACTGTATTCAGCCAGCATGTGCATGGAGTAGAGATCTAATGCACACTGGTTATTACACGTACAGAATCAATAATTCCAGAGTAATTTATCTGGATTAAAAGGGTGTGGTTTTTTATGAGATACATGGCACATGGAAGATTTATTTGTGTGCTGGGGATAATGGTAAAGCTACCGAACACTAATCGGCTTCCATGTTTGACCTTGAATTCTGCTTCTTCATGCTGAAAGGTGCTTGCCTCAGGGCAGACTTGAAACAGTAATAAATGCTCCTTATAGAAGGATCCCAATGTGAAGAATATTGACTTGGCAATATCATCTACAACAATGGAGGTGGCATGATTTGTGTGTGTTTACATTAGATTAGCCATACCAGGAGGTATGCCTGTCGGTGAAGTTTAGTTCCAGACATCCTGAACGAAGTCAGTATCTCAAGCTGGGAACATCTGCAACAGGAATAGTTGCGGCATTTTTTGTTTCTATTAAATTGCTGAGATCTCATGAAGAGCTGGCTCTTGAGTGGATGTGGAGAGTATTTGTTGCATCTGATTGCAGGTGGCTTTCTAGTGTACCTATTGTGAATGATTTTAGTCAACAGAATAGTAGGGTTTTTAAGATATTTATGTTTAATCTGTCTGTCTTATTTTAAGCTACCTTGAGTTCCTGCAAGATAGAAAGTCAGCTAATAAATGTTTTAAATTAAAAATAAACAGGGTCCAGGAGCAATATGCATTCGGTTTGCTCATGTTCTGTGAAATTATTTACCATTTACTTGCTGGGTCTATGGTTTTATCTTTTTGCTGCATGCATTATAGTGGTAGGTCCCAGGGTATGTATGGCTGGAGGGTGTGTGATGCAGGCACCTTGCTGAAGCTGACATCTGGTTGGTGCCAGGATGGGGAACTCTGATAAACCCTCTGTGTATGCCAAGTTGAGTCTCATGGTGGAAGAAGAATAAAATATAAAAGCAACTGTATTATAATGACTATCTCTCTCAGGACCTATGTATCAGTTGTGTTCCAGTACCTGGCTATGACTTGCTGCCCCCAATGGCTAGGATCCTCCTCTTGCATGAATTTGTGCCTTCTTGGTTGGGGTGTGGAATAGCCTACTAGAAGAGGTAAAGTTTTGCTAACCTTACCTTCTTTGTCGCTAAGCTTTCAGACCCCGCCCCCCGCGAAGTGTTAGACCTTTTAAGTGTTAAGAGGGGGTGGTTTTTTTGGCAAGTGACTGGGCAGTTGGAAGTTTTTGCATAGGGAGGGGTCTTTTTTATTTTTTTGGAGGTGAATTAAGTATTTTTTACTGTGTTCAGGGTGAGAGACAATTTAAATAAATAAAAATACTTCTTTGTGGCGCTTGTATTCTTGTTAACTGTGGTAATTTATCTAACAGTTCTACCCTTGGAACATTAAAAATACTCAAATTTGAAAGATTTTATTTTTAAGGCATAACTGAGGAGTCTTATTAGGTGTTAGGGTCTCATTCTAAGGGTTTCAAATAGTTGGCCATCTTGTAAAACCCAGAAATCACGGAATATCTCATAGTTCTTTTTAGTATCTTCCAGGCTTTCTGACTGGCAGGGGGAGAATGAAAGAAAGTTCTATCTGTGTGTCTGTATTAAATTCCTTCCAAGTAAAGCTTCTCTGGTCTGGCCTGTGTTTGAGCTGCTCCCTTGCTGTCTTTTCTCCTAAACCTCTGCTTTGGTTCATCTGTCTAACTGCAGAAAACTTTCCAGTGCCAAGGTGTCTTTTCTGTTCTTGGCCTATTTCTGAATGGGCTATGCAAACCACAAGTTTTATGCATGTGAACCATATTTATTGAGTTGGTCATGATCAATAGGTAAGTCAAACGGATTTCCATTATCCTCCTTTGTTGTTAGTCTTTTGTTTTGTTCTAGACATATTAGATTATCAAAAAAATGACTGAGATGTTTTTTTTATTTTCCTCAGTGGGTGTTGAACGCTTCCACTTCATGAACAGCCAGTGGCTATTTTACACAGAAGAAAATAATGTCTGTACAAGTTGACTAAGATATCTTTGTGTAGTCATCTTAGTATTTGTCTCTCAGGAGGAGACGGAGTTGGGTTGGATGATTACACATGTTTGTGTGTCTTTTTCCCTTAAATTGTACTCCAGTTGTGCCAAACTCTTGTTTTTCAAAAGCAGACACTCCAGAGAGAGTGATTTAAGTTAGTGTTAAGCAGGATTTGATGCACCCTTTATGATTCTCTTCCCTTCCCTTCCCCCTGACTTTGAATAAAGAACGCTTTTTATCATCTGGATGATTTTAGTGATTTTTAATTCTTGGCAGCATCCCCTCCCTCCCTCTCCATCTTGGCCTCCATGTAAGTAGAAATAATGTACCCAATCACACTTCTGTGAGCATAGGACCCTCCCCCCCCCCACGCTTTGCATGCTTCAAAGCACGGGAATGGGATTTAATGCAAAAAAAATTGTCAGACAGCATTAATCATAGTTGATTTCTTATTGATTTTTCTCCATCTCTTCCCCCTTCTTAAGAACTTGTCAGACGTATTTGCTCTTTTGGTGAATTTCAGAGCAACATATAAAACTGACTACAAGGCGGCAAATATACCTATAGATTATAATACATTACAAACAAATGAATCAGAAGGAAGTCTCCATGAATGCAGATGACAAGAGCAGTTTGGCTGTTCCTATGTTATTAAAAAGTTAACAGTCCTCTTACTAGAGCAGCTTACTCAGCTTTCTGCCTCCCTGTGTTAGCCAGTGGCCGTAAGTTCTCTAAATATTCATTCCTGTTGCTAGTCTATAGCATTTACTAACATGAGACACCCACATACTTTTCTAAGACCATTGCAGTCAGTAGGCTTAGAAGGATATACTCTGCAGAGGATTGCCTTGCTGATCTCTGGATATATGTTGAACTGGCTGTCACAGCTGGTAGTATCCAGTGTGTTTGTCCTTTGTCTATTTGCTTTACACTTGTGGCCATGGCTGCATCCTGTAGCAGTGAGTTTCACAGATGGTTCATATATTGTGCAGAATACTCTTTCATGTCTTAAACTTGTTGCTTCTTTATTATAAGATACAGATTTACTTATTTTCTTTTGAGATTTCATTGAATAGTGTAATAGACTTTCTTCCTATTTGCTCAGTGACAGCTGCGTTGGGAGTGTTTTTTCTTTCTCAGAACAGAGTGCATGATTGTGAAACATGGATTGTCAGTTAAATGAAAGAATTGTGGCATGTTTACAGTTAATGTTGGATGTTGCAAGAACATAACCTCCCAGCTTGGTTGTTCTTGATGAGTACAACCTTGTCACCAAGTCAATGGAAAGAGACTGGAAGACTGTTTTGGGGAGCAAATCCTAAACAGAGTAACTATGTGTAACTCTTTTTTTTTTCCACTTGGAACCAAGTCAGTTTATTGGGCATGAGGTACAACACAATAAAATTGATTTATTTTCCAGTAATGGACAGTGTTAGGGATAAACCAAAGAAACATGCATGGTCAAACAAAAAGCTCAAGTCCCAGTGAGGCATTAATGGCAGGCTTCTAGTTCTCATTGTCACTTTCTCCCAAGGTGTGTTTGTCAAATAGGTATTCTGCCATTCCAGATTTTGGTGCCCCCATCTTGCGCAGATTAGTCACATGATCACCCAACTCTTTGATAGATTTGACCTGCTCATCCAGATAGTGTGTTTCAATGAAGTCACATAAATGGGGATCAATTTTGTCAGTTGCCAGTTTGTGCAGTTCCAACAGAGACTGGTTCACATTCTTCTCCAAGTGCAAAGCACACTCTATTGCCGTCAGCCCACTCTCCCAGTCATCATGATCTGGTTTCTTGATGTCCTGGAGGAAAATCCGACCACCCCTCTGGTTCTGCAGCTTCATAAGCTTTTCTGCATGCTCTCGTTCCTCCCGGGACTGGTGCAAGAAGTACTTGGCAAAGTTCTTCAGAGCCACATCATCACGGTCAAAGTAGTAGGACATGCTGAGGTACACGTAGGACACGTAAAGCTCCAGGTTGATCTGCCGGTTGATGGCCGCTTTGCAGTCCTGATGGTAGTTCTGGCGCACCTGGGAAGGAGACGAAGCCATGGCAGCGCGGCTATGCGAGTGGCGGTGCGACTACTGGGCGGAGGCGGCGGGTCCGAGCAGGGAGTTCCGTCCAATCACTGTTGAAGCAGGAACCTCCGCAACTCGATCTCGCAGGTCGTTCAACTATGTGTAACTCTGTTTAAGATTGCACTGTTGGTAGTTCTCCCCTCTTCCTTCCCTTTCAGACCAACCAAACAGGTAGACGCATTTGGAGAGTTACTTGCAAAATGTGTGCCAAGTGTTTAATTAATTAACAAATCAGGATAAGTTCTGCCCCACCTTCCTGTTCTAAAAGAATGTTCAAGAGCTGCTAATGATAGTAATGCTAAAATAATTTATATGAAAACCTCCCATCCAATAATCCAGGTTCCTGCAACATATCACCATCTGCTGTTATCAAAATGTGGGCAGGTTCCTATGAGTAAAGTGCTATGGGTACTTTGTGCCCAAGTTGTCAAGGGCTTTTAAAGGTTAAACCCAGCACCTTAAATTGAACTCAGAAAGTGTGGAAACCAGTGCAGTTGGTGAACCACTGGTCTTGTATGTTCTTTGTGGCTATCAAAATCTGGGCTATTTGGACAACCTTCAGAGTCAGGCCCACAGGGAGACTAGTACAGTCTGGTTATTACTGAGATATGCATGACTGTGGCATGGTCTGTTTTTCTCTGGGAAGACCAGATTAAGGCTTTAAAAGTGTTTCTGGCCATCTTGGTAATTTCTTCATTCGATAGTATTCCCAAGTCTTTTGAGTTGTACCTCTGTTATTGGTGTTGTATCAGGTTTACCTGAAAATGACTAGATGGAAAACAAAGACCATTGGGCATAGCAGAATGATGCTGAGCAAGAAGAAGTTGGTAACCAATATGTGGGAGTCTAGTTTGGGATTAGAAGGAAGGGCAAGAAGAAACAGAAATCATACTTAAGCATGAAAAGGATGGAGACCTGTGCCCACCTAAAAACCAGTTGTCCAAAAACAAATACATGAATTAAAATAACAGAAGATTTTATAGACCTATGTGTGGTTCCCTCCATCTTGGGACACAATTCACACAAATGATTGTCATGAGATGGTTGCCCAGTACTGTCTCCTCTAACTGAAAGCAGTCCTCCCCCTTCCCCTCCTGCCCCCAAGACTTTGTGAAAATGCCTTTGAGACTCTTCCAACTGGAGATGGCGGGGAATGAACCTGGGACCTTCTACATGCAAACCTTGTTCTCTGTCACGGTTGCGACTTAGGCCTGGTTTTGGCCATTTGAAATTTGAGATTGTGGAGTTCAAAGAGAGAGAGGGAGAGAGGGAAGGGACCTATGTTGAATTGGGATTTTGTTATCAGCAAGGAGGAGGAGGAGGTGTTAACTTTTTCTTTTAAGGAGTTATGTAGAAGAGAAATATTTCCTGATCATTAGTAGCCAGGGTTGGTGGTGGTGTTGGGGTGTGTGTGTGTGTGTGTGGAAGGAAATTAGCACCTTGTAATCACTGCATAATTATTTCCCCTTAAACTGCTAACAAAAGACAAGCAAGCTTTACATCCTGTACATATATTCAACCAGGATGGCCTTTGTCAGGAGAGAAATGACACAGGGTGAGCAAACTGCTTATGAAGGTAAGACAATGAGGGCCCCATTTTTCAAAGGTTAAGATGTATTAGAAAGTACCTGTTCATCCTCGGAGTCATTAGCGCTGTGCGTGGCGCTCAGCATGTGGTATTTGGAAAAGGCCAGAGTAACCTTTTCAAGTGTGGTGCATGCTAAAAGGGATATATTTCCTCACGATTTCGCAAAAAGGGGTGAGAAAATCCCCTCCCTTTTAAAATGTGTTTAAAAATAACTGTCTTTACAGGTTAGCAAGTGGGAATAAATGCTCCTGAAATGTATCGGCTTTTGCTTTTAAAAACAATGCTTTAAAAAACAATTAGATAACTAAAGGCTTTACTTTTTAATGCTAACCAGCGTGAAAGTATGTGCGGGTTTTAGAAAATCAGGTTTTTACATTATGCAGATTCAAATGTTGTGCTCTAATTTAAATTGTCAGTATTTTAAGGTTGTTTTAACCACCTTGAGCTATATGGAGAGGAAGTATATAAATATTCTAAATGCATGTATATAACTGCTTACGAAATATTTTGTGCAAGGTGTTTTAGTTAAGAGAATTTGAAATTTTGGGGGTACACAGAGTGGTCTAGCTGCCAGAGTGGTACGAATAAATGTAGGTGCAGTTATGTCTGTACATAATAATAATAACTGCTGTTACATACCGTTCTTCTAGACAGATTTCTGTCCCTCCCAGAGCGGTGAACAAGTTAGTGTTATTATTATCCCCACAAGACAACTGGGCAGCCAGGGCTGAGAGGAGTGGCTTACCCAAGGCTTACTGAGCTCATGGCAGTAGTGGGATTTGAACCAGTAGAGTGCTCTGCTGATTCACAGCTGAACCACTTAACCACTGTGCTGCAGCAGTATAAGATTAATAAGATTAGATCAATGATAAGATTAGATTGGTGATACCTACTCAGTGGCTTAGGAGCCACGTGTGACTCTGATATGCCCTCCTGGGTCTTCTGAGAACTGTCCCTAAAGTCGTAATGTTCCTGCCCCCATAGGAAGAAACAGGTAAACGGTGAGCCTCCTTGAGGTGCAGGCCTCCTGCCAGGGTTGGAAGTAAATGTGGATTTTTGGTTGATGGTGGTCATGAATATGTATGCATGATCACTTGTGTGGAATTTTGGGCACACACATTGAAAGAATAAAATGCAGCACAAAGTAATAATTGCTGTAATAATGAAACCCAAGTCCCTTTTATTCTAAGCAGTTTCTTCAAGTGTCTGGAGAGAACTGATGGATTGGATGAGGGTGAGTATGGAAGAGCTACACGATAAAGACTGATGACCGTAAATTACGTGGTAGAACAGTTAGTTGGTGCAGTGCTGGTTCTGGGTAGGATTATACTTTTACTGATGAACTGGGTTGGAAGTGTAGGCACAATCCCGGGCTCAGATCTGTTCCTGGAGCCTTAGATGATGTTTGTTAATAGGGGGTACTTTTTCAGCTTCTGCTGATGCACTGAGATTGTATGCTGTTGGATTGGGGTCATGCCAGGGTTGTCTGTGCCTTGGTATCATCTAAATTAAACTCCTGCAATACACTCTTTGTGGTGCTGCCTGGGAAGACTGCCTGGAAATTCCGTTTCAGAATGCTCTGCTAATCTTCTGATGTGAAAGGAAGCATATAGCACCTGTACAGAGCCTCCTGCTAATTAAGATCTGCCTCCGAGTCTCTGAACAGGATATTGCCCATAGGTGGTATCTGTTCCATGCCAGACTGGTGTCTATCAGGAGCAAGACATTTTCAGTAGTGGCCCCAACTGTCCCACTGGCAAATTTATCCCACTGGTCTACTTTAGAGGGTAAGAAATGAGATTTTCTCTCACCAGACTTTTCATGGTAAAATTTGATTTTGTTTTTAGTGGGCTGCCTCTGTTGACAATGGTGTTTCTTATTTTATTGTTTTCACCTGATTGGGGTGTTTTCACCTGGTTTCTAAAGTGCTTGGAATTCTTCAGCATCAAAGAGCTGCTGGTCAATTTAAATAAAACTGTTTTTACCCCCAATGTAGCCTCTCGGTAGATTTACATAGAAGTGTTATGATACTGGCCATGTTGTTTTCATCCCAGAGCATTTTCTTTTCCCCCACTGCTGCTGCACACTGGGTTGACATTCTCATTGACCTGTCTACCAAGAAATCTCACATAAAATTGTTCACCACAAAGTCTCCCATCAATTTTTTCTCCCTTCCATATCTGACAGACCCATCTTTGGCTCTGTTTGCTTGGGAAAAATTATCACTATGTCAATAATGCATTTGAAGCTCCTGTATGAGTTTCTCTTCCCTTCTGTCTAACGTGCTTGGAAATTTGATCACAAACAAGGAAATCTAGAACGTGCTTGCAAGAGCCAAAGCAAGGGTTGTAGCAGCCTTTTCCACAGCTGCTATCTTTCCTGGCTGAGGTTTGGAGATATTGGGTTGCATTGCTGTGTGCAGGAACACCGGTTAAGCCCGTGATAGTGATCAGATCGGAGCACCAGGCATCCGACAGGACGTCAAACTTGTCACTTTCTAGCTGATTCTCCCCCTACCTCCTTACCTCTGCCCTTCCTTGACAAGGTTAGCTGGTGATTGTCAAGGATACCACTTGGAAGAGCAGCATCAGAGCATCAAGTGGAAGGGTTTATACTTGCAAAAATGTTAAGGTCAGGTAAAAAAAAAACCCAGGAAAGTTTTATTCTCAGTTTCTTTCTGCAAAGATGGCAGTCTCTTTAATAATTACTGCAATGTGCTTGATTATATGATATGACAGGGAGTAACCAGAAGAATAGGCCGTTTCATATCTATCCCATAATTTGGTTTCTTTTACATTTTTCTTTTTTTTTTTCACTGTAGCTTGCTTGAAGAATGGGTGGTTCAGCACAGGTCTGATTCTCTTTGTCTTTAAATTTCTGATTGCCTATGCTGTGCTGCAGGCATATGGGGGCCGTTTTCACATTTTGGAATCGTGGCGCGATGATGTCAGAAATCATGCCATGAAGACGCCATTGTTCTGTGAGTTTTGTGCTATGTAAAGACGTGTGAAAAATTTACTTCGCTTATACCTCATTGGGGACCCTTACTACATTCTCTTCTCTGTTTTGGACTACTGCTATTCAAGATCCCATATTCTGTGACAATTCTACCTCCTAGGGTTGGCACTTGGCAGACTTCTCAGATTCTGTGAGAACATAAAAATAGCCTTGCTGGGTCAGACTTAAATGTTCATCTAATTCCATATTCTTCCTCAAGTAGTGGCTGAGTGGTTGGAGGTGTCTGGGATACTTGCAGAACAGGGTAACAGGTACCCCCTGTTGTTTATCTCTGGTATCATACATTCACATGTATCCTTCCTCTGTATAAGGAAGTTCCATTCAACTGTCATTAGCATGATTTCCCCCCAGTCCTTTAAAAAGTCATTACTTTAGCCCTGCTGAATGTTACAGTGAATGCATATACAACCAGAAAGAGCCAGCGTGCTTTCACTTTATAAATAAAACCAAGGACCAATATCCATATCAGAGGTTTCAGTCACACATTTAGCAGTACATGTGTCCAATGTGGCATGAGAATTACTCAACACACATATAAAGAAAAAAATCAAGTGTACACTGTATGTAAATTGTGTATGTGTTTACTCTAGCTTTTGAACAGGGCTCATATCTTGTGGCAGTGAATTCTGTAAGCTAATTATGTGTTGCATGCTTAAGGGCTTCCTTTTTTTTTAGTTGTGGGCCGGTGCTTCACTGGCCCACAACTCAGACTCTCAGGATTATGGCACAGGGAGAAAATGGAATTCTCTTTCATGTGTTACAGATTTCATATTTTATAAATATTCTGTCTGGTCCTCCCCCCCCCCCACAAATGTGCCCTATTTTGCCGTAGCTGCAGAACTACAACAGCAAACAGCATTGTGTTTATAACTGTATTGTAATTTGTAATGTTAAAGTATTTGTATTTATTCCACATAAAATATTAAGCATAAGACACTTCTGCCCCATCTTATAGTGATGTGAGGGCCCAGAAAAAATGTAAAAAATTGGGGCTGGGGGGGGTGGTATTTGAGGAGATGTTTTCAGTTTTTCAAAGGGAAAAATGAGAAATTTTGAGGAGACGTTGAAAAAAACCCTCCTATGAAATATTTTCTCTTTTTAAGTGAGAAAACCTTGTCTAATGTAATGTTTCTCTCATTCCAAAGCATGAAAAGTCTGAGCACTTGGGGAGCACTCACAAAAAACTGTTATATTGTAGATGTATGCAGTATTTTCAAGATTTTTTTGTTTAAATGTAAGAATTTTAGCAACAATTAATAAGCTGTGTCTAATGATAGTACATTATTAAAGAGTTCAGAATTTTCAAAAAGTTAATATCCAAATATGATGGCAGTCTAACCTGTTGAGACCCTGAGAATTTCTGTCAAAATAATATACTTTCTTATATTTACTACAAAATTTGTTTTCTACCTTTAATTCTTATTGTTTTCCTACCTTTTTGTTGGCAAAATTAAAGATACATGTACTCTGGTAGTACAGGCTGCAACAGTTTGCAATTTTTTTTTCAAATATTGGGCACACTTGAATTTTTTTTAGACATTTATACCTTTAAATTCCTTACATTATATACAAATTAAGTATGGTTTTGCAAGGAGCAGTGGGACAGTGGTAAGTGTCTTCAGTTGTCCACAGAGACTCACCCTGACTCAATAATGCTCATAAAAGTTCTCTTTATTGCCAACAACCGCACCTCAGGCTATCTACACAAGCATGGTTCCCATCACCCACCTGCTTTGCCCTTTTAAAACCAAGGCCCCAGCCCCTCCTCTAGGTTCTTCCTCCTCCCGTCTCTGTGTCTTCTCAGCCCTTCCCAGCCAACTTGCCTTCCTCTCCTCCCAGGTCTCTCTTGACATCTCCCTTTTTATCACTGGGTCTCCATACATGCTGGCCAACCCAGCACGACTCCTCTCTCCTCTGAGCCTTGTACACCTCTACTTCTCATCTTGCCCCACCCCAGCTGGGTTTGCATAGGGCTAGCCAGAGACTGTTGCTGCCCACTGTGCTCCCAGCTGACACCCTGGCCTGGCAAACCTGCAACCTCTGCTGCTATGCTCAGCAGTGGCTTGGGGGCGGGGGCTGTTTTGCAGATGGTTCACCCCTACTCCTGCTGAGGCTGTCATGTTTCTACCCAGGAGGTAAGGCCTTCTCTGGCCTCCATTGCTGCCTCAGTGCCACACTAAATTATAAATGACACACACCATGTTGTTCAATCAGTAAAAGACGTTTAGGTTTGATAGGAAAGTAAATATTGGATATATTTCAATCCCCCACCCTCAGATTTCTCTCTCTCTCTCTCTCTCTCTCTCTCTCTCTCTCTCTCTCTCTGTGTGTGTGTGTGTGTGTGTGTGTGTGTGTTTTCCCACTGTGGCTTCAAAATGTCTGGAAATTTTACATGACTGCTACCTTCCCCTCTCCCCCTGCATTCCTACAAATCAGGAAGATGGTGGCTGGAAAGCAAGCTGAGTCTCCGTGACTATCCTTTCGAAATGAAACATTTCATATTCATGAAGCTACATTGAACATCACTTAGCAGATATGGAGTGTTGATTGTGACCAGAAGGATCGCCTTCGTGATTTCTTTGAGTATCAGTGTCCTGCTTGGAAAGGTAACAATTTTTAATTTGAGAAGTGCCACTCACCAGTATCTTCTGTTCAATTAAAATGGAAGGTTGCATGGCCTCACTGATTAGAGAAGAGTGGTGTTAGGTCAAGTGAAGGCACACAAGCCAAAGGACTCGATGGATGAAGAGTGGAAGTGTTAACTGCTTGAGAGGACTCCATGAAAATGGTTGTGTGATGCTGTCTGAAATCCAAAGGAATAGCTGTGCTTTGATGTTGTTGTGCAGCTACAGAAAAGGTTGAATTCTGAAAGCTATCTGATTCACACATTCCCATTTTGATGTTGTTTCTTCCTCTTAAGAAATGAAAATTTGTTTATTTTTACACCCGTTTCTCTTTTCCCGTGATGAATCTTTCCCATTTAAAACAGTGTTGATTTTCCATTGGTGTCATGTAAACACTAAACAGTATAAAAGGAACAAAGGAATAATCAACACTCATAACCATGTATGCTTCTACAGAAAGTGGTGGGGGCATTGTTCCCTGCTTAGAGAGCAGGAAGCCCCTTGTTTGAATGGAACAGTTTGAATGGGAACTCTGTGTGAAGTTGTGTTTGTTGTGAGCCCGTCTCATGGGCTTCGCAAAATGTTACTGTTTAAACCAGATCAAAAACAACCCTCTTTGATCTGGTTCAAAGGGGCACCTGCAGGATTGCTGCAGATGGAGTGAGTCTTGGGCTGTGGAGGGTGCACTCATTGTATTGCTCTTTTTGTAAACGTGATGGAGGATTGGGGGTGGCGATGGTCGTGGCAACCTGTGGAGTGATTTTGGGTGTGTCTGAACCCAGTTCTTGCTTGCTCCCACCCTGCTTGCTCCTGCTGCCTTAACAGAAGCACATTTTCTTGTCCCTGTACAGATGCTACCAATAATAAGATGAAACTGAAAAGCACGGCTTACAAAATGAAATCTGAAATATATCTCTCTTCAGGCCAGGTTAGGGAAAAATAATATCCAAACGGTCATATTTATATATATAATTTTCCCTTTTTACTTTAAGGTTTCATTCTGTTATCTGTACGATATCCCCATTTTGTTGTTCTGTATGTTTTCCCTATGTTTTTCCTATACCCAGTTGCAACACCAGACAGAGAAAAGAAAGTACTTATTTGCTCAAAAATGTTTGGAGTTCCCTGCCATAGGATGTAGAGGTTTAAGCACATTCCTGAAGGGAAGGTCCACCAATAACTGTTAGCCATGATCACTAACTGGACCTTTCTATGTTCAAAGGCAGTAACCTTCTGAGTACCAGTACTAGGGATGACAGTAGGAGGCTTTGGCCTACATGCTTGTTGGCCACTGGGTAAAACAGGATGGTGAACTAGATGGACTGTTGGTCTGATCCAGCGGGGCTGTTCCTACACTTTCAGAGAAAGCAGTTTTGATGTCGTGTTCAGTATAGTGATCTGGGAACCCTTGGTTCAAATCTGCCCTCTGCCATAGGAACTTGTTGGGTGGCCTTGGGCTAATCATACCCTCTCCTCCTAATCTACCATACAGAGTTTTTGTGGGGATGAAATGAAGAACGGAGAATCTGGTATAACATTCTGAGCTCCTTGGAGAGGATTAAAGTGTGTGTGTGTAAGCTTGCAGCCCTGCTTTGGTTGGGAGGTTGTAGGAAAGAACAAATTATTACAGGAGAGACGGTGCAGTTAGGGATAGCAAAGGATGCTGAGAATGATCTATGGAGTAGGAGGCTAGGCGTGGGTGGCAGGGGAAATGGGAGAGAGGGAGTTGGCTGCATGGCCTCTGACAGCTCCAGGGCTAGTAGCAACTGACTTTATCAAAGTTTGGACCCAGACTGAACTACTTCGTAGGGGAAACAGGTTCTTTAGACCCAGCTAGCTCCATTTCTCCAGCACGAGTGCCTCTTAAAGGACTTTTACATGTGCTTTGATCTTTATGCTCAGGAATCTTCTGGCAGGTGTTCACTCTTACACAGATTTCCAGGGGATGCTAGAAGATAAGGAGTGCCAGACTGTATTCTGGGGTTCAAGTCTAGAGGTTCTGTGTTACTGTTAGCCTGTTCTTTCCTAGATTGGACCAGCTGGGCTTTGACGCTGTTAGAGTAATAGCCAGGTATTTGCAGTGTTGACATTTTGAAGTACTTCTCTTTTAATTGCAGTTGTGGTAACTTTGTGGACCTGAGGAACAAGAAACAGAAAGCAGATGAGATGAGACATCAAAAACTTGGAAGAACTGGCCCTTTAAAATTGAGAATGCAAGCAAGTTTTGAGTTAAGTACAACTCCTCCTGTCAGAAGTATTCAGACAGGATAAAACTTGCCTTGTGCTTCTGGGTCTGTGCTTGCTTGGCAAAGTCTGCTGCATTTTAGAACAAAAAAGCAGGAAGCAGCAGATTTTGAGTAGATGGAAACAGAAGGATGAAAAATGCTTGTTGGCTGCTGGGATACTTGGAGAAAGGCTGTCAGTCCGTGGATGTGTGCAAAGAAAGTCTCTGGGAGAGGCTGCAGAGTTTCCCCTGGAGAAGAGGGGGAGGTCTGTGTTTAAATTCTGACATTGTGCTTCTGTGGATCTACTGTTATGGGTACGCCCCTCAAGAATTCACCCTCTTATTTTGGAGATAATACAAGATGTCTCCTTTTGAATAGCGCATTAAGAACATTATTTGCTTGCCAGGGTTGGGGGGGAGGGGAGCAAATGCATGCCGAGTCAATTGGGGTGAGTGTGGCAAACTGCCCAGCATATGGTCTATGCCAGTTATCATGGAGTGGAACAAATGGATTGTTCTGAGCAGCCAGCCTGAGAATCTCTCCCCCCCCCTCTCCCCCAGGCAGCAAAATCTGCCTTGTTTTCAGAGTCTAGTGAAATCACTCATGACAAGTATATGGCTAAGTGTTTTCAGCCTGTTGAAAAACACACATGCACACATACTGTCACACCTGTCTCTGACTTTCAGAAAGCTGTCTCTTAGATACTGTTTTCAAAAGCAGAAGATAAAATGCCTGGATTGGACCTCTGTGGTGGGGGGCTGATAGGATTTGAATTCTCTTTCCATGCAAAAACAAACAAACCTGCCCTACCCTGCAGATAGAAAACTAGATATCGAGGTAAAGGCAAGGCCAAGAACCTGGTGCAATCTACCACCATTCGATGGCGCATGCCCATGTGATAAGGCTTATCCCAAAGTTGTCACAATTCATCTAATTGCTTTTCCCAGCCACTGAGAGCCAAGCTACAAGTGACGCCTGACAGAGGTTGGACACTTGTCAGCTTCCCTCAAGTTTTGATGGGAAATGTAGGCATCCTGGTCTTGCAGCTGTAATGTAGAGCCAAGCTGTAAAACTAGGACGCCTACATTTCCCATCAAAACTTGAGGGAAGCTGACAAGTGTCCAACCTGTGTAAGGCGTCACTTGTAGCTTGGCTCTGAGTTCATGGTAAGTTCTACTTACTTTCTCTGTGGTTATTTTGTCCAAATGTTTCATTTACATTCTGTACTTCAGAATGGCCGAGATTTCTTGCTTAGATCTTGCTTCTATGTGAACCGTCTGCTAGAAAGCTTACATGTGCTGTTGCATGTTGTGATGTGGATGTGCTTACAGTCATGGGAGAACCCCATGCCATGTGATATGGTAGCATTCAAAATTGTGCAAGTTCAGTGCACCCTAGTAAAACTCTTAGTTTTGGAGTAAGGCAGGGTGAGAGAGAAAATAATTGGAATGAAAATGCATTCTTCCAAGTCTGAGGATAGTGTAAGTATTGGTCACTTTAAAGTATACACCTAAAGCAAGTCTACAGGACCCTGATCCAAGCTAGAGGAACTTTTATTCTTCATCCTTCTACTGAGGGTTTTACTGTTCTGGAGCTCTCCCACAGGTTTTATGTTAGGATTAAGTAGCTTCTTTTAGTCTTAATTAATGTCTGGAGATGGAAACTTCTGAACGCTTTTTTCTGTAATTGATGCAGAGTTTACGATGTAATAAATAGGATGCAGTATCAATAATTATTATTGAACGACTTGTCTGCTCCAAGGGCGGCAGTGACAGTTATACTGGTGTGCTGCATGAAGGAGCAGAGCAATACAGCAGCCCCTTGAATCCTAGCCAGTTTTTTAGAGGTGAAAAACATATCCCACAATCTTCGTGTCCATTTTGCAACACGATACATTCATTGGGCACACAAATTCGAAATTCCAGCTAGCAGATAAATGGAGCTAAGAAACTGTACTGCAAAGATGGGAGCCACAGCACTATTTTCAGTTGCATCAAGCCCTTCATCAGGCAGAAGCAGCATACTCTTAAGATGCTTTTGGATGTTTATCAAATCAATCAAGCCAATCTGAGTCACAGCAAAACATGGAGGATGTGTGTGTGTGAGGGGGCATAAGAAGAGGAGACAGCCAACATAGATACTTTTTCAATCATGCAATATGCCCCAAGTAGGAATGGGTAGTCCTGTAGGTTTCGTTGCCAGTTAACATGGGAAGGAAGGGTGTATACCATGGCCGTTGTCACACGGGCTTTTATTTAGCACTAAAATGGCGCTATTTCCCAGCAAACACCCACCTTATTCCAACACTGTAGCGATTTTCTCCTTCTGCTTTGTGCTTGATAGTCGCGCTATTTTGTGCCTCAGTGTGAATGCTCTAACGGAATGTTTATATGCTGTTATTCCGTTATAGCGGAATTAAACGCCAGAATAATAAAAAAAGGGGGGGAGGAGCTGCTTCTGCGCGGTTAGAGAGAACAGAACAGAGTACTTCGGTGTGGACAGCTGGTGGCGCGAAGAGCCGTTAGGCGACCCAAAGAAACGTTACTGTGCCGATAACAGGTAGAACGCTATATGCTGTAAATTTAACGGAAGAGATGCCCGTGTGACGACGGCCCATATTTGGAGCTGAAATCCTAATCAGGGCACTCGCTCCGTCAAAAGAAGACTTCAAGGCAAAAGTGACACTGTGCCCAGCAAGAAATTCTGCAAGAAGGTCAAAATATGACCCTTTGTGAGCTATAAATTAAAGATGCGAGTAACTTGCATGGTCATGGGAATAATTTCTCCACCAATACACCATCTATAAACTGTCAGGCTGTTCAAACCTTGCAAATTCTAAATCAAACACATACAGACATATACAAAAACCTTACCAAAAAAATCCTTGTAATATTTCATTAGAAGGAAGTATCAGTTGAAGCCATGCCAGGAACCCGCCAATTCTCTGCCTTTCCAGGCTACTGCTGTGCTTTCAGAGGCCTTGTGTCAAGATGTTTTGGTGTTTGGGTTCCCTGTCCTTTCCAATTTAGCTCAGCCAATGTGAGTCATGTGGTCGTACTCTGAGCAAGCTGGTGCTCCCAGCTATGCTGTGTCAGAGGGATATGAACAGCACAGAACTGCGTTCTTACCAAGTAGGAGGGGAAAGGGAGGAAACTACATTGACTCTTCCCTACTACAATCTGCTAAAAAAACCAACCAGCTTTGAAAACACCTAGCACAAGTACAACAGAGGAAGTGGGGAGGGCATGGTAAACACACCAATGGCTTCTCTGCACTGCAGATTTGCAACCACTATGTGTTTGATGCTGGCTTGTAAGTTGCACCTCCTTCATGTCTGAATGCCTATTGGTTTAACTGTAGTTGGATCAGAAGCAAATCTAGTATTAATACAGCAGTGGATTACCTTACCTCCTTTCCCATACATGTGTGCACACATGTATACACATGTGCATGCACACACACAAGGCTCTCTCAAGGATAATCTCAACCCCAATGATATTAAACAAACTAGCCCTTTTGCTAGCCCAGCATCCTTCTAAAATTATGTCTAGAAAAATCTCAAATAAAAGTTCAGTGACACTAACACCACATTGTTAAGCACTCTTATGTTGCTGACTTGTGTGATTACTCTAGGAACATCCACAACTACATCACTGCATCTGTTTAACGGATACAATGACCAAGTGGTATAGGCTGCTGTTATGGACTGATTTTTACCAGCTGGGCTGGCACGCTGCTGTATATTTGAAAATGGAACTTGGTAATTTAAGTGAATCCAACCATCCTCCAAGGAGCCTTCCTCCAACATAAGTGATTCTTCCTTGGTGGTAGAAAGCACTTTCAAGTTGCAGGTGACTTATGTAGACCCTGTGGGGTTTTCAAGGCAAGAGATATTCAGAGGTGGTTTGCCTTTGCCTGCCTCTGCATAGGCTTTCTGGGTGCTCTTCCATCCAGGTGCTAATCAAGGCTGACTCTGCTTAACTTCCAAGATCGGATGAAATTGGACCAGCCTGGACCATACAAATCAGTTAAGTTGGAGGAAGACTCTATCGGCTTCAGACTTTGCTCATTGGAAAGATAGGATAGGGGTAGGAATCTCCCAAAAGAATTTTTCCATTAGCTCTCTTCAGTCATTATGTTCCTGTGACTGTACAGAATAATGATGCAACGTGCGATCTTCCTGATATCTGCAGTTGCCAATTCTTCTGAAGGGGGCAGTGCACGGTTTCCCCCCCCCCTCAGAAAACATGTACCAAATCCCAAGTTAAGCTGGCATCTGATATACATTCTAAGGCTGAAAATCATGTTGCTCTTTTCAGAAGAAATGGTGATTGCATGCATCAGGAGGTTTGTGTGTAGGGCATTTGTACCATATACTCAGTCAAATGTAGCTAATGAACAGGGCTGTTGTTGCTGCAGAATGTGTAGCTCATCTCACACTGCCTTGTGTCATCATGATGATGTATCCTCACCTCCCAAGTGGCCGCCCGTGATTGGGGTTGGGAAACATACCCGTCACAACAACATAATAATAAGGTAAGAAGAAATATGTACCATAGAACAGAATAGGGGATTCTATCTGTGGATGGCCAGTAACTTCCATAACATGTAGCCTAGCATTAGGTCTGCATCAGTTAGGAGATTGTCTATCTATTAGTTATGTGTGGTACATCATTGGCTTGAGCGGGGGTGGGGGGAGGAAGCATTTTCTGGTTTATTAAAGCATCCTCATGCTGTTTACAATCCCTTTCGGTAGTGATTCACCGTCCCCTCCTCCTTGTACACACTGTGAACTGACATGTTATAATGGTGAACTTCAGGGATTGGCTAAGCGGATGAGCTTCTGGATTCTTCTATTGAATGTATGCACAGGAATAACAGAAGCAGCAGGGCAGAGATGAAGAAGAAAGCTGGAGGCCAGCCTCTCTGATGCCTCAACATCATACCTCTGACTGGAACAACCTTCCCGTGAGGGAGCTTATAAACACTTTTCTTTCCTTAAGGGAAAAATGCACACAGACAAGAGACGGGCGCGTATAAATAATTTACCGAGCTGTAATATGCTGTAAATAACAGTCCTGCTGAATAATGAATTAACCCAAGTGCTGATTCATAGGTAAATATCTCTTGTAAAGCAGAACCTCTCTTTATGGACTTCACAGTCTTCTTAATACCTGGCCATGTATAATTAAGAGGTGGTTCAGGTGAAATACTGTTCTTGGTGGGGAGGCATAAATCTTTCAAAAGCACGGGCCGGGCTTGGCTTGGTGTCACTTACTGAGTTGCGGGCTTCGTTGTATAGCACAATCTGCAAAAATTTTGATTTAGCTGGGCTTGACTGTTTGCTCTTCTGAGAGTGGCGGTGTAATACCCCCTAATCTTATGACACTGGAATGAAATATAAATGTGACAGGAGAACAGTATAATAGGTCAGAGCCCAGAAGCCAGGCTAGGCAGTTGGAAACAGAAAGGGAAAGAGAGTGAGAAAATAGTATCAGTAAGGAATACAATAAATGTCTAAGCATTAGTAATTGTGTTAAAAGTTTGTTAGTAGTTAGTTAGTTCAGTTATTAAGTAATACTAAATAAAAATATCTAATTTATCATCACCAGTGTCTGCCTTTTCCACATACTTGATTTTTTGACTGTGCAATCCCTGAACCTTAGCACTGGTTCACCTCCTAAATCTCAAGTGCCCTTTCCCTTATATATTTAGTCTACGTATGCTTTTCATGTGTGAAGACAAGTCCATGTTGCTGTCATATCATGTGCCACAGGAGCTCATGTCCAGTTAATTTATCTTATGAGGCATCTCCATGTCAGTATGGGAGGTGTGAAGCTCTACTGGGATGTGTATAAGGGCCATGTTTTAGCAGCATGCCAGGACAAAGCATAGGAATGTAAGTGGACACATGAAGCTGGTTCATAATCAGGGTACCGGACCATCCTAGTTCAATATTGTCTCCTCTAATGGGCAGTGACTCTGCAAGATCTAACAGAGAAAGAGGTTCTTCCCCATACTTGCTGCCCAAGCTCCTGTGACTGGCAATGCTAGGAACTGAACCTGGGATCTTCTCCATGTGAAACAGATGCTATCCTATTGAACTCACAGCCCCTTTCCCGGCAGTATGCGAAAGGTAAATTTGACTTGGTAAGTGTAATAATGTTCAAGCCAGTCTCTTGAAGATGGATAACATTGGGTAAATATAATCAGGTGGCAATTTACCGTGATGTTAATGTTATTTATTTATTTATGTTCTGCTTTGCTTGCCAAGACACAAGGCAACTCACACAGTGTACGTCAATGCAATCAGTAGGATGAGGCAGTTGATAAACAATGTAATGGGACTAGGATTACAGAACTCTGAAATGAAGCATGAGTATTAGACATATGTTAAACATTGCATAAAGTGGTATTGCTTAAGTAGAAAACAATGCAGTGACAGCAAGATGAGACATACAGCAAACAGATAATATGTACTGTACGCAGTAGTGTAGTCCACAGTCCTGTTCCATTTATTAAAGCACTTTCTTGAGCTGTTGTATTATAATATGGCCCTATTTGCCTTTATCAAACTGCCGTCCTGAACAATTTTCTGTTTTACATAGTTTGCAGAATGGCAGAAATATTTTGTACCAGCTGAGTCTCTGAGTTGACTTCAAGGGCAGACCCATGTAGAGTGCATTACAGTAGTCTAGTCTCAGTGTTACTGTGGCATGGATCCAGGAGCCTAGATTGGCTGAATTAAGGTAGGGAGCCATTTTCAGGGCTAAATGCAGTTGGAAGAAAGAAATGCAGCTGCATTAACTTGCTTATGCAGCAGTAATGCTGAGTCCAGTGTAACCCCTAAGCTCTTAACTGAGTTAATAGCGGTCAGCTGAATTCTGTTGGAAGTGGGAAGCATATTGTCCTTCAAGATGTCAGCCTTCCCAACCAGCGTTCTTGAAGTGGGACATTTCTGCATCCTGCAAGAGGCCAAGGAAATGTTTTAAGTGTTTCTGTATCTGGAATGAAACAAAGAGGTTAGGTTGTCTTCAGCCTTTGGTAAGGCCATCCAGGAGACAGGCTTACTGAGGAGTTGGTGAAGTGGTTGTCTGAATTGATTAAGAAGAATTTTGATGCAGACAAAGAAATCAGTGCTGGGGGTGGGGGTTAGAGGGGAGGCGGGAACTTCTGAGTGATATTTTCCCTTCAGCTAATAAATAATGCATCTCACATATGCTTTGAATGTGCTCACAACATGATACCATTTTCTGTATCGTGAAGGATTGAGGAATCTGAAAAGCAGTTTTTCAACTGGAGACATAGCTGCCACCTGCTGAGTATTTCCCCCCCAAACCCCGCCTGCAGCCTTGGTGGGGAATTTTTCAGAGCTACAGGTGTGTTTAAAGCCATGCCATCCCTTCCCCTCCAGACATGAGAGTAAAAAGAGGTGCATCAAGAAATTGTGTGGGTGGCCAAACCCCACGAGAAACATATAAAAACGGTGGCAAGATTGTGGGATGAAACCTGGATCTCTCTTTTTCCTTGGGACTTGTGGATCATGCTGAAAAGCAGTAACCTTTCTGGCATTTACTTGCTTCTCTTGCTGGATCAGAATTGCCTTGCCTTACTTGTTCTCTGTACTGGAGAGGTCGATGCTATTGCGACTCTTAAATGTTTATCATCTGACTGTAACATGTGTAAAGAAATATCTTTTCTTTGGTGGCCCAGCTGCCTTTTGTGGTACCTGGTAAATTTCTCATTGTGCACGTCTTTCTTTCTTTCTTTCTTTCTTTCTTTCTTTCTTTCTTTCTTTCTTTCTTTCTTTCTTTCTTTCTTTCTTTCTTTCTTTCTTTCTTTCTTTCTTTCTTTCTTTCTTTCAACTGTTCATTAGACACAGTGAGGTGTGCAGTTTTTGTGATCTGGAACGTACACTTACAGGTACTTCTTCATGTAGCAGGATGTGCACTCGTTTTCTATAAATGTCCCACTTCTGGGGGAAACAACATAAAATGGAGAAAGCAAGGTAAAATTAAGCTCTTGCAGAATTAGAAAGGGCATGAAAACTCAAGTAGACACAACTCCTTTTTTAACTCTCTGGGCCAGAGGGCTGGTGTCTCATAGATATGCTGGAAACATCATCTCTGCACCATGATGCTTCTGCTTCTGATTGCTCTGGGATTTTTCATGAATCCACTACTGGATTAGCCCAAAGAACAGCAACCAATATAGACACCTGCAGAAAGCTTCAGTGACTACCCTGTCTTTTTCCAATAAGACTCTATGTAATTTAGTATTTCGTATATTGCACTAACATTGCCCATCTTTGTTTGGTACAAGAGAAGTACACAGTCTTAACAACTGGTGGTGTTCAAGGCGAGTTTCAAGTCTTGAGCCATCCGCTCCAAGTATGCCTCTACATTCGTAAGAACTTAAAAACGTAGGGCTTTCCAACACCAGAGCCGTCATTGTACCAGTCAGACAGAGAGAGTATTACGTGGGAGTTAGTACATCAGCAGTCCTTTTTCTTCCCCATGTGCCCAAAAGCAGGTATAGACACATAAATCCAGAGCAGAGGGAGCTGGAACTTGCATAAATCATAGTGACTCCCTCTTATCCACTGAGCCTTGCTAACGGTGTACTAAGAACCCCAGTGGACATAACTAAGTATGCCCCCCACTACTTGGCTCAACAGCTAACAGCCATGGTGCAGGCATGGTTTGGCCTCTTCATCTAAGAATAACTCATGAATGACAGCTAGCACAGTGGTTCAGTGGTTGGCCTGTGAGCCAGCACTCTGCTGATTCAACTCCCACTACTGCCATGAGCTCTGCAGGTGGCCTTGGGGAAGCCACTCCTCTCAGCCCCAGCCCCCAGCTGTATTGTGGGAATAATAATAGTACTGACTTTGTTCACTGCTCTTAGCAGGGCACTAGTCTGTCTAGAAGAGCGGTATATAAACACACTGTTGTTGTTATTATTTTTTCATGGACTGCCTTGGCATTTAGCAACTACACCCGTAGACTTGATGGTGACTGGTGAACATCATCATTAATATATGTTTACTTAAGTCAAGTTTTATGCATTTCAGACAGGGGAGCCAGAAAAAAAGAGCCTAGGTTTGGAGCATGTGTGTACACACACTTTCCCTTAAGCTAAATAACACAGGATGCAGTCTGCTGGGAAGTTCTCCTTCTCAAACCCCACTGGAACAGTTGTTGCAGAAGAACTTAGCAGCAGATGGTGTCCCATAAGTTGTATATTTTCTTTCTCCCCAGCACCCAAATCTGTCATCTTGTGGATCTTACCTCTATGACGATCACCTCCCATATGGTAGTGTGAGAGAGGGGTATAGAACAAAACTGAACATGAGAAATACAAGTGTGTTTGTCTTCCCTCCTCATAAGCCTGCATTGCAGTCACAGAGATGGGGGAGGGAGGCAGGAAGCCCGGCAAGTCTTTGAAGCATGAGTGGGGAAAGATGCCTTTTTCAATTCATCTTTCAGGTTCTGTTCGATAAGGCATCTTATCTCTTCTGAAGCAGGGGGTGAGTGGGCAAAGGAGGGGAGAAATCTACTTCTTCAGTCAGAATCCTCTTCAGCAAAGAAAGGAATGAATTAGGCCCTAATCAGGCTTTGGGTTGGCTAGAGAGAGTAGATTTTTCTCATCTTTATCTGGAAGAGCAGAGCCTTGCCTTTACCTAACATCTGTAGGAACATTTAGTCCATCTCAGTGGATAAAATGCCAAATGATTAGGGAATATTCGTCACCTACAGGACCTCTGTGTTACTCTAACATAAATGGCAATTTGTATTTATGAAACTTGGGCACGATCAGTGATGGTTTTGCTGCAGAGGCTCAGATCACAGCAAGAGTGAACTTTTCTCAGAAGCAGTTTCTTCCTCAGTGGCTGTGTATACATTTCCCACTGAAGTAAGTAAGGTTCACTGCAAAATATGTGAAAGGAGGTGTATATTTCAGCATAAAGAAATAAGGGTTATCCTGAGGATTTGCTGTGCCAGGCTTGAAAACACACAGAAGTGTCATGGCTGCAAATGACAAATGGGTTGTAATGACCAGGGTGGGTGGATGGGCACTGGGAATGCCCCAGTTGCAGCCCTTTAGTGATGGGCAGATGGATATTTGGTGGCAGAAGAGAGAGAAACCAGGGATATTAGGTTAGACTTTTGTGGACTTTCCTCCCTGTGGATACTCTCTGACCTAAGATACCCCACTCATCACATTTATTTATGCATTTACTTGGATGTATGAATTGCTTTTTATATAAATAAAGTTAACGTGGTATATGACAGAATTTAAAAACAAACATACAGTTTAAAATCCATAATGGTCATGTATGAGACTACAAAAATAAAAACAATTAGCAGGAGGATCCAAATTTCATAAAATCATCAGTAAAAGCCAAGTCAGTGTGCCATCAAGTCTGTAGGTTATGTTGCTAAATAGTGAACGCTTGTCAAATCCAGTATTAACCTGATTGCACTCAGTAAGAGTGGAACATTTCTTGTTAAAACAAACCCAAACAGGCTTTATTAACGATTCCCCACCACTACCAATTTGTTCTTTCTGAATATCTTGAGGGCACCAAAGCTTTTTCCAAAGGCCTCTAAATGCTGTGATGTTTTTGGAGTCCATCCAGCAGTTCTGAAGAATCTCTGTTGCCCTTTATGTAGCTCTTCCTATTAAGGGCGAAACAAAGCTGTACAGTTGTTTGATAAGTATTTGTTGAAAACAGAAAATCTGACTTTTAAGCATTATATTAACTGTTTATTTGACATCCACCGCTTCTCAAGTCAATTTGCTGTTGATTTTATGCAGGGCTTTTTTTGAGCTGGAATGCCCCAGAATGGCATTCCGGCAGCTCTTTAAAATACCTGCGTGACTAGTTTCATGTGGGTATTTTTAAAATGGCCTATTTTGGATCAGGCCACTGCTGGGTGGGAGAGTATTCTCCTGCCTGGCACCAGCCTGATCCTGTCTGTTTCAGCCCCCATCTGGGCCATTGTGGGCCCTAAAAAGGTCCAAAATGGCTAAAATGGCCCGGATTCAAGCTTAATCGTCCGGTGCGGGATGATGGGGTGTTCCCTCGCTCAGCAGTGGCCTGTTCCAGGCCATTACGGCCCCAATCCGGGCCGTTTTGGCCATTTTGGGCCCATTCAGGGCCCCAAATGGCCCGGATCGGGGCTGAAATGGCCAGGATCAGGCCGGTGCTGGGTGGGGGAGCATTCCCCCGCCTGGCAGCAGCCTGATACAGGCCAGTTCAGCCCTAATCCAAGCCGTTTTGACTGTTTGGGGCCTATTTAGGCTGTTTTGTGCCCATTTAGGACCCAAAACTGCTAGGATCGGGGCCGAAATGGCCAGGATCAGGCCGGTGCTGGGTGGGGGAGCATCCCCCACCTAGGAAGGATCGGGCACAAAATGACCAGGATCGGGCCTCTGCCGGACAGGGGAACCCTCTCCCACCTAGCAAGGATCGGGCACAAAACAACCAGGATCGGGCCTCTGCCAGGCAGGGGAACACTCTCCCACTTGGCAGCGGCCCAATCCGGGCCATTTGGGGCCACTTCCAGCCATTTTGGACCCAATTCAGGCCTGAAATGGCCAGCATCAGGCCCAAAATTTCCAGCATCGGGCCCCTGCCAGGTGGGGGAAGACTGCCCCACCCAGCAGCAGCCTTAACCTGGTCCTTTTGGTCCCGATTTGGCTATTTTGTGCCCAGTTTGTGCCCAAACTGGCCAGGATCAGGTCTCTGCCGGGCAGGGGAGTGCTCTCCCGTGTGGCAGCAGCCCGTTCCGGGCTGTTTCTGGCTCCGTTTTGGCCAAATTTGACCAGAATGGCCCATATCGGGCCCTAAATGGCCAGGTTTGAGCTGTGACCTTGCAGGGGAGTGCTCTCCCATGTGGCAGCAGCCTAATCCTGACTGATTCTGGCTGTTTTTGGCCCTTTCCTGGCCGTTTTTGGCCCCTTTGGGCCATTTTGGGCTCAATTCAGGCCCCCAAATGGCCAGGATCAGGCCTGAAACGGCCAGGATCAGGCCACTGCCTGGCGAGGGAGTGGTCTCCTGTGTGGTAGCAGCCCGTTCCAGGCTGTTTCTGGCTCCGTTTCGGCCCAGTTTGACCAGAACAGCCCATATTGTTCCCTAAATGGCCAGGTTTGAGCTGCTGCCCTGTGGCGGAGTGCTTTTCTGTGTGGCAATAGCCTCTTCCTGGCTGATCTTGGCCATTTTGGGCCTGTGTTGGCCCATTTTGGGCCCATAATGGCCCAGATCCGGCCACTGCCTTGTGGGAGAGTGCTCCCCCGCGGCAGAGCAGCCCGTTGCGGGCTGAATTGGACCCCCCCCCCTTGGAGCACAGGATCGCTCCTGGGGTGGCCACGCCTGCGTGATGACATCACTTCCTGGAAGTGATGTCATTGTGCAGTCCCGGGATGTATTGAGAGGTGCACCACCTCCTCCTGGGAGTTGCCCCGGGGGAGAGTTCCCTCACCTCTTTCCCCAGAAAAAAAGCCCTGAATTTATGGGTGCTGTTGCTGACCAGATGGGAAAATCAATGATGGGGCAAAACTGACATGCATCAATGAGATCTGGTTTGTCAAGACAATTTTGTTCTTCAGGTTCTTAGAGCAGCCCAACAAAGACTTGGAGGGTGGGGGTAGAGGAGCCATCTTGGTCTGTGCAAGTTCCAGCTCCCTCGCCCAGTCCAGGTTCCTAGTCCGGCAGAGCTCTGGATTTTAGTGTTTATACCTGGTGCTGGGCATATAGAACAGAATAGCAATTCATTTACTATACTGCAGGATTTGAGTTCAGCGGCACCTTAGAGACCCACAAGATTTTTAGTGTTTATGCTCAAAGCTCGCTTCTTCAGATACTCAAATCCTGCTGTTCTACCTCAGACCAACATGGATGTCTACGTGAAACTAGGTTAATATACTGATCGCTCTAATGGGCTTGCTCTTGGCTTTGGTGTTGGAAATCCCCAGGCTTTATTCCTGAGGAAGTTCATCGTTAATATGGAGGTTGCTTTGTCTTGGGTGAGTCAGGAATTTGTTTATTTCTTTCACTTATACTTCTCTGCTCTCCAGTGGGAACCCAAAGTGGCTTACGTTGTGCTCCTCCCCTCCATTCTATCCTCAAAACTGTAGGAATAAAGCACTGTGGTCTCATTTGAATGTGCAGGGTGCTTGCAGAGTAAAAGGCTTGATATTTTATATAGTTTATCTGTAGCTCCTGAACTAGCATCTCCCTGCTGTGAGTGAAGATTCTGTTCTGTGTCAATTGTAAAATGTCTGTTGGTGAAACTCTCTCTCTCTCTCTCTCTCTCTCTCTCTCTCTCTCTCTCTCTCTCTCTCTCTCTCTCTCTCTCTCTCTCTCTCTCCCCTGTATAAGTGATGAATATGTCTCTCTCTGTTTGTTGTATATATTATTGTAAATAGTTCTTAAATGAAACTCTTCTTTAACTAAACAAACATCTTAAATTATATTTCTTCTCACTGGACTTCACTGTGTGCTCTGATACACACATTCACGTGTGAAAAGGTGGTATGTCCTTCATCAGGTGAGTGATGGGATATGCCCCGTATTGGTAGCAGAGGATGGTCAAAGCTCGCTTCTTCAGATACTCAAATCCTTCACTTCTACTGCAAACCAACATGGCTGTCTACATGAAACTAGGTTAATATACTGATCGCTCTAATGGGCTTGCTCTTGGCTTTGGTGTTGGAAATCCCCAGGCTTTATTCCTGAGGAAGTTCATCGTTCATATGGAGCTTGCTTTGTCTTGGGTGAGTCAGGAATTTGTTTATTTCTTTCACTTATACTCCTCTGCTCTCCAGTGGGAACCCAAAGTGGCTTACATTGTGCTCCTCCCCTCCATTCTATCCTCAAAACAACCCCATGTGACAGAATAGGCCAGAGAGTATGTAACTGGTACAAGGTCACGCAAGCTTTCCTGGCAGTGTGAGATTTGAACCTGGGTCTTCCTAGTCTGACTCTCAGGCCTCTACACACTGGCTTTCAGCTGACTTAATGGATATACTGTCTTATAGCCCACTATTTATGCTTGCTTTGGGTAGGCCAGCCTTGTTGTAGGGAAGACTTGGTACAGCAGAATAGCATCGGCAGCCCTGGGGAGCTTTGCAATATGTATGACAGGCATGGCATTTTTTAAAAAATCAGTGTCAGTTTTTCAGTTGGATTTTGCTCACTAGTATATTATGGAAAATCAATAACTGTAGAGGCATGAAACACAATAATTTTCTAATATTTACTTTATCCTCTGCAGTGAATTATTTGGGCATGCTTCTTATGGTGATAAAAATTAACACAGATTATGTATAATATGATATGATAATTTAGAACCTTAGGATGTTAAATTGGTTTAAGGCAGATTAGTTACCCCTTAACATGCTTCTAGCTGCTATTAGTGTGCTAAAAGAGTAGATTTCCCCCACTCTTTTGATGGGCATTTGGTGTGTCTTCTTAAACTGGCACTAGAATTTTGAGATGGTTCATACAATCACTTTTCTTTGCCTATGGGGAAAACTGAGCAAATCATCGGCCAGAAAAGCTGAAAAAATATTATCGTGCATAGGTTGTTCATTAATACCGTTTTTGTTACTGTTCTTGCTCCTAAATATTGCTAGCTGCTGTACAGAGTTAAAAAATAAAACAAGCCCTGCCTGTACGTTTACAATCTAAAGGCAGATGCAAGACACAATAGGACCAAGGAAAATCATAGAGGTTAATCAGAAAAGCCAGAGTGACTAGACATGTTTTAAGGAGGTACTTGAATATATCTGAAAGAGAATCAGTGAACACAGGTGGGGAAAAGAGAGGGTAACTTTGGGTTTAACTAGAACATTAGTATTTGTAGAGTAGGGTTCTGGGAGGAGGAGATAGTGAAGGGCAGGACCAGATTGTTGTTTGAAATTGGGTACAAGAAGCATAAAATGAAGTGAAGCCAGAAAAGAGAATACTACTAAGACAAATACAATCTTAATATGAACATTACATACAATTACTTTTTGGGATTTTATTATTTCTGTAATGTGGCACCCTTCCTAACAGCCATTCTGTTATGCGATGACTGCTGGACACTTGCATGCCTGTTCATGGGTTTGGTCTTATTTGCATGAATCTGTAAGTGGGAGGTTATTGTGTTTTATGGCTGTCATTCATTTGAATAAACCTTGGTCTTTAAATTAACTAGGAGACTGAAGCCGACTCTGCATGGGTCAATTTCACTGGTTCAGTTCCCATACAGCAGTGGGGTTTTTTTTACCATCTGCACCAGATTTGCTGCCGTGAATAGTCACTTTGGCCACTATGCGGCTTTTCCACGGTTTTCCTGAGAGCACTTATACCTCAACTTAAATTTTTTTTTTTTGCTTTGTGGTCAGCTGTTTCCCCATGCATACTCTTTATTTCATGTTTTAGTGTTCACCCTCTTCCTCTCCCGCCTTCTGCCAGCCCACTGCATTGTGATTGGCTACTCTCATCTATCCAGCCACTCCCTTTCTCCCCCCCTTTCTACCTTTCCCCCTCCTCTCTTTTTTTTAAAAAATGATTTTTTAATAGCTTTTTATTAGTTTTCTCATATAGGAATAGGGAAGGACAAGGAAAAAGGTAGGGAGGGAATATCAAATACATATAATATATATCTATGAAAAAAATGATTTTTAAGTCCAGTGCAGGATCGATGAGTTGCTGGTTTGAAAGCACGCAGGGGGAAGTTCTCTTTTTATTCTTTTTGCTTTGGCACAGGTGGGAATTTTGTCTAGGGGGCTAAATATCTGGGTATCAGAAATAAAGATTTTAATATGGAGTTTTAGATTCTCTTTTTATCCCATGGTGGAGAAACAGATGCTTGGGGGCAACAGAGATGGAGGCAGGAATGGAGCTTTGCCAGCAATGCATCGCTGCTCTGATGAGATGATCACTTCAAAATAAAATTCCTTTTTAAAATCATTATTTCTCTTTGTTTCTGGGAAAGAACATTTCCTTCTTCACACGAGTGATTCAAATGAATGCTTGAATCTCCACCCCCTCACTTCTTCTATTGTTTCTAATGTTTGGCTAGCCAATAGTTGATTCTAACAGCCAATTTCATGTAGAGTTCCTTAAAAGGAAAAAGAGGAACACAGGCAAATCAGGATCAACAAAGGGAGGGGTGCAGGGTGGAAAGGCCGAAATTCAGGAAATAGATCGATCCAGTGCTCCAGTGCGCCGTGACACCACAAATGATGGCATTGGTGACAACAAGTGTTCATGATCCAAATTTAATTTGGCAAAGTGCAGACTGAAAAAAAATGGTTCCACGATGACCAAAACTTGAGACGTGCGAATGACCACATGTAAGTCAATTCCATGCCTTTTGGCTTGACTTCAGGGAAAGGGAGGAGTTATATCCCTGGTGCAGAAGGGGTTTGAGTGTTTATATTTACATTGAAGATTATGTCACCAACACTTTGATATAAGTGCTTTTGTGAGGTACTGAAAGAACTGGAGGTAATTTAGGACTTCATAGGCAAAAGCCTACGGTCAGAAGAAAATGGCCATCTTTTAACACTTTCTCCTTCATTATTTATTACACCAGAGTCAAAATCTCTTCAACAAATAAATGAATCCTTAACTTGTAGATCCACTGAATTTCCAGAAGAACTTTCATTGACTAGTGATCAGCAAAAGATAGATCAACTAATTATTGCTTAAAACTTTCAGCACTATTTTTTAAAATATATTGACACTTAAATTTCAAAAGGGCCTTGTATCTGAAGCTTTTCTACTTTCTGCCTTTTAAAACTTCTAAAGACATCTTGCTTAACTCTTCTCTGAGTTTAAGGTTGACTTTTAGAATCTGCCTTCCTAGAAAGAGAAGCTGGGCAAGAATCAGGGAGAATCAAAATAGCTAATGAAATATATCCAAGAAACCTCAACAGACTTTATTCATTGACTGGACTGTACACAGCTAAGTGACATTCCCAGGGTCCAAATCAAATTTTTTTTTAGAAATCTCAAGTTTGGAAGGTCTGTTGAATTATTTGATTTTAAAACAATTGTTCACTGATTTTGGTTGAACATTTTAAAGGTTATATGTTTTGGCATAGAAATCTCTTCACCGTTACTTGTAACTGACAGATGTGCCTTTTTCCCCACCTCTGGTAGAGAAATGCTCAACTAATTAATAGCTTTGTTATGTGAGGAAAACAAATACAATCTGTTCATTAAAATGGGAAATGTAGTACCAGGCAATTTTTAAAAAAATCTCTTTGCCTGTAAATAGCAAGCAGGATGTAAATTCACTGTTGAGCATAGAATAAAAAAGATAAAATAGACTTGTCAGAAACCCTTAGCAGCCTCAAGGACTAATCCTTTGGATTTAAGAGATACTGCCCTGTTTCTTTCAACCTTCAAATACCCCTCTTTATCTGGGCCTCTCATCCAAGGCTTGGATTTATCTCTCTGCCATCAGCCTAAACTCCCTTGAAGTCCGTGCTTTAGACCATTTTATATGCATGAGAAGCAAAAGTATGCTCTGATACCAAACTGTGAATGTTGGCTTTCCTTGGTGCAGTGTGGCTTTGCATTTTTATCTCCATAAAGTATCACCTGTGGCACAGTATGCTACTACCCTTAATTTGGCTTGATAGTCACAGCATCAAAATCACTTTGCATTTGAGCAGGTGAATAGCTTATTCCTTTAGTCTTCTTGGGGCTATGTGTGTCTTTCTTTACTCAGCTTAAAGGTAATTGGTGAGAGTTTCCTGCTTCTTCATTATCAACAACACTGATTAGGCAAAATTGTTCACCTTCCATTTTAACAAGTATGGAATAAGCACCACCACAATTCTGTATTGTTAATTGCAGGTGTAACTTCTCTTTATATGGGTTCTATTGGGCTTGGGAAGCAAATTTTCACACAATTTTAAGTTAAGAATTTTTTTTAAAAAACCTTTTAACAATACAATACAACTATTTTTCTTATAAGTGCAACCATACAAAAACTTTGAACCAACAATGTCTTTGAAAAGATAAACAGTTCAACTTGTCAGATTCCGCCAAGGGGAATCAGGGGTGGGGGGCTGGGCCTGGGGTTTGTGGGGTTTGGGCTGTTTAAAGGGCCCTGCTGCTTGCAAGCGGCAGGAAAGGGCCCTTTAAACGATCAAATGCCCCTTTCCCTGCTGCTAAGCAGCCAGAAAGGGGCATTTAAACCCCACGAACCACAAACTGGTTCGGGAACTTGCCCCAGTTCGTGGGAGTTCGTGGTTCCTGGTTCATGGAAACCCATGAACCAGGAACCGCATGGTTCGGGTTTTTTGTGGTTCATGCCCATGTCTACTTGTGATTGCTAGATATTGGCGGAAAGCAGCAGGAGGAAGCTGTTTTTTGTCTTTTGATGTCAGGAGTTAGAGCACTGGACTTGTGATCCTGCAAAGCAGTTTTGTGTTGCTACATTCTTACTGAAAATCAACCATATCAGTTGAGTAGAAGTTGAGCAAAGATCGACTTTCTCTTCTGGCATAATTTACTGTTAGTATCCTGTTTTGAAGAAACACAGATTCATTGCAGTAACAGACTTAATGTGCTTCCTTGTCCTTTATTGAAGGACCTGAGATTTCTCCCTCTCAGGCTCTTACATGTGCACATTTAATATTGGTTATGGTTCCCCTCCCCCCACTAATTTAACACTTCGGGATGCAGCTCTGCTTTTCCTTTTAGTCTCTAATCACTGGAAATTATGGCCAGCCATACACATGGCTGTTGCATTCTTGCTTCTTGTTGATATTCATTTGTTCAGAGGGACTAGGC
The DNA here is from genome assembly GCF_028583425.1 of Eublepharis macularius. Classification (NCBI taxonomy): domain Eukaryota; kingdom Metazoa; phylum Chordata; class Lepidosauria; order Squamata; family Eublepharidae; genus Eublepharis; species Eublepharis macularius. The sequence continues at coordinate 42,266,494 of NC_072802.1, forward strand.
TTTCTGTATCTGATCAAGTTTAATTTTTTCCTCTTCCATAGTAACGTGAATTTCTAATACTCTGGAGTTTCATTACTTGGTGCAAGATGCTAAATCCAAGGTTATCTCTTTTTGAACTTTGGTACTTTCTGCTGTATTCCTTATCTATTATTCATTTTCTTTTGGGACTATTTTAAGGGTGTGTTTAAACAAAAAACTGACTGGGAGGAGGGGGTGGACCTTAGCCACAGTATCTCATCTATATCTTACAAAATCCAAGTGGTATTTAACCAAAGCCTTTTAGACATAGCCCTACTTGAATACTTCTCAGCTTAGTAATTTTTCTAAAGGATGACCAATGTTCATAACCCATAAACACCATCCCAAGGTTTACTCATGTAGAGTAAGAATTCCTAGCTCTGTCATAGGGTACCAGCATAGCCAGCTGGTATCTTAGGACCAGTCTCCATATTTCCAGTAGCATTGGGTTTGACTCCATATTTCTTTTCAAACCTTTGGGCAAATTTGAATGAAACCAGTTCTGTTTCCTTGGCTTCTAGAGATGTAGCAGTCCCTCTTCATACTTAAATGAGTAGAGGGAAAATGGAACTCTATTGCAGCTCTTTGCAGCCACCACATACATGCTCGTACCATATGATATGAGAGGATGGGGGGTTATGTGGAGCCCTACGCTTCCTCTCAGCTATGTCGCCAAGCTCAAGGAAAAGTCCTGCAGCGTATACTTCATTGCCCGGTGGCAGTATGCTGATGTGAAGAGGTAATGTGGCCATCTCACCTGGCATCTGCTTGGGTGCCAGTACGATGTCCACCAGGTGCCAAGCCATCATGCTCTTTAGCATAGCAGAAGGGAGTGCATTACCCGAGCTTGCTGCCATCATCAAGGTTGAATGTGGTTTATGATCATAGCAAGTACTAGAGCTACATCCAGCTATCTTTTTACTTCCCCAGATTGAATAATTAGGCCCCCATTTTCAGCCAAATGGCTTAAATGAGGCCATATACTGCAAGTAGGAAGAGGCGCTGAAAAACATGGCTAAGCTGAGTGCAGTTGCTCAGTACCACCCAAAGCCCTGTTAGTAGGCATGGTCATTTTGATGCCTGACAGAGCAAAGGCAGCCTAAGGGTAAAAACTAGAGGCGGGCATGAACTGAAATACGAAACAAAGTTCGTCATGAATGGGGCCTGTTCACAGTTTGCGAACCGATGGTTTGCAGGAGCTCATTTCTCACTAATCGTGATGAATTTTAGCCTGGTTTGTTTGGTTCATATTTCTGTTCCTATCAATCAGCTTCCTAGGCAATGAGGAGGGGGGGCTCTCTGCAGACCTTCTGCTGACCTGGAAGTGATGTTTTCACGGACCAAATGAACCAGGGCAAGTTCGTGAAAGTTCATGGTTTGTGAAACATGACAAACCACGAACCTCACGGTTTGGAATTTTCCCAGTTCATGCCCATCTCTAGTAAAAACCCTTGAGATGGTAAAGGTATCCTTATATCCTGAACAGTGTTCACTTTTAATAGAGAGCCAGAGTGGCATAGTGGTTACAGTGTCACACTAGGATCTGGAAGTCCAAGATTTGAATCCCCTCTGCCACGGAAGCTTGTTGGGTGACCTTGGGCCGATCACATATTCTCAGCCTAACCAACCTTACAGTGTGGTTGAGAGAATAAAATAGAGAAGGGAAGAATGTTGTGAGCCACTTTAGGTACCCCCCAATCTGTTGTCTGAGGCAAGACATCTTACTTCACTTAACAGTATGGCTTGTCCACTTGCTTCATGTTAGAGTAAGCAACAATCAAGTGAAGGTGCTGCCACCCAATGCGCTTGAAAGAGACTTCTGGAATGTCCCTTTTCACAGGGTGCAATCGCATCCTTAAGAGAAGGAAGCGCCCTCTGATCATTCCTGGAGTAAGAGCGCTGCCACTGTTTTCCTTGGTTTGACATTTCATTTTGAAGATCTTCTCCCTGCCCGCACTTGGTGGGAACATACAACCCATTTACAACATCACTTGCCACTTCAAAATGTGTTTCGTGTGTTTGCCCTACAGTCATGAGCGTTGGGAAGAATGTTGCCCTTTGATCAGCTAGGCTGTTATACATCTTTGTCTCTCTCCGGTCCCCCTCCCCCCCCCTTCACCATCATCAAACAAAAAAAAACCATTCAGAGCCTTTCAAGGGTGGGATAATGCTGCTACATATTGGCCTTTCATCCCTTAATTCTCTTATGGACCCTTTGTGGAAATTACCGTTAAGCACCCTTACAAATTTCTGTTGAAAAAGTTCCTGTTAATTATGGCAGTACTCTTTGAAACAGTACCCAGAGCAACTATGCAAACAGGCAAGACGTATACACCAGACCCTCTTTTGAGCAGTCTTTTTTTTTTTGCATTTTGATTCACTGTTATCTGTATACAGCTCCAAGCAGATGTACTACTGAAATCCACATCCCTACTGTATCCTCTTGATAATCCCATTTTTTTCACATTTCCCCTGTGCAATCTTTGTGAATCTTTGGTTTTGTGCTATTTTCTGTTACCTTGCACCAATTTTATTTATTGTTTAAATTTGTATTCCACCCTCCCCGCACCGGCAGGCTCAGAGTGGATCACATTTATATACATAAAAATTACAACCACAATTTAAAACAATAAGTACAGTATAAATAAAAAACAAGCACAAGCAGCATATACAGTTCATTAATCCATTGCCAACCGTCACTGAAAAATAGTTAAAGAAGAAGGAAACTTCTTTTTTGGACATGGATGTTCTATAGAGACAGCCCCATTCTACCCTATTTCAGCCGGTGGGGGCCCTACCCAGCATCAACCAACCCAGCTGGTGGAACAGCTCTATCTTACAGGCCCGGTGGAATGATAACAAATCTTGCTGGGCCCTGGTCTCATTAGACAGAGTGTTCCACCAGGTTGGAGCCAGGACCAAAAAGGCTCTGGCTCTGGTCGACACTAGGTGGGCCTCCCTGGAGCCAGGGATCATTAGTAGCTGTTTATCACTAGATCCAAGCATCCTCTGGGGCACATATGGGGACAGGCGGTCCCGAAGATATGCAGGGCCCAGTCTGCATTTCTCTCTACACTTTTAGTTTTATTTTTGGAACAGCGGGGTATAAATATGATCCAATTTTAAAATAGCATTTAAAAAAGGATCGAAATCACCTGCAACCAAAATGAAAAAACTGAAAAGACTCAACAACAGCAACAGATGGAAATTAGATAACATCTAATCTGTAACATCCCTAATCTGTACATAGCGTGGTTCTTTTGGTTGCAGTTGTACCCAGTACATTTTTGTGAGCCCAGCAAGAGTTTTAAATGGGGGGGGGGGCTGTTTAAATAGCTATGAAAATGAAGATACTTCTTTTTCATGATTATTTTTAAACTCCATAAATGCTCCCATTAAGCTTCCTTGGCAAACAATCCCCTTTTAAACCTTTTTTACTCTGAGGTAAATGCTGCTTATTGCAGTGCCGCATGCACCTTTGTAAGCGTGTTAAAGGGCAACTGCTGTCTTCCTTATAGCATTCTGACTTCTTGGGAGCTGATCTGCTGGGAAGTGCTCCCGCCCAAGTTCTGTTGAAATGAAGGGAGCGCTGTTACGTTCTTCCCAGCTCCCCTTCGTTTCCTTGGGATGAATGTAGAACTTACTGTGTTAGGTTCTGGGTGATTACTCCTGTATCGTTGTCTGCTTCTTTTATCAGCAATAATGCTTTAATGTATTAGGAGAAAGCTGTAATGTAAGCCTTGAGAAGGCGAAAGGAGGTACAAAAAACACTTTTGTCATTGGTTGGGACCCATCTGCCAGAAACCTTATCCTGCTACTATATATCCCCAGAGCCGTGCCCATCCTTGTCATGGAGAATTGCTGTTTGACGATGATACCTTTTATGGATCAGCTCATCCGTGAAATGCCATTATGGCAGCTCGTTTTTTTTTTTTTAAGTGGCTCTGAGCAAGTGCTTTGGAAATCTTATTTGTAGTAAGTCTCAAATTCAGGTCTGTGTGTGTGTGTGTGTGTGTGTGTGTGTGTGTGTGTGTGTGAGAGAGAGAGAGAGAGAGAGAGAGAGAGAGAGAGAGAGAGAGAGAGAGAGATTCCATATAAATTGTTGCGTTGCATAACCTCATTTGTGGAAAGCAGATCTTCCACACCTCCATCTCTGAAAGAAATTTCTGAGCGTTTCTGTTAAGGATGCATGACCCCTAGTACCTTTACTCTCAGAACAGAGCACCAAATAAGCTGCAATTAGCCTGGTGCAACTTCATGGCTGGACCCAAAGAACGCAGCTCTGTAGATGATAAAACATTAAACGTTTGTAATTGCTGTAGAATGAAAGTAAAAAACTGCGTGTCTTCTAGTAATTATCATGAATGCGGGTATGAGGGGGGATCCATTCATGGTGTTGGATCAAATTGCAATGTGTCTGGCATTTTTGGTTTAGCTTTCTGAAGACTCTGCTTGGCGAACGAGACAAAAATACAAATTGTTAGAGAATGCGTGGGCTCTATAGAGCTCAGTGGAATGAAAGCTATTTATTTTTTGTGGGAGGCAGCCAGGGATGAGTGCCCATTGATTGACTGGAAGAAATTATGCAGCTAAAACAAATCACCATAAATTCATCTATCCTGTGTGGTATTATTCTGGGTGCAGAATTTAGTGCCTGTCTTCTCATAAACAAAGGGAAATCAAGAAGGGGTCTTGTCCAGATTATCTTCATTTTGATTGGTTTGATTGGTTTTGATTGTCCCAGTGTTTTCAGTTCTACATGACTAATTCTTCAGCGGGGGAAATATTCAGGAACAAACACTATTCTTTTGCATTCCTCACCCAGTCATCTTCCAAGTACAGCCTATATTAACAGGAGTTTCCTGAGGTTACCTGCAGCTGTTCTCTGCTTTGGTACCTAGCAAGGAAGCTGGGGGTGGAGGGTTGCTTAACAGAGTTTGGTTTGGTTTTGCATGTACATGTAAAATGATTTGAAGTGTATAAGTAAAAATGTGATTGTGTGTGCAATAAAACTGATGCCTGATCTGTCCCCTCGCTATATTATTTCTACTCCACTCTTGTGTAGCTCCATCACAGTAGAGCATGTACAAGAGGAATTGCCCACCACAGGTATGCTTTATCTCCCCCAGTATGGCAGCTAAAATACTATTCTGGTCCCTGAACTCTTCCAGTGAAGGTCTGTTCTGCATTCCATCCAGCCAGACTGATGCTTATTATAAGTAGGAGAGTCTCAGTAGCTACCTCAATACGACGCACCTCCCTCCTTTTGGGAAGCCCCGTTAGTACCTCATTTCTGTCTGTGAGCAGATGGGTGAAGATATTCTACCTGGCTTTTAATGGCTTCTGGTGGTTTTAATGGCTTCCAGTGGGTGAATCCTATTGAGTGGTTTTTTTTAAAAAAATGCTGTTTTCTTATCTAAAGGGTTTTTTTATTGGTTTTTCGTTTGATGTCAGTATTGGATTGATTGTGGCTTCTCTCTCTCTGCCTGTATTGATAGGGTTTTCAGTAATGGTTTTTATATTGTTTATAAATGGTATCATGTTTTTAATAACATAAAAGTCGCCTTGAAACATGCTGAATAAAATAAATAAAAACTATGAGGCAGCTGCCTCAACCTTACCTCAAGATAGGATAGCTTTTAGATGTGAGTACTACAGAGTGAATGGCCACAATGCCTGTTACACATGTAGTTAGTAGCAAGCATGTGTTTGCTGTAGAGGATGGTGAGTAGGGGGCCTGTAAGTTGATTTATTTCTGTGTTGGATGGAAGCATCTTAGAAAATGGTGTAGCACATCCATCTCTGGCAAACATCTTGCAGACAAAAGTATCCTATCCTGTGCTTTCTCCACTTTTCAAACTTAATTTTTTAAAAGTTACAGTCCCCTGCCCCTACATTTTAAAAGTTACAAACCTAGCTGTTTCATGTGGCTTTCTTTTTAACACATTCTTGTGTGGTGGAATTTGTCATCTTACCCCGGGAGAGAAACCTATTTCAGTAAAGAGTTCTTTCACTGCCTTCGTAGATAGCAGATTTTGCCATGTTCAGGTAGGCGTGGGCATTTGACCAGTTCAAAAAGATTTGAGTTGCATTCAGACATAGCAGGAATCCCATAAATCTGCCTTATATAGAGTTAAACTCTTGTTCTGTTAAGGTCAGGATTGTCTACTCTGACCAGAAGCCACTTTCCAGTGTCTCAAATTGAGTTTTTTTCACATTGCCTACTACCTGATTCTTTAAACTGGAGGTGCTGGGAACTGAACTTAGGAATGGCACATGCTGTACCTCTGACAAGCTGCAGTTAAATTCTTTGCACAAATACAGCTGATAGCTGTGCTCACATATATCCTTTGCTCCTCCCATTTTCCTTCTTGTGCTTGGTGCAAAACTTGCCAACTTGCTCAAGTATCATTTCACTGTGATATATCTGCCCATGGGCACCATGGAGAATAGGATTTTGGTTACTCCATGTAAGCTGGTATTCTAAGCTTGGGTTAAATGGAGGTTTAGAACCCTGTTTTACATGGAATAAAGAAGCACCAGTTCACCAGGTTGCCCCCATTTTGATGTCATAGTGCTTAATCAAAACAGGAAGAACACTAAAGGAGAGATGGGAGGCACAAGGGGCACATATGAGTGAAGCAACAAATGGTCACCGTTTAATTACAGCTTGTCATGACATCTGAATGCATCCTTAATAAACTGGCCAAATGTTTGTCTAACAGCAGTAAAGTATTTTCAAGCATTTGAATTATTAGGAAAAAAAAATTTAAATGTTAGCCCGTTTATATAAATCGCAGAAACACATTAGTTAACTACTGTTGTGAAACAATGCAGTAGGCTTTTAAAAATTGTTTTAACCTTTAATAGTAGCAAAGAAGGGTTTCAATGAATATGACTGAGTCACCAAGCAATTCGTGTCTTGGGCTGAAATCCTGGAATTCCAGGGTTAGCCTACAATTAATCAGAAATTAAGTAAAAGAGCTGCAACTGTTTTGAAAAGTCATAGTCCTTCATTGTGTTATGACATACCTTAGACATTATTTTGTTGCATGAGTCAATTTTTTAAAATTTGCATTGCTTTTCCCATTGTCATACAGTCCATTGTTTATGTCTTACTGAACTGCTGTGCTTCATATTTTTTAATCCGTCTTCATTCTCAGTGAGAAAGGTGAGCTATAATTGGGCTATAAATGAAGCTAATAATAATACTTTAAACGGCAAGGACTGCTTGTCATAAAAAACAAAAACAAACCTGCTACCTGCCCAGTGACCTTCTTGGAATGTTTGACCAATGGTCAAATAGAAGGCAGTCTGGTTGATGTGATTGTGCCAGTCTGTGTGCAGATATGTTATAATGAAACATTTGGTGCATTGAATGGATGTCCAGAGAAATGACAACATCAAAAAGGAAAGGGAGCCAAAGACTAAGGATATGCATTCCTGACAAGAGTGACACACCCAGGCTTTCAGAGATGCATGGGCTTACTGGATTGTAGATCATTTTTATTTGTTTAGGAAGATGGACTCAGAACTTCTGCTTTAAACTAGAAAGATGTATTTGCAGTGCAATCATAACAGCACATCCCTCCCCCCCCCATTCCAGTGGGGTCACTGTATTAGGTTGTTGCAGCCAAAGTCAATGAGGAGACTTGTGGCACCTTAAAAATTAATAAATGTATCTAAGCAGACTAGTCTACAAAAGCTTCTCCTTCAATAAATCTATTAATCTTTAAGGCCCATAAGGCTCCTTGTTGATATATTTTTTTTGCAGGCACTGTGTGATCTTTTCTGGCCAAGTGGCATTGACTGGGAAGCCATTCCAGTCTTTTGTGAATTATCAGACAAAGAAGGTTGTTCATTGGGGTTTCCTGTTTCCCTCATCCTGAATTGATTCTGTGTCCTTTGCAAGCAAAAAAAAGGCCCAGCATGCCTGAAGTGTTTTGGCTTCTTGGTCCCAATTTTGTACAACCCTCCAGCAGTAAATACCACACTGATTGAAATTGTTGATGTGTTGAACTGGTGCTAGCAGCTAAGACGGAGGAATGCCACAATTGCTTTATTTTAACAAGAAACATGACGTGACATGGATAGCCCAGGCAAGCCCAGTCTCGTTGGATCTCAGAAGCTAAGCAGGGTTGGCCTTGGTCAGTAATTGGATGGGAGACTTCTAAAGAAGACCAGGATTGCTGTGCAGAGGCAAGCAATGGCAAATGGCCTCTTAGTCTCTTGCCTTGAAAGACCCAGCAGAAGTCAGCAAAAGTCAGCTACAACTTGACAGCACTCTCCACCACCACTGTCAAGGAATATAGAGCTTTCTTTGTGGTGGAAACTTGCAGTTCCCTTGGTTATCAGCCAGAAGGTGAAGAAAGGATAAAAGTGTCCTGAATCAGACTGAAAATGTGCATGCTGTAGGACAGTGAATGCAGCATAGTCTTTCTCTACACTCATTTCTCTGTAAGCCAACCCAAGAATCTGCTTGGTTGAGGGCTGGGGTGAAAACACATACCCTAATAGTCATAGTGGCTAAGAGGTGAAGGTGGTCCAAATCTCACTGCTGCCATGAGCTCACTAGGTGACCTTTGGGAGAATCACATTGTCTTAAGTTTAGTCGTTTGTATCTGCAGTATGAGTGTAATAATGCTGGTCTATGATTCCTCTGGTATTGTATGCCCGATCCTCTGGTATTTATCAAACAGCACCAATGTGATGACAGTGGCATAACCAACAGCTGAGCTATGTTGCTTTATGACTTACACAAATCTGAGTCTGAAAAGACCTGCTTGGACCCATCCATCAGGTAGGGATGGAGCAATTTCAGACTTCCTTCCATCCTGTGTGAAAGAATGCTTTACTTGGCTGCCAGTTGGTCTAGAGATCAAATATGCTTGGCTTCTGCCAGCACTCAGAAGTCCAGGGCTGTTGGATAATTTGGAAGTGGTGGTAATTTTTTATATTTGTGCACGTTGTTGGTAAAATGCCTCAAAGATCATTTTGGCTGAAAGATGGAGGTACTGCACATTTAGAATAAAATAAATTAAAAACTGAGAGCCAGTGGTACCAGACTACCAGTGGGAGCTTGTCAAGCCACGGCCAGAGTGGAAGGCTTGGCTCTTCATTCCTTTCCTTTTTAATTTAATTTTATTTGCTTTGCAGCCTTAATGGTAGATTTCCCCCCATTCTCTTGTGTGTCTGGAAAGACTCTTGTTTTGGTCAGCTGTATCAGAGTCTTAGGTAATAGGATACAGTGGCACTGTTGACAGCAAATAGATAGTTAGTAAAATGTCTTTAAAAAAAAAGCCCCATGATGCCAATAGGATTTTAAAGAAGTTTGATAGTCCCTTTTGTGCATATTTCCAGATGCATTGAAGGAAGGGAGAACAATTTTAAAAAAAAACTCTCCTAGGTCTTCACTTCATCATTTTTAAGCCAATCTCATGCCTCAACTATTTTTCACTCTTCTGTCATCTTTCCACTCCAGGTTAAGGACCTGTCCTGGTCAATAGGTTGGTGTCAGGCAGCAACAGCAGCTGACCCGTCCGTCTTACTTTTGGAAGGCACCTTTGCAGCTGAAAAGTCTAAACGCTTTCCTTCTCTCACCCAAGTCAAAGAATATTTATAAAACAGAGTTGTCAGAAACATCTGAAATATTTATGAGCCATATGTTGGAGTGGGCAAAAGCCCTTTTGTTGAGCTGCAAAAATTAAATATGAGGTCATGACCTGCCATTGAGTTAGAAATAAGTCCATTTATCTTCCCTCCGTACAGTGTGTCAGTTAATTTCTAGAGATGAGATCCAAGTTTGCTTTCAGTCACGGATGAGCCCTTAGATAATTCTTTGACTTTTCAGCCATAGAGTGTTGCAGGTTCTCACTGTGGAGACCTCATTCTGCATATAGAATCTGGAAGGGACCAGATATTTCTGAGATAGTACCCCTGTAAGAACATTCACACACAGCAGCTACATAAAGATAGGCCAGACCAAAATGTTCCAGTGCAGATGAAATGCCGATGATCTCTTAACTGTACGGGCTTTCAGACTCCTTCCCTTCTTGTTCAACTTTTGTGTGTGAAAACGTCATACTCATCTCAGTGTGAACTGTGGTTTTGCATTACATGTACAGCAGTTTCAGGTGGGTAGTCATGTTGGTCTGCAGTAGAAGAGCAGGACTTGAATCCAACAGCACCTTAAAGATTTCAGTTCCAGGTTTATCTAGGTTTGCATTCACCACAGATTGAACCATTGCACGACTAGTACAAAGCGAGTACTTCTGGGAAGGGAAGGTGTAATGATTCCAAGTATATGTGTGCATGTGTCTTTAAATGCTTGGTTTGAGCTAGGTGAAGAGTGAGGGTGAGAGAGGGAAGAGTGAGTGATGTGATTGGTTGATGACTGAGTGTGTGGGCGGAGTGAATGCAGTTGAGACTGACAGTGCCCGGAGAAAGGTTTCAGTCAGAAGAAAGCAGGCTAGCTGTGTGCTGCCTGAGTATACTGAAGTATTTATGACAGAAATATAACCTGCGTGGAACCTGAACTGAGCATGTTTGTGAAAGGACATTCAGTCAGGGAAAGAGAGGCCAGCTGTGTGCTGCCTGAGCAGGTTTAATATTTCTGTGAATGAGAGTCAGAGAAAGAGAGGCTAGCTGTGTGCTGCCTGAGGAGTTTAAGCATTTCTGTGAGAGAAATATTGAGTTAGAGAAAGAGGCAAACTGTGTGTGAAGCCTTAGAAGAGATCTGTGTGAATGAGAGTAAATGAAGTAACTTTAAGAACCGAGAACTACGTTTATGAAACCGATATGCTTCTTGACTGAATAAAAGTTTATTTTGTTTTGTTATATCCCAGAGTAGCTGAAACTCTGTCCCCAGAGAGATTCACCTGCCCCCTTCTGCCAGCAAGAAAAGACCTTTTTGTTTCATCACTAATCCTTCCTATATGTTAATTGTTTTAGAGCGGAAATACAAGTGACAAAAGGCACAGATTGGACACTTATCAGCTTCCCTCAAGTTTTGATGGGAAATGTAGGCATCCTGGTCTTGCTGCTTGGCTCTCCGACTGCTGTCCAATGGACTTTTCAACTGTCACTTGTCCAACATTCCACCAAGCTGCCTACATTTCCCATCAAAACTTGAGGGAAGCTGACAAGTGTCCAATCTGTGCCTTTTGTCACTTGTAGTTCCGCTCTTAGTGATCTGTTTCTGTTTGGTTTTAGCATGTTTTTATTTAAGTATCTTTTTATCTGTTCACTATTTTGGCTAAATCCGTCTCCAGCTTGCTGCTGGTTTCTTAGCCATCTTTAAGAGTGTTGCATCTTGGCATCAGCACTGACCCAGTGTGCTGCCTGTCTGCAGCCGGACTAAGTGGCCCTGGATCAGGCCTGCCAAATCTTCAGAAATTCTTCAGAAACAGATGATGTTGTAGAATAACAGTGAAATCAGTGAGTTCAATGGGCTTTGACTGGAGTAACTCTGCTTAGGATTTCACTATAAGTCTTATCAATTCAATCTCCTTTCTTTGAGATGTAAAAGCCCCTGCTCCAGGGGAACGCATCTTCCTGGCCACAAAACTGGGGTCCTTGGACAGAAAGAGGAACACTTCACTTCAGAGAAACTAGAACTACAGATATGTTCAGGAAGTCTTACACTGCTTGGGTGACTCAGGTAGCTTTAAAGCTACCTAGCAGAGACTTCATTAAGCAGCTGTGTGAAATTCTTGTTTTTATTGCTATCAATAATTGAGTGCTGCATGAGATGCTGTTGAAGGCCCCCTTTTACCCATATCTAATAAATAGCTTTACCCATGCAATCGTTTTTGTTCCCTCTAATGACAAGAACAGAATTCTAATTAATCTTGAAAATTTGTTCCCTCTCTTGCTTGTGGAAGTGTGTGAATGTACAAAAGTATATAAAATTAAACAGCAGGCAATTGATATACAGTGTTTCCAAGACAAGCATTGACTAGCATAGGTATTAATGAACTGGAAGCCCTGTGTACTATTTGATGACTATGCAAGCAACCTGGGTTGGAAACTTCATTGCTGGAACAATGCCTTGAGTCTTGCACTGCATGTACTTAGGCTGGCTTAAATCAAATTGTTGACTTGTTGGCTTAAATCAAATTGTTAACATGTTCCTCCGAGGCAAGTAGCTGCCTTCTCTCTCATATCCACCCAATCTGCAGAGAGGTTAGTTAGCTAAAAACAAAACCATTACCTGCCACTGTTCTGTCTATAGAGAATCACAAATCCGATACATTTTAGGGGAGCTGTGCTGGAATTTGGGTCAATTTAGTCTAAGCCTAGCTTACCTGCCCTTAGAGGCATCTGCCCCCTGTAATTTTATGAGTCAGTATTCTGGTTGCACAGCTTCAGAGGGGTGCCAATTCTACTGCATTTCTGACTCAAAATTTTTTGAATGAACCAGTCAAACCCCTGAATATAGGGTTACCAACAGGCCTGGAGAAGAATCTATGTGTTTATGTATGTATGCATGTCATTTATAGTTCCGCCTTTCTCACTGAGACTCAAGGCAGATTACATAGTGTGAGATTAGTACAATCCATATCAAGGACGTTTCCATACAGTGTCAAGGACATTTCCATAAACAATATCATAGGATTTTACAAAGACATAGCATTAGCAAGCATCCAATACAGAGCTGAAGAATTGCTGAAACAGAACATAATCAATTCTAGGACTGACATTAGATAGCATGAAGCACAGGTAGTATATAGGAGTACATATTCAAAGCAACAGATAATATGCAAGGCAACATAGTGGTGAAGTCTGTGGTCCCTAACTCTTTAGCAAAGCTAATGAGACACACACACACCCCTACAATAATTCCCTCCTATCTGAGTAAAAAGCCCTTTTGAATCATTCGGATTTGCATCGTTTGTGGAAAGCCAGGAGAGTGGGGGCTCTCCTGACCTCCTCAGGCAGTCCATTCCACAGGGTAGGGGCCACCACAGAGAAAGCCCATGTATGGGCTGCTGTTGATTTCGCCCATGTGCAGGCTGGCACCTGCAAGAGACCCTGTTCTGATGAGCGAAGCTGCCATGGAGGGAAATAAGGGAGGAGGCTGTCCTGTAGGTATGCTGAGCCAAGGCCGTGAAGAGCTTTGTATGTAATAACCAATACCTTGAATTGAGCATGGTAACTGATAGGTAACTGATATCAAGAATGTCATGTCTCTTTAATAAAGGCTTAATGTCTGGAAATGAACTGGTGAAGCTTTTCATAGCATGATGGTAAATAGCATCACCTGGCAAATAGCAGGCCATTAAACCTCTTTTAAAAGGATGGGGCATTTTTTTTCTCCAGGCAGGCAGTTGGCAACTGTACCTGTGTGAAGGAATTGCAAGCAGAGGCAGATAGGAAGGCCAGGGTATATAGAGAAGCTGTGGGCAGTAACCTGAGTGAGTTCATAGGAGACTTTAATTTGTTTGGCCACTGTGTTCTGGAATTACACAGGGCTGAAATGTTAAGTGGATTTGGACCTGCTTGACTAACAAACTGGTCAGGTAATAGTGTGAATCTTTCACTCTGAACAGGACTGAGCAAATCAAGTTTATTGCATTCTGCCTTCTGGGAAAAAGGGATTTGCTGGCAGAAAGTAGGTCTCTGGGTAATCATATCTCTCAAGGGCAGGCAGTAAATGCACCAGAGAGAATGATGGGCCACGATGTGACTGCTTCCCCTTTGTCCTCTTAACGAGAGTCAGTCCCACAGAGAAAGCAGCGCACCAGTCAGCTCGAATCAGGCCCCCTTGTTATGCTTTTCCGGTGATTCGATTTACCGTCTTTCCTTCCCAAGCTCCCCAAGTAACGTACCATGTGACGTCTGCAAGGGCTCAGGGCACTGTTTGTGTTAGAGCAGTGAAAAGCTTGTTAGGATTCTTCTTAACAAAGAGGCATCGTCTTTCCAGAGGATCATTTGAAAAGTCGTCATCTTTTTCCGCAGATGGCATTAAGTTGTCTAGCAAGCTATCATCACGGACCACAGGAGAATTCTGGCGTGACTGCCCCTCCACTTTGCAGTGACACTTTTGAGTTAGCTTAATTCCCAGTCCCTCCTCTCCTTTGAAAAAAACCCTAAAGTGATAAAATCCCAACCGCAACCTGTGCGTGTGCATTTGTGTTGTCTGCTTGCTCTTCTGTTTCTCCCTTCACCGCCACTCTGCTAATCTTCCTGAATGGACTGAACAACATCTAAAACACTAGGATTTTTAAATTGCATTTCCTAAGATTCATATCCCACCCTGTCCACTGGGGCTTGGACAGGGTAGGGGGAATGACTTTTTATCAAAGAAAATCAATTAGAATTAAAATAGACTCACTCGTGTAGGTGCACATGTGTGTCTGTCTAGAGTGCGCTGATCCAACATGCCGCAAGCAAGTTGTGTGCCTTCCAACTGGAAAAGAAAATGTCATCTTTAGAGTGTTGCTGTTCTTCCAGAAATAGGGAAATCTAAGGCAGAAAAATTATGGTTTTGTTTTTATCCCCAATATAACTCCTCTGTGCTTGCCCCAGCTCTGTGTGAAAGGACTTGACACATTCTAAACATGACTGAATCTGACACTCCACACACACCCTTCTCCACAGATGAGGAGATGCTTTTGCTGCCTCTGTATCTGGAATACACACATCTCCCAGTTGTGTGGGCTCATCGGAAGAAATTTTGCACTTGTGTTGCTTCTCTCATCTCCACTTGTTTGGAATTCCTGAAACCACTCTGGGCCTGCTATTGGGTATCCATTGACTAATGGTTTCTCTGAGCATACGGTGTAGGTTTTTCATTTAACTGCTTTTTGATTTTATTATGCAGCAATAAATATTTATTACAATGGATGTATGCTACATCATGACATCTTAAGGATGCCCAAAACACATTTTAGAGCATGTTTAGAATATCAGAAGTGTCAGTACTCTCAATTAAATATTACAAGTTCAGGACCAGCTAAGTTCCTTTGGAGAAATCCTGGCGTTCCACAAGCCAAGGCCCTGTCTCTAGTGCTCACCTGCCTTACCTTTCATAAAGGTGGATATACTTAGTAGGACCTTTGAACTGGTAGATTGGTTCATACGGGAGCAAGTGATCCTTAAGTATACTTGACCCAAAGTGTTTAGGTCTTTATGTTTAGGTGACTCATTGAGGGCTAGGCTGGAAGGAAAATTTCCTTTCCTCTTCTGACTTCTTACCTTCTCCCCTTTTATTCCATTTTCTTCCCTCCATTCTAGGTTCTCTTTTCCTCCTGACCCCCAGTGTTTCTGTTGGTCTTGCCTGCCTGCTCCATCTCCACACACACACCTTCCTTGAGTTTCAAAATAAAACTGATGACATCTTTTGACATCTTGGCAGCCATTTCAGATTGCCTAGGCAATATTGATAATGTTGTCTGTGCTTGCCTAGGCAATCCAAAATGGCTGGTGCAATCTCAGAAGGTAGTCTCATGAGATCCTGGCACTTTTAAACTTTTAAAATTTTATCCTTGCTTTTTCTTTAACTTTGTGAATTTTCTGCAAACCTGGACGTTCTCCCTGGCTTGCTGTAACCTCTATCCTAGCCCAACAAGCCAGCATTATGCAGACTTTTTTCATCTGCATGGTATGGCTAACCATTGGAATTAGATATATGATGCTGACAGTCTCTTATTTTTGCATGGTTTTAGTTTGTAAATTATGGTTTTGCTTGGAAGACAACTGCATCAAATATTCTTGAAGTACAACTGCTGGACCCTGACCTGGATAGTCCAGACAAGCCTGACCTTGTCAGATTTCAGAAGCTAAGCAGGTCAGCCTTGGTTAGCAATTGGATGGGAGACCAAGAAAAAACAGGGTTGCTATGCAGAGGCAGGCAATAGTGAACCACCTCTATTAGTCTCTTGCCTTGGAAACCCCAGCAGGATTTATCGTAAGTTAGCTCTGACTTGACAGCACAGTCCACCACCACAACTGCTGCATCAATTGGTATGGCTATGCCAATTATTCCCTTTAAAAATCAGAACGTTAGTATTTTTAAATCTGGAGCCTTGCCAGATATGGAGCGTTTTTGCTTTAGTATGTCCACACACCACCAAAAGATTGAAGAAACCTCTGGATAAATCTTTTGTACTCTCTCCTTCATAATATTAAATACCACCACATGAAAACCTTATGATAATACTCTACCCCTAAACACAATTTGAGTTACTTTCCCACTTAGTGCTGTCCTCTTCAGGTTTTGGCACATGAATGGCAGTGCCTCTGATTGTCTGATTTGATTTATTGCAGTTAATAACCATTACATCCATTTGCAAACATAGATAAATACCATACTCGAAGTGCACAGCTTCAGTATAAAAGTAATTATATAAAACCTTTAAAAAACAATATAGAGAGATTTGATCTTTCAAAGTTAAAATATAGAAACGATTGTCACTCCTTTACATATGCTCTGCGGATTCTATAAGCTATAGCCAAAAATCTGGCACTAGCAAGCGTGGTCTGAGGATTAGAAATAGAACCGGATAGGAGCTTATTGATTAGCTCCATATCCAGAAAGTGCAAAAATTTCTTTAATATAAGTTGAATATATTTTATATGTATTTCTTGGTGGAACTTACAGCCAAGCATGATACGTTCAATTGTTTCTACTTTGCCGGTATCACAAAAACAGACACACTCAGCCATTGGGACCTTTTTATAACAGCCTTCAAGTACTGCAGATGGAAATATATTGCATCGGGCCAAAAAAAAAGCCCTTCGATGGGACGGAATTTCCAGACTTGATAAATAGGAAGCTGGAGAGACCACATGTCTCATTTGTGGTGGGGCTAGAAAATTCGAGACTCTAGCGATATCCTTCTGTCTCTCAACATCTAACATTCATTGTTTAACCACAGCCCTTGCCTGATCTGGGACCATCATCTGGAGAGATTCAAATAAAAAGCCTAACATAGTTTATTTTTGGTAGATGACTGAGCTTAAGACAAGTAAACTCTGGCCTCTGTTCTCAGCAACCCAGTTTCCAAACATAAAACTGCATTTGAAGCACTACATGGAAATCTACATATGGCTCTTAAAAATTTAGACTGAATTTTCTCCAAAGGAGCTAGACTTGAAGGGCCTGGACCCAATGTTGTCCCATATATGAGTTGCAGCACTGTCTTAGAAAGATATAATTTAAGAGCCACTTGAATGCATTGCCCCACTTTGGTGTAGAAAAATCTGATGATACCTTGTACAGACTTCCAGTCAGAATTTGCGGCATATTCATGATGGGCCTTTTTTGCCCCAGTGGATTGAATCATAACTCCTAGGTACTTACAGGTTGCCACCTGTTGTAACCTATGACCCTTTATACTCCACTCCCTTATCTTAGGTTTAGGGCCAAAAGCCATTACTTTTGTCTTTTGATAGTTAATCTCTGGGTGATTTAGGTCGCAGTAAGTGCCAAATTGCTTTAATGCCCTTCTCAAGCCTACTGGTGTTCTGGATAGCAGGGCCGTGTTGTCTGCAAAAAGTAGGTCTGTTGGTCTGCCAGGGAGGAGGGATGAGCATCAACTAAGTGAAGGTTGTTAATCAAATTGTTGACGTACATAGCAAAGAGGGTAGGGGCCAAAACACAGCCTTGCTTGACTCCTTTTGTTGTTATCGAAAAGGCACTAACCTTCACATCGAATGTGTTACATGGATAAACATGCTCTGAAACTATCTTTCTGCCTCTCTTTTTAAATTAAGAAGGGCAGACATTCTTGATGCCACAGACAGACATAACAGGAATTGACTCATAGGAGCATAGTTGATAGGAGCCTAGATATAACGGCTTCGTGTTGCAGCCGCCTTCAGATGTTGGCGGGCCACACAGGCATGCTGGCTGGAGCTGCAATTTCTTGTGACTTCCTGATCTCAGCGGTTTGGTCCTTGCACTGAAAGTGGAAATGAGAAATAACGAAGGGACAACAGATTATACTTATTATGGGACTGCTGGATTTGTGGCTTTGTAAAACCACCGTTTAATGGATTAAACTTTTGCTCAGGCAATTTAGACTGGATTTTTATGGGCCACAGAAGAACCAAACTTTTTAGCAGCTGAATTCTCCTCCACCTGCCTCCGGTATTATTGTTTCATTGTCTTCTGACCCCACAATCAATGTTTCAATTTATGTACCTGAAATGTGCTACTTAATAGCATTTAATATTTTGTACAGTTCATTTTGGCATTCAAAACAGATGTGATTTTGCTACAGTATGCCCTATAAAGTAGGCTAAGAGTCTGGCTAGCTTCCAGATCATCTTCTGAGGGATTAATACTACATTCAGAGGATTACCGGTGTACCTAGAGGTGCAGCGTGGGCTCAAACGGTATCCAAAAGGCATGTTTCCCCCCCCCCAAACCACATTCCACTACTCTTCAGAATATGTTTTTGGCGTCGTTCATTGAACATTGAGCTTGTCTCTTCACCCATACAAACCAGAGGGTTGGATACAGTCAGCTTTTTCATGCAATCTCACGTAATTCCCATCCTTGCTACAGCCCCTATATCACATGCCATTTATCCATGTAGATGCCATGACTCCCAGCATAGCCTTTGAGTGATTAGTGAAAAAACTGGTTGGTTCCAACTCAGAGAATCAAGCACTGGTTCTGCTATCAGTCTCCCCCCATGCTTCAGATGTTCTTTTTCTTTTGGTGCCAAATATGCAATTATACTTATTAATTTTAAGAAAGTATCTTTTTGTAATGTGCAGAATCGTCTAGGAATTGGTGAGATGTCCTTGTTGACAGCATAGGCACTAGCCAATCAGCACTGTCTTCAACTAGCTTCTGTTTTAAGTGCACAAAACTTTTCCCCCTCAGAGTGCCACCCTTTTCAAAATGGTATGCTTGGATTAATATCAAGGCACTTGCACACCAGCCCTGCTGCTCTGGTAATGTTACATCTGTCATCCTTAGAAGAAACAATCAGACAAGTGGGAGGGAAGACTTACCATCTGTGTCAGTAACACTATTGTGGCTAAGTGAAGCATTTACCAAAAACAAAAAACAAAAAAAAACCCCTTCCAATCTGTGAGCTAATAACTCTTCTGCTTGATTGTCCTCCTTGATGGCACTATTTAATTTTTATCTTTAGATCTTTCTTTAGTTTTTCTTTAAAGTCTCTCCTGGTATATTATTTAAGAATCATGTCCTTAGACACAGTTGCCATCCTTGAACTGGTTTGTTTAGAGTGGCTCACTACCATGAAGAAAGGTTATTGCAACAACTGGCCATTTTAGATTTTTCAGTTGAACAGACTTTTATGAAGCAGTGAGAGAGAATTAAGCTATAGGCTTCCAAATTGCTACATGACTGACCTAGCAAGAGGTCTGGCACTTAATTTCAACAGTATAAAGCAGGAAAGAGGGAACTGGGATTCAGATAGGCAGCCACATTACCGTGTGGTGAAGTTTTCATCTGTTTGAGTTTTTAGAGCATCTAAGAGTATATTTTGAGTTTTCAGAGCAGCTAGATTGTCGTTATTCTCATAGTTTGCCATGTCACCCTTTGTTTGTTGTGCATTATTGTACAGTAACCAGGGGCTTGAAAGATTCTCTTCTCCCATGTTATCTTGTTTCGTAATTACAATAGGCTATGATTATCAACCAAATGGCAAAAGCAAGGAGAGTCCACGAAGTCTGGGCATAATAGACAAAGGAGCAGATGTTCAAGAGGACTATTTACAGTAGAGTCTTTGTAGTACTGTGGGACTGTAACTGTGCACCCACTTCATTTTAAGCATATCACATCTATTTACCACAACCAAATGCCGGTGTCATGCATGCCCATGGCTGGACCACTTGTGGTCTAAATAATAAAACATGCACTGCTGTCAATTTAGGGCACGTTGAAGTGATTATATGACTACCAAGACCATGGGAACTACTTAACAACACCTCGTGCATTTCCCCCCACAGACCCCTTCAAGCATAATAGGCAATGCACTGGAATGGTTGCAGGGTTTGATCCATTTCTGGGAACAATAATGTATGATGCACCCAGGAACAACGTTAACTCCTGGGTGGTAACTCTTGCCTTAGTAGCAAACTCATATTGTTTATCATTCAGGTGCCAAAATTGAATTAGGAAAAGCTCCCAACACAATGGTGTTAGCATTCGCTCATTTATAGTCCACCTTTCTCACTGAGACTCAAGGCAGATTACACAGTATGAGATTAACCAGACTCCCTCCTTCCTCCCTCCTTAATCAGAACTCTATCCTTCCCAAGCACTCTTGGCGAAGTGAGATTTGTGGGGAGGGGCACTGTTGTACATCTTGGGGCCCCTCAAGTGTCTGATTTTCCAGCCTTCTGGTGCTGGCCAAGACTGTCGCCCTAATGTTACCTTTTATGCTTAGCTAATGCTGATAAGTTACCTTCTTTTTGCCATCTTTAATGCTGCTGGGTGAATGGTTCACATTTTCCCACAAAGAAAGGTGTTTACCATTTTGAAATAGCAAAATTTGAAGTCCCTGATTGCACAAGCATGGTTAACAAGGAAGGGCCATTACTATGGAGCCCTGGCAATTTTCATCTTGCAAGCATTCTCTATACATAGTTAGGAGAACAGAGCGTGATCAGATTCCTGATAACTGTGGCTGGCTGCGCCTTGATACTGTTTGTTTAGGAACTTTCTCTTCTCTTGCATCTTGTTCCTGCAAAACAAGATAAGGAAATTAGCATTCATTCTGCAGGGGGAAAACAAACCCTTCCACCTTCAAAGAAGGGGAGAGATGCGCAGCAGCTCCATTCACTGGGTGAGGTGAAGCATCAACACAAAGGACATTGCAGAGAGAAAAACCTGTGTAGCTCGGCTAAATTCAGGCTATCTAGTGATGAAGATAGAGGCAGTACCGTGATAGATTGCCAGCTAGGAGGGGGCACTGGACACCTTAACATCAAAGGGCTGCTGCTTTTCCTTTGCTCATTAAAGCTTAACCCGAGATGAAAGAATCCATCCAGACTTGAACTAGCAAGCTGAACTTTTCTAAGTCAGTTGGAAATGTCAGGGATTCTTTTTACAGTGGTGGGTGGTGATATATATTCCAGGCTTGCACGTATGTGTATTAGCCCACAGGCGGTGTCCCAAAAGCTGCATGTATCCCCTGCACAACCTCAGAATTGGATGTTGGCTGTGGAATTCGGCATAAATTTGCTAGAATTCCCTCTCCCCTGCCTTGCTCTAAGAAAGTCAATGTGATGTAGTCATCAGAACGTTGCACTAAAGGAGCCTGGGTTCAAACTGACAGTCAGCAATGGATGTGACCTTGAATCAGTTTATCCCTACTCTACCCCCCCCCCGAGTTATGATCATAAAATGGAAGGAACTTCTTACCTATGTCTTATAGTTTTGTCCCAGCCTTCCTCCCAGGTGTTCAGATAATGTATGTAGTTATTCCCTCCCTTTTTTATCCTCACAACAACCCTGTGAGGAAGGTTAGGCTTTAGAGAAAGAATGACTAGCCCAAGGTCACCCAGTGAGCTTTACGGTTGCCTCTTCATAAAACTGAGCTCTTAGGAGGAGAGGTGGGATGAAAATGTAATGGATAACGGTCTCCAGAAAGAATATACTGTGCCCCCTCCCCATTTTTATAGTCATAACAATCCTGTGTGTGTGAGAGAGTAATTGGACAAGACTACGTAGGGGGCTTCAACCTGGGTCTCCCCACTCCTAGTATGACAAACTTACCACTTCGTCGTACTAGTACTCAAATGAGAACCACATTTTTCATTTAAATTATAAGTTTCTAAGTTGAAAAATATATGGACAGTGTCTGGTGAGCTCTGTGGAGGTGGGGAGGGGGGCTCGGTATGCTGCCCAGTATTAGAACTCCCTCGTTTCTGTTTCTAGCTGAAGCAGAATTAAATGCGCTAAATATATGTAACTAGCACAAGTCGTTTGATTCTCCTCCCATGTCCCTTGCAAAATCTACAATGCAAAACTTAGATTTCTTCTGTTGCTCACATAGCTTTGTCTAAGAAGTGACTGCTGTATTTGCACTGAGCTGCAAACTGGTCTCTCTCTGCGGGAAGGGTAGACATAAGGGAGGATCTATCAGCACATAGCCACCGTTTATGCCTACCTTAACACAGAAATAGATAGCAAAAACTTCTGAAAAAATTCATTTACACCTGGCCAAATGCTATAAGGCGTTATAGCTGTTTGCATTCTGTGGAATCATGCAGTGCTACTCAGGATATGTTTGCTCCTGTATTAGAGATCTTGATGCGTTGGATGAAGCTTACAATGCAGTTCCAGGGCTGTTCTCCTGAGAGTCAATCTTTTTCAATAGAAACCAGTTTCAGGATGCTTCACAAGGATGCTGTATATCCTACTATATAAAAGGCAAGCTGTATTGGTGACTACTCACTTTTTATCCTCACGTAGACACACTTGCACACCCCTCCACAGCAATAAAAGGTGAGTCCTGGGCAACATGACTTGCCTTGGAGGTTTTGAGGAAGATGCCATGGTTGGCTGTGGCAGAGCCTTGGGAGAGCCATGCCACCCCACCAACCCCCTCCACCCCTGCTTACCTGGCCGGTGGGGGGAAAGGCGGAGGAACGCACCTCCCTGGATGGCTCCTAGGTAGTGCGGCATGCTCCTGCGTGCCACAGTAGGCAGGTTTCCACCTGAAATGGGCTGATTAGGCCCGCTGCAGAGAGCAGGAGCACTCCAGGATCCCTTGCATCACCCCAGCAGCACTCCTGGGCTCCGCAGCAGCCCGATTCAGTCCTCTGTGGAATGCAGGAGTGCTCCCCGGGGCGTCACGTGGCCTGCGGAATGGCATCACTTTGCAGAAGTGACATCATTGATAGCCTGGGAGCTCGCATGAGGATGACTCAAAGGTGAGTGCCAGGCCTTCCGCCTGGAGGATAAGGGGACCTGGCAACCCCATCCCTGCACCAGGCCTCTGAGGGGCTGCAGAGGTGGCAGGGAGGCCCAGCATGGCAGTGCAGCCCTCCCAAATCCCCTCAGCAGCCATGGAGGTAGCAGAGAGGCCCCACAGCCGGGGCTTGCCAAATAAGTTTTCTAGAGCCCATTGTATTTTTCCACAGAACAGACTCTGTTGCTAGTTTCTCCATAACTGTGAAAAAATAAAATCCTGCCCTTGAGTCATAGTTGACTTATGGCGACCCCTGGTAGGCTTTTCATGGCAAGAGACTGACAGAGGTGGTTTGCCATTGCCTGCCTGTGCAAGCCTGTTCTTTACTGGAGGTCTCCCATCCAATTACTAATCAAGGCCAACCGTGTTTAGCTTCTGAGATCTGACAAGATCAGGCTGCCCTGGGCTATCCAGATCAGGGCCCTTAACTGTGAAAGGGCCGTAATTCAGTGGTAGAGCACATGCTTTGTACACACGAGCTTGGAAAGATCTGAGAACCTTGACAGGTACTATCAATTGGAGTAGACCGCTCATGAGGCTAGGACTAATGGCCTGACTTTGCATGAGTGGCTACATATGTTCACAAACATTGGGACAATTACTTATTTTATTTATGTGGAAAACTTCTCTACTGCCTCTCCACAGAACCTACTCAAAAATAAAATGTAATAAAACCACTGCACAATAAACATTGTTAACAATTAAAAACCCCAGTATTAAAATCCTAGCCAGGACATAAAGACAACATTTAAAAAAGGGGGGCAAGTGTGCTAGAAATGGGTGGGGAAATAAAAAAGGTGGTGCTGGCAGCAGCACTGCAGACCTTTCAAACATGGAGGGTCCCAGGCTCAACCCCCAGTGTCTCCAGTTCAAGATTATTTCAGACTGGGAAGGATTACTGGGCTACTGAAGGTTTATCAATGTAAGGCAGATTCAGGTACAGATGTCTTCAGATGAACTCGACCCACTGCGGGGATCAGCCTAGCTTTTGTTTCCTATGACTTTAAGATGAAGGAGATGCAGGCCTGGATCTTGCCCAATGTGGTTGATTCTTGCTTCAACTATTTCTCACCCCTCCCCCACCCAATCTGTTGGCCCTTCTGTGAGACACGTGAGGCCCACCATATCAGGCACCACTTGGGATGCTGTTAAAGGTCAGCAGACTCTTTCACGCATCCTTTATAGCCTGAAAGTTATCCATCGCTGCTCCTGCTCCATGTAAAATGATGTGGGGATGGTTGTTTCATGCAGCATTTACACCCATTTGTGAACTATGTATGAGCTACTGTAGCCATTTGTGTGTTTTCTGGTGGTGCTGCATAGGGATTTTTTTTAAAGTTTGAACTTCAGCGCTATAGTGCTATAGTGTCAATAAAAAAGCGGTGTTGGCAGAAGCACCACAGACATTTCAAACAGCGCACTGCAGCGAATTAGAAGTGCACAGAATGGGAGAAAACGGTTTTCCAAAAAACCTGGCTCAGCCCCCTTGTAGCAAATGGGACACAATTGGCTTTGTATGAAAAGGCTTTTTAAAAAGTTAGCAGCCAGCAGCCCAAAACAGTTTATGAAGGCTGTATGAAAAGGTCCTCTGTTGTTCAGTTGGCTTACTGATGGCAGGTGCCTTAGGATTTTTGGCCTCGGGTGCCCAAATTTCTCTGGCCAGGCCCATCTTCCATAGCTTGTTCTCTGTCTTGTTGGCAGCGGGGGCAGGGAGAGAATGCTAGCTGACATTATAAGCCTTTGGGTAATTCATTCCTTCTCATACCCATTGCAGTTGTTGGAAACCTCCGCCAGGAAACCTGGCACTCTATGAAACTTTGTTTTTCATAAACTGCTGGCTGTTCAATAGGGCATAAAACAGTCTGTATGAGATCGTTATTTGCTCTACAAACCCACGATGCTCCCCAGCTCCAATTTCACAGCGGTAAATGCATTTCATTGCATTCGCTCCCCCCCCCCCCTCTTTTTTTTCAAGCAAGAGACTGGATTAACTGTGGATGCCATCTAGAACTCCCTTTTTCTTCCCCTCCCCTTTTTCCTTTTGACAATAATGAAATCCCCATAGTATTATTTAAAAACCATATACTCTGCTTTTCAGTGCAGTCCCCAAAGTGCCTTACGATAATCAGAACAATTCTGAATGATAGACCGATTGAAACAACCAGTAGATGAAACTGGGACAAACCAGAAAGTCCTAATAAACCAAAAAATCCAGCATCCGCAAAACCCAACATCAGGCATCTCTAAAGATTCCTCACCCCCACTGTCACCGCTAGCTCAAACCAAAGACCCACTGACTTCATCTGTTTTCTGAAATTTAAAATGGATGGGGCCAAGCACATGTGTTGGGGGAGGGAATTGCAAAGGATCAGTGCCCCTGTAAGAATAGCTATCACATCACGTGACTGCCAGATTGAACCCCTAGTGACCAAGGAGACTGGAATTGGAGCCTTTCCAGCTGTATGAAGGTAAATTTGCAAAGGCCACTGAGTTGGTAAATCTTTGTGTGGCATTCCTTCCTAGTGCAGGATTCATATGATTGAATGTGTCCATTTATCTATCTCTGTGCCACATGGCTTACAAAAACTTTACATCCAAAATTAGTGTATCAGAACTCTGGGAGAGCTAGGAGGCCAGTATGGGCAAACTCTACAGTTCAGCAAGCGTTGCCCCTGTCCCAGCCCAGATTCCTGAGACAATTGTTCCAATTTGTCAGAGTGTATGTGTGTTCGGCAGCATATAGTGATTCAAGTGCTTAGCTTTTAATTTTGTGCTATTGTGGTGCAGTGGTGAAAATTGTGAGTTGCAGAATAGATCTCATCTTCGCCATGAACTTACTTGAGTGGCCTTGGTTAAGTCGCTGTCTCTGTTTTTATTGTAAAATGGGGATAATACTTACCAACCTTACAAGATTTCCCATATAAATCAAAAACACAACTTAGCCTTGTTGCAGTGGAACCTATACAGCAGCAGACTGCCTTGAAATTTCCAAGCGGTGAATTACGGTGATATTCTTTCCCAGAGGTAGACTGCCTCTATGTATGACTCTTCCATGTCCTGATTGATGGTGATGTTGATGAGATAATGGAGAAGGCTGATTAATTTGGATATATATCGTGCATTTCCTAAGTATGTATTTAGATTTATTAGCTGATAATTAGTAGTTTAACAGCTCTTGATATCCAATTTTTGACTTTTTTTCCTCTCCCATATTTTCTGACCTCTTAAATGCTGATATCTACCTTTATCCATGATACATGAGTCTGGCACTTTGAAGTCTTTCTGCTCCTACCCACCCCTGAAAATTGGTTTGTTCATTGAACATGCAAATAAATTACTTTTCTGTGGCCTAGAATTCGAATTGACATTTGGCTTGGGATAAAGTCTCTCTTTAATTATGTATAAGGGCTAGAAAACGATTAGTAACCTTGAAACAGAGTGATTAAAAGTGAAAGTCCTCCTTGCAGTAGGAATTAATTTTAATCAGGCTTCAGGACTCTGGATTCTTCTCAGCACCGTGACTTTCTAAGAGATGCTGCTCAGAGAACTCCTTGCACATTTTACTGGAATTAAAATCTGCATATGAAAATAATTGTTGTCCACAGCAGTGTCATTTCAGAGGCTAGAGGGGCAAGGCTTAATTCCCTGTTCCCATTTATGCCCAGCAAAAGTAGAATATGTTGTGCCACATAAGGGGAAATTACATTAATTTTCATAGCTTTTACAGGCGATCGAGTCCAGTTTTTCCTGGTGATGAATTTGGATTGTCTGGGTGCAGAATTTACATCTTTTTTAGCTTGAAGTCATCAGTGCAGCCCTGATTATCACCCAATTGGGAAATAGTTTTGCAATGATGACACTTAGGGGGAGGCGATATTGTCTTATACAGATTTTGTTTCTGCATTCCAAAAGAGGGATGCTCAAGGCTTTGGTGGCCTTCAGGGAGGAGCCCATGCCTTAGGATGGAAAAATCTTGGAGTTGCATTATCCCCCTTCCCTTTTTTTTCTGCTTTGAACTGTGTGCCCTTCTGCTATGCAGAGCAGTTGGGTGTGCACAGACAATAATTAAGCTGACAGTCATTCCAGCCTGTCTCTTTTCTTTCCTGTCTCTGCAAAGCAGAAGGGCAATAAGCACTCAGTTTGTGAATGTTCACTTGCAGCATGGCATGGGGATGTCTTCTTCCCCCGCCATCGCTTATGACTTCCCATTTCCCCATGCTGGGCTTGTCAGCGTTAGGGAGGAGGAGGAGGAGGGGCTGGCTAGCCAGATTCGGTCCTATAGAACTTTGAGCATCCTTGGAGGGTTTCTTTTTTCTTTCCTCTCCCCCTCTCTCTTTAATATTTGAGATACCCTATGGGCTTTTAAACAATTGTGATTGTGATTGATCCAAGCAAAGTTAACGACTTTTTAGTGCTTGTTGATTTCAGCTGGAGGGAAACAAAAATTGTAAGTATTGGTCCATTAAAAAATTCCAAAGTCAGAAATAGAGTCATGCTTTTTTATTAGTACCAACCGTAATATCACAAAATACTGAGTGTCAGTTTTTAGGTTCCCCAAAAACAATGAGCAAGGATGGGGAGAGAAAAATATGTTTTGCAATATGATGGTAAAGCCCAACATCTACATTTTGTAGCTTTCCTAAAATGGGCTGCTTCCACACAGTGATGGTTCTCTGTGTAGCTCTTGTTGATGCTGCAAATGCAGAGGCATTCACAGTGGCAAGGAAAAATCTACGTGGAAGTTTTCCCAGTTCCAAGACTCTGTAGCCATCTCCCTTGCCCTAGTTGAGGGGTTTTTCAGTCGTATTGCTGAAACATTGTAATATTATAACGGACTATTGCAACAGTGTACCGGTTGCCAGCATTCATTTTTTAGAAAGCAAGTCCCTGACTCTTTTGGTTGCAGTTATAAGGAGAAATGTGCAGCCAGTAAGCTCCCTCTTACAGCTCTGCAATAAAAAAGCATGGCACTCCAGATACATCTGATCCAAAGTTCTTGTGACAGCCACACATCCATGACATGGACATAACATGTGAATTGGCTCTAACAGGAATGGACAGACATGAAAGAGGTTTATAAAATTATATGTGGGATGGAGATAGTGAACAGGAACTTTCTTCTCTGTTCTATAATACAGGAAGTTTCAGGCACTGACTGAAGTGGATGTGTGGTATATTTGGGGGGGGGTGTCAAGTCATAGCTGACCCCTGGCAACCCCTTCTGAGGTTTGCCATTGGCTGCCTTCTTTGGAGGTCTCCTGTCCAATTACTAACCATGGCTGACTGTGCTTATCTTCTGAGATCTGGATTCTCTGGCCTATCCAAGTCAGGGCATGCAGTATGTTTAGGGTCAGACAAGAGAAAGTACAATTAAATAAAATTCACTGTGACGGTATATTATTGACCACAATGTTTAATAGTTTTAAAAGTGGGTTAGAAAATTCTTCGTGTCTACATTTCTGAATCCAAGGATATGGTTCAAAGAAAATAAAGCTTCCTGGAGACAAAGTTCAGGAAGTCCTGAACTTGTATTAGCCTACTAATTAAATGGATATAAATGGTTATAAATAATCTTCATCTTTACGAGGTTTTGTGAGGAGGGACGTTGTGGTCCAGATTTGACTCTCCTGTAACATCTGAAACAGTCTTGGCAAATTCAGGTTACACTGGAAACAGCTATGCAAAAGTACTTGGAAATAAGCACCGAAATAAAAGCTGGTAAACTATGTTTCTAATGCAGCTGTGTGTGTGTGTGTGTGTGTGTGTGTGTGTGTGTGTGTGTGTGTGTGTGTGTGTGTGTATATATATATATATATATATATATATATATAAAGCTGAAAGTTCTGGGAAAGGAATCTACAAAATATCCAAATGATCAGATTTTCCAGACTGTAGTAATTCATAGGAATGGTATATCTACCAGCACAGCAAGGCTAACATTCTCATAGGTAATAATTGCCACTTGCCTGAGATTGTTCAGTGGTTGTCATCATCAAATCCACATAGCTTATAAAGAAGTGACGGAATAGTGATTGGTACCTTTTGTGGAATACATTGCACAGCAAATATCCTTTGTTGAAATAAATTGAAGACTCAACAGAACTTCTGATGTTTATCTCTGAAATTATAATGCGATCCTTATGATCCTTGGAGCTAGACAGTGAAATAGCATTTGAAGGGGTAAAATGAATACAGCCGGATATATATTCTAATTTAACTGCTACTAGTAAGCAAAGTGAAGATGAAAACTGGTTTAATCTCTAGTGATGGAATTCTGGAACTCATAGCCTTTTGTGTTTGAAGCCTGCCTTTAAACAGAATATTAACAGTACAGTGGTTAAGGTATGAGATGTTCCCACATGCTTGATTGCTCAACACTGAGCCTCAGAGATTGCTGAGCCTCAGCTGAATGAAAACCCACTGCATTTTCCAGGAAGAATTGTAAACAGTACAGACTTGGGCTAAGAGTTCTGGTTAGGCAGAGAACCCTTTTGATCAAGGCTGGTGTTGATCTGCATCACTTAACTACAAGAAAGAGGAGAGTAAATCCCTCCAGAAAAGGGTTTTAGGGTAGTGGCGGTCATTCTAGAAGTTTGGTTCCCTCCCAATCTCTTAGCCAAGGTTACAATACCGAACCAGTAACCTTTGCTGCAAACACATTTCCCTATCCAGCTATAGTATGCTAAAGAAACCAGTGAGAAGATTTCACCTGTGAATAAGAAAAAGAGAAAGGAGCTCATTCATCAAATTTCCAGTTATTTGTTGGGCTTGCACACTCCCTCTTTCCGCCACCCAGCTCTGAGGCTGAAAACTTACATCTTTAACTGGCATTGGTTTGTTGTGACGTCTGAAGGTAGGTGCTTTAATGGACTGAGGTTAATCCCCCTCCAGTAACCTGGATTCTTGTTTGTGTGTAAAGTGCTGTCAAGTCACAACTGACATACGGTGACTCCAGCAAGGGGCTTTCAAGGCAAGCGAGAAGCTGAGGTGGTTTGCCAGTGCCTTCCTCTGCAGAGTCTTCCTTGGTGGTCTCCCATCCAAGTACTGACCCTGCTTAGCTTCCGAGATCTGATGAGTCTGCTCTTTACCATGCCGCTTTCCCTCCCAGTCTGGATTCTTAGCTGGCTTTAATCCATGATTAGGAATCCCTATGACTTGGAAAGAAGCTAACCTCACTTTATTAAAACTCTTCCATTCCAAGTGGCGGTTAGGCTGGAGACAGACACTTTTAATTTCAGCATGCCATGCTGTATGAAGGGTGTGGGGAGGGGTGGAGAGTGCATGGACACAACAGTTAACCAGGTTCATGTCTGTTGTGAGCTCACTTAAGTTTGTTCACAAGGATTGAATCAAGCCAGTGGGGTCTTCAGTCATTCTAA
Source organism: Eublepharis macularius (assembly GCF_028583425.1). Classification (NCBI taxonomy): domain Eukaryota; kingdom Metazoa; phylum Chordata; class Lepidosauria; order Squamata; family Eublepharidae; genus Eublepharis; species Eublepharis macularius. Next base: position 42,296,795 of record NC_072802.1, read on the forward strand.
CCCAGCCTTGGATTTATTTTTAGCAATCGTGTTTCTTTCTTCAGTTTCTCTCCTGATGCTGTCAATCTTATTACATTTCCTTACAGTGTTCTTATTTGATCCTTTTAAAATTGCATTTCTCTTCCCTTTGAGTTGTTTATTAAAGTAACCATCCCAGTAGGGATGTGTTTCTGGGCCTTGGAGAGGAAGGGAGCGTCCTTTGCTCCTGTAGCCCTCCTGTGATCACAACAAATTTTACCAGTCTTTTTGCTTTTGATCCTGTGGCTTTGCTCTTGACTTTCTCATTTCATACTCATTAAAACAAAAATATTTTGAATATGTCATTGATTTTTTTTCTCCCCCCCCCCCCCATGCCTTTTGCCAGTTGTCCAACCCAAATGACCCTCTGAGGATTGTGAAAGCAGGGATGTTTCTCAGAAAGCTGTCAGGTTTAAGAAATTCAAGGTTTAATTTATGCAGTGATAAAAAGGAGAAGGTGATTTATTATTAACAAGGCCTCGGAGCTCCTGTATACCCCTTAGCCATAATTTAAAAAAGTATTTACAATGTTGTTGTTTAGGACATTTCAGAGTCTACTGACTGGTATGTCTTTCCCTCCTCGGGGGCTAATTTGTGTTGAGGAGCATTTGCAGAAATGGGACCTCGTGGAGCTCAGTCTGGGATTGCAAAGGATGTTGTGAGGGGGTCTCTTTACTCAGGATACCTCCTCTAAAACAAAACCCCCAAAGGGGAGCTCCATTCATAAACACCAACCAGTATATGGTGTACCTGCAGCCAGGTATTGTTGATGTATGCTGTGGGAGAAACTTTAATATTGGTGTACCCTAAGAACTGCAGGGGAAGGATATTCTGCTAGTGCCAAAGGGCAGAACTGTCAGTCAACCCAGGAATATATTCCTTTGTGTTTAATAAAAATGAATCCTTACTGTAATTCAAGGTCATTACTCCTTCCTGTGAAGAACGACCTTCATTTTGAGCTTCTTTTTAATTTATATACATTTTAAAATCCATCTTCTCCCAGTTCTTCAAGTGGCTAAGAATAAACCAACAATAGAAATACAACAGGGAGAAATAAAATACATTTTAAAAAATTAAGGTAGGGGAAAAATAGAATTACCTCACAACTCATTCCAGTCAAGCAGTCTAGAAAATGGACAACCTCTAACAAAATCATACTGATGACTTGTCCTGTGTGCTTGACAAAAAGGGGATAGGGAATGGGTAGTCTGTCTGTTCCAGAGAGTAGGGCCATCAGTAAGGTATCGTGCCCCTTCCACACAAACCAGCTGGAATTGGTGAACACAGGAAACAGGACCTTTCTTAACTGACTTTAGTTTGCAACTGAGAGTGTTCAGAGGGAGAGAGGACTGGAATATAGGCAGCTTAGACGATGAAGAACTTTGTAAATAAGAACCAGCACCTTATATTGAGCTTGGGAACAGCCTGTGAGAATTTAAAAATGTCTTGATGTGCTGGTGGGGTGACACTTCTCTCAAAGGGCGAGCTCTCACATTTTTCACCAACAGAGCATCAGAGATACCTTCAAGGGCAGCCCAAGGATAAAGCATGTTGGAAATGTTCGCTGTATTCCTCTGTGGACATAGGCGAGTATAGAAAAGGCCTGTTTTTACTCTTGAGCCAGCCCGGTCTAATTGGAAGCACTAGTAACTGTTAAGAGTTAGGGCCACTTTATTCAATGGGCCAAAGAGGCAGTAGCCCCAGAACTACTGTGGAAATATGAGGAAGAGGTACAAGGCCTATGTACAAGATACAGCAGCATACAGCAGTCTCCTCTTCCTCCTCCTGTTCCTGTAATCAGACATGCTGCACAGAGGGTGTTCTTCTCCCACTCCATGCAGTGCCAGGCCTTTCCCCTCTTTAGGGGATGCAAGGGGACAGTTGCAGTTAAGAGAAGCATCAAGGAGGTAACATGTTTGGAATAACTTACAAACATGTTACATGGAATCACCCACTTAAGTGCTGTGCTGATGACAGAGCAGGTGCTCATCTTAGATGTGGGCAGTTTGCTCTTCACACCAGCCCATGTAGACCTCTAGAAACATCTTGGAAACGCTATACTGTAGTTAGGGAAGGAGAAACTCCTCAGCCGTGTTAAATGTGTGTGGGGGAGTTTATAAACCAGGATTTTACTGAGTCCTCTTTTACTACACTTACGCAAGGCTTGATCGTCCAAGTTTATGTGTGCTCAAACACCACCAGGGCAGAAATGAAATTCTTATGGTCTTGTTTTGATTTCCACAAGGAAAAGAATTAATTTAAAATACACCTTCTAGGGATGAAGTGGAAGGGGGAGATTAAAAGGAAGCCAGAACTGCACAGCAGAACTGCAGGTTCTCTGATCTAAATCATAAGGGTAGATTGTTTCTTTAAAAAAAAAAAAGAATTTTCCTTGGGATTATATTCAGTGAATTTTCAAATGTTCCTCTGATAAACACAGTGGCACCCAACTCAAAAGCACAATATGATTTATTCTTTATTTCGTTGATTTCTCTCCTGTTCTCCACCAAAGGCACTCAAGGCAATTTACAGATTATTAAAAAAAGTAATATGAGCAATCACCTATCACATTAAAAGCCTGTAATCAATAGGAGGCCTGGGAAACAAGTATGTTTTAAGAGGGCACCAAAACTTAGCACATTCACTGCCAGCTGGATATCTGATCAGAAGATGTTCCACAATCTAGAACTAACTTCTGCCAGTGCAAGCACTGGAGAAACTTTGCCCTGACCTTGTGAACAGTTTGCTAGTGCAATTATGCTCATTTTGGTTCCCATCTGCTGGACAGATTTCATTCTAAAAAAAAATCTGATTGATCAGTTTTCATTTGGAACAATTAAATGTAGCTTTTTAAAAAGTAATAAAATAATGTTTCCCAAATGTCTATTTACTTAATCTGGGTTTTTTTCTCCTCTTGTTTTCCTCCGACTCGTCCCCTCAATATTTCTGACTGGATTGGGAATGCATGATCTCTCAACATCACAAATAATCCTTTTCCTTTGGGACCACCAATCTCCAGGTAAGTCTAAATAGTAAGCCTTTGAAATAATGTGACTCTGATGGTATATTTATTTCACTGTGTTGGAGAGGTCACGTCCTGTATGAATGAGCAACTATGCAAGAATAAAGGGTTGTTCATCTTAATGGTGATCTTGTTTCTTCATTCATTACAGCAGAAATGGGTAGCCATTAAAAATTCGACTCTTAGGCTCTGTAACAGAGGATTTGGCCATAGGTTGCTTTCTGCAAACACACATCCCATGTATACAACATGAAACCTTTCTGTTGAGTGCTGTGCTTTGGCTAAAGTTCCCCACTTGGGGGTTTCCATCATAACGGGAAGAAATACACGAAGCCACTTCATAAGCTTGCATTCAAATATCATAAAGAATCCTCACAACTTACCTGGTGCCTCCTACCCTCACACAACATATGGTAATTGGAGATGTCCTGGGTTGGAAAAAATGGTAGTTTGCCATTATGTCTGAATCACGTGAAATGGCCCATAGTTTATTCTCCTACAAACCACATCCGCAATTGAGGACTTACCTCATTATATTCTTAACTGCCCGTTGTATACCCAACCTAGGACTAAATTTCTTTCTGAGATGTTGTCCAACCTTTGTACCCACTCAGATCCTGAGAAGATTGCAGTTTTATTAGCTGATTCTGATGCTAACATATCCTACAAAATGGCTTTGTATGCCCTGGCTGCAAAAAAAATACAGGTGAATGCTGTGCTTAAGGGATAATTAACATTGGGGATTTTTACTGGTTTAACTGTGTATACTTTTATTGTCCTATATGAATTTGACAACCGGAAATGGTTTGATGGTTGTATCTAGTTTTAAATTTTAATGCTTTGACCATGTCACATCAATTTTATTCAAGCTTGTGTTTCTGTTTTGTTTGTGACTTGTAATGACCTATGGCTGAATACAATAAACTTTTCTACTTCCTACTTCCTACAAACCAGGATTCTTCTTAGTTGGCAAAAGAGCAGATCACAGTTTGGCCTTCCACTGGATTCAGATGTCAAAATTCCAGTCCAGGATGCCTCCAGTCTTGCCCCTATGCAAAGGGATTATGGAATGCTCTAGCCTTAAGGATTCCTGGCTGGTTCTTTGTAATGTGTGAATGCCACCATTGTGTACCCACTCCTAACTGCAACATGTGAAGCCCTTTCAGAAGAATGGTGGGATTCACCCCCATCCATCCTGTGTTCCGTGTATTCCTCTATGGGGGTATGAAAATACCCGTCCCCTCTTTATATCTTTCATAAGGAAGAATGTCTGCCAAATTCCTTTGTGTCACTGTCAGTGCAAATTTTAACTGTTTCCTGTACCTTTGGAAAGTCCTGTTAGGTAGATTTTGAGTTCACCCCTTAGTTTGCTAAAATGGATGTATCAGAAATGACTACTTTAAGGCAACCCAGTATATAGATTCAGAGAGACTGATAGTTTAAATAGTTCACGTATGACCAACTGATGTCTAAGAAAAGTGGATTGTAGGCCTCTCTCTTCACTCAGCAGACCCTCCCCCCCCCACTCCTTTTCAGTCCTCCACATCCAACTCACATCTAGCTTGTTCTATTCTCTCACCCAGACATCCCCTTTTAGGGGGTAGAATTTTCCATGCAATTTGTATAGCTTTCTGTAAGGGGATGAGGCTGGACTTGGTTAGATGTCAAGCCGTATTGGCAGAGATCATTTGGAACTATGGTAGAGATAATTCAGTGGTTGATTTATTAAGCTTTCAAACTGCATGTTGGAAACTGGATAGACATAGCAAATGTGCATTATCACGACAGGATAAAGGAAATAAACATTGTAATGAGTTTGGAGCCAAGTGACCCACCCCAAATACACATTTTTCTTTAAAGCATTTCTGAAATTTGCTGCAGGTTTTTTAAAGAGACAGTAAAAGTGTCATCACCATTTTGACCTGATGTGCATCACCTTACACTGATGTAACATTTCTGCTTTCTTCATTAGGGCTAAGGGACTGAGTGGGGTCACATGAAAAAGTCCTCCATTCCTCTTCACTCTGGCATACCAGCATAATGTGTGAGATATAGCAATACTTAAAGATTACCTAGGCACCAATTGCCATTAACCAGTGTTGCCTTTTAACCAGGTATCAATCCTTGGTGAAGAGAGAGCCCCTGTTAGAGTTAACTCTGAATCCATGCAAGGAGGGAAGGGACTGTGAGAGGAAGCCTGTTTCTGCTTCCTTAACCATGGTCAGGAACATTTTATCTGCACTGGCTCTGCTTTTCGTCTCCAGTAAGAGATTCTTAGAGCAGTCACCAGGGCTTTAGAACAATCTGTCTTAACAAGAGAAGTGAAATGTGATCAAGGGTCTTCCACATGACCTCCTGACATGGAGCAGGGAGTGACAGAAGGAGGTCATAGAGGATTGGGGTAGGCTGGAGGAAATGACACCTGCCTGTTGGTCTAGGGACACAGTGGACTTGACTGAATGTTTCCAAAGCTGTTTGCCTTGTGCCAGGGGTGGGGGTTGGTGTTGTTCCAGAAATACAAGTTCATGACCCTGTTGGGCATACCCATCTTCTTGCCTAGTTCTCTTGGATCCTGGCTGAAAGAACCAGATGGGAAAAGGTGGCGGGGGGCGGGGATGGGGAAACTAAGGGGGAAAGCCGATAAGGTGCAATAATAATATAACAGAAAACTCCCAATGCATTATGCAGATCTTTGTTGGGGGAATTTATTTGAGTAGTTAAGCAGACTCATATTGCAGCTCCTCCTTGGTCGTGATCAGAGACACGGCTCCTATGTCTTGCCAGAAGGAGATGCTGCAGAGGTCTGTTGAATTGCTAAATAAAACTCCTCTGCAGAAGATCCATGCACCACATTGGACATTTTATATTAAACTATTATTGCACCTTATTGGCGTAATATTTTTTTTCTGGGTTTTGTTTTTTCCCTCGGTTGTGTGCATGTGTGCGCGTTTGTTTGCAGATGCAAAAGAGGACAAGGCACCTTGGAAAGGGGAGAATTTGTTGCAAATGCAGTTGAAACAGGAGGGAGGAAAGCTGTAGCTGTGTACAAAAGGATGGCAGTCTGAAGCAGGCTTGACTACTGTAATTCATGCCATAGAAGGGGAATGCAGAACTGTTTTCTTCTGTTCCTCTCGTAGTGTTCTTCTTTCAGTATTTTCACAATTTAACAATGATATGGAATGCTGAAGATTCTTCCCACAGTTGTTTTCTTTTTCTGCATTGTTCTTGGGCTGCATAGTTGGATTATTAAAAATGCAATGATGATTTTTTAAAAAATTAAATAAGGTAACTGCCGCTATGCTTACCCCTGTTGTTGTACATGTGGCTGCCTTAAAATGCACAAAATTATGATTATCTCTGCCTTCATAATTAGCAATTTGCATAACGGCTCACCGTGAACAAGAAGTGCCATCAGTGCCCATGAAGGATTTATTTAGCTGCCTGGGATATATATTTTTGTTACGCAGCACAGGAAGCAAACAATGAAAATGGAAGCAGTCCCAGAAGCTTGGTGTTATTTCTAGCCTGCACACGTAATTAACAGCCGCACTAATTGTTCAGCACCAGAAACTCATTTGCCTTTCTATAGACTGGGAAAACATTAATTCTGCAAGTGATTGTCTTGGGGTACTTAGTCCCATCACCCATATCCAGCAATGGCAGGTCTGCAGTTGGGTTGTAAGCAGATTAGTTGGTTGTGTTTGTGCTGTGTTACCTGTGATAGCTTCCAGAGGTCTGCCGCAGCTTTAAAATTTGCATCCAAAGCTGTCATTTGTAACATTCCATGGTCTACAGTATATTTTTTGCTCGCTTGAGGGAGGCATAATAGGTCTCTGAAATCCATTTCCAAGGCCACAGAGCATTAACATAGTTCCATTGTCATGTAAACTCACTGGCTCCAAACTGCAGGGTGTACTGCAATGCGCACATGGAGTTCTTGCTCATGTAGTCCTCTCCAGTCACATTGAAAGAGAGATCAGTTCCACATACTCATCTCTGAACTGTTGTGAATTTGCCCCTCTAGACAGCTATAGAATTCCTTGTGTTTGGGAGAACACCATGTATACTTTAGGGCTCTTTGTCCATGGGAGATCGCTGTATTATAGAAAGTGGCCTTGCAAATATGTTTAGAAAAGTCATTTGCTAACATGCCTTCACATACCTGTGTTAATAATCTGTGGTATGAAAGGGAAAAAAAGAGGAGTAAACTTTGGACAGTTTTTCCATACTTGGTTGCTTGTCTGGCTTGTCAAAGAGAGACCATCCAAGTGGCTGTTCCCAAGCTAACAGCAATCGTGATTCTAACCCCCTGAGAAATTACCACTGTGCTGTAGAAGTAAAAGGTTTAGTTCCTTTCATTGTCATAGATGACTACCAGAGATGCAGTGATTCCTTGCACAATGAGCTAAAAGACATAACTCACCTTGCTCATGTTTTTCATTTTCTGTTGAGTTGATTGCCCCATTATTCCATATTTCTGATTTCTTCACACAAACAGTATTTTTTAGTGTACTCGATCATAGCAGTTGGCCGCATTCAGCATCTGCAGAGGTAGCTGGCCAATAGCTGCTGTAGGCACATTATCAGAACTTGCTGGAATCTGGGTTTGGTGAGGATTGTAGTTTTTTTAGCATTTCATTAAGGAGACAACAAAAACTATACTTCCCATCAGCCTTTGCAGGACATACTGGGGAAGATTGTGAAGCGTAATTTACAGAGCCACTCCCCAGAACAGGTTACCCTTCTGAAAGGTAACCTTTGCAGTTTGGGAAAAGGGGGCAGAAAGCATGGGTGTGTGTGTGTAGCACAATTATCTGTAATGCATTCCTTTTGCATGCGTCCTATTAAGCATTTTCTAGTGTCCAACAGAGATGCTTGCAAAAATGTCAGCAGTTTTGTGTCAGGCATAGGGGGGTTGTCAGTCACTAATGAATAACTGACCTTGCTAATGAAGAGAAAAATAACTTCATTGCCTTTCCAGGTGACCAGAGATTCAGAGAACCCTTAATCTGTTCATTATGGACAGCGCAGAGGAGCATAGGCTTCTTACTTGGGCACCTATGCATCAGGCACATAGATCCTCTTGCTCATAGCTCAAAACATGTACAGGAAAACCACCCAAAGGGAAAAAGGGCTGATTTTAAAAACCCTTGAAATAATGCAACACCACTTCGTTTAAGAGGCAGGTTGATTTAATATTGGAAGAGCATGGAATCTCATTTAAATTTCCGAACTCATGCAGGCGCGTACGTATAATTTACTTATTTTTTTTATGAGTGTCTTTCGGCATGGCTTTCCCCCTCCTAATAAAATATGAACTATTAAGGGGTTTTTAATCCAATCCACGTTTATTACAAGTTGAGTGCGAGGCCATAAATAGCACTTTAGTAGGTGCCTAAAGTGTTGCGCAGCCTAAACGAGCACATCATCTGTTTTGGGTCTCTCACCCACATTCACTCCTTTATATATGTTTCCATTGGCAGTGAACTGTGGAAAGTAAAGCTCATCTGGATGCTGATGGGTAGTTAAGCAGAGACTTTTTAATTGTTGTTGGCATATGAGCAAACAAACAAATGATCACACTCCCATGTAGACCTTGTTTCATGCATCTGAAATTCCCAAGCCTTAAGTTGGTAACAATTCCAAGGGAAAAGATTTTCTGTCACTGTGAGGTACCCAGTGGAGATGGCTGTCTATATAGTGGTTATACCATCCATGAATGCCCACATCCTTCCTTATATGATGGTGATAATGGATGGGTGGCCTTTCTGGGAACCCACGATGGAGCCAAAAGGACAGTGCTTCAAGGACTCCAGGGCTGCTAGCTGTCCAGTATGCCTGAGTTACTCGATAGGAATGCCAAACAGTTTGGTACACCAAGCATATCCCAGGATCTGGTGCTCATAAGTAAATAACTAACTGGTCTCCCTAAAAACCCAGACTCTGGGGAGAGGGGGACCACCAGTACTCACCTTAGGCTGTGCTGTTCCACTCCTGCCCTTTCCTTGCCTTTCCCTTCTCTTCCTCCTCTTCTCCTCCCTCCACTAGGTGTCCAGTATTTTGAGTGCATTTCCTTCAGACAGTCCAACAAAATACCAGACTGTCCGGGTGAAAACCAGACACCTGGCATCTCTGCACCTTCCGTCTGTTCTGAATAGCACATCAGCCAGCTGCCATAAAAAGTAATATGAGTTTGTAGCATAAAAACAACATAAAGCAGAATTGGTATAAAACCTTAGGCAGAGCACAGAAGTAATCTATCCAAACCAAGCCAATATAAAACTCAAAGCTAGGAGCAGATCACAAGATGACAAACTTACAAAATGTTCTGAGTGCAAAGAACAGCTTTGACCTGGTACTTAAAAGGCAACACGTTCAGCACCAAACAGATGGCTATAGGGAGGGCTTTCCAGACCCATTGTGTAGCAGCAGAGAAGACCTTGTCCTTTTATGCTGTGTGCTTCTCTTTTGGGGTGGGGAGTGGACAAAGCCAGACACAGGTGGGTAAGCTTGTGTGCATTGATGCTCTACATAGGTGTTAATTGACATGTAGAATCTGCTGCCACAGGATGTGGCCATGGAAACTTGCTTAGATGCTTTTAAAAAGGAGTTAGACCGATATGGTAGAGGACAAGTGCATTGACAGTGGCAATTTCCTATGATGACTAAATGGTACCTGCATATTCAGAGGCAGTAACCATCTGAATAGCCACTCCAGGAAATAATAACATACTGGTAGTAGTTTTCGTCTTCATATCTGTATGTTGGTCAGAATACTGGACCAAATCCACCATTGGTCTGATTCAGGAGCCATAAGACAGCTGCTATAGCATAGTGGTTAAGAGGTTGGGTTGCAAATCAGCCCTCTGCTGGTTCGAAGCCCACTACTGCCATGAGTTCAGCAGTTAGCCTTGAGTCAGCTACTCCTCTCTCTTCAGCTTCCCAGCTGTATTGTGGGGATAATAATAACTCTGACTTTGTTCTCTGCTCTGAGTGGGGTACTAATCTGGCTAGAAGAGTGATATATAAGTTCAGTTGTTGCTGTTATTATTATATTCTTGGATATCCTTACATCTAGTAGACAAGAGCTGTCTGTTCTCCATGTGAATAAAAAATCTGCACAATAGACCCAATCCCAACTATAGCTAAGGGTTCTACAAACTCAGGGGAACCTCCCAAGTTTTCAGAAGAATATGATTAAAAATAAATTGAGAAGCCCCAATGTAGTAAGAGTAATGTTTACAGACATTGTAGAGGGAAGGGGTCAGAGTATGGGCAGAGTTTGGGGGTTGCTGTAGAAACCGAAAATGCTGCCTTGAAGAGAATGAGTTAGGGGGGAGCAGAGCCTGGGGGAGGAGCCAGTGAGATAAAGGAATAAAAAGGAGTTGAAACCTGAAGGGAGGAATGAGAAACACCAGAGCAGGCCCAGCTCAGGGGAGAAGTAGAGCGGGGTGGGATGAAGAATGGTGGCGGAATGGGATTTTTCCATTCCCCACAGGTCCCCAGCTTGTACACCTGTAAAGCATAACGTGAGAGAGATCCTCAGTGCCAGATATTTTGTTCCTCAGTTACCTCAGAGGTCTGTTGTTTTTCAAGTGGCAGAGGATGATTGGCACCAGTAAAGACATTTTTAAAAGCTTGAGGAACATTTTTCAAGCAAGTGTTTTGTCAGTAACGTAGCATGTAAAGATGATTTTCTGTAAAAGAAAAGGTTTCATTGGGCACTGATTTTGAGAAGAGTGGCTTGTCTCACTCAATCTTCCTTGAACCTGAGTAATGCATTCACATCATGTCCTTCTCTACCCTTCTCGTCCCCCCAAGTTTCTAAAAAAAATCTGTCTCCTTAGGCAATTTCCTTTTTGCCTAAATTTAAATCAATACAACCAAGGAAAAGTTATTATCAGAGTCCTGGGAAATCATAAATCTAGATAAGATTTACTTAGAAATAATTAAAACATTCATGCATTTAGAACTTCTAATCCATGAAGTGTTATTTCCATAGCTCTCAATTTATTTTGCTGATCATATATTTTTTTCTTAAAGAAGCACCCACCCACTCCCCCAGTTATGTAAATATCAAGGCAATCTATAGGAAAGTAATTTAACACTTGAGTTAGACAGAATCAATCTGCATCAAGAACAGAAGGAAATTTGCATGATTAAAAATCGCGTAGCCCGACAGGACTTGCGTGCACCCTTATCTGATGGACAGAGGGAATCAGTTTTCTCCACAGATTCTCCTTGGGAGATTATTTTGGAAATTAGAAGTGTCCCTCAAAAACTTTAACATCACTCAGTCCAAGTGCAGCTGAGGCTTTAAACTACATGGATCCCTTCACCCAATAGTTGGCTTGGACATCAGTATGGGAGGTTCTATCTGCAGGGCAGAATTTCCGGCTGCCTGCATTTTGTTTGTTTAAAAGGTTTTTAGGCTGCTGCTCCCTCGGAGGGAAAAAAAACACTGACAACATCAGCAGCCTAAAATAGCCCAAAATATCAATTTAAATAACAATAAAAATAACATTTGATTTATATACCGCCTTTCAAGATAACTTAATACCCACTCAGAGCAATTTACAATGTATGTCATTATTATCCCCCACAACAAACACCCTGTGAGGTGGGTGGGGCTGAGAGAGCTCCTAGTGGCTGTGGCTAACCCAAAGTCACCCAGCTGGTTTCAAGGGGAGGAGTGGGGAATCAAACCCGGTTCTCCAGATTAGAGTGCTGGCATTCTTAACCACTACACCAAACTGGCTGGTATTTTGTCCAGGAATTTTAATAGGATCTACAACTTAACCACCAAATCAAATATTATTAATCCAAGGAAAAACTAATCTCCCCTCCTTCCCTCCAAAAATTTTGCCTGCTATTGAAACCTTGGTGCCAGGCAAACTACAATAAGAAAAACATTCTACAACTGTGGCACCACTGTGGAGAAGGCACTGCCCCTAGTGGTCACCCAGTTTGCTTCTGGTGGTGATGAAGAGTGCAGGGCCTCTTCTAGCCCAGCCCAGCTCTTGAAAGCTTCAAGAGCTTTGACTCTTGAAAATCTTGTTGGTCATGTAGGAACAAGTGACCCTTAGGTTGATGTGATCTGTCTCACAAGTGGTTGTAACACTGAGTTGAGCCACCTGATGAGAGGCCACAGATGACCACAGGCATGTGTGTGATCACAGGCAGCACGTGTAAGCTTCAGAGTGGCCATGTTTGGTGAGTCCTAGTTGTCTGGATGTGTATTGGAAGGCACTGGCTCCCAGAGGACCCTTGCTACTTTCTCTAGCTCTTAAAGGAGTTTGATACCAATAGGTCAGGTTTTATTCAAAGGGCAGGTTCACACTAGCACGGTCCATTGTACCTTTCTCTGCACTTGATGACTGGCAGCTGAATGCGAGAGCACATGGGAGAGTTCTGTTTGCAGCCTAAGAACTGCAATGGCTTATCACCCTTACACCAACCCTATGCGGTAGGTCAGTATTGTTATTCAGTTACTGTAAATGGGGGAGAGAGAGAGAGCCTTAGGTGAATGGCTTGCTTTAGGCTGCTTACAGTGCTATCCTAAGCAGACTTACAACCTTCTTAGCCCATTGACTTCAATGGACTTGGAAGGGTGTAACTCTGCTTAAGATAGCCCTGTTAGTGAGCTAAATTTATTTGTTACAGTTCTTTATCTTACTCTCTGTATCCAGGGAGCTCAGGACAGTGTCTATGGTTTTCTTCTGTTTTATAGAATCCTCACAACCACTCTGTAAGGTTGATTAGACCGAGAAAGGATAATGGCTCCCAAGGCCGCTACCCAGCTCCAGCATTCTGATCGTTATACCACACTGGCTGTCATAGCAGAGGTGAGGTCAAAACTGGGGGACTCTGGGGTCACAGTTCTGTTAGCTGCTATGCTGCAGTGAGCTTTAATGGAATAGCTTGTAGTACTGGCTTAACTTTGTTGGCAAAGCCGTATTAAATTAAGTGATTTTCTGATGATTGAAATATTTGTTGTTTTCTTATGTAATCTTGGATAAGGTCTGGGTCGATACTGCATTAATTCAGGCCTGATACAGCCTCTGAGAAGCTCCTGAGGTAATTCAATTTGTATTTACTATCTCTCTGGAAGAGGCACTTTCTCAGGCGTGATGAGGAACTTGCTTCCTTTTTTTCTAAAACAGAGCATCCATGAATAACTTGGTTGAACTTGTGAGAAAGACTTCCATGTTAGGGCACCTGAATTGCCTGAAGAAGCTCCCTGGTTCATTCCATGGCATCTCCAGTTAGTATCTTCAGTGCTAGCAGACAGAGGCCTGTTTGAGACCTGGGAGAACTGCTGCCTATGAAAACAGACAATATGGGCTAGGTGGGCCAAAAGGCATGGGATAGTAAAGGGCACACACGTTCCTGCTGAGTCTTGCCCACTCAGTGGATGCAGCCTAGCAACGCTCTGTATGTGCCTTTTCAGGAAGTCTCAGGTTATTGAAAAGGGAGGGGGGATTCCCTCTGAAAATGGACAGAGTAGAGCTAACATGACTCACACTAGAATAACTAAAGCAAGCAGATTCCTGCTGAAGCTGGCAGAGAGGAGACCGTTGAACGGTGATGGGGGGCCCACCAAGATAATCATACATGTTGCTTTTTTCCCCTTTGAAAGGTTCCAATTGCAGGATGGGGAGGAAAGCAGCAGGTGATGACTTGGGATTTAAGTGTCTGTGCCTAGTGAGTCCTAATCGAATTCACTATGGTGCAGAAAAAAGATGGCCTTTTGCCCCCAGAGAACTCACTAAATCCTGGAGTGTGTCTTAGGAGCTATCTGAAAGTAAGAAGGTATGCAACACACTTCCCTAGTTAGCCAGCAGGGTTGGAAGTCAAAAGCAAGACACCCACCCTTTATTTTTCCTTAAAGAGAGGTTAGTCTCTAGGGCAAGACTGCATTGCTAAGATGTTGCATTCTTCAGTTTCTTGTCCATGGTCAAAAATGAGAAGCTTAAAAGGATCATCTTTCTTGGTTTTATAATTATATGTTAGAGGCTTGTGCCATGCACCCCTGTCCCACAAGGTAGGCACCTGGAAAGCTAGTTGGGATGCCCTTCCATAGTAAGCATAACACATCAAGACAAATGTACTGATTTTAAAAAAACATGGGCAATACCATGCTTTACGGGTAATATATGCATATCCCCACCACCTGTTTATCTAGCATCTGTTGGTGAGCTTCTAAACATTAAATAGTCAGGAGGGAAATTTTAAGGAAGCAGGTGAGGTAGGTTGTTGGTTATTAATATAATCGTGCTGTTATAGATTGGAGTTTTCTGCACTCTCATTTATTCTCAGATAGCTGTATGAGATCTGTTGAGCTAAGAGAAACAGCGGCTTGTCCCTGGGCAAATGAGGTTTTGAACCTGGCACTGCCCCATCCAAACCCAGTGTACTATGCAGCCATGTTAGTGTTTGGGGTGGTCTAGAACCCTGCTGGTGTCCTGCCTCATCTGAATGTGCAGCTGTCTGATTGCACCTCTCTCTGCCCACAAGAGATAACAGCCCCACTGATAATCTGTGCAGTACAGAAAAAGAAATGACTCAAGACCCTTGTGGGCCTCAATACAGCTTGTTAACTTCCCTTCAGTTCACTTCCACCTCCCAATTTAAAGCAGAGGTGGGAGTGAGTTCTGGGGTGATCATCGTCGTAGGTTAGCTCATCACGTAAACAGGCTCTGAGCCAGCCTGGTGTGGGAACACTTAAGCGCTGACGAAGGAGAACTTCAAACAGCTTCCAGCTGTGCATCAATGTAGAGCTTTGCAGGCATTTCTGGATAGCTCTTGAGAGGAATTTTTCCAGATATATTTGTACTAACTCTCTGGTGGGGGAAGGAAGGAATAGAAAATGCAGCCAAGGAAAGGATTTGCCTTTATGTTTTGCAAGCTGTTTGCTGCCTTGATTTTGTCGTGACTTAAGTAATATGGGTTTTTTTTTAAAAAGCCAGAGGTTTTCCTTTTGTTCTTTTGTTTCTGCCTCTCTCGGGCACTGCTTTGTTGGTTCTTTAATAGAATAAAAGTTGCAGCGGAGGCTTGCCTTCCCCAGAGTTGTTTCATTACGCCACTGACGTGAGCTGTTAATCCTCCTTCCCTTTACTGCAAGCTGAAGGTCACTGCAGCGGTATGATCATTATGTGCCATGAGCCAGTGTCTCCTCTCAGCAGGGGGCACTCCACAGATCACAGAAAGAAAGGGGGGGACCCTCTCTTCTTTCATTAGTCTCCCCTGTTTGTGTGCAGCAGCGGTAGCAGGTGAGCTTGAGCACCTTCTGCCTTGCCTGGCACAGACGTCAAAGGCCGTCTTGATCCTGCAGGCCATATCGAGACCAGAGGAAAAGGAAGGACTGGAATATGTCCGCGAGGGAAGGAGTCAGTGGAGATGAAGAAATGTAGCTTGGTGGCAACTGGTGCTTTCTGAATGTGGAGGCCTTTGGGCCCAGTACCAGCACTGCCAGTTAAAGGTTCTCCGGGAATATTTTCGTTAGTTGAATGCTGCTGATTTGCTCTTGCAGTGGAGCATCCTGCTGAACTTGCTCCAAGGTTTCTGTCTCAGCAGTGCTCCCCTGCCAACTGCTTTAGTCCGACTTCCCAGCTTCGTTGGCAGTTCTTAACCAAACAGGCTTTTGGCCTCCGTGGTGCAAGGCCACTTCTGGAATGCCTGCACTTGGTGATGAAGGCTGAAACCAGAATCCAAAGGGCTCGTTTAGCCATACCTCATGGTATGCTGCGTGCCCAGCAGCAGTGTGGATCAGCAAACCTCGCCCCTGTCCCAAAGCCTCATCACAAACTCACTCTGACACCGCCGTGTTTCCAAAGGAGCAGGCTACACAGCTGCATGCGGGAGCTGGTTCTGGTTTTGGCTATATATGTGCCCCTGGTTCCCTAGCCTTCATGGAAGCAAATTCTTGAATCTTAAATATTTTTCTTCTTTGAAATGTTTATACTCTTCCTTTTCCATAGCTCAAGGCAGCATACAAATTCAACAAGAGGTACAGTCCCACATAGGCCTCCTCACCCTGAAAGATCCCTGCAGTTTGCACCCCACTGAAAGCCCTAGCAAATAGGGTCACTTTCCAGCACCTCTTGAATGCCTCTAGAGACAGTGCCTGCCTTCATCTCCTCGGGAAGCCCATTCTATAAGGTGGGAGCTATGGCACTAGAGGCATAGGCTGTAGCTGGTGCCAGGTAAGGTGCTAAACTCAGGGATATATAGGAAGAGACTGCCCTATAAATATAAATATATAATAGTAAAGAGTCCAGTAGCACCTTTTAGACTAACCAACATTATTGTAGCGTAAGCTTTCAAGAACCACAGCTCTGTTCATCAGATGCATCTGATGATGAGAGCTGTAGTCCTCGAAAGCTTATGCTACAATAAAGATGGTTAGTCTTAAAGGTGCTGTTGGACTCTTTACTATTTTGCTACTACATACTAACACGGCTAACTCCTCTGAATCTGTAAATACATAGGCTGTGAAGGGCTTTAAAGGTCATAACCAGTACTTTGTACTGAAATCAGAAACAAATGGCAAAAACAAATCCTACCAGTTTTATGAAGGATCCTGGTCACAGAATTAAATTGTACTTGAGCTAAAAATGGACCTTCTAAATGCGGCACAAGAGGGATGGAGTTCTAAAAAAAATGCTAGCCAATTAAACAAATGCACCTGCATTTCTCCATGGTTTTTAAATTAACACCTGTACCATTAAAATAATAATTTCATGCTTTGATGATTCGATGCCTGTTAACCGTTGTGGTGGGGACCTTAACAATGCACTTGCTTGATGTTTATCAAAAGACTGATTGGCAGCAAGAAGCTGCTATTTGGAAGACACTAATTATATGTTGCAATTTTAGAGTGTGCCTTTTCAGCTTAATTGAAAAACACAAGCTGGGAAGGAGAAGGTGCAAATTCCAGAAATTAGAAGGAAAAGGTTGTGGTATCCTCCTGTGGTTTTATTTTATTTGGGCTGCCCCTGAACTACTGGAAATCATGATTTACACAAGTCATTTTGAGTCCCATTAATCAGAAAACAAGCAGCACACACACACACACACACACAAAATTGCTCTATATTTGCCTTTTTCCAAAGTGGATCAGGTTACATTGGCTTTTAAATACCTAGTCACATATGGTGAGTAACCATTGTCTCCAAGAGGCTAGGAAAGGAAACTTTATTTCCTTTGAGGCCGTAAATGACTCATAGAGTGAGTGATTGTGTGTACATGTGTGTTACATGAACCTTCTACATATTGCTTAACTTTGTAGGTTTTTTGCAAGGCAAGCTTGTGACCCGTTGACTCATAATACGCTCTGACTGCAGAAATTCATTCATTCATTCACTCATTCTCTCTCTCTCCCCCCCCCTCTCCATTTTGCATGTTCTCATACTTTGGCTTTGGACACTCCAAAGCATCTGCTGATTTTGGGTTTGTAATCCTTACTGCGGTGAAAAGAAACGCCTACAGATCTGGCTTAATCAGTGCTCTTGCCAAATTCTGTTTAGCGTATTGCCCACAAGAGTGAATTCTGTCTGACGCTGCTGACCAGGTGACCAGGAACCGTATGAGCCATCATTAGAATGTGATGGCTTACAAAAGTTCAGGCCCAACTAACCAGGATCCTCTGAAGAGCTCCTCTTTGAGGACTACATTTACTGTTTAGTTTGGTGTAAAAGGAAATGAACAAGAGAGTAATGCTTTGCCATGGCACATTGGCATATTTCAGCAGACTGATATCTATAAAACATGTTTCTATACCTCCTTTCCACTGGGCCTGGGTTCAAAAAATAGCTCATAGCAGGTTTTTTTTAAAAAAACTCCCAACCAAACACCACATTTACACAATGAAACCCCCCCTCCAAATAGCACACTAAACTTAAAAAAAAGTAATTTTTAGAGGTCTTATAATACCAACAGGGTCGGAATTGCTTTCTAAAGGTCAAAAGGGAGCCAGAAATACAGGTTTTGACAGGGAAAGAGCATTTCTCAAAATGAGGAGCCACCACTGAAAAGGCTTCTCAGTGGCACACTAGTTGAGCTGAAGGAGAGAGCAGAGCTCCATGATGTAGCTTAAAAAGCTGTACACGTGAATCTTGTTTCTGGCATATCTCTAAAAAGCTTGGGCAAGTGTTCAAAATTTCCAGCCTGCGTGGACGATATCATAAATTCTTGTACAGTGAGGAAAGTTCTTCTGTGTAGCTTTCTTCCCCTCATTTTAAGGGCCACGGTGCAGAATGAGGGCTTCTGCCTGCACTCTTCCTTCATGGGTTCCATGGTGTCATGAGTATCCTCTTCCTCCACACACACACACACACACACACCACTTGTTTGGGGGTGGGTGAAGGGGAGAAGTTCATATTTGGTTTAGTGTTTGTGGGAATGATGTTGGAGGAGGACAATGTTTCCTGTCAGTCGACGTTTCCTTTGTTGCTACTGAAAAGAGAACTATCTTCGAACCGAAAACATTGTGGATTTGGCACAGTCTCCAGTTTCAAAGACTTACATTGAAGTTAATTTGGTTGACTTAAACACGGAAACTAAGTATCACTGGGAGACGCTTGCCAGAAATCACGGTCGGATGTTCACTGTGGTTATATATGATGGGTGTATAGTTTGTCCCACATTTATTATTGGAGAAATTGTTTATAAATAATTTGTATTGAATTATTTACTGTTATTCTTGTTTATTAGTGGTTCATTGCAGATTTCATTCTCCAGGAATCTTTTGGTGCATGCTTGTCCACAAACACAACAGTCCTCAGGGTTCCAGGCTGTGCTCTGAATTGAATGGCATTTCAGCTTTCCCTCTCCTCTATCCTCTTTTCACTTTCATATTTCACTTGGCTCACAAATTAAGTAGACTACAGTGCTCTCTACTTGATTTGATGTCCCCTGCTCCTCCGCCATAGGATAGAGCTCTGTTAGTCGATGCCTCCTCACTCACGTTATCTCCTACTCTAGAGATAACTGCTCTCTTGTATGTTCAAGCAGTAAATGGCTTTGCCCTGTTACTTTGTCTTTCATTCATTGTAGATGTTGAACTGGAGGCAGAAAGGCAGGACTTGGTGGTGTTCTGTCAGCTTCATGGAGGAATGGGAATGGGACTCTAACATGCCCAAAATGTTATGCTTTCCTTTGCAAATGTGCAGGTGCATGCAGGGCCGGATCTAGGGTTGCCAGCGCCCAGGGCAACCCACACGCGTCCCTGGTGCTGTGCGATGATGTCACTTCTGTGACATCATCACGCAGGGCAGAATGTGCCACCTGCACGGCAAGCCGGGTGCCCCAGCACGGGGGGCTGGGAACACCTGCACCATTCGCCTGCCCCACAAGATGGGGCGGCCGGCTGCCCCCTGTCCTGCAGGGCAGGCAAAAGGCGTGCGGGGGGCTGGGAGGCTGCCCACGCTGCCACCTGCGCGTTCCCGGTGGCTTGCAGCTACGCCCAGCACCCCCTCCTTGGCAGGGCCGGGGGCAGACTACCCTCTCTACTCCCCGCCCCTCGTTCCAGCCCTGGGTGCATCTTCATATAATATGGGAGCCAGTGTAGTGTAGTGGTGAGCATTAAGGCTAGACAAGAGAGATCTGGACCCAAATCCCTACTCTGGCCTAACCTGCCTTACAGGGTTGTTGTAAGGATAAAATGGGGGGACTCCTGAACTCCTTGATGGAAGGGCAGAATAAAAATCAGTAAGAAGCAGCAGCAGTAATAGTGCTTTCAAGCACTGCCAACATATGGCAACCCAAGCAAGGGATCTTCAAGGCAAGTGAGAAGCAGAGGTGGTTTGCTGTTGCTTTCTGCTGCAGAGTCTTCTTTGGTGTTTCCCCTCTGAAATACCGACCCGAGATCTGACGAGATTGTGCTGTATCATGCTGCCTTCCCTCCCACCACGGGCGTAGACAGCTTTAAAAGGGGATTAGACAAATTCATGGAGGCAGGCTACTAGTCATGGTGACTAAATGGAACCTCCACATTCAGAGGCAGTAAACGTCTGAATAGCAGTGCTACAACATCTAGGGAAGGCCTTGGCCTCTCTGCCCTGTTGCTGGCCCTCCAGAGTAACTGGTTGGCCACTGTGAGACAGGATGCTGGACTAGATGGACCCCTGGTCTGACAGCAGGGCTCTTCTTATGTTCTTATATTCTTATGCAATTACAAAACGCTGTGGTAGCAGTAATACCAGTATTTTAAAAAAAATAATTACAGTGCCTGGAGCAGGGGGACCCTTCACATTGCATAAAGGGGTCTTGAGTCTGGTGAGCAGGAGGGAAGAGTTCTGTAGTTGGGGTGCATCCACTGAAAAGTTAAGACACCTGAAAAGGGGAAGAGGAACCTGGAGCAGGGCCTCCAATGATGAGCTAATGTGACAGGTACATTTGTATGAGAGTAAGATCCAGGTGCAATAGCATCTTAAAGACCAACTAGATTTCTAAGGTATGAACTTTCGAGAGTCAAAGCTGCCTTCATCAGATCAGACTCTTTGAGTTTTGACTCTCAAAAACTCATACCTTGAAAATCTAGCTGGTCTTTAAGATGCTATTTGACCCAGATCTTACTCTTCGACTGCAGACCAACACAGCCAAACACCTGAAACTATCTTGTATCGGAGAAAGCCATGATCCCAGTTTCAATTGTTAATATCCCTAACTGTATACTTTTTATATTGTTGAAGGCTTTCACGGCCGGAGAACGATGGTTGTTGTGGATTTTCCAGGCTGTATAGCCGTGGTCTTGGCATTGTAGTTCCTGACGTTTTGCCAGCAGCTGTACTTTTTATTTCCTCATTCCTCATGTGTGTACGTATGTCTATAGCTGCCCTAATTACTTTTAAGAAAGGCAGGATAGAAATTCACTAAATACATATGTAAATCACAGGCATGGATTACAAAATTAAGGTATTTTCTCTAACTAATTTAAAAACTTGACTGTACAGTATACTCCAGTGCTTAGTAAAGTCTGAAAATGAGATTTTTTAATCTAACTCCATTAAGCCCAAGTACAGTTTTAAAGAAATGCTAACCTAATGCTGAAAATATGCATTCAAAGGCATGCTCCCTGGTAATATGGTGCCCCTGTTGTTGTTGTTGTTTTGGGGGTGGGGGTGGGGGTTGTTTATTCTCTCTTGCCTCCTTGCTGCAAGAGGCCATACAAATGAAACTTGGTCTGTTGGTTTCAGAAAGGGCTGCATGCCAGATTGGAGCAGTTTTCAAGTGTTTATGAAAAAGGAAGTTGATTATTTGGTAGCTGAAAAATGCTCTCTGAACGCCTGTTGCAGGGCCATAAAATGCCAAGAGTAGTAGGAGCTTGGAAGAATCCTGTTTTTACGATATCTGAAGTTAAATTTAAAGATACTTCCTCCAAGCCTGTGGCTAGCTCAGCCTTTGTTTGCTTTTGTCCCAATCTGGCTTTCTAATTAAGCAAGAACCAAGGTGCCCGTTAACCTCTGCTTCCTTTGATGCCGCCTCAGTGGGTGTGTGAGAGAGATTCAGACCTGACTTAGTTGTTGAGGGGGGAGTGAGGGAGAGAGATGTTGCCTGCAGATTATGCACATTCTGCTCCAGTCTCTGCATCTCATGTGCGTTCTGATGATATATTTTCTTGTTTTATTGGTCTTTGCTGCAATAAATAAGCCCAGGAGGCCAAATATATCCAGTATCTATAAATATGGATTTGTCTGAAGCAAGATGTTTCCGAAGAAACATCTTTGTCAGGAAATTTACAAGGAGGAAATTGGGAGATCCTGCCGTCTGTCTGTGAGGGCCAGATTCCTTTAAGGAACAAGGGCAGCTCCAGCATCTGGGCTTCAGGAAAGCAATGAAACATCCTTGACCTTGAGATGTGAGAGATGCTATCTAATGACACACTGTCCCCTGTCTCTTTCATGGCCTCTGACTATTTTGGAGACTCCATGCAAAGCAAGAATTTTTTAATTTATTTATTGATGTCATTTATATTCCGCCTTTCTCACTGAGACTCAAGGTGGATTTCATAGTGTGAGATTAGTACAATCAGTAGCAAGGACAAGGGCAGGCATTTCCATATAGTGTCAAGAACTTTTCCATAAACAATGTCATAGGGTAAATGAATACAAGTTTACAAAGACATAGCATTAGCAAGGATCCAATGGGGGGTTGAAAAATGGCTGAAACAGAACATAATCAGTTCTAGAACTTACATTAAACAATATGAAGCACAGGTATTATATAGGAGTACATATTTAAAGCAACAGATAATATGTAACACAACATAATGGCAAAGTCTATGGTTCCTAACTCATTAGTGAAATATCTGAGATCCCTTCCCTACAATACTGCCCTCCTAGCTGAGAAAAAAGCCTTTCTCCCTCTGAGGCGGAGGACATCTTGATGGGTGATTCTCACCCTCTAGTCAGGGAGGCAGGAACAAGTTTTCTACTTCCTGTCTTCCTAGTGAGTCACCCTCCTTTCTTTCTTTCTTTCTTTCTTTCTTTCTTTCTTTCTTTCTTTCTTTCTTTCTTTCTTTCTTTCTTTCTTTCGACTCTACCTCCTTGCTATTCTCTTTCTGTGCACCTGCTAGAAGGCTTGCCGGGGAAGCTTTCCCTTTCCTTCCTTTGGCTGTGGTGGCCATTTCATGGCAAGGCAGAATCACGGACCAGCAGAACATGCTCTTCCATCGCAATAGGATTCCTCTCTGAAGAAGAGTTGGAAAGCCCCCCTCACCGCTGCTTCCTGGCAACAACCCCAGAGACAGTGGGGCAAACCACGAGGAAGCCACAGCTGTGGCCACTCATATCGTGAAGAGACCGGAAGTGCAAAAGGCGCTATTCCTCCCTGAGCAAAGGAAACACGGCAGCCATTTCTGGCCTTGCAAATGAGCGCAACGTTGCCAACCAGCTGGGAGGCGGCTATGGAGTGGATTTCTCCACAAATAATGGCATAAGTTCCAGTGCAGGGCAGCCAAGCCGGTCTGAGATTCAACAATCATTTGCACCTCCAGAGCTCATGGCGAACGAAGGAGGGCTACTCATGAGTAATGCAATGGGATTCAGGACCCGTGGTAGTACCTCAGGAATTCCTAAATGTCATTAGACAGATTATTATTTTTTTAAAAGCTAGCTTTTCTTACCTCAGAAAGCCACGGCAGCCATTTCTGGCTGTGCCAATGCTGGCAACCTTGCCAACAGACGAGGTGGCTGAGGAGTGGTTTCCCACATCTAAAGCAATCAATAGGCGAAGGACCCAGTGAGAGCATCAGATAGCAATGGCCCCAGTGTCCAGTGCTGCTGATGGTCTACTTGTGAGTAAAGGAATTGGGTCAGGCACTGCAATGCTATTCCCAGATTTCCTAAACTTGATTACATAAACTGAGACTGCCAATTTTTGTCAGAGTGCTGAGGGAAAAGACAGGCCTCCCTCTGGTCCTTCCTCTAGGCCTTCCACCCCCACAAACAGGGAACTGTGGAAGAAACCATTCTCATGCCATTCTCCTTGGGAGACCTGCCTGTGGCCTTGGGCCTGTTGCATTCTCTAGGCCTGGCTTACCTTTGGGTTTGTTGTGTGGCTAAAATGAAAAGATATTAAATGTTGTATACACCTTGGAGCTCCCACTGGGGCTGAAAGCTGGGGTTTAGATAAACACAACCATCTTTTTACTCAGAAAGGTGCCCTGGGGCAAGAAGTCCTTGATGAATAAACTTTCATTGAATTGGCTACTGGCAGGGCCTCTGCTGTAACCCTTAGCAAATATATTCTTAGTTCCAGTGGTCGTCGTTGTTGAGGATCTACAGATTAAATCACACCTCATCTCTATTTCACTCTCTGTAGACAGCAAATACTATAAACTGTTAGTCTATGTGAGAACCAGAATTCTCTGTTGCAATTTTTCCTTTAAGCTACTGATGAACAGGTCATTATGATCTCTCTGCCATCCCCTTGAAGGGAGCATGAAACGTGTTTGACCCTATTCTAGGGCATAAAGGGTATGGGCCAAAGTACTTTGGACTGAGGCCATTGATCATCTCTAATAGCAGATTGTGTCCTTGTAGGAAAAGATAAAAGCCCAGTGGCTCCCTAAGAACTAATGTTTATTTGTTATGTGTTTTTTATGAGTTCAGTTTACTTTTTCAGATATCTGTGTGTTTCATAGTGACTGTTACTGTGACTTTACAGATACTCTGAATTCTTCGGTCCAAATAGACAGCACTCTTGTTACAGGTAAGTGCACCCCTTCTTTCTCATGCCTCCAGTCCTCCAGGACAAGAGGAAAAGGAGTGTACACCATATTCTTCACAGTGCCAAAAGAATGGAGACTGGAGGGTGATACTAAAAATATTCAACAAGTTCATAAAATGTAGGCATCTCAGTTTGGAGACAATGAGATCCATCACAGAATCCCTACTAATGGAGGGCCCATAGCACAGTGGCAGATGACCTGCCTTGCATACAGAAGGACCCGGGTTCAGACCCTGGCGTCGGTTGTTCATGGATCTCAGGGCCGACTTAAACCAAAGGAGTACCTTGTTGTACTAGATCTAATGGAAGCCTATCTCCACATTCTGATCTTGTCCAGGCACCAAAGACTCCTCCATTTCTACGCAACGGGGCTCCATCTGCAGTTCAGAGTACTTCCATTTGGCCTCTCTAGGGCACCAAGGGCCTTCACAAAGAATTTGATCCACCCAGTGTAAAGCTAAGGGAGGAAAAGCATTAATCTACACACTTACCTGGATGACTTGTTGACCAGGTTAAGCTCTGCATGCCTACAAGCTTACAGTTCCTGATCAATTTACAGAGAAGTTCTTTATAATCCAAACAGTGACTAGAACATCTGGAAGCCCTATTAGATCAACACACAATTGTTTGTTCCTAATTGAAGCAGTGTTAAAGAAGAGAAAGGAGATGTCACAAGGGATCATCAAGGCCAGGTATTTATTGATGACGTTGGCGAAACTGATGAGTCTACTGATTCCAAGTATCGATGCCATCCAATGAGGTCGACTACATACAAGACCCTTACAAACTTCTGAGACCCTTCCAACTACAAATTATGAACAAGAAAGGTCTTTCCATTCAGTTCCCCCTCACAGTAAAAATAAATAAATATAATAATAATAACTTTTTTAAAAAGCCTCGTATGGTGGACACTTATGACCAGCCTTTTGCAAGGAAAGCAGCACTGCATTCCAGTAATGGGACAGGTTCCACGGGCACCAGTCTCTCCTGATGGGGAGCTGCACTAGAAGATCCACCAGTGCAAAGTCATTAGTCCAGCAGTGAGATGAGACCCTCTGTCAACCTACTGGAGCTTTGGGCCATTTATCTAGCCCTACTACACTTCAGACCACAAATACTAGACAAGCACGTTCTAATCAGAACAGACAGCATGTTGACCAATTTCACTAGGTGCTTCCATCTCGAGGACAGATGCATTGACATCACAGTGGCCAAGATTCTGCTGTTTGCCTTCCAACCACTCCGATTCTCCTGAAGCCAATCAGGAAGATAAGAGAACAAAAACAAACACACAAAAAAAGCAGAAATCATATTGGTAGCACCCTACTGCCCTCAGCTCCCACAGCTCTCTGCTCTTCAACAGCTGTCAACACTTCCACCACTGACTTCTCCAGTATCTCTGAATATGCTCCAGTGATGCCAAGTTCCGCATCCACACCTAGAATAGCTACATTTAACTGCATGAAGAGTGAGCGAGACACTCTCGGCTAGGTTATTCTCAAGAAGTAACCAACATGCGACTGGCTTCTAGGAGACAGTCCACTAACAGGATATATAATGCATCATAAAAAAGCTTTCACAGGAGATGCAAAAGAAAAAGGGGTTAATGTCATGAAACCCAAAACCAGATCCATTCTATACTTCCTACAGGTTGGTCATGCAAGCGGTCTCAGTGTCTCAAGCTTAAGATGTCAGGTCACAGTCTTAACAGTAGTACTGCCACGGTACTAGGGTCTGAGTCTGTCCAGATACCTCATGTATCTCTAGTGTGATACTCTGAAGGATCCGCTACAGGTTCACCAATTTCTGACTTGGAAAATGCATACAGTTGTGTATGCTGTTACCAGACACCCCTTCGAGAGCCTGACAAGGAAATTCCTCTTATGTGCTTGAGGGCTTTGTTCCTCTCCACAGTTACATCTGCAAGAAGGGCATCGGAACCGGGTACCCTGTTAATTAGCTTGAGCTACATATCTTACACAAGGACAAAGTGGTCCTGAGAACAGATCCTACCTTCATACCAAAAGTGATCTCTCCCACAGATCACTGGAATTAGGTCTACTATCAGTTGACCAAATACTTTTCATCCCAAAGAAGAAGTGTGGCATGCTCTGGACATAAGACTTATTCTAAAAGCATTTCTTTATAGAACAGAGCAAATCTGGAAAACAGCTTCCTTATTTATCTCTATATCCTCACCGAATAAAGGGATGAGGATGTCTAAATCTGCCATTAGCAGTAACTTCAAGGCATGCATCATCGAAGCACACACAATTCAAAAACTAGACATACCAGCTAGGATTACTACTCACTCAATATGAAGTGCTGCACCAGTGCAGCATTTGCCAGACATGCTACCGTTAAGAGATTTGCAAGGCAGCTACTTGGTCATCTGTATCTACCTTTATTAAACACTGTAAGCTGAACACTTACAACTCAGCTGATGCAGTGTTTGGCAGAAGAGTATTACAACATATTTTATGACCAGATGACAATGACCCACCCAGAAAACAGGGACACTGCTCTTGGAGGTCCCATCAAGATGTCCTGTACCTCAGAGGGAGAACGGACCATTGGATACTCATCGTGAAGGGTCCTTCTCCTCTGAGGAAAGGAGGACATCTTGCCCCTCCCAAAGTCATTGTCTTTTCACTCTCTTCTGCCTGACAAATTTACTTCCTGTCCTGATGTTTCCCCTTAACATGTTTATTCTCACCTTTCTCCTTGTTATTCAATTCTAGAGTGCCATATTCATAATTATGATGCTATAACTGCTTTCGGAGTTGCCAAAACTGAAAGAAAGGGTGACTCCCACTAGGAAGACAGGAAGTTGAAAACTTGTTCCTGCCTCTCTGACTAGAGGGTGGGAATCATCCATCAAGATGTCCTCCTTTCCTTAGAGAAGGACCCTTCGTGGTGAGTATCCAATGGTCCGTTTTAAAATACTTCGGTTTTGCATCGTTTGCAGAGGATCTCCTCAGGCAGGTCATTCCTTAGGGTAGGGGCCACCACAGAGAATGCCTGTGTATGAGCTGCTGTTGATTTCACCCATGCATCTGCAAGAGAATGGTGGTGGTAGTGGGCCCTTCAGAAAGTTTGGGGCCCCTGCAAATGACCAACTTCTTCCACCCTGTGAATGCCTCCTCATTGCCACCTTGTTGAGGAAGAGAGGACACTTGTCTCGTAAACAGAGAGAGAATCTGGTACCTAGGAGGTTTTTGGCAGTACGTATAGTTGATGCTGTGTCCCTGAGGATTTAATGTTATTACCTAAGGATTTGAATTTGGTGTTCTCCTTCCTCTCCCTAATCCTATTTTTTGCTTCTCTTGACAAAATAATACATGCATAGCATTTATTTGGAGTGGAAGAAAGGCTGCCTTACAAAAATGCCATCATCGTGGAACAGCTTTTTCTGGCTGCTGTCCTGACTCATTTTTACCAGGCAATTAATTAATTAACTGATTAATCACACCAATTAATGGATGCTTTCAACCTCTAATCCACATGTCCATTTGTTTAAGGGCACTAAGGCGCAGAGAATCCATTTTGGGGAGTGGTAGTGTGGAGATTGATGGTTTCCCAAATGAAGCCCACATACCGCCATGTAATTAAAGCTACAGACACATCTTTAAACCATGTTTGGCAACTAATTTGGACAGTGTGCCACTCTGGGCATGGGGACAAAGTTCCACTCCCCACCTTCCCAAATAACATTGGCATTGCTTGTAAATTTGAGCTCCTGGTTTTGTGGATTCCAGCATGTTGTGATCATGCTAACCAGGGCTTATTTATGCTATTTATATTTGGGCTCATTCAGTGAAGCTGGTTAGTGGTAGGTTTAGGAAGTGCTTCTCACAATGGTGTAATTTAACATGGAATTCTCTAACACAAAATGTGGTGATGGTCACTAACTTCGATTTTTTAAAGGGTTCACAAAGAATAATTCACCATTAGTGGGGCTAGTTCTGAAGCTTGATGCTCAGAAGCAGCATATATCTGATTCCCAGGTGTTAGAAACAATCAGAGAACCTCATTACCATGCCCATGAATTTTCCAGGGCATCTGGAGATGGAGATGAAATATTGTTGGAGATGAAATGCTGAGATTAACAGGCTAATCCTGGGCTGCATCCACACATTGTTAAATATTGTGTTTTCCTTGCTGTTGCATTTCCCTGTGTGGTAACACCGTGTCATGATCACCTGATTCAACCCCATTCTAAGAATTCTTTTAAGAAAAAATCGTAGATAAGAATCCTATCTTTACACACATCAGCATAGTTGCAAAACAGATTATGAGATACCAAAACACTGCAGCACAATCATATCGGATTGGTAATACGACCTTGCACCTGAAGGTTTGTGCAGAGATGCAGCTAAGGCCAGGCTGTGGCTGTGGCTACCCATGCCCTAATGGAAAGATTTGTATGTTTTCATTCATCCGGATTCCCTAGAGACAGTTACCAGAGCCTGAAGTGCAGCAAGTAGAAAGTCCTGCTCTGTTGACTATGCGTGGTCCAAAGGCCGTTTATACCAGGCTTGTTCACTTCGTAGGCTTCATACTGCCTATCCATTTCAGGGACTGCTTTTGTACTCTCCACTGTCCTTTTCTGTATCTGAAGAGAGCTCTCTGGCCTGAATGCACACAGTCGCAGGCAACGTCCCAGAGATGAGGTTCCCAGTTCAAGCTCAGATGTTCCTGACACATGATAAACTTTGAGGGAGCATACATGAGGTTTCTGAGTGGACTCAGATGAGAACCACAATCAATTTAGCTTGCATAGTGGTCTAGCATTGAGGCCTTCCGGTCTCTCTCCGGTACAATTGTTTAACATGCAAGCTTTTGAATGGGTGTCTGCAGCCACTTGATTAATGCACTCGTCTCCTTTGAATATTTGCAGTATTATAGAAATCCTGTCTGATATCTGGGTCAGGAGTAACTGTCCTAGGAGCTTGTTTCATCCTCCTCCTCCTCATCATTTTAATATTATGGCTTTAAGAGTGAAATCGATTGTAACGCTCAAGATACAGGGGGAAGAATTTTTTTCTCTGCAGCTCGATTGGCCTTCAGAACTACAAATCATGAAATAATTAGCCTCCTTTCAGCATCCCACCTGTCAGAGGTGAAGAGCAGTGATGGAGGATTAGATTATTGCCTTCGGTCTTCTGCTCAGTTCAGTCTCTCTGGCAAGATGAGCACTGTTATTAAAACACTTATAAATGGTAACTTAGGTGCAGATATAAATGATCTAAGGCTTGCAATTTAGCATTGATGTGTTTGTGTACTGAACAAATTGCGCTTTGTGTTCCCCGTTAACACGCCTTCACTTACAACGTCTCTCCTTCACCCCACCCCGGCCTTCTTCATTGCTGGAGAATATTTGTAAAAACGTTCGATTCATGGTGATGCTTTCCTAGGTGTGGAAGCAATAGCGCGTAGGCAAAGAAAGGCTATTAAACTTACCCCCAGAGATAACTTGACTTGAACCAGGTTGGATTCCAAAACTGTATTCTTAGTAGTGTTGCATATGAGAACTAACAACAGAGTTTTGTGCCTGTTCATACAGGAGTATAACAGTTCTGCCTTTGAGTAAGACCTCATGCATAGAGGATATGTGTGTGTCTCACTTCCTGTTTTAGTTTATCAACTTGTAGATAATATGCAAAACAACCTGATAGGTTCCATTGTGAACCGAATTGAGACATATGGGAAGGCTGACAAGGTGGCTTCCTACATCATCTGTATCTTCTGAGTGACTTCTCTACTTTATACCAGAGTGGCAAGAGATGGAACCAAGGGACATGAGCAGCCATACTGTTTGTGTAACGAGCAGTGTGAGGGAAGGGGCAAGTTCCATCACTTCATTTTGCATTGAGCTTGCTTCTGCAAATGAGTCCACAGGATCACACCTTTAGATTATAATCATGCTTGAGAGAGATCTGAACACTTCTGTGATCATAGTATAGGACACTGTTAATATGAATTGAACTCAAAGTCAAAGTAAGCGTACAGGATAGAAATTCAAATAGTTGGTGCGTTTTATTAAGCCATTTGCAGTTTTGCATTACATCCTAAGTAGGGGAAAGGTTTTGGCTGCAATTCCGTTTTGCTGCCTAAGAGCATGTGGATCCATGCAGGTCTTTGATTTTTTTTAAAGGACCTTTGGAGGTTATGTCTTGTCCCCAGCACTTGGCCTGTTTTCCTTATCGATAACGGCGCAAAGTGTTTGGGCTGTCTGCCTAGAGAGCTCGGAGAAGGTTTGTTTCCTGGAGTATTTCAAAGAGCCCATAATGTATAGTTTTCACCACAATGAGCCTCCAGTTGTGAATTTTTAATTCTGCCAGATCATTTTCAGTAAATGGGAGTTCAGGCTCAATTAGTGCTGTCAGGTCTAATTTTTCACTCACCTGCTCTTGAGTTCGGCTCTTGTGGTGTTTGTAGTAATTGCCAAATCCACAGGAAAGATGAGACCTGCACAAGATGAATGTCTGCGGCATTTCCCCTTCTGCCCGCCTGTCTTTGGCATCACAGGGCGGAGGGAGAAACAGAAAGGCAGAGAGTTCAAGGGAAATGAGGCAACTGAGAGACAGGAACATTTAACTTCTGAGGAATCAAGCAATTATAATGAAAAATCACATCTTCCTTTTTGCAACAGGACTATATAGGCAGATAGAAAAATTTACCAAGCACGATGGTCTTTATTAAATCTACAGGTATTCTCTGCATGGGCTGGTTTGAAATGTGTTTCAGCTGTTGCTGGTCCCCAGGATTAATGAGTAGGACCTTAATGCTTGAAGTTCCATAGCTAGTTTGAGATGCACGTTGGCAAGCATTGCAGGTGGGAGAATGAAAGATGGCCAGCAGACAGAGATAGACAACTGGAGAAGCACAGCTCGAGTAAAGTTCTCAATTGCTCCGGTCAAGCAGAGAAGTCGGTAAAGCGTATGTTTTGTGTCAGGAACCTGCAGGCTCCATCCCCAGCATCCTCTTTACACAATGAGTGATAAAAATATGGAATTTGCTGCCAGAAGGTGTAGTAGTAGAGGATTGAACAGATTCATGGAGGATAAATCTATCAGTGGTTACTAGCCACAATGACTACAAGGAACCTCCACATTCAGAGAATATAAGCCTCTGAATACCAGTGCCAGGAGGCAACATCAGGCAAAGGTTTTGGCTTCTGTGCCCTGTTGTTGGCCCACCCAAGTGGTTAGCCACTGTGTGAGAAAGGATGCTGGACTAGATGGACCCCTGGTCTGATCCAGCAGGGCTCTTCTTATGTTCTTCAGTTAAAAGATCTTCTGTGGGTTTGGGCTGAATGAAGCTTCTGCTTGAAGTGCTGAAGAATCTGATGCATTACTATAGACTAGACTGGGTGGGTCATATCAGTGTGCTCCATTGATACTGTCCCACATGGCTTATGTTAGAACTTCCCACATTTTATAGTAAGGAGCCTCTCTGTTGCTCCAGACCAGCAACAATGGGTTTATACTAATTTTTCTAAATCAGTGGGACAACGTGGATATCCCAAGCATTAGGAAAGAATTAATTAATAACCTGCTAATGGCCGGAAAATCCCTTTTGGCAGCTAACTGGAAGTCCCCCAAAATCCCATCTATCGACAGTTGGTTTTCTAGAGTCTGGGATTATTATATCCAGGAGAAGGTTTATGATTCTATTTATAAGTCTCAGCATTTTCCAGAAGAAACTGATTTGATGACAAAATGGCTCTCTTCCTTTGACTATTTGTTAACCAATGATATATACCCTCCAAAACATTTATCGTTTGTCTCATGGTGTTTCTGAGCAATATGTTAGGTTTCATACAACATGTAAAGAACCTCCCTCTCTGCTTAGATATATTGCAGTTCTCTAACTGAATCTTATTATTTCTTTGTTAATATTATATTTGAAAACTGGTAGTATATTATAAGCTATCTGTTTTTTCTTGTATTGTAGTTGACTTTAACATTGTGTAATTTGTTTTCTTGTTTAAGCATTGTATGTTGTTTTTAAAGTTAATAAAAAGTTTTAAAAGACAACAACAATGGGTTTATAGAAGTTATAGATGAATAAACCCAGATTGAATAGGTTTAAGTTAGGGGTGTTCATAGGGGGGAAAAATCGGTAAATTCAGTGCAGTAATACCAAACTGGAAAAAAAATTGGTATTCCGTGAATACTGAATTCATTTTCTAGTTCATTTTGGTAATACAGAGCAAATTCAGTAAACTTCAGTAATATTCAGCCATTGCTTCCTAAGGGAAATTCAGTTCCAGTATATCTGGTGGCCTGGAAGGGGGGGGGGGCGTCATTTTTGGACTGAATTTCACCATATTTGCAGGGGACTTACTCCTAACTGTCCTCTCATGGCCCTCCAAGTTTCATAAAGACTGGACCCCAGGGGCCATTTTATGACTCCCCCCCACCCCAAGAAGGTGCCTCCAGCCACCTCCAATCTCCAAAATTCCCTATGGGAATAAGCCGAACCTCTATGTAAAGGTAAAGGTAGTCCCATGTGCAAGCACCGAGTCATTACTGACCCATGGGGGGACATCACATCACGTTTTCTTGGCAGACTTTTGTTATGGGGCAGTTTGCCATTGCCTTCCCAGTCATCTACATTTTATCCCCAGAAAACTGGGTACTCATTTTACTCACCTCAGAAGGATGGAAGGCTGAGTCAACCTTGAGCCAGCTACCTGAACCCGGCTTCCGCCGGGATTGAACTCAGGTCATGAGCAGAGCTTGGACTGCAGTACTGCAGCTTACCACTCTGCGCCACCTTTACCTACCTACCTACCTACCTACGTCAAGACAGAGACCCCCCCCCGAAGAACAAGTGAATCTAATAAGCAACTATAAAACAGCAAACGAAGTTCCCCAACAATAGGATAAAACAGAAGAACACCCCCCACAGAAGAACAGCAAAATAAGCAATAGCTGTAATAAGTAAAAGCCAAACCAAAGCACCCATACACACACAAAAGCCCAACCAAAGCACCCACACACAGCAAAAACAAATCAAATTATGCACAACAGAATAAAAAAAACCCTGCTGAAGAACAAGCAGCAAAAATTAAACACCAAACCAGACTTCTATGCCAACAAACAGAACCCCAACTGGACCTGCAAAAATTAACAGCAACTAAATGCCAACTAACTATGCCAGGAAAATAAAGAAAGCAATTATAACAGGATAAAACAAAAGACTCTCCCAGAAGAACAATCAGCAAAATGAACAGTAAATATAACCATGTTCAAAAACCAGAAACCAAAGGCCTCCCCCCCAAAAAAACACCTTCCTACACAGCAAAACATTTTTTAAAATGCAAGCTAAAAAAACCCGTTTCCTTTCTCCCAACTCTGTCCCTCCCAGACATCAGACCAACCTCCTCCCCACAAAGAGAGAAAAAAACTAGTGAGTCTAACAATTCTCAAACCAAGCAGCAACAGAAGTCCTCCAGGTACATCAGGTCTCAGCACAGACAGCAACAGCCAGGAATCCACTCACTGGGCAGCAGGATCCAGTTGCAGTGCAAAGTATCCAGACCAGAGAGGGAGAGAGAGCCAACAGGCGGCAGCAGCAGCAAGCCAGGCAGAACAAAATGGAGACTGCTCTGAGGCAAGCCTCCTAATTTAACTCCTTGCAGCAGTTTTAAAAAGGCACTTTCCTTCCAGAAAATCCTGTTGGCCAGAGAAAGAAAGCTTCTGTGAGTATTGGTCACTCACTCCCCCCTCCTTTCTGCCTCTGCCTCACTCCTCCCCCCCGCCCCTGCTCATCTGGTTAAAAAAGTCAGGAAACAGTGCTTCTTTGCTGTTCCTTACTAATTACTAATTAAATTCAGTAAACTTTAATTTGGTATTACCGAACCTGATTTGGTCATGCCTTTTAAATTCGGTATTACCAAATTTTATCAAATCAGGTAAAATTCTGTATTTTTTTACCGAATGCTGAACCTGAATTGCACACCCCTAAAAAATCCCTAATGTTAAGAGCAGTTTAAGAATGGAATCATCTGTCTAAAGGGTGATCGGATCTCCGTTCTTTAGAGGACTTCAAGCAGAGGTTGTGCACCATACCATTGAGTTGAATTTCCTGCAATGAACCGGATTGGACTCAATAAAGATTGGTTGTTGTGGGTTTTCCGGGCTGTATTGCCGTGGTCTTGGCATTGTAGCCCTGCAGAGAAGATTAGCACATAAAGTACCAATCCATATGCAAAAGAACCTCCTCAGGATACAGTGAAGCCTCCCGCCATTAGCATTCCACACCCTGGGAAACTCTTACAGGATGACTCAGCTCAACCCCACCCCTCCTGAGTAGATACAAATGACCTACATCTTTTCCACACTGTGACACTGAGAGATCTCTGTCTTTTGGTGCTACACCTCTGAAGATGCCAGCCACAGCTGCTGGCGAAACGTCAGGACTACAATGCCAAGACCACGGCAATACAGCCCGGAAAACCCACAACAACCATCGTTCTCCGGCCGTGAAAGCCTTCGACAATACATCAATAAAGATTGTTCCAGCTTTAGGATTCTCTAAATCAAGAAATGAGAATCAACTTAAACTTAAGCTATGCTACTCATTGCTAAAACTGAAGGCACACAGTTGGCATTGATGGTGATTTGTACTAACAAAAACAAGGGTCATATTGGCCAAAGTGATGTTCTAACATTCCTGTTGGCGGCCCAAAGAAAACTTTGAATCATCTGGGAGAAAATGTTGGGGGTGTGTGTACTTATTTATTTAAAATATTTATATCCCATCTTATCTATTTGGGCTCAAGGGGTGCCCACCTGGACTTGTAAAACTGAGTTGGGAGAGGTTTGAGAAGGAGATTGCAGGTAACACTTCACATCTTCCCTGGCAAGCACCCATACCTCTTAAAGTTTTGTCTTATCTGGAGAGCCGGGTTTGATTCCCCACTCCTCCACGAAGCCAGCTGGGTGACCTTGGGCGAGTCACAGTTCTCTGGAGCTCTCTCAGCCCCACCCACCTCACAGGGTGATTGTTGTGGGGTAATAATAACACTTTATAAACCGCTCTAAGTGGGCATTTTGTCCTGAAGGGCGGTATATAAATTAAATGTTGTTGTTGTTGTTATATGCAGGATATATGATAGTAAAATGCCTATAGGCTTATAATCTCTCAGCGTGTGCCCAATAGTTATTCAATGGCTTGATGTAAATGAGAGATGTGTGATACCTGGTCCTTGATAAGCCTCACAGATGTCTCCAAGGACCTAAGTGGATAGTCCATGAAGGGTTTTGATAACCTGGGAAGGATTTGGAGGAATGTGTCAATGATAAGATCTTGATGGCAAATCCTATTGCAGTAACTGGTTATATTTAGCCTAGAGCAGGGATGGCCAACTGGCAGCCAAAGGGCCAGGCTTGGCGCACAGAGCAATGGTTTTTGGGCTGCGGCCGCACGATTAAATTTTAATTAAGGCGTGGCAAACATTATGCCTGCAGTTTCACAGTTTCAGGAGAGGAAAGGACTGGCACACAACATTTGGATATCTAGGCTTGACTTCATTAATTCTAGCTGGAATAAATTGGCAAGGTTTGGAAGACTCCAGCATTGCAGGGGTTGTTTGTTTCTGTAAAACTTGGCAGTTGATGTTTGGATACTCTTGCGTGTTCCTAGCGTTCCACCCTACAAAGCCCACATTATCAAGAATGCATATCAAAAGACAGCTGCAACATACACCCATTAGCGTATCTGACCACAACTGGCATGAAATACATTGTGCCTGCCCAAGGTAGTTGATGGTCTTGCCAACTCTACTCTGTGTAGATTTGTCAAAGAGGAAGCTGGTTTTTGCCAATCCAGTTGAACTTGTGGGAGGCTGTGCTCAAAAACGTTTCTCTAAACAATGTGCAGAAGGCACAGTGCAAAATGAAGGCAGATAAGGAAAGCAGAGAGGCTTGTGTGGGGTGGGGGGGATGGGGAAGCTTTCCATTACAAACAGATTAGCACCTGTTCAAATCTCATGGTTGAAAACCTTGGTAGATGAAGCCTATATCTAGCAACTGTTTTAAGACCTGGTCTCTGACCTGCAGTGTTTAGAAAAAACATTGTGACTTACAGTAAGGAGAGTGTAAAGAGGGGAGCGAGTGTCCATGCACATCCCTTCTGGGGTGCTAGTCAGTTTTTTATGTCCTCAAGGGTGCATTTGATTGCAAGACCACTTTTGATTTGTTCTTCCCATTTTGGTTTCTCCAGCCCATGAAGTATGCAGAGGCTGCAACAGAAACAGGCAACAATCTCGGAGACCTTCTCTAACCTTGCAACCTGAGTCTCTCAGCTTTGACTCACTCTGCCATAGCCTCTGTTTCTCTCGCTGCTTCTGGCGCTTCCCATTTACAGTAAAACCTCTTAACGGAGCCCGAATGGATCAATTGTGGAGCGCAGTCACCAGACCACTTACCACAGTGCTAAGTCGATGCCCTTTAGCTCCCTGGAAAGCTAATAGCTCCATCCAGCAGTGAAGAGGAATCAAGTAGAGTGCTGGATCTGAGTTGTGCTTGAGCAGAATACAAGTTCTGGACCCAGGATTCCTTTCACTGAATCCAAGCATTTTGCTCTTACAATGTGGATCTTCCTTGTTTTTCACAGGTTCAGGTGCTGTATGTGTTTCCTTTGATAGGTGTGCTTTTTCAGCTCACTCCAACTTGTATTCACCCTGATCATGCTTGATGCAGCAGCCAGCCCTGGTCTGGCATCAGCTATGTACTTGATAGAGAGCCACAGTCATTCTTGGCACCCTGATGTAAGGATACCTGTGTTTTCCAATATATGTTGATGACATTTACATATGTGCACCCACATCATCTTAGATGTACACCTAAAAGTGGCTCCTAATCTTCATTCCTGGGTCTACCTTTCACTGGCATTATATGGAGATACTCTCTCTCATCCAGACTTCTTTGTTCCTGTTGCTTAATTTCTAAGACAGGAGGTTCAGAAATTCCAGCCTGCCAAAAAGGCAAGAGTAGGGCTGTTTAGGTGGCTTGTAGAAACAGCGGTGGCTATTGTGGCCCCATAATAGAACAAAGCTCGGATGTGCAGAAGTTCCTGATGCCTTCATTTGAAATAGATCTCTGGTGGCAGACCTGAACAAGACTTCTGACTGCAACCCTCGAGAAGAAGGAATTGTGCTAAATGCCTAAGGTACATGGGAGGGGACTTTGGGATCCCCTAACCTTTAAAATACATGCCTGGTATTCATGCTGCAACCTTTCCCATAAATGGCACTAGATAGTGCAGCTGGCTCCAGAGGTTGGTGAGATCAGGCTCTGCCAAGCCCCCCGCCATTTTCACTTGGCACATCACAGCCAAGAAAAAGTCACAAGCAAATTCTCAATTTGTTCAATCTGTCTCTTCTAGGAGAAGAGGACCATCTGTCTTTCTGTCTATTTGTCTGTCTGTCTGGATCACTTCAGACCACAAGTGAGAGCTTAAATGATTGAATGCTTCCTTATTTAAACAGTTCCTATACACAGATAACTAGGGTGCCTTTTCCCTGACTTGATAGTTTTCTGTGTGCAGAGATTTCTTATTTTAATAGCAGGAATATTCAATCATAGGAGGATTCAATCATCTTGTCGTCTTGAGGTGGTATAAGCAAATACAGGGGTTTTTTTAACCATTTCAATGACAACTAAACCCGAGGGCTGATTTTTCCAACATCCTGGAATTGGGCCTGCAAAAAGATAGCTTTTATTGAGCACTGAAGAAGAACTACACTTAACACAGTGAGACTGACAGCTGCGGAGGCGATGCAGAAGAGCACTCCGGTATTAATTAACTCGTCCTGCCAAGAGCAGGTATTGATTTGTTTTTACAGATCTTTGATGAGCCCTGATTAGGATTCTATGAAGGTAGGAAGTTTTCCTGCCCTCTGAAGATGAGAGCAAACCATAATTATAAAATAATTGTGCTTTCTTTCTTTGAAAGGAGTCTACACTTATTATTTGATGAATCGCTTGTTTGTGAATGGTTGACAGTGCAGCTTCTTGGAGTATTTGTTTGTTTGTCATTCCTTTTTGATTTATAATTTTTCTTTAGAATGATGTTTGGAGGTGGAGGATGTTTTTTTTTTTTTAAATGCCCAATGCACTCTCCACTTGCTGTTGGTTCTTGTCCAAATATCCACTCAAAATTTGACAGAAATGGGTCAGTTCATTTTCTCTGTATGGTATTGCTGATCCAAGAAACCAAGTGTTGTTTTTCTTGAGTGCGGTCACAGAATACTGTGGAATTTAGCTTTCAATGTGGGGTCCCAGGCATTTTGCAATTTCCTTCAAATACACCAGCAAATAACTTGGCTTTTGGAGAAGGGTGGATCTGGCCCTCATGGTGGAAGGAAAAAAAACTTTTTTAAAAAAAATGGGCTGGTTTTTCTTTTATATTGTAATCATCTTTACGTAGAAGCCAGTTTGGTGTAGTGGTTAATGGTGACAGGACTCTTAATCCGGAGAGGCAGAATTGATTCCCCACTCCTCTGCTTGAAGCCAGCTGGGTGACCTTGGGTCAGTTGCAGCTCTTCCAGAGCTCTCTCAGCCCCGCCTACCTCACAGGGTTGGTGCCGTGAGGATAATCATAACACACTTTGTAAAACACTCTGAGTGTGGCATTCAGTTGTCCTGAAGGGTAGCATCTAAATGAAATGGTATATTAGGGAGATGCGTCTGTTCCCCTCAATTGCCATCTTTCACCAGCAGGTGCAGACTTTTTTGTCCGCCAGCTGGGTGACCTTGGATTAGTTAAAGCTCTTTCAGAACTCTGTCAGCCCTCCCCCCCACCTCAAAGGATGATTGTCATGAGAATTATAACATACTTTGTAAACCGCTCTGAGTAGGCGTTAAGTTGTCCTGAAGAGTAATATTTAAATCGAATGTTGTTGTTGTTATATAAGGATAGAGACCCAGAATATACATATTTTAAATAAATAAAATGAAAATAAACAACATTTGAAAATAAACGGCATATGCAGGGTTGTACAATTCCAGGCACCAGGGCATGTAGAAATTTCATAGAGGCACCTAATATTTTCATCAGTTTTTTATTGTCGGTGTCTCTTGGTGATTATCAGTAAAAGTACAAAGATTATTTGGGTGAGAAATAGATGTTAGCTTTTTGTTGTGATGACAACTAGGGTGACTCCTTGTTTATTTATACACTACAACACTTTTGTTATAACTTTAAAAAATGAGAATAAACTGTAGATTTTAGGATTAGGTTTTGTGGTAGCAACAATGAGAAAGTACAGTACTTAAAATATAAAAAACCCTACAAGCTGAAAAATAAGTATTGTTCCTAAATCTGGAGGAGTGGTTTCTGAAGCCAAAGAAAATTCATCAATGCCTGGGCAGGTGGATAATCAGGTATTAAAGCAGTACCTTTATTTAGCCATTTTTTTAGAATCAGAATAATGTTTATTCCATGCAGCCAAAGGCTGTCACAGTTAGGCAAATAAAACACACAAGTAAAATATGAACAATAAACAATAAAACTATAATGTTAAAAACACATAAAAGTATATTAAAATACATTATCACCTTCGTTATACACAGGCGAAGGAGTCTCAACCATTAAGCACAGCTGAAGCCCAGATTTTCTTAGCTGTCAGGATGTACTGTGCTACTCTATAAGAGACATACGAATCCAAATCAGAAAGCAGAAGGGTTCGTCTTTCTACCACAGGAGGGGAATCGATGCCTTTTAAAGATTTCCCAAAGAAATGTATTTCTGGGCTTTGAATACAAAGGGCCGAACAAAATAGTGTGGAAGGTCTTCAGGAACGGATGCTGCACAAATACAAAAATGGGCTGCAATTGGTATTTGTGTGTGACTACTGTCTAGAATGCCTGAGGGCAAGGTTTGAAGCCTCAGAGAAGTTAAAGCCATTCTAAGAATAGAAAAGGTGGTTTTGGTCGAATAAGAAACTCAGTCATGTTCCCTCTTGAACAACTTGAACCTGGGACAAAATTTGAAACAGAGAGTTGTACTTCTGTCCAACGGAGCGTCCATCTTAAGGATCCGGTCTCATACATTGAGACCGGGCAAGGGAACACCCTGAAAGTCATCCCATAGTCAGTTCCAATCTACTGAATCAAAGGCAGCAGTCAGACTTACAAACGCTGCAAACATGGCCTTGATGAGGCCCTTATTACTCTGCTGAGCCAGTTGGTAAAGAATCAGGTAGTGATCAAGAGTGCCTACCCCTTTCCTGAACTCTGCTTGCTCAGGATTAGACATGGGCACGATCTGAATTACGATTTTAAAAAAACCCCGATTTTGGCGTTTGCGCCATCGTGACTCAGCTAATCGGTTCCGTCCACGGCAACCGATCCAGCAGTCGGGGGTTTGCTTGTTCGGGACTTGATCAGATATATCGGTTTCTGTTCGGAATTGCAGACACTCTGGCAGCAGTAATTTATTCCCGGGGCAACGGAGCCAGGGGAATGAGCTGTGTTTGCCCTCCTTCTGTCGCCCTCGAAACATGAATGGAAGCCCAGCTTTCCTTGATTAGCAGGCTTCCTTCCAAACACGGAGCAGCAACCCAGGGGAGGGAGGGGGAAGGGGGTGTTCTGAAGCCATGGGCACAAAGGAAAGGCAAAAGGCAGCGCGGGAGGCTGGGAGGCCGCCCGTGCCGTTTGTCTTTCCCCAGGACAAGGGGCGTGCGGGCAAGCCAGCCGCCCCTTGTCTTGTGGGGCAGGTGAACGGTGCGGGCAGCCACCGAGCCACTCGCACTGCCACCAGCTCCACAGTGCACTGGGACAGCCGGCTTGCTGTGTGGGCGGGGGGGGGACCCTGGAGCGCGCACAGGCGCTCAAGAGCCTGATTACGGTTGTCCTGGGCACTGGCAACTGTAGATCCGGCCCTGGGAATGTCCCCTCCCTGAGGGGAGGCTGCTCGTTGCCGGGTTAAAAACTCGCCCCCCCTACTCTGTGTGTGTGTGTGTGGGTGGCTGGGTGGCTGGGTGGCTGGGTGGGTGGGGAGGCGGCTCATCACCGCCTCCCCTTGCCCACCGGGCCTGACGGCCACTGCCCCCAACCACCGTTCCTATATCGCTGGAAACAGCGGGGCGCCCTTCCGCTTTGGCCTTCCCGATTCCGGATCGGAAATGGGACTTGATCGGTTAGAATCGGTGGCCTGGGTTCGGCAGCGGCCCGGATCCATGAACGGCTTAATCTGTATTTTTTGGGGGGGGGATCATGCCCATCTCTACTCAGGATAGATAACATTGTTGGAGGTCCTTGGGTCCTCCATTTCGTGCAGTAAAAATATGCTGTACCGCTTGGAGGCTATGTCCAACAGGCTAATTGGTCGATAATCTCGGGGGAATGATTTTTAAATACTGGGACTACAATGTTTAGTTTCCACCCTGACAGAAAAACACCAGTTAGATTGATCAGGGTACATAATTGGCAAAGATGGGTGTCCGGGGTCAGCAGCCCAGCCCCTGGACTTGCTGACAGACAGTGGCAGGGAGCAGCCGGGAGACAACAGTTCAACCGCTCTGACTGGCAAACAGAGCCAGAACCTGCCTACTCCAGGGGGAAGGGGCGAAAGGCCTAAGCCTCAGAAGGCTGGAGGGAGCAGGGAGAAGCCAGCTAGTCCCACCCTCCAGGGGGAAGAGAGGGGGCTAAGCAGGCTAGAGGAAAAGGGCCAAGGCAGGGGGAATAGGGACCCAGCAACAGCCCAAACAGAGCCTTTACCTGCCAAGGAGGAGAAGCAGCCACTACAGCCCAGAGCCACACCCTGGCTAGAGGACAACAGCCTGGCTCAGGAGGGGTTAGGAGCCAAGCCCCTCCAGGTGGAGCTGCCACAGGCATTCTGGGGGAGGAGATGGGTAGCCCCGCCCAGCATCAATGAGCAGGCAGCCCAGAAGCTGGCCAGGGCAGCTCCTCGCGAGCAAGGCCAGGCATGCTCAGCAGCACAGAAGCCAGCTGGGGCAGCTTCTCGTGAGCAAGGCCAAGGAGACCTCAGCTGGGGATGGCTCACATTCAGCCCCACCCTGCCAGCAAGGCAAGGAAGCCAGGAAGGGATTAGTGTAGGAGGGAAACACCTGAGGGAAGGCACAGCTGGGCCAAGTCAGGAGAGGGAACAAGCCTAGAAGGAGGGCGGGGCAGGAAAAGGAAACCCTATATAAGGTGGCTAGGAAGAGCTCTGAGGTGGTGGGTGTGAGTAAGGAGTGTTGGTGTGGAGTGAGAGCAGAGCAGTGCAAGAGTGGAGGCGAGTTCTGGGAGGAGGAGATGATGGAGGATGCAGAGGGTAAGCAGGCCAGGTTGAGCAGGCCAGCGAGTGGACTGAGAGGGAGTCTGGATGATATATACCACTCTTCCTTCCACAGAGCAGGGTCCTGCAGTATCCCTGGTGCCCCTCTGACATCAGGGCCGGCCCAGCTGGGG
This sequence comes from Eublepharis macularius, assembly GCF_028583425.1. NCBI lineage: Eukaryota > Metazoa > Chordata > Lepidosauria > Squamata > Eublepharidae > Eublepharis > Eublepharis macularius. The sequence continues at coordinate 42,339,497 of NC_072802.1, forward strand.
CCCTGCCCAGCGGCAGCAGCGACGAACCCTGACAATGGGCACCCACCAGTCAGGAATGATTGAAACAACTCAGAAGGCATCAGGACCTCATCAGGGGACTTACCAGAGGGGAGAGAGGTGATGAGGCCTCTTATTTCAGATGCTGTGACGGGAGGCCATTGTGGTGAGGTGGGCAGATCTAAAGGTAGTATCTGCTCCACTGCCTCATTCTCCCAAACTGGGGAGTGCGGGAGCTTAATATCTGTGAGCATGCCAATTTTTCACTTTCTCAGTTTTGGTCAATTGGTCTATATTGGTGGTACTTCAGTAGCATTTTCTCCTGTTTTGATATGTCCATGGTCAAACCTGTAAGGTAAATTTTTATCTTAGACAGTTTTTGTTTTATGTGTATATAAATCTAAGTAGACATTTGATGCACTTACAAGAAAAATTGCTTTCAAAGCTTTAAGAGAGAGACACTTATTTAATTGCATAATTCTTGTAGGTTTTCTGCGGAAGAGATTAAAAATGGTGTATTTCATCGTGGCTGGAGTCAGCGGCTCAGACCATGAGTAGGGAGGAGGGATAAATGGGAGCAATTAACACAAACTCCACTCCCAAATTATCTGAATATATGGCCTCCCAGACCCAAATTATGAATCCTTCTAGTAAATTAGGACCAAGATGGTTTTGGCATGTCAGCTGGTGGTTGAAATGCTATCAGTAAATATGGGGTATAATACTTGAACACAACTTGCCATTATCATTATTATTTTTATCTGAAAGTGATTGATTTGGAGTGAACCTTTATTTCTTGCCATTTCTTTATTTTGCCCTATTTATCATAAGCATTCTCTTTTATGACTCTTGCATTTATTGGAACATTTGGGTCGCTGCCTTTGCTTTCTTTGGCTTGCCACAGATGAGAGCCTTGAATATTCCTTCCCATTTTTGATTCAATAGCACATGACAAGGGAATCCAATTTGTTCAGATTTAGATGACATGCCTCCAATTATGTAATTCCATTAGGAGCTGCCGGCAGCCGTGCCAGGGCACGCAGGCTCGGCAGGCAGAGCCATAATAGGACGTGTTGCAATCGCCGTGTGGTAAGCACAGTGCTGATAGAGATCACGACCTGCCTCTCCAAGTTGTGTTTGTGGGGATGGAGGCGGTGAGGAATGGTTTTGCCGCGCTGAGGGCTCTAATCCGGCAATAAGTTATGTCACGGCAACAACAAAGTCTCCCAGTGTTAAGGTGAAACTGTAATGGTTATAATGTTTTATGCATTCAAAATGTAGACTGTGAATGCCCCTGTTTTAATACAACCTCTGTTCTCGCTCCTAGGAATGAAAGATATATGTTTGAGTTGTCTCCATCATCTCTTATAGCTCATAGGCTCTGTGATGGCTTAACAGCTATTAGTTTAGGTGGCTTTAAATGAGAAGGGGGTATTTGCAGAGGACAGTTCAATTTATTTGTTCATGGAAGTGTTCCCTATCTTTCTCTGGAGACCCAAAGTGGCTTATAAAAGCAACACCAGGTTGTCATAGAATAATAAATTAACAGGGGCTATTAGCCAGGATGGCTACATAGAGCCTCCATGCGCAAGAGCAATATACCATAGAATTCCAAGTGCTGTGTACAGGAGCTGCTGGCATCAAGCCTTGCTTGTAGACTTGCCAGAAGCATCTAGCTAGCCGCTGGTCATGACTGAAATTAGCAGTGCAATCCTAAACTGAGTCACACCTTTCTACATCCATTGACTTGTACTTAGAAGGGTGTAGGTCTGCTTCTAATTGCACTACAAATTGGTGGCCCTGTTAGGGGTTTCTATGAGATGGTATTCAAATACGGAATATCCTTCCCATTGAGATTATTGTGTCAATTGTTCTAAATTTCTGGTGCCAACGACATAACGTCCTTGTTTACCCAGACTTTTTGATTTAATTATTTATCTGTTGATTAATTTTCAATGTGATTTTAAAAAATAGTCTGTAAGTATCCTCAAGCGTCTCTGGTGGAGCTAGTGGGATGGTAATTATAAAAATGAAAAAATACGGTTGTAATGAGGGTGCTGGACAAGGCAGACACTGGTCTGATCCTGCAAGGTGATATTTTTATATCTCTTATTTGTTATTTTTACCATGCTTTTCAGCCAAAAGCTAGACCCCAAAGTGACTCATAGGAATTAAAGCCTAATACAAATTAAAGAAATTATATAGCCATGAATACTAGGTAAAACTAAGACAGCTCCAGAACAAAATGATCTAGAGCTCCAGAACAAAATGATCTATATGGGGATTGCCCTGTTGCAAGAGACTCGCTCCTGACCCCTCCATGGCCTCCCGTGCCCACTTTAGGCAACCAAGGAGACCATTGTGATGCCCAAAGGAGAGATTTGGCCACCCACTATGATCACAGAACCACATGCCTAATCAGACACAGTGTTATCCTGAATACACTGAAAACACGTTTACCATTTCCAAGTGTGGAGCATCCCTCAGTGCCCATGGGAAATGCCCCCACTCTCCAACAAAAGTGGGTCTCTAGTTTGCTTCCTGATCATTGGGCTGAACTCTCCGGGCAGTGTGACCCTTGCACATTCCTTCCCCAGTTGATCTGATGCATGATAGCTTGTTATGCTCTGTTTCTTTGTGACGAGCATCACTGGAAGGGTGTTGTGCTGTGTGTATGAAGTGGTGACTTGCTTACGCGAATGGACTGTCACCGGTCTAACACTGCGGGTAGAAGATCATCAGCATCCCCATGTTGGCGTCAGCATTGTCATGGAGTCATTTCTCACATTCAGCCCCCAAAGTCTGGTTCACATTGCCTGCACATCATTTGATTCCCCTTTCTTTTTCAGGTCTGCATTTGAGGGTTTGCCTTCCCTATGCATGCAGCACAGTGGGGTATTAGAATCTGAAGGGGCTTGAGAGGACTGTACTACTTCAGGATGCAGTGGATGGGGGGGGGGAATGACTTCTTTGAACTTTTGTGTGAGTTTTAAAAAAACTTGTCCTACAAGTAGAAAAACAGCACATCAGAGAGAACAGATTAAGCCTAGCCTGCATTCTGCCTTGTTTGCTTTCTGTTTGTAGGGACTTTTAAAACAGAAGACCCACCCCCACCTGGGCTGGGGGGAGAGAAGAATCAAAAATAAGATTTTCCCCTATTCTACCTATGTCAGGACTCTCCCACTTAATTTCCATCTTGGATCACACCACCTCAGAACAGTAAAGAGTTAAAAAGGGGCAATTAAAAACATTAAGGAGCAGAAGTTCCTTCCTTATGAAAGCTAAGAGGTTGCATGGTGGAGGGGGTTTGACTTAGAAGATAAAAGATGACATGCGAGAGACTTATAAAATTATGTATAGTTTGGAGAAAGTAGAGAGAAAAAGAGCTTTTGCCCTTTCCAAGAACTCAGGAGCACCCAGTGAAGCTGATGGGCAATAGATTTATATAGACTAAAGAAAGTACTACATTAATGCATTATTAGCTTGCGGAATTCACTGATGCAGGATATAGTTACAGGTATTTGCATGGATAAGACAGATGCCTGCCTATCATACTTTTATCCTTCCTTTCCTCCGCAAAGTTAAGGACAGTAACGTGGTGTCTCCTTCTCCATTTTATCCTCACAACAACCCTGTGAGCTGGATTAGGCTGGAAGAGAGTAACTGGCTGCAAATAACCAAGCAAGATTCTCATCAAATAGGCGTCTTGATGATTTAGTCATTATAAGTTAAACAAAACCTCCAAGTTCAAAAGCAATTTCTCTTTGAATGAAAGCCAGGCACAAAGTTAAGAGAAGCTCTTATGACATCCTCATAATGTTAAAAGACAGAAGAGGAGCCATGCATGATTTCCCAGAGAAAGTTTCTCTGAGTAATTGCTACAAGGATACCACAAGCCAAACAGTGGCTTCCTTTTCAGCTGGCGCTCATGGCAGTGAAGATAGATGAAGGCATTCAACAGAGAGCCTTACAAAGATTAAGTTTTCTTTCCCGCAGACCATTTCAATGAGAGCTAGTTCGATTTGGGCCACGGTTATTGCATATCATGAAAGGGAAATGGCTTCATTAAGTGGAAATGTACATAGGCATTGTGCCAGTTTGCATTCTTGGTGAATGTTTTTGTATTATCCAAACCGATTAGATAATTTTGGAAGATTTCCCCGCTAAAGGTAGTGGATGCTTGATTAAGTCTGGGATCAACTTAAATGATGATGTTGCTGTCCTGGCAATAGCAGTTGCTGCCCAATTGCCCAGTGCCTTGAAGGTCTGTCTTATATCGAGTAGCTCACTACAGGGTATGTCTTTTCATCTGCAAAGTGCTGCTGGTTCCCTTTGTTCTGGTCCATTGTGCCCTTTCCCATATTTAACATTATTTCAGCCTGAGTATTTTTGTGCATATGCAGTTTGCCTGCAGCCACATTACATGATGGAATTTCTAATCTATAATTTATGAATCCACAGTTATTCTATTGCCCATGTAATATGTAGTAATATTTTATTTCAAAAATGTATATTCTCCCCTCCCTTCCTGCTGTTAAAACAGCACAGAAAGTGGCTTATGACAAAATAAAGACAGGCATAAATTAAACTTCAGCAGAAACAAAAACCAATAATTAAAAACTCATAAGAAAATGATAGCAGCCAATACAAAAGTTCATACATACTTTTTAAAAAAAGAACTCATGAAATCAGCAAGTATATCAGGCCTAATTCAAACGAACAAATGTAAAGTAAAGAAATCAGTAGATAAAAACCATCAAATGCTGTCCAAATAAAGTAGTCTTGACCAATTTCAAAAACATAAACACATGGTCAAAAACATAAAGGAGCTGCCCTGGGATAGAGAATTCCACAGCCTGAGAACCGCCACTGAGAAGGCCTTGTTACATGTACTTGAGTCTGGTTGCTTAATAACTATAGACTACAAAGCTTACAATGCAGTGTGACTGAGAGGAAAAAAATGCTTGTGGGAAAGTATCCTGTTTAGAATTATATTAAATGTTAAAAGTACAAAAGTGAGTTGAAACCAGCTGGAATCAGCATAAGCAGTGCCCATATCAGCTAATTGTTCCCTGTTTTAGGAACCTCTTTCAGCTAAGGAAAGCCATAAATATTATACAACGATTATTATATTTTTAGTGGAATATGTTATATGCCACTTTCTACCCTTTTCATAACTTGCATTTTCTCACAAACTCCTGTTTTTGTCTTTTGCTCTTCCTAAAAGAAGTGATAGTAGCAGATTCTCAACATTTTCTCTCAGCCTCCAGCATGCCTCTGCCATGATTCTCTGAAGGTGCCTGTAATTATATTGTCTCTTTTTGTCTTGTCTTCTAAATTATCTTGGTGCTGCAAAGGAGAGCAGCAGCAGATGCTAATAAAATAAGGTCAGCTGTCTGCTGCAGCATGTAACTATTTTCAGTGCAGGAACAAGATGTTGCCACCTCTAGAGGATGGAGAACCGTGTTTGTGTCTCCCCGCGTTGGCCCGCAGAGAGAGTTCAAGAGCAGTGCTTGACAGGCCTCTGAGGGGGCACCCATTTAGGTCTTCTCAACCAAAACAGAAAAATGTGAAGCCTCCAGGGCAGCAGGAATAAAAAAGAAGCACAGGGGGGCGAGTTTAGAGATGTGCATCAATCCTCTGGGTACCCAGCACAGGTAAACAGAGGGATTCCCTGAGGGGCTGTAGTGAAGTAAACAAGTTGGCTAACTGAGCTTCTCCCTGGGAATGAAAGTCATGCTGCCTTATGCTGAAGAAATCAGCAGTGAGCTCTTGCACACTTACGATTACCTATGGCAGAAGGTTTGTTAGTTAGGTGACTAGATAACATTATTATTGATAGTGTGGTCTAGTACAGATTAAGGCTTGGTTCTAGGTGACCTGTGTTCCCAGTGTGCCACTGCCATGGACTCTGAGCAGATCACTCTTTCTGACCTGGTTCAGACACGCTTCGGAGGATCAGGAATCCCCATCATCCCCTTGCACACTTCAGTTCCCTCTATACAGAGTTTGTCTCCAAATTTGAGATTAAAAGCAGTTAACTGTGTGTTTCAGTCACTGATTTAGAGATAATATTTGGATGTTGCAGCAAACTATTGTTTGCTTAGACATGGAAGGGAGCGAAGCAGAGCAGAGCAAAGGGGAAGACAGCCCACATGAAATCCAAAAACATATTCCTGTCCCTAATGACCTGAGGGATTGATCACCTGGGGTTGAATCCTAACTCACCCCCCTACTCCACTGAGCAGTTTGTTAATTTAGGTGTTTATGTCCCATCTTTCCCTTTGGCTCAAATTTGAAGCCTTCCTACAATCTAAGGAGCCTTTCTCCAACTTATGTGGCACTACCTTTGGAGGTTTTTAAGCAGAGGCTAGATGGCCATCTGACAGCAATGCTTATTCTGTGAACCTAGGCAGATCATGAGAGGGAGGGCAGGAAGGGTTACATCAGTGCTTAGTTTTTGTGGCCCCTTCTTACATGCCCAGGGTAATGCCAGTCACCACTTTGGGCTCAGGAAGCAATTTTCCCCAGGCCAGTTTGGCTAGGGATCCTGATGGTGTTTTGCCATCTTCTGGGCATGGAGCAAGGGTCATTGGGGGTGTCAGGGGGAAGTAGTTGTAAATTTCCTGCATTGTACAGGGGGTTGGACTAGATGACCCCCAGAGGTACCTTCCAACCCAATGTTTCTTTGATTCCATTGAAGGAAGAGAAGTTGGCAGAGGGCTCCTTAGGCTGGAGGAAGGCTCCTTGAAGGTTGGCTGGATCCAATCTATGCTGTCTCAAGCAGTCCTCTGTCTCAGCATTCTTTATCTTGGTCTTGCAGGGCTGTTCTGCGGAACAAGGCAATTCTGTAAAGTATCAAGCATTTTTAATCTGCCATGTTAAATGCCAAATATTATTGATCAGGGCTACAAGGATTTAATAGATTGTTGGGGGCCAATTTCAGTCTATGGAACTGTAATTAAACAACATGCACTGGCTTTGAAAAAGACTATTTTGGTTTTTGTGTATTGTGATTTTAAAAAAAAGACTTTGATTATGTTAAATCTAGAGTGTGACTTAGGATGCAACCACCAAGAATGTCCATCTCTGCATGTGATTGCAGATAGCATCCAAAGGTATGGGAAGCAGGCTGTGCCAAGCAGAGATTGCTGTGGCTCTGCATAATACTATGTTGTATTATGACTTGCGTTACTGGCTACTCAAAACCAAGTCTTACTTTTTTTAAGTGGACATATAATATTATTTCAGTGTGCACTTAAAAGTATAATGTGAATTCTCCCCTGCATGTCTTCTGCAAACATGTATCATTCTCCCATCAATGAGCCAGGTTTGGCTGCAGTTCTATGTGAAGTGCTTACTTTGTGGCAGACCCTGGTCTGGTCCCATGTACTGTTTGAAATGGCCTTTAAGTTTAACCACCACCACCCCAAGTCCCCTAATTCTGATTGTGTTTGAATATGCATAACACTGTTGCTTGTAGTAGAATATAAAGCTGCAGACCTTTTATTCGAGAGGAAAGGTGTATGTGCTCAAATAGACTGTTTGTTTTTCCCCATATCCAAAGCGGCTTTTCCAAGTTTCTTTTGACTTCTTTCCTTAGAAGGGATGGGGTGGGGGGAGGGGGAGGTTAATACATGTCAGGACATAGTGTTTGATGATCAGTAAGCAGTAAAATTTGTCAGGGGACAGTGGTTCCCTTGCAGAGAATTCAGGGCACCATCTGTTCCATTCCTTGCTTGCAGTAACATTTGTACTTGGTAATTAAAATGTCAGGGAATAATTTTTTGTTTTCTCAAATAACTCAATGCAAAGGATAGCACCATCTTTTTGAAACGTTAGTTTGGAAAGAGGACCTTGCAGACCAGACCCTTGTTATTGTTTAGGAGCCACATTTAAAGTGGAAAGTGTTGCCAACTTATCCACACTTGTGTCTGAGATCCAGGTAGCTTCATACCAAAGCCATCCCTAATGGCTTCCAGGCCTTCCAATGAAATTTCCCCAAGGAAAGAATATTCCCATAACTTCCTTGGCAACTTGTTTCATGGGTGATCAGCTCTTATATATTGTGAAGGAGGTCTCTGTTTGTTTTACAGACAGCAAAATGACTCTAAGACTTTTCCCACAATGTTCATTCTTAGTGTGTAATGGATATCATCCCTGATTTTGTGTCACTGGCAAGAGATTTATGAGTATGAAGGTAACATTTCTGAAGGAGGAAATGAGCGGGCATGGCATAGTGATGAAGAGAATGAGCTGCGAAGGGGAGCTTTGGGAGCATGAAATTTTGAATAGCAAGTCTGAGGGAAAACTTGGTGGTGTAATATTCAGAAGTCTCCTCCATGTGTTGCTATATTTCCAGGGTATCTCAGTGTGGAGTAGTTCTGGGCCAGGTCTTCTGTTTCATTACTCTACAGGCTCAGTTTGTGCAAGCTGTTATGAAGGTGTCTGCTGGGCCTCACTCTCCTTTCCTCGGTTTCACGGTGATCAGTCTGTATAGTCGTACACTGTTTACCTTCAAAGTATTCCTGAATGGCTGCAACATCTTACAGCCTGCTCAAGCCCTTCGGAGTTTAGAGAATTCTTGGGTTTGGTGGAGGGGGATTACCTTCTGCAATTCCTCTTTGAGTCCCCAACTTGTAGTAGTAATAATAACATAGCCTTACTGTAGCTTTATTATGGCTGAGGAGAAGCTTTGTTATGGCTGTCAGTTTCCACTGTTGGTTGGGTGATGGATAACGTAGCTGGAAGTTTTTAACTTTTGCAGTGTTGATATGTTTTTATGCTTCGGATATATTGTGAACTGTCTTGGGCCCCTGCTTTTTAGGTGGAGAGGTAGGCTACAAATGTCATAAATAACGAAGGGAGCTTATCTGCTTTTTGTGCTCAGGAGGCCTTTTACCTGCATAGTGGCTCAAAGGAAGGGGAAGTCTGTTAGACTTACCACAGTTGGAATGTCTCATTATACCTCCCTTGTGCATTCCATCCATTTCTCCAGAGAGCTCAAGGTGGTGCAGATTTTAGTGGAGAGGCAGATGGAGGGTCAAGATGACCCCATGGCTAGATGAGAATTCCAACCTGACTCTCTCCTATCCAAGATTCTGTCTCAAACCCTACCAAGACACAGCCATGCTGACTCTCCTATGAATTCTCCCTCTGGGGCCATTTTCACACGTCTTACTGGCGCTGGTACATCACGCAAAGCTCCCACGTGGACAGCGTCTTCCTGGTGCAATTTCATGCAAGAGCTGTAAAATCGTGCCAGGAAGACGCTGTTCTTGCGAGAGCTTTGTGTGATGTACCAGAGCTGGTAAGACATGTGAAAACAGCCTATGACTCTGTCTCAGCCAGAGACTATTAACAGTTAAGCAAGTGGGGCACATGTCCTCCACTCAGGCCTTATTTTAAGTGGTGCCCTGCTATATCAGATCAGTGGTCCATCTAGTCCAGCATCCTGTTTCACGCAGTGGCCAACCGTTTGTCCTGAAGGTCCAGCAATCGGCACAGAGGCCAAGGCCTTCCCCGATGTTGCTTCCTGGCACTAATTCTCAGATGTTTACTTCTTCTGACTGTGAAGGTTTTTTTTGATCCCCATGGCTAGTAGCCGCTGATCCTCTGTGACTCCGTTTAATCCGTTTTTAAAGCCATCTGTACTCATGGACCTCACTAGATCCCTCTGGCAATTAATTTCACAGTTCAGTCACTCATTGAGTAAAGAAAGTAAATGAAATGCTTAAAGTTCAATCTTTGTGTTTCTTTTGGACCCAAAGCATCTTAAAAACAGTCCAGACTGTTTGAGCATAGGTAAGCAAAGCCATGTAGCTGAAGGGTCTGTTTCTCTTTATTGTATGTGGAGTCCCTGAGGCTACAGCACCACAAAATGTAGCCCCAGAGAATCTCATAGGGGTGCCAAGCCATGACCATGTGGCTTTTAACTTTTTCCAAGTACCTTTGACTGTCAGGAGGAGGGCAGGCAGTGCTGGCTTCCATGTAGGTGAATCATTCCTTTTTATGGTTTTGAAGGGAAGCTTTGATTTGTAGGGATTCTCTCTGCACTGTATGAGGTCTTTAGCCATTGCAAGAGAAACCATTTCTGCTTCCAGGCTTTGAAATAAGATGGCAGAAGTACCTATTAAAATCATTCTGTAAGTCCCAGAAATTCTTCTACAACTGAACCTGCAGTTAGAGTTGGCTGGTGTCCCATATTTTAAGGGACTCTTCTTAGAAAGAATGTCATAGCTCTACCGATGACAACAAAAGAGCTCTCATTGCAAAATGTTGTCGCTCCCCAGAACTCCATAGATCAGACATTGCAACTCTGTGGTATCTTCCCTCCTACAGACACACGCTTTGAAATTTTGAGTTAGTAGCCTCAGCTTTTGGAGTTACAAGCAGCCACCAGAAGAGAGGTCCAGATAGGTAGGATCAGAGCAGATCAGAGTTCTATGGGGTGCAAAAGGTAATTCTGCACACACCCCACAGACTGGCAGACTTCATGTGAATTCCTTGTATTCCGCCTCCCCCCCCCCACACCCACACACACACACACACACACATGCACTCCTGACAAGTCTGCCTCAACATTCTGCAAGAGGTGTTCCATGAAAGGCAAACTTGCAAATGTCTGGCTTGCTCGCTGGAAGAGTCAGAAGTTGAACCTCTGCATCAGCCCTGGAAGCAAGATTTGTCTGTAAAAGCCAGGGTTTTAAATATTCTAATTGTCTGCTATAAAATTCCAACTTCCTCCCCCGAGGGGCCCGAGTGACTTTAGATCATTAACACCACAAGCCTCCATGATGATTGCCGAACTGTTTGCAAGTGACTTAATCAGGATGGGTTGTCTGACTGCCCCATTTTAATTTTATTGCACTGATTAAGTTTCCTTAGCTAATATGTGTTGCCTTTCCAATTCAATTAAATGAGAATCCCCTTCCATTACTTGGTAATACCGAAGTGCCTTAGTGGGTTAGGGCTGCTCTTGGTATTTTCAATTGATACCAACTCCCTCGGCGCACACCCTGCCTGCACTAAATGAAATCAATGGGAGCTTAAATTAAAATTATAGGAGGCTGGTACTGCAAACATTTTGCTTGGCGTTCTGTCCATCATTTGTTGCCTGGCTGAGAATGTATTAGAATTCAGTGCATTAATTATGCTTGGCAGGGCGCCTTCTATAGCATTGTCCCATGTGTCTGTGAGTCTGTCTGCTTTCTCCTCCTCAGTCCCTTCACAGGTAGGAATGCCATGGTGAACATACCGTGCTTGACAGCCACAACCATCTATGAGCCAAACAGCCAATCAGTTTGCCCATCTGCCAACAGCTTTGCAGCTGGGCAGTAGCTGTGCTGGTGTGTTTTGTTTCCTTGTGGTAGTGGATTTTCATTTCCTTGCCCTGCAAGGTCTTTTGCATCTGTACAGTAGGTGATACGGTTCTACCCAGGGTCATAAATGGTCAGGTCAGTTAATTAAATGACATGAAGGGGGGAACTGGGCCTCCCAGAAGGCTGTGTGAAAATGCACTTGCACAAAATAATATCGATCACACAGACTCAAATGAACACCAAACAGTAATCCTTTTTTTTTTTAAATACAATGTTTATTTATCAACACTGGCTGACTGATTTTCTCACAGTTTATTCGTAGGATTTGCTGCTGAGCAGCCTGCTGTGACAACAAATCTGGGATGGAGGAGGAAAGTAGGAGGTTATGGGAGAATGTGCATGTGTGAAACACTTTCAGTTGCGCCGTACTGTTTGAATATGCAAAAATAGCTCAACAAATAGGCTCATACTAGTCATGGATTGTCAAACTGATTTTAAAAAATGGCTCCCTCTTTATGACTAGCAAACAGACAGTGAACCAAACTGGTGTGTTCAAGGATCCCTATTTGCAGGCAAAAGAAATGCCACTGAAAATCTGAGGAGAGGCAAGTAATAGACTGCAGCCTTCTTCCCGGAGGAGAGCATTTTCTGGTGCCTCTTCCTTGGGATCACTACTTTCCACTGCCTGAGGGCACTATGAGTGCTTTTGTGACATCAGCAATCAGAACACCAATCACCTTTCTCTTTTTGAAGCTATTTGTATGCCTGTGTAGATCTTGGCAGCCTTTTTATACTTTTAACTGGGTAGCTTTTTCTTCCTTGTTCTACGTTCTACAACATCTGATGCCAGGAAATAGATATGCCAATTTGAACATCTTCTCCTGTTCTCTTTCTTATTAAGCATTTATATAGCACTCTTTGAGTATCAGTGTGAATCATGTATGAGTTTTATTATCCTCATATTGCAGATGAGGAGCTGTGATAAATAGGGTTGTACTTAATGCTGCCTCATGAATTCCTGGCTAAAATGAGATTTTAAATGGGAGACTTCGGTGTTCAGAGCACAGATCCTTCGTTGCTTCATGAAATATTGATGGAATGAGCATGGTGTAGCCAAATAAGTGGGTTGCATCCATGTGGTCCAGTGACATACCTTACTAAAGAATTCCTAAAGTACTTGACAAAAAGGTGCGGTTTTTTGTCTTGTGACACAGACTTGCTTTTTTTTGTTATCTTACGTTTCAGTTCCCAAACTGTTCAGATGTGTGCTAAAAATGATTGGGGGCTTAGTGTTCATGCATTTTACTTGTCAAATAGGTGATGTTGGTGGAGAAGCTATGGTATGTGCAAGCATGCACCAAGTACATTATCAGCAATATTTGTGCAATTCATGAATCTATTTATTTATTTAGATATTTATGCCCCATTTTTTCTCCACCGTGGGGACTTGAAGCAGATTACGACCTGCTGCTCCTCTATTTTATCCTCCCCACCCCCACCCCCACCCCCGGTGAAGTAGGTTAAGCTGAGAGGGAGTGACTGGCCCAAGGTCTCCCGGTGAGCTTCCATGGTAACAGAGTGGAGACTTGAACCCAGATCTCTCAGATCCTAATCTAACACTAACCACTACAGACGCTGACTCTCTATACTGGATACAAAGTGATATCAAACTCAGAATGTATCAGGACTGGGTTTAGTATACATTAACATTATTGTTATTGGAAAAGAGCAAGAGTCCAGTCGCACCTATAAGACTAACAAAATCAATGGTAGGGTATGAGCTTCCGTGAGCCGCAGTTCACTTCTTCATTATGGTTATTGTTACTGCCTAATGAAGGAAGCATCAGAAGGTTGCCATCTTACCAAGAGCTGATATCACTGGGGCCGTTTTGTGCTGTCAGGTCCTGTAGTCATGCTCTTCCTGATCAGAATGGCAATGGTGATTTTATTTCAAATATATATATATTTTTCACCAAAGGACTGTGGCTTTTGTAAAACTATATCAGAGACTCTACCCTCAATATTCTGGCTACATAACAAGTGATGCAAATGTTAGCCATGGCATATCAACCGTGTTTTACGGATGATTGTAATTTCCCAAATGTCAGAGCTCCAAATTTTTCTCCTAAAGCAAACTTTTCTGTGGCAAAATAGATTTGCTTCCATAATATATCACTCTGTGCAGGGCATGGAGAAAATATGAAATCTTTATGCACTGTATTATTAATCAATGAGGCATTAAGATTCTTGGGAGGGTGGCTGGACTCTGGAAAATGAAAAACTGCCACCTTCTGAGCTCCGTAAGCCGTTGCTGATGGGAACTCTCTTGCTGGTCATGTGCCATGGAAATACCTGTGTACAGCCTGAAACCAGTTCTTACAACTGCTTCTACTTAATGTGGATGCAGCTGCACGAAATATCTATTATATTTTTGTTCCTCCTTTCCTCTACAGAACTCAGGGTAGCACACATGGCTTTCCTCTCTTCCACCTCATCCCAGCAACAGTCCTGGGAGAATGTGAACCCAGTGCGTCTCATGACTGGGGTGGGGGGAGTTGAACCTGGATCTCCCCAATTCTAGTCAGGCACTAGGATTATATCGCACAGGCTTCCACACCTGTTGTATGGCAAGGCTCTGCTGAGTACTGGTACTGTCCGTGGTGCTTTGTATTTCCCATAAACATGGAGGGCTTCTTGCATTGTAATAGCAACACAGAAAGGCAATGCAGCAGTTTCCGTGTTGCCCAAGTGGGGTCTGAGTGAGTACAAATTACTATCTTCTGGTAAGTGGTGGCGCTTTGGCAAAATACAAGCTGATTCCAAAGAGCTACTTATGGTGAGAATTCTTAGCAATGCCTTTGATTTTTTTCTTTCATTAATCTCTGTGCTACATTGAAGGCTGTTTTTAGGGTGTCTCAAAGCCATAAATGATTTTCTGTATGACATGGTGGGGGGGGGGCTGTTTCAGCAACTACAGGCTAAAGGGTCCCTTGGGCATGCAGGACTTGGCTGCTCTTTTCTTTGGATCCCGGTTATAGCCATAAGTGCCTGGTAGCACATTCACAGATACAATTGCAGAGTGACTTGCGCGCCCGGCTCCACTTGAGGACAGTGGTCGCAAGGTTTCATTCGTAACATGATACTTTAATTCACTGGATGCTCACAAGAGCAAACGGGAATGGTTCCTAAAAGGCACTTTGTGTTTATGTTCACTGAAAATGTTCGTTCACAGCTTGGGAAAAAATGGAGTCTTTATCTTTAATGGGCCATGGCTCCAAACTGGAACTTTTATGAGTCTCCTGTGCCATCAGGAATGGAGATGGGAGTACACCTTCTGCATAGCCTACCAGAGAGTGTGCTGTTTCTGCCTCCTCTTTTCCTTGAATAATTCTTACGCTTGACCTTGAAAAATGCTATAAACCTCAATAAGATCCTTCTAGCTCTGTACATTTCACAGAGTACAACAAGGTCGAGTTTTTATTCTGTAGCGTATTAAACACAAACAGCAGAAAATGGGCTCCAATTAAAAATATTTTCTTAAATATTTTTATTTAAGACTGTGACACTGAGAGATCTCTGTCTTTTGGTGCTACACCTCTGAAGATGCCAGCCACAGCTGCTGGCGAAACGTCAGGAACTACAATGCCAAGACCACAGCAATACAGCCCGGAAAACCCACAACAACCATCGTTCTCCGGCCGTGAAAGCCTTCGACAATACATTTTCTTAAATGTCCAATTTTATTGAAAGTCCCTGTATATGAAGTTGCTTGCAGGGTCTCAATGCCGTTGGTCCTTCCAGCCCAGCTATGCCTGTCCTGATTGAAAGTAGCTTCTCCAGAATTGATTGAATAATTGTGACTGGAGACATGCAATAAAAAGTTGCCCTTTTTTGAAGTGGCTCCCCTTCTTCAGCCCCATCTCTGGAGGGCTACATTTTCCATCTTTTGGGCTTGAGGAGAGAGCTGGGTGTCTCTCCAGCTGGGAGGTTTGCTTCTTGTATATAATCTCATGCCATCTAAATCAGATTCTTTTGCCATCAGGAATGAATATCCCAAATTAGAACCTCCAAAATGTCTGTATTTCTGAGTATTGGGGATTTGGGTTAGGGCCGCTTGCCTCTTCAAGCCCCCAAACCTTCCCTTTAAGACTAATGAAGTAAGGATTAGCATTTGATAGCTCAGCTGTCCAGACCCCCTGATTCTCAGCTTAGCAGTCCAAAAGGAACATGAATAAAACGTACAGATATGTGGTCCCTCCCTTCATTTAAAAAAAGTTTAGCCCCCTCCTCAAATTAATTCCTCCGACAGAAAACTTCTGAAATCACATTAAGTGTTGATTAAATGGATGGAACCCGTAGGGTCAATGTAACCAGAGTTGTTTTTAAAGGATAAATTAATATCGTAGCTGAAGCATAACCATTCTGTGTCTCGGATGCCCTTGTGTTTTTATAAAAACGGTCATAAAAAGACAGATGATGATGACTGGGCAATTTGGCTGATCTGCACCATTCTCTCTTCGGATAGCTGTGCCAACATTCTGACTCTTCTCTGCTGCAGCTTTCCCTCGGGCTCCTGTCTCTCTCCTTTCCCTATCAGCAGATTCCCCAAAGTGCAGATTTAATTCCATTCTCATGCCTCAAGAACTCCAAATCCCTGCTTTGAGCTTTGCGCTCTGTCTCTCTCAAAGCTCAGTTGGGACAGGCAGTACCAACTTCCTTCCTATTGCTTGTTCTCCCTTTTTGTTACCATTCCCTGAAGGAACATGCATGTTAGACTCAAAATGTTCCTGGTCCCTACAGGAGCCATTTGTCCTTGGAGCTTAGCCGCTTTAGAGTCTTTAGGAGGCAAGTTATATTCCAAGGTTCATCTCTAGCTAAAGTATCTCCATGGGTTGTAGAGCTGGATGGAAAGATCTCGTTCAGTCTCTGGAGAGCCAGTGCTCACTGCAGAAGTCCAGTTGAGGCATGGCACCTGGCATGGCTTAGTGGCAGAGCACATTTCTTTGCCTGTAGAAGGGCTTAGGTTGAATCCCTGGCATCTCATGATAAGGGATTGTAGAGGTTACAGCTGGGGAAGGTAACTGCCCAGGACCTTGGAGAGTTGCATTGACTTGCCTTCATAGCTCATCTTCCCATCGAGAAAACCTCATTGGAAGGAGTTTACAGGCATTTGCGGTAAGCTGCCATAGCCTGATTTCTTGTCTGTTGTCTTTACTTCAGCAAATCATTAACTGTACCGGCAGCTGTCCTGAACCTTTGCAACAAGCCTTGATATCCACCTGCAGTCAGGTGCTGGAAAGACATTTAAACATGCGGGCTCATGCTGGTTGACTGAGAAAGGTGACAGGACAATTCATGCCATTGAGTGAGCATTGCAGTGGCAGCTCAGGCCGCCGGCAGGTTTCCCAAGTCCCAGGCCAAGGTCTTCCTCAGCCCAGCAATGCTCGCTACCAGCTGATAGCCTACTTACTAGTAAACCTTTTCCTAAATATTAAGGCCTCTGGTTTCTTTACAGGCACTGGCACAGTTTCATTGGCATCTTTCATCAGTGGAGTGTATCCAGCCTCCACCCCAATTTTCAAATATAACACCTTGTTCCTGCCTCCTTCCTCCACTAGCGCCTCTGAGGTGTGCTTCTTGCACCTTCAAAATATGGGCCCCCAAAGTGTCTGATACTTAACATCTGCTACATTTCCAAGGTGCGCCAGATGCAGTACAGACACTGCCCAAATGCTGTTTGAGGAGTCTGTGAAGGAAGAGGAAGGAGAGAAAGAGACCCTTCTCTCCCTCTGCCATTGGCTAGCCAGCTATCTTCACTGGAGCTACCTCCTCCACATCTGCAAGTACGTTGGGTTCAGGGTGGGAGGAGGAGGGTAGAGAGTTCTTGGCTCAGATATACAGTCCAAGCCAGAGAGAAATGCAGGGCCTTAATGCGGAACACGTGTTCCAAGTATGGGACCTTGTTTCTTGTTTTCTAAGCTGAATAACCCACGCGCTAATAGTTTAACACCAAGCTTCGGCTTATCTATTGACTGCATTCATGAACCACATCTGATACTTGGTGCTCTGAGAATGTCACCCGTTTTATTTTTTAAACAGAGGCAAGTTTCTAGTCCTGTGGCTGATGAGATGTTGCAACTTCATAGGTTCATAAATGAGCCCTAGTGTGTGGTATGGTGAAAAACAGTGGTTTGCTTTTTTATGCATGTGTATGTGAATTTGTATATATACGTATATAAACAAACACGCAACCAAAAAGGCTTCAAATCACACAACTGTTCACATTCTCTTCAGCCCCTAGCAAGCTTTTCAGTCCCGAAACACAGCACCTGTTCTGTGCATGCATGCACAACATACATGCAAAATACCACAAGCCTCAGCAGCTCAGGGGTCCACCTGGTTCAGCCATTCCTTTTTAGAGAGAGGATCCCTGTCCCCAAATTAACCTTCCTCTTCGCTGCTGTTTTTTCTAATGTTGTCTGCCAGAATTAGAGCATCAATACTAGTTAGCTTGGAAAATCCATCTGTGTTAACAGAGGCGTTTCCACAGGACTTGAAAAGTTCTTGTGCTGTTGCTATGGGAGGCTTCAGCAGGGAAAGAAGCAATTTTTCTTGGAGACTCGCAGCTGCTTTGCAAAACAATTGGTGCTCTCAGTTCATTTTGTAGATCCATCAATGTCTTCTCTCCTCCCCCCCCCTTTTTCTTTTAACTAACACCAGAATCATTCTCTTCCATCACTTGCAACCCGAGAGCACAAAACTAAATAGGTTAAAGAATTTGAGCTCTGCTGAGACTTGGATTGCATTGATTCTGGCAAAAGGGTTGTTTCCCTTCCACATTAATGTCTTATTGATTGGGGCAAAGACCTTTGTCTTTATGATTTTGTTGGCCGCCTCCTTGCCACAAAGCCTTGGCTGTCTCTGCAGGTATGCTTCTCTAGTCTTACCCCAAATGCTCCTGCATCTCTGGCACCTGTTTAGCACTCTGTTCAAAAGGGGGAGAAAAGAAAGTGTTGCGCAAAGGAAATCAGGATGTCATGTCAGGGAAAGCAAAAGTCTGTGACCTGTTTAAATTCTGCAGATGTACATGCTTCCTCTTAGTTTGTATAATGTATTAATATGTAAGCGGTGTCTTCCTGGATCAGGCCAGTGGCCAGTGTGGTCCAGTGTCTGGGCTTGCACACTGGCCAGCAAGTTGTCATGGGATGCCAACAAGCCAGACATGAAGGCTGAGGCCTGATGTGGCCTCCGAGCACTGCTGTTTAGAGGTTTGCTGCCTCTGGATGTGCAGGGCTCCACCACGTTCCACCACGGCTACAAACAACTGATGGACTTCTTCCCCATGATTCTGAATCTTGTTTTCAAGCCATCTAAGCTAGTGGCCCTCACTGCATCCCCTGGTAGTGCATCCAACCATTTAACTGCTTGTTGAGTAGAACTAGAACTTTCCCCCCCTGTCCTAAATCTATTGCCCATCACCTTTATTGGGTGCTCATGAGTTCTCATTTTATGAGATCTTGGCTCACATGACAAGTGAGATTGTCAGGAAGCAAAATCCTACAGGCTTTCTGCATCCTCCTTAATAAGGGATGGCTAAAATGAAAAAGGCTTTTTTTTAAAAAAAAAGGTTTCTTGTACATATGAACTTGAAGACCCAGATCCCCTGAGCAGTGCTAGCATGCCCACACACATTCAGGAATAGGAGCCAGAACTTTAGAGGAAAGCTTCAGACGTCATCCTCTCTGCATTTAGAAATTAACCACAAGGCTCTCCAAAACAGCCTCTCGGGAAATCTTGGTTTTCATGACAATGACTTTCTAAGAGAGTTTACCTTCTAGACTCTTTTAGTGTTTATCTCGTATCATGTAATGATGTGGCAAGAATCTGAATTTCTTGAGAGTCGATGTGGTCGAGCAGCTATGGTGTTGGGTTTTGTACTGGGGAGGGAGCTAGTGTCATGCTCCAGTGGGGGAGTTAACTAGACGTTTGGGGATGCCTGTCTTCTGTTGTGCCATGTCTGTCTCCCCAGAAACATGTATTAAAGGTACAACATGACTGTCATTGGTTTGACGTGTCCTCACATTTCCCTACTGCTTGTGGTAGGGTGCGATGGGGAGTCTGAGGAGTCAAAAACGTCACGCCATTCTCAGGGAAATGCAAGTCAGTGGCAACTTTGCGCTTCCATGATTAAGTTGACCCTGAAGTTCATTGGTGGCCTTAGCTAGGTGGCTTTGCCTTTTATTAGCCTCCTAAGCCTCATGGCTTTGTGAGGATAAAAGGAGGGGGTTCCACAACGTCAGCTTACCTGAGCTCCTGGGAATAAGTGCATTATTCAGAGGTTTCATCCCTCTGGTGTGATTTTACCTGAAGGTTATAGAAGCAGGGAGAAAAAAGATATTTTTAGCATCTGCTCTTCAAACTTAGTATGCTGGCTGGATGACCTCGATGGATGGGTTCCCACACATTGTCTCATGTTTTAAATTTAATTCCATTCTGTTTCTTTTTTGCTTCTTACTATTTTAAATTACTAGAGTAGAAGCAGCGCACATGTTTTGTAGTTTCTTCAGATTTTGCAGGCGCTTCCTTCCATGAAATGTGTTTGCTGTCAGTTTCCAGATAAACAGTGACACCTAGTGGCTCTTTGAGGCATATGGAGTGGGCTCCATTTTATTTCCATCAGGCAGGTCCTTTTCAGTTGGCAAACTCCCCCCTCCCCCTGGGACTTTTGCTTAGGCTGATCTTTGACTATTTTCTGAGGGAACACAAAAACAAGGTATTGATTTTTCAAAAGGCTTTTGGAGGAGAATATTGTTGATCTATCTGTTTTTTATCACTCCAAGAAACAGGATTGTGTACGTGGTTTGCTTGCCCTTATTTTGTCCTCACAGAAACCTTATGAAATAGGTTGGTGACTTTTCCAAGGTCACTCATTGAGTTTCCTGGCAAAGAGAGGATTTGAACCCAGTTCTCGTCATTCCTAATCCAAAACTCCAGTCACTGCATCGTGCTAGCTCTCATAAACATGTTGTGGAAAATTGTATTGTGTAAGAGTTTTTTAGTGATGCTTCCTGAATGTATAAGGTAACTCACCTTGGGTCTGTAATTTAGAAAAAGGTGATAGAGATATAAGCCAGAAACTAACACTTCACATGTATATAAATAATTTCATATACATTATCTCAGTAATCTTTACAAATGCCCCTATAAAATAGGCCAATATTGTTGCTATACTTTTGACACAGGATGGAAGGTGTATTGGGGCCAAAAGACTTGTGGCTTCTCTACTACTGAGTTTGTGGCAGAGAAAAAAAATTGAACTGGGGCTTTGTAGTCATGCTTAGCCACATGGGTGCTAAAATCAACAGCTTTGATTTTACTGTTTTATTGATTGCCATAAGCAACCTTGAACTGTATTGGAAAGGAAGAATATAAATGCTTTTAATAAATAGAAATAGCAGCACGATGCTTTGTTAGGTTTCCCACATTGTGGCTTCCTCTGGCTATGCTTGTATGATTTTATCAGATGACAGTGTGCCCCAGTCTGAGCTAGAATGCACCACCACTTGGTTCATTTCTATCAGGATGGATAAAAGCCATGGTAATTAGAAAAACAGAGCAAGCAGGTTTTCTTTGCGCATTGAAGACCTCTCTGCCCATTACAGTTGGGCAGTTATCAAGTTGCCAGTACTTGCTCAAGGCTAATTCTAAGCAGGGGCGGCGGGCCTATTGAGGCCAGCTAGGCGGTGGCCGCAGGCGCGGGGTGCCGGAGGGAGCGCCGGAGGAGGTGCGGCACGCGGGAGCGCGTGCCACAAAGCACCAGCCTCCTATCCCTCCCACCCCGCGCCGCTGCCGCCGCCAGCACAAGCCCCCGGCCAGGCGCAGCCACCGCGGGCAGGCATCTGCGGCGGCGTAGACAACTGAGTGGGAGAGCTCGGAGGCCGCCCGCCGCAGCAGTCGGGCCAGCGGCAGCACGTGCACTCCTGTGATGATGTCACGCGTGATGTCATCACGCAGGCTGGTGCACGCGCACGCAGGGGCGCCCGGCCGTGAGCGTAGTAAACCCTTGCGCCGCCTCTGATTCTAAGCATCACTTTTGGACAATTGGGGGTGGGCAGTTCAATCCATCATGTTTCTGATTTTAGGAACATCTCTGGGATATTCTCTGGTTTTAGAAACTGAATGACCCTTACGACAAACTATTTTATATAGGACAAGGTATTAAGCATGTATACCAGAGGCATGAATCCCAAAGGACGAGTGGTTGATAGCATCGGTAGAGTAATCCTACTATATAAAAGGCAAGCCATGTTCCCGGTGACTCACTTTTGGCGCAGGCGCAGTTGCGCCCTCTCCCGCCAATCGGCCAGGGAAGGGGCAGGACTGCCAAGCCTGCCACCTGCCCTCCCCAGCTGATCAGTGTAGAAGGGGCAACGAGCAACTCTCCGGCATTGTGAATGAAATATGCTGACTTCCAGCCACACAGCTGAGTTTGGGCCACTAGGCAGGCATGAAGGGTAGCAGGGATGAGTCCCCATTGCTTTCTGACTCCACAACCCAGCTGCATTTTCATTCATTCATGGGTGAGGTTGTCTCAGCGGGGTGACAGAGTAGAGCAGTGGAGGGCCCATGGCTCAGTGGAGGAGCACCTGCACAGCATGTAGAAGATCCCAGGTTCAACTCCTGGCATCTCCAGTTAGAAGGATCAGGCAGTAGGTGATGTGGAAGATCCTGAACTGAGAGCCGCTGCCAGTCAGAGTGGGCAATACCGATCTTGATAGACTGAATGGCTGACTCAGTAGAAATCAGCTTCTCCGTTAAGGGCCCTGGTGCAGGGATGGAGCATCTGCTTTGCATGCAGGAAGTCCCAGGTTCGGTTCTTAGGATCAGGAAGGAAGTGCTGGGAAAGACCTCAAGAGCTGCTGCCAGCCTGAGTAGTCAATACCCCATTTGATAGACCAAGGGTCTGATTCAGTATAAGGCAGCTTCATGTTGTGACATTGGCCTTGCATACAAGAAGTCCCAAGGTCATTCCCCAGCATGACCAGTTAAAACGATTCGAATGTTGGACCCAAGTTTGAATCCTTGCTGAAACCACTGGGTTACTTTCAACCTAAGCCTACCTCATAGGGTTGTTGCCAGTACATAAAAATGAGGTGGATCAGTAGTAGAACATCTGCTTGGCAGGCGTACTGGGTAGTTCTGTATTGTCTAATGTCAGTCCTAGAATTGCTTATGCTCTGTTTCAGCATTTCTTCAACCTTTTATCGGATTTTTGCTAATGTTATATCTTTGTAAACTTGCATTTATTTACCCTACTAGCAACAAAGCCCATTGTGTTTAACAATACAAAGAGCTCTAGCAGGGCCTAGAGGGACAACGGACAAGCCCTCCCCAGCTGATTAGCTGGGGAAGGGGTGGGACGGGCAAGTCCACCACCTGCCCTCCCCAGCTGATTGGCTGGGGAAGAGGTAGGATGGATGAGCCACCTGGCTGGGGAGGGAGTGGGACAGGTGAGTCACGTGCAGAGCCCTCCCCAGCCACAACTGAGCTGGACGAGCCCACTACCTCTGCTCTCCCCAAGCCTCGATGGGGTGGGGGGTGGCAGACATGCCTGACTCACCTATGCTATCCTCCCCAAGCCTTGATGAGATGGGGGGTGGCATGCCCAGCTCACTTGCACTGCCCTCCCTAAGCCTCGATGGGGTGGGGGCGGCAGTGGGCATGACCAGCTCACCTGCGCTGCCCTCCCCAAGCCTTGATGCCCAGCTTGCCTGTGCTGCCCTCCCTAAGCCTCGATGGGATGGGGGCGGCATTGGGCATGACCAGCTCACCTGCGCTTCCCTCCCCAAGCCTTGATGCCCAGCTTGCCTGTGCTGCCCTCCACAAGCCTTGATGGGGTGAGGGGGTGGCGGTGGGCATGGCCAGCTTGCCTGCACTGCCCTCCACAAGCCTCAATGAGGAGGCAGCGGCAGGCATGAGCAGCCCGCCTGCACTGCCCTCCCCAAGCCTCAGTGGCAGGCATGCCCAGCTCACCTGTGCTGCCCTCCCCAGCCTCAGATGCACCCACTCGATTTCTGCCTGTTTGAGGCCCTGCTAGAGCCCATTGTATTGTTAAACAGAACAGGCTTTGTTGCTAGATATATAATAATATCCAAAAATCTAGGCTTTTAGAGTTTACTGGGGAATGTGCCTACCCCAACTTCTATTAAAATCTGAAATGGCACCCTGTGCCAAATGTGAGATTTGTTGCAGTTGGGTCGCAGAAATATTGACATATATCCAGTGAAGCGCTTCCTCTGATGGAACCACTTTTGTGTTTGTGAAAGTGTTTGTGATTCCCCCATCCGACTTCATCTGCTACGACATTTATTTATTTAAAGTATAGTAGCTTGGTAGGGATTGACTTCCCCAGCCATCCAACAAGTCACCTTGTCTGCATTGGGCTTGGGGGTCTTTTTGACTAAGTCATCAGTCGCCTGAGAACAGTATGGAACTCCTCCCAAATTTGTAGCCAGCTGCTAATAAAACCACACAAGTTGATGCTGTTTTTTAAAAATTCTCTTTCTCTCCTCCCCCCCCCCCCCAGGAATTTCTACTACATTACAATCCTGCGGGATCCTGTGTCCCGGTACTTGAGTGAATGGCGTCACGTCCAAAGAGGAGCAACGTGGAAGGCTTCATTGCACGTGTGTGATGGGAGATCACCAACTTCTGAAGAGTTGCCCAGCTGTTACTCTGGAGATGACTGGTCAGGCTGTTCCCTGCAGGAGTTCATGGACTGTCCGTACAATCTAGCCAACAATCGCCAGGTTCGCATGCTGGCTGATCTCAGCCTGGTGGGATGTTACAATTTGTCTGTCATGCCAGAAGAACAGCGGAACAAGGTTCTCCTAGACAGTGCCAAAGAGAACCTGAAACGCATGGCCTTCTTTGGCCTAACAGAATTTCAAAGGAAGACTCAGTATCTCTTTGAGAAAACGTTTAACATGAACTTCATCTCGCCATTCACACAGTACAATAGCACAAGGGCCTCCAGTGTAGACATTGACAAAGAGACTCAGAAGCACATTGAGGCCCTCAATTTTTTAGACATGGAGCTGTACGATTATGCAAAAGATCTCTTTCTGCAAAGGTATCAGTTCATGAGACAGAAGGAGCACCAGGAAGCCAGGAGGAAGCGTCAGGAGCAAAGGAAAAAGGCCAAACAGGTTCACAACAAAGAACAGAGCAACATGAATTCAACTACTGATTACATAGGGAATGTGGAGCAGTGGCGATAATATTGGCTGCGCTATTTTTCGGAGTCCTCATTTGAAAGCCAGATCAGAATGGCAAACTGCAGAACATGGACTCTGCTTCTTTGGCTGTTGAAGAATGGAAACGGTTCTCCTGTGGCCTTCGCCAAATGCTTTTTGCAGTCAATGTTGTACCATATGTGGGTTAATCTTTAATCTCTGTGTGTCTCAGATCTGTCCCTTTTTAAAAAAATAATAACAATCTATTATTAAACAGAACAGGAAAGACCAATATCATTATCGGAAACCGTTGCTTGGGCTTATGGAAACAAAAATGTGTTAAGGTCTAGGATGTTGCGGAAAGAACTCTTTAGATGTCTGCAACAGGCTTTTTTCTGTGGTCCTCCAGGGAAATCCCCAACATATTTTTAGAGGTGACATACAAAGAATAGTAACAAACAGCCAGAACGTCCTGTATGAAACCAAAAGATGTCTCACTGGGTGCAGATGTATCTCTTTGGTGAAAACCCTGTATCCCTATGTACTTAACATCAGCCATTTGACTGAGAACCAGTTCAGTTTAATACCAGAAGCGCTGATAAGGGCTACAATGAGCTGGTACTGAATTGGTGCAGCCATGGAGGCTGTTTAAGGTATGGCCATAGTGAGTCCTGTTTAACACCTGCCCTTTTGGGGAAACAAGCTCCACCCCAAATCATGACATTACCATAGTAGGCAAAGTATGCAGAGCTTCTCTAAAGCAAGTGCGAATTGGGAGTAGTTATACCTCTTATCCCTCATCATTTGGAAGTTGAAGAAATTCATGAACAAGTTATTAGTTGTTGGTTAAGCTCAGTAAGGGAAATCAAGCTGGTTGCAAGTAGGGAAGCATTAATACTGTGCACAAAAAATAATTTGTCTCAGCAGCATATTTCCACCCACCCACTCCTAAATTTGGATTTATTTCGTTCATACATTTTCAATGGCTGCCATCTGCTTATGGAACATACCAAATATAAATGACAGCAAATGAGTTATCTGTAGAAACAAATATTGACTGGTGTTTGCGTATATCAGCTTTCAACAAAGAATAGAAAGAGCTTGTCTAGTAACTATAAATATATTTTTAAAAATCTGCCTACCACTGTTTAAAAGGGTTTCAAGCTTCTTTTGTTTTGTGTTGGAGGTGGGGGGGAGTTTTATTCCTGTGATATGGAGAGCGTTTATCTCGATCTAGTACAATGTCAGAAAAGGCTATTGCAGGCTTCTTCAGGGCAATAGAATTTTAATACATTCTGGAAATGTAGGGGATTTTTTATATATATGTTTTTTAAGGAGAGGACCATGGCCAAATTATGCCCCTGTATGCTTGTCTGATTTTATCTGTTCCTCTTGCACTTAAAAATGCGTACTGATTTCTCTTAACAGGACAGAATGGCTAGCAGTTAAGTTGGAAATATCTAACATTTGTGCACTGTCATACAGAAAAATGTTTCCAATATAGACAATACTTATTCTAAAGAATTTCCAATCCATTGGAGGGAGTGTGCTTGGACCCACTTTCTCCTTTTTACTATAATGCACAAAATGCAGAATTTTCCTGTGTGTATATATCTAGTCTTTTTGTAGGGCTGAGAAGTTTTGAACATAACATAAAGCTGAGACACAGCCTTGACGTGGCCCCAGTTGAAAGAACTTGACAATATTTGAAACAATATGGATTTGCACCTGCCAGAATCATTTAATGACCTGCATAACCCCCAGAAATGTAGAGTAATCACACACTGTTACCTCCAGAAAGTTCTGTGCTCTCTAGAATGAAATTGCAATACTTTCTGGGACTGAGATCTGTACAGTAACTCGCAGTGTTGTCTCCTCCAGCCTAGCAAGGGAAATCCATGTGTGGAGATAGGATTCTGTACAGAGTTCCCTTACTGGATTAAGAATCGCATACACGTTCGACTGTGCAACTGTCTTGCTAGGTGCAAGGCATCCAGTGGGATTCCCATGTGTAATGCAAAATGTACAAGAGGGGTGCATTTTCCATCCATCTTGCAATGAGGGTGGAGATACGACAACTATTTCTGCTTCAAGCACATTATGCTTTACTTATGAATGCAGGTATGGAAGTGATACTCTCATGTGCAAAAAAGTATTGTGTTGAATGAGCCCTAAATAAAGGCTGGATTAGAAGATGAATTTAATAATCCAAAAAAGATAATGCTGCAGACCTTGGGTTGGATGCTGTGCATTGCCAATATAAGGCCATCCATATTGTATGACTTTTTGCCCATTTGGGCTCCCCAGTTCTCAGCATCGTCTTTTTTGAGACTCGCAGATGGCTGCTTGGGGGAGGGGGAGAGCTCCATCGGCTCAATCCGCTAGTGCTGCATAGGATCAGCCCCATTGCATGCGGGGAGGACAGTTTCCAAAAGCAGGACATTGCATGATGCCTTGCTTTCAGGGATAGTCATTGCCAACCGTGGGTGCCTAAAATATATCTATTTTAACCTTTTAATAGGCTTCTGCTGATTTCTTGTGGCCAGACAACAGCTAGCCAGCAAAGATGAACCTACAAAGTTGCCCAAGCCATTAGTCTTATCTAACACAGTGCTGTCTACTCTGACCGCTAGTGCCCTTCCAGGATCTTAGGCAGAGGATATTTCTCAGCCCAGTTAAAAGGAGATACCAAAAATGGACCCCGAGTTTCAGTGCATGCACTCTGCCACTGAGTTGTGCCTCTCCTCCTTTTCCAAAATATACACTAATGTAATGGGGGGCAGTGTAACAATTGGACCTGTGTCAGAGGACTTCACATAATTAATGCTGTTGAATAGTTTTGTTTAACTTGAGAGAATGCAGTCTGTTACAAGCGACGACTCTATCTGTCTTATACATTTGTCCGTCTTTAAGAAAGCTGTCTTTAAAAGCACCCCTTCTCTCCCCGACTCATGCCACTAACTTTAGATAAGCATCAATCCTAAGCATATTGCAGTCCGTTGCACTTGCAAATCAATGCCTGTTTTGAGAACCAAGGTGCAAATCACTCTTGAAAACAGATCCTGCCACTGACATTGGGAAACAATATGGATAGTGAGGGATCCCATCAAGGGACGACTGGCCCTTCAACTTGCTGGGATAGCTCCTGATGAGCTGCTACCCTAGAGAACCACTGGCAGCCAGAAGCAAGCGGAGCCAAGACTAGATAGTGCCTGCAGCATTATGGAGGCCACTCCGCTCAGACCTCTGCAACAACAATAGATTTAGGCTTGCCTGTTGCTGCTGTCTGCACCACCACAGGCAAGATCTAAACTACCAACCTTGCTTCTGGGCTATTCTAATGTCCCAATCTGGCCCAGAATCAGATGAGTTAATGCACTTCAGTAGTGTGAATCTCTATGCAAACAAATCTTGTGAAGATTGCAAAAGCTGGGAAACCAGTCTACCTATCTTGGTAGATTTCCGAGCATGACAGTGGATGTTAATTTCCTTGTATGTGCTTGGCAGCTGTGTTTCTTTTATATATATATGAGGTTAACTTTAGTAGCACAGATACTTATTAAACATCTTCTCAGTCTTGTAAAACATCGCTTAACTAGCCTGAACCCACATAGACATGACAGAGCATGCTCATAAGCCCCCTGACTCAGACTCCAATGTATCTCAATTCCTGTTAAACTGTAATGTGGTTGAGTATTTCCAACCTCGATGTCACGCTCCCTACTTCTCCCTCCCTCTCCCTTCCCCTTCCCATTTCCTTTCCCAACACCCCGTGCCCACCCACCCCCCAAAGAAACCCTAACATACAACAACATACAAAGAAACTTCCAACCATTCTTCAAGCAAACCTAAAACTTCACTGGGAGGTTCACCTTCAGCAACACTGTCCCAGGGCAGTGCAAGGAGATACAGTGTTCTCCTGCCTGAAGGTCCCTAACAGCTACTTGGGGGGGTAAAGATGAACTTCCCCCTCCTCTCCCTGACCAGCTCTATCAGGGAATAAAGAGGGATGGAAAGAAGTCCAACTCTTCAGGATGATTCAGTTTCAGATCCGTCTCTTGTCTAAAGAGAAAGTAATTGCTTTGTGCATCCAGGTCAGCCATACAAAGGAGCTTTATTGGTCTTCTGCTCTTTGACTTCCTTGCTTGTAATTTACGCTTGTTCTCCAGCAGCATTTTCCTCATTGGTTTCTTCTTGGATATCCAGGTTAAGGTCTCTCAGGAGCTTTCTGCCTGATTCTAAGTCACATGCTTGAACCTTTGTTGTTTTGATGTATGACCTGGAGTGTAGAAGAGGAGATCCACCTGTATCTAATGTTTTCTTTGATCTTTACGATGTACGAGGATTTCTGCTGACAAATCATGGAAGACCTGAATCTTAGAGTCCTGAAACAGAAAATGGCCTCTTGCTCTTGCTTCATGGAGTATTTTCCCTTTAGTGCAGATACTCAAGAATCTTACCCAGATATCTCTGCTCTTCTTGGTCCTAGAACTACACATTGGGCCTAATCTGTAAGCATAATCAATAAGTGGTGCAACACCATCTTCCAGCCTTAGTTCAGTTGCCAACCAACCAGCAATAAATGATACAAGGTCTGATGGGCCTTCAGCCTCTTCCTTAAACCATTTGAACGTAAGGTTATTAAAATTTACTTTATTTTCAAGGTCTATAATCTTTGTCTTAAGCCATTTTTCCTCAGTTTGAACCCCTTTTCTTTGTTCCTGCGCAGTTAGCCCTAACTGCATTGCTTCTTCTGTGGTTTGAGTGATCTGTTGAAGTGCGTCTTTAAACTCACCAAACTGATCATATAATGGTTTTAGGAGAGCCTCCATTATTTTGGCGATTTTTTTCTTCTAGGAGATCGATTTTGACTGCTATTTCGTTGTCAGTTGCTTGTAAATCAGCCTCTTCTTCCTTCCTCTTGCTTGCGGCCACCATCTTGTCTCCATTCTGTGCATCTCAGCCCATTCCGTTTTTGGCCGATCCTGCAGGAAAATAGGCTTTAACGGAGGGGGGAGGGGGTTCAGCCGCCTTGGCTTTGCTTCCCCCAGGCTTCCCCGTTCTCTTCGGCTTCAGATGGTGCCTTTCTGCTTTAAAAAACTGGCTGCTCAGGAAAAGGAGAGCGGAGCTCGCTCTCTAGGCATCCGGCATCTGCAACTCGGCACCCCGCCCCACAATAGGTCCATTTCTGAAGGGAGAGCTTAAAATGAGGTTTTCCCTGCGACTTCCCATTGCTGCATTGCTCTTCCTCTGTCCGCTGTAAGCAGAACCTTAACTTTTGTTCCAAATCCTTCTTATAGGAAGTACTCAGTGCATTCCAAATTTCTCTTGGATTTCTCACCAGAAAACCTGCTTGCCTCCCTTCCTTGCCATGCTCTCTATTTCACAGCAGCGGAATTGAGCAGGAGGGCCTTCACTATGCATTTTGCAATGATGAGAAGTCTTGGAGGGACGTTTGCTGGAAAAAAAACCTTGATTTTCTTCTTGAAATATGAAAAGGGCAGAACTGCTTCCAAGAAACTTCACCCAGCTCTGCTTGTTTAGGTGATGCTCTGATCATTTTCAGAGGAGGGTGTCTTAAATAGAAAGCTGGTCACCCACTGCTATGTGAATTCTATTTTTAATAAATCCCACGGGGGTGACTTTTTATCCCAACAAATTTCCTATGGGATCTCAAGGGATCCCTTGTCCCCACCAGGAGAATGGCAGTCCTAGTTACATTTCTTGGATCCAAAGAGGCTTATCCTTCCTAAAGGATCCTATTATGGCTATGGTTATGGAGGAAGAGAGTCAGATCGGGTGCCCCACAGTCTGTGGTTTGATACAGCAAAGCACAAATGTTGAAACTGCTATTTCCAATATAAGAAATTAAGGCCAAATTGAATAAACCAAGCGGTCTAAGCAGAGTACATTAGTTATGAACTAGCAAGGTTACCACTTTTATCTGGCAAAGCTTTCTTATTTTGCCCAGAATGGTCTTTTTTTTAACTGGGCTTTTGAGAAACAGCAGAAATTGCTGAACACACACCAAAGCAGCCTGGGAGCAGATCAGCTGGTGTGGATTTTTGTATTCCGTTTTCACATGGAACAGAAGTTGGTGGAGGTGTATCCCGGACGCCAGGCAGCAGATCAGACGCTGAAATGGATCTGCTTTGAAAGCAACATCTATCATCCCCACGTCTGACCTGCACAAACAGGAAGACGACAACACGGAGGAGACTGAAAAGTGTCAATATTTCAACCAGCAGTCCAAACAGATCTATCCAGTAGATATTGTCATGTACATTCACCTGGCTTGTTGTCTGCTGGGCTGTGGCACAGGCACTGGGGAGTTTCTCCGACTGGGCAGAAAGTAGTGCATCAGTCGGTTTTTCAGTTATCTGACCTTGGTGAGGCCTTGTTACGCCCATCGTGACGTTTGCAGCCATTGATGAGCCACGAGCGGGGTCCCGGCCAGAGCCATGGGCTCTCCGCCATGGCACAAAGTTCCCAGCTGGCCAATCCGTGCTCAAGCAGCGGCATAGCGTGGTCCTGGGGCAGGATGGCCCCGTGCACTAGCAGCTGTGTTTCTTAACTAGGGTGTTCATACATCTTCTCATCTATCAATACTTAGGCATCTGAAAAGATCATTTCCTTGGATCATGCCTATTGACTCTTGACAGATTTTGCACCTATGTCTTTCGTCTGTGATATTAATTAAGCAAAGGTGGAGAGGCAACCTTTAAGGGGGCTTGGGGGGCCCACCCCATGTCTCCCCAGTTGAATTGTCCAAAGTTGGATGCATCAGTCAATTTGTACCCCTAGATGGTAGGGTAACCTTGAAATCTAGGGGAGAAAGGGGTGAAAATAATAAAACTCAAATGTTTTTCTCAGCTCAAAAAAATCATTTTACATACAGTGGTGGGTTTTGTTTTGTTTTTTTTTTAAAAGCCAAGTATAGCATCTCCAATGGAATTGGTTTTCTACAGAGAGACACAATCAACTATTGAATTTGGAAGGTGCTGCCATGGTTTGGGCATGCCCCCTGTTGATTCAAAGCGCCTGCAGAATGAGAGAGATTCCATTTGTTTTTATGCTGTGGTGTGCATGGTTTACAAAAAAAATGTTTAATTTTCTTTGTGTATACTGTTCATTGTATATAGGGAGGTGTATGCATATAAAGCTACAATTTTGTCATAACTATTTGGGTTTCCATTGTAGGCCGCTATCTTAATTGTGTAGATTTGCAACAACAAAAAAGTGGGGAGGGGGTTGAGATTCCACTGACTTTGATTGTGTAATTTAACAATAGTGTTGATAAAATAAACTTTTAACTGCAGTTTTTGATTGTGGATTGAATATTAAAAAGCTTATTTGTATTTTGAAAGCATGAGAAGATGCTCCTGGGGGAGAGAAGCCAATTCATGTTTTACAGCATACGTTTTTTAAAAAAGGAAATGTATTTAATTAATAAACTGAACCCCTGCTCAGTCATCAAAAGTGAGGCTGGGGAGGAGGGAAGCAAAGATGGCATTACAAATTGTAGGGCTAATACAGCCCCTGTTAAACTTGCTGGCTTGCTTAGAAGTAGAAAATGGGTTATACTGGTGAGGGAGCTTCTTTGAAGTGGGCTGACTGGGATCTCCTAAACATAAGCATAACAGCAGTTCCATTGGTGAAGGACAATTTTTGCTGATTCCCATTTCCTACTGCACCGCCACACACTGCCCTCCTACTCTTCCGACCCTCAGGAGCACAATTTTGGAGGCTCAGAGGGCTATAAAGGTGGAAGACTTGTTTTCTCTAACACTATTCTGCTTACATTTCTTTAGGATCCAAGCCATGAGATTGGTTATCCTGGATCTGACCAAGGGTTCATCTAGTGCAACATCCTTTTTCACACAGTGGCCATCAGTTGGGCACGGAAGCCCAAGCTCTTTTTATTTCAAGTGATGGTTTTAAAAGGGGGTTCCATTCATAGCAGGTACTAGACATTGCTCGGCATGTACTCCAGAAATCTGTAATAGCAGCTAAACTAGAGTTCATCACCACATTGTACTGAAGTGAATTCAGCCGGGCCAGTGCTCACCTCTGCTGCCTAGTGTCTTCCAGACATCTCAAAGTATCCCTACACATGTTGAACACTGAGTATGTGTTGGGCGATGCAATGTTAACTCGGGAGAGTAGTTTAAAAAGACCGAGCTGGTGGCAGGGCAAAGGCTTTGCTATATGCTGAAGCTGTGTGAAGAGGCTGTGAAATGCCAGAAGGGATACTTCAGCCCATTGTAATCTCTCCGGGTCCAAGCCTGGCTCTGGAAGGCAGCTCCAGCCCATTTCTGTTCCTTGCTGCCCTCTGGTTGCCCCTCCCCCCCAGTTTTAGACTGGAGAGCTGAAACTGACAGAGACTTCTGGGAGGCTAAGATGAAATTAACAAATCCTCTGAGGAACATCTCTGCCAGCTCTGTCTTTTTAAACTATCCTTCCCGGCTAACATTGCGTCTCCCTACACTTCATGAACACGCACCAAGGCAACTCATGTAGAGAGACTCTCAGTTATAGTGGACTGGGGACAGTGCTCAAGGTGGAAGGAATACAAGGAAGCAAGATGGTTTTGTTTCAAATTAGACTAGATGCTGGGTTAGATACTTGTTGATGAGCTTGAATGAGGTAATTTTTACATTTGGAGATCATTGCAGTGAGTTATATCACTCATCAAGAAGTCAAAAATGTCAGCAAACACGGCCTAATATTTGGCACCCCTAGCATGGCCCTGCTTCGTTCTGGGATAGTTTTTATCCACTAGAAAAGAAGTGAGATGATTTGGAGACTTTAAACACTGATTGAGAAGAACTATCTTCCTCATGTTGTAGTCCCCCCAAGGACTTCAGGTTATTTTTCTAAATTCTCTTGCCCTTTGAACTCTCCAGCTGAGTAGATTCAGAATCCATACATTCTCAATTTAATTGAAGACAGAACTGCAGCATTTCCTTTGAGGAGCAAACGTCTGACTTTCTAAGGACTTTGATGGGCCAGTTATGTCAATTTGAAACTGTGTGCAGTTTCCTTTAAACCATTGTGTGCTATTGCGGTAAAGTATGGAAGAAGGACATGGATTAATCCAGACTGAGAATGCTGGAGTGTGATTCTTCCATTCACATCTGTGAGATGGTTTTCTTCTGGGGAACAGCCTTTGATTAGCCTGCCAGCTGGAGCAACTGCCCTCGTGGGTCTACCCAGTATTGCCTAATGCAGCACTAGCAGAAGTCCTCAGGTGAGCTCTGAGCAATCTGCAAAAGTAAGTCTTTTGTTCTGTCAGGAGGGTCTCAGACAGACAGTCTTTTTTACAGGCTGGAGGCATCACAAAACAAGAGAGCCTTCTAGTATCTGGAAGTCTACACATTTATCGCTGCAGAAGTTTGCTTGAACCAGGGTGCTTTGGCAGATGCATGAAGCATTTTTCTCTGTCAGCAGAGGCTCGTAAATAATGCATACGTGTGTATAAAGAGAGGAGTGAGGGAAATCATTACAAAGTATGGTTCTCATGAGTCCAGCAATCCAGGAGAAAGGTGTGTGTTGAATTACTGGGCTAAAGCACAAATCCACTCGTTGGCAGTGATCCAGGAGTATTTATTCTTTTGACTCCATCTTGTTTTCATCTGTGTTCAGTCAATGTGATGTATGTCTTAGAATGCCGGCCATCTGATCTCCCTTTGTAATAACTTTCCTCCCCCCTCTGTGCATAACAGTATAGCATACTGGTTACAGAGTTGAACTAGAAATGTGGAAATAAGGGTCCAACTCCCCTCTGGCTGACCTTGGGCCGGTAACTCTCTCAGCACAACCTACCACACAGTGTTGTTTGAGGTATATAAACAGGTGGGAGAGAAGCATGCCTTGGCCCCAGCTAAGGAACTGAGTGCGACACTTCGTGCTTCAGCCACAGTCAGTCTGCAGGTTACCAAGATGCCACAAGAGTGTTGTTTGGGCTGTAATAGATTCACCTGTTCCTATTTGTGGGAGGCGGGGGGAGGGTTGCAAGCTGAACTAATTCATACAAGTATGGTTTAGTATTTCTCATAAATTGTCTTGAACCTGTATTAGAATAAGACTTGTTCGAGCTGAACACTGGGAAAAATAAATGCCTGCCTGGCTCTTTAGCTATATGGCTGAATGTCCTAAACCTCAATCCCCGGAAGAGGTGTATGCAAACCTTTTCTTGCTCAACACAATGAAGTCATTTTTCAAAAACTTCATCTTAGTTGCTCCAGGTAAGAAGCAATTCTGCCAAACTTTTATTAGAGCTCAAGGTCTTCCTTTCAAAATCACCCTAGAGCAGGTATCACTTTATTGAAGCTTATGACTTGGCGACTAGCTAACTGGTATATCCAGGGCAGGAATGCTGTCCAATTGATTTCTGTTAGCAAAACTCTGCATTTTTTTTCTGATTTTTTAAAAATAAAGTGCAATATACATTGAACTCCATGCTGTTATTTAATACTAATGAACTTCATCTGCTTTTTCACTCCATGCAATTCATTCCCCACCTGCCGGGGAGGAGGGGATTGAAAGGGTTGTACAGTATTATTGATCAAAAAAGTGAGGAAGAACTGATGGATGCTAAAGCAATCCCAAGGAAGGGAAAGAACAGGTCTCCTCCAAAAAGATCTCCCATCCCCCAGGAGAGTGACACATTAAGCTTCCATTTCGAGAGGGGGGCTGGAAATCAGAAAAGAAAGATGGGCTGGTTCAAATGACAGCTTTAGATCGGCTTTATGCCAGTTTAGCTGTCATCACTTCCCTTAAAAGATCCTGCAAATTGTAGTTGAGTGAGGGTGCTGAAAATTCTCTTTAAGCCCTTGGACCTATTTTGTCTATAAAACTGCTGCCTCCGTTACTGTTTGCTTTTTAATTAATTTGTTGGTTAAGAACTGCCTTGTCAGATCAGACTGAAGGGCCATCTATCTAGTCCTGCATTCTGTCTCCAGTAGTAGCCAGACAGACATATCTGGATCATTCACAGGCAGAGCACAATGAAGAGAGGAGATGACTATTGTTTGCCTCCAACATCTGGTTCTCTGAGATATACTGCCTTTGAACATGGAAGCTCCACTTAGCAAATGCTTTTGTAAGAAAGCTACTCCCTTCCAGTAAGATCCATTGCATGCATTATATGGCAGGAAACTGACATTGACAGACAGCTGTCGCCTATCCTGCAATGTTTGCTTTTTCAGGGACTGGCAGAGAGAATGGCAGATACTAAGCAGAGGTTGGCGGTACGGACAGCCCTTCATTTCCCAACCATTTCACACCATCCATTGCCATGCTGCCAGAAACATCAGCCTTCTGATTTCTGTTTTATTTTTGTTGTTGTTATGATGTAGTGGGTTCTCATTAGGCAGATATATGTGTGAGATTAGATGTGAGAGCCAGTGTGGGTTATTGGTTAGAGTGTCAAATTAGGATCTGGGAGACCCAGGTCTGAATCCCCGCTCTGCCATGGAAACTCACTGGGTGACCTTGGGCCAGTCACACACTTTTCAGCCTAACCTATCCCACAGGGTGGTTGTGAAGATATAATGGAGAAAAGACTGATGTGGGTCCCACATCAGTCCCCGCTTTGGGTCTCCATTGGAGAGAAAAGTGGGATATAAATATCCACATAAATAAATAGATTATGACAAAAACAGTTGTCAGTCAAAGAGCAAGGAAATCTCCACAAGGCTCTTGTATTTTTGTTGCAACAGATGAAAACAGCTGCCCCAGCAGAAATATTTTAGGTGTGTGCTTAACTTCAGTAAGCACCTTTTAAAAAATCAATTTGTGAAGTGTGCCCTGAAGATGTTGGTCCACTTTGAACTGAGCCTCTGACTGAGCGCCTGGGCCACATCTGATGAAGGGAACTTTGACTCTTGCAAACCTGTAAATCTAGCTGGTCTTTAAGGTGCTACCGGACTAGAATCTTATCTTTCACTGCAGTGAAAGCAACACGGCGATCCACCTGAAACTAGCCCGCACTTGACCACTAGGGGGCACTGAACCTTTAGTCTTTCGTTGCTCTACTTCAAATAAGGGCTAGGATAGGTATTCCCAAAGCTTTAATACTAGCTGCACAGGCTTTGCAGAATTACCACCTTTGATTTCTCCATGAGACTGCGGCTGCGAGGAGTAACGTAGACCTCATGCAATGATTTCTCAGTCCTCCCTGCCAGTGGATGGGGAGTCACATCATTCCAAGAGAAGCATGTAAGGATACACTGGGATTCCTTGATACACCTTGTGTTGCAGCTGACAGACCCGGGGGCGGGGGAATCTCAGAAGCGTTGCCATTGCTGAGAAAACAGTGTGCACCCTCAACTCTGAGTATCATTACCCATTTGGAAAAATACTAGGACACGATATTCCCAGACCCTCTGGTGTAAGAATGCCTTAAAGACAAATGCACGTGGCATGAGCTTTTCTGAGTCACAGGCTACTTTATCAGACAATGTGGATGCTGACTTAAAAAAGCTGATTCCACGATCAGTTGGTGCCACAAGCCTCTTTGTTGCTTTGGCTGCAACTAACTTGGCCACCTTTCCTAAAAGTGGATCGTTAGTGTTTGCTAACAGTAACCTCTGCAGTGGCCTATGCTAAGCTATGCACAACCGGGGCTTGAGAGGAGTTCAGTCTTTTTAAATAATCTTGTAGGTCCTGCAGAAATAATTGAAACATAAATTTTCATCGTTAAAAACATTTTAAAGTCTATTAGTTTCCAAAGTGGGTTCAGCAAGAGCATTGGCTGCCCTATGAGAGACCCCTGACCCGCCTCAACTCCCTACTCTGATTTTCATAGTGTGGGAACTCAAAAGTCTCTTGCAATTGCCTGCAGCAGCCTGAAGGTGGCAGACGTTCCCAACTGAATATCAAAGGGAGCAGGTATCAATGCTCTAGGCTTCTGCTGCCACCCCCCTTGAGATTCTTGTCCACTTGCAATCGTCTGAAGATACATTAAAAACACAGCTGCTTCCAGTGTTGCAAGCACTGCAGATACAAAATTTGCACACAGATAAGCAGTTCGGTGCTTACTCGCTCAGCACAAGGGCACAGAGCTCCTTCCTTTGCCTTCCGCGTGTTCCCATTATTCATTTAAAGCTGGAAACAGCTCTTGAGGGTATGTGTGACTAGAGAGCTGCTAACTAGAGAAGGGTCATTTGAATGGGGCAGCCTCTGCTTGCAAATGGTTTCTGCGTGTTGCCTAAGGACATTGCTGGGGGAACATTGGATTGCCAGTCATGCTTATCTCCTTGACCCAAACACTGCCTTGTGTTGCTTTGCACTATGATCAGGTGCATAACTCTCACACATGCCTCACTTAAAAACAAACAAACCATTGTTTATCACAATACTTGTGTATGAGGGAGGGAGGGAGGGAGGGAGGGAGGGAGGGTGTTGTGTGTGTGTGTGTGTGTTGGGGGGGATTATGCCAGTCCACTTTAGAAAGTTGCAGATGCACATAAGGTTCATTCCATGCATGTTCCCTGATTGCGCTCTTACCTAATGACCTTGATTAAAGGCAATTTGGGGGCAGGTCTAGATTTATGCTCTGGCATATCCCCTACGGAGTCGTATGCAGACGGAGATGGAAAATGAAGAAAAATAATACACTCAGCATGCACAAGAACTCATGTTCCTTTATCACACATATGCAATCAAATGCTGGATCGGCACTCCCAGGGAGGAGGAAGCAAACACCAAAGTTGGTTTTGTCTCCATAGCTACCTCGAACACCACCCCATCTAAACATGAAGCCGTCTTATACTGAAACAAATGATTGGTCCATCAAGATCTATTCTGACTGATGGCAGCTCTCCGGGGTCTCAGGTTGATGTCTTTCACCTTCCTTACTATCTTTTAATTGAAGATGGCATGGATTGAATCCAGGACTTTCTGCATGCCGAGCAGATTTTCTACACTGAGCCATGGTCCCCCTCCATCTACAAGACTAGTAGGGGTATCAAGTGAGAGAATCTAGCATGGAAAACAGATGCTTGCTCATGCATTTAGGGAGTCCTCCATTCCTGCACTGGGTTGGTTGTCCATAGTTTCCTCTGGCACTGAAGTAAGTGGGGCAGCTCCCACCTTGCTGCCAGCTCTGGGCGCATAGCACACCTGCACCTCTGAGTTAGGAAACTCTGACTCTTTTGATCCACCACTGAAGGGCACAATACATCTCAAACCCTGCTTTGCTGTACAAGATCTCCAGGTGTGCTGGCTTTGCAGCACACAGTTGAGATTAGCATCTCTGCCTTGGAACCTACCCTGTTGGATCGTTCCCCACATCAAGGGAACATCAACTGCACGGCAGGTGGGGCCACTGGCTGGAAAGCTTCCATCAAGAGGCAACGCTGCCCCTTGGGCATTACATCATCTCTGCAATAAGCCTGACTTGCTTTTCCCAAGACTCCTCTCCCCCCCCCTCCCGGGTGGTAAATGTGCATTCTGCTCTGTGCAGGGATCATTCTGCTGTCTCAGGTGCATGCCTGGTTTCACTGAAATCCTTGTTCTCACAAATGGCAGAGGAGGTGGAAGACCTGTTTTCAAGGCTGCTCTGCTTCAGACGCTGGCGAGACAGGCAGAGGCTCTCCTGCGTGAATGCACCTCTGTACCAAAAGAAAGCATATGTAGACAGAAAGCTAGCAGGGGGGGGGGGGGTTGAGCCTAATCTGCCCATGACAAGCTAGTTTTCTGCATGAAGGGAGGGGCATTCCATCACATGGGCAGTCCAAAGTGCTAGAATCAAGATCAAGGTTTACCATGTCATCTGCAGCTGGGGAGACAAAACATTAGGGATGAAAAAAGAAGGAAGGGAGAATTTTGTAGGAAACGAACCTAGCCCAAATTACAGCCAGTGATTGTTTTAATTTCTGGCAATGTCAACAGATGCTGCCAAACCTCTTATCTGTGTTTGCTTTTCTCTGGCTGCTTCTGCATAGTAAAGATTTTTCTCCATGTTACTTCATCACTGACAGAAATATAGAGAGACATGCATTGGCAATTAAGCTTCTACACAGAACCTTTCTGTGCATTTTCTACCATCAGTTCTGCACAGAGCCCATTTGCCCAGCATTTTCCTGCTGCACCACAAGACTTTTTGAGGGTTTATTTTTTAAAAGGGAGGGGATAATTGCTATATACTGATATTTTAAAAAGTCCTCAAAAAGTGACATGGTGGAGAAAATGTCACTAACGTGAGAAAACTTTTGAAAAAAAGCTGACTTTCCCATCCAGATGGGACAGCATACTTGGGTTCTGCCCTTTCCACAGAGATAGGACCAAAGCAGATTTGGGAAAGAGCATGCTGAAGACATGGAAAGGATGACTATTCCGACGTCGTCAAGTGTCAACGCACACACATAGGTTACAAACTTAAATGGTTTTTATTCAACTTCTTCATACATTCAAGGTATCTCTACTCACAGTTCTTACTAAATAATGAAAGGAAAGAGTGCATCTTTCATGCATAAAGGCGCTTGGTAGAGCTTTGTAGACCCAGTGAATGTGGTGAAAAAAGAGAGATGACTTGCTCTCCTCCCTGCTGAGGTGTGAATGAACAAAAGAGGAAATGGCCTCAACAAGTTTTGGCGGGCTTTGAATGCCCCAGGAACTGAACCTGTAGGGTAAGGCACTACGACTCCCAAGATGCACTTCTCTTAAAACTATAGGCATACATTCTAGTCTAGTACATATTGATTAATATATTCAGCTTGCATACCAAGTTGTCCCTGCCCACTCTCCTTCACCCTCACAGCAGTAAAAAATGGGGAAATGACATCACAGATGCAGCAACATTACTTCTGGTCACTGAATCTGCAACAATCTAGGAATTTCTCCAATCTCTGTGGTATTTACCAGAGAGATTGGGAAATTCCTGGTATGGCACAGGAGTGATAGTGGTGATGTCACTTCCAGGAAGTGACATCATGTCAAGTTCATCTAGAAGTGACAACATTATGTCAGTTATGTTCCCCTTCCTCATGTTCCCTCCCAGAAAAAAAAAACCTCATGGCAAAGTTGGGAAAAACCCTCCTGCAAAAGCAGTCTGGTTCAGTTTGTTTTTTTGACAAGCTGCACCAATGAAGTTCTTGTAAGCGGAGCTGGTTTGGGGAATGCAGGAGTACATTTGTGTGGCCTGAGTATTATAAATAATAACATAATAACATTTCATTTATATACCGCCCTTCAGGACAACTTAATGCCCACTCAGAGCGGTTTACAAAGTATGTTTTATCCCCACAACAAATACCCTGTGAGGTGGGTGGGGCTGAGAGAGCTCCAGAGATATGGGACCCTAATGTCTTCACATTGCTTGATGTGCCCCACAGAGGTGCAATTGGAAGCCCAAGTAGGTAGTAACTGTCAGGGCTTGCCGCCGCTGCCGCTGGGCGTGGCATTGGGCGGTCTGCTCCTGACATCACAGGGGGGCCAGGGAATCTGCAGGACCCTGCTCTGTGGAAGGAGGGGCGGTATACCTCACCCAGACTCCCTCTCAGTCCACTCGCTGGCCTGCTCAACCTGGCCTGCTTACCCTCTGCGTCCTCCTTCATCTCCTCCTTCCAGGACTCTCCTCCAAGCCTCCACCCTTGCATCTTACTGCTCTCACTCCACATCATCACTCCTCACTCACACCCACCACCACAGGGCTCTTCCCAGCCAGCTTTTATAGGGCTTCCTTCTACTGCCCCACCCCTCTTCCAGCCTGGCCTTTGGCTGCACCAAGCAGTTGCAGCTGGGGTAGCTGATCTGGCCCCACTGACC
Source organism: Eublepharis macularius (assembly GCF_028583425.1). Taxonomy (NCBI): domain Eukaryota; kingdom Metazoa; phylum Chordata; class Lepidosauria; order Squamata; family Eublepharidae; genus Eublepharis; species Eublepharis macularius. The sequence continues at coordinate 42,380,823 of NC_072802.1, forward strand.
AGCACCAGCTGTGCCTTGTTCTCTGGCTGCCCAGCCTCCCTGCCTTGGCTGATTGCTGAAGGCATGTCCAGCTGCAGTCCCCTGGCTAGCAGCCTGGCCTCCCCGGCTGAGCTGATGGCTGAAGGTGGGTCCAGCTGCGGCTCCTTGGCTGGTTGCCCAGGGCTTCCTGCAGAGTGCCTCCAATAGCCCCACCTGGAGTGGCTTGGCTTTTGGCAACTCCTGGGCCAGGCTACTATTCTCTAGCTGGGGCGTGGCTTTGGGTTGTTGGGGCTGCTGCTGCTTCTCCTCCTCAGGTAAGGTCTTTGGGTGGGTGACTGCTGGGCTTCCAATCCCTCTGCCCTTGCCCCCTTCCGCCTTGCCTAGCCCCCTTTCCCTCCCTAGGGGAGTGGGACTCGCTGGCCTCTCTCTGTCTCCCCCTGCCTCCTTAGGCCCTGGGCTTTTGCCCCTTGCCCCTGGCACCGGCAGGTTCTGGCTCCATTTGCCTGTGGGAGGGGTTGACCTGCTGTCCCCCAGCTGCCCCCTCTGCCTGCCAGTCAGACCGGTTGACCTGCTGTCAGCTGGCTGACCAGTTGACCTGCTGTCTGCTGGCTGCCCCCTCTGTTTGCCCGTCAGCCCGGCTGACCTGCTGTTCCCTCCTATCAAGTCTGGGGGCTGGGACCCAGACCCCGGACACACACCCCCACTTAGCTTTGAGTTGTGGGGGTCAGGGTCAGACTCAAACATGCGGGACATGAAGTCCGCATCCACATGCTGCGCCCCCTTGCGGTACTTGATGGTGAACCGGAAGGGGAGGAGGGAGAGGTACCACCGCAGCACACGGGGGTTGTGTGCCTTCATGCGGTGGAGCCACTGCAGGGGCGCATGGTCCGTTAGTAGGAGAAAGGGATTATTGGCCAGGTAGTATTGCAGGGCCCCCACTGCCCACTTGACCGCTAGGGCCTCCCGCTCCACTGTTGCATAGCGCCTCTCTGCGGGCTGCAGCTTCCGACTCAGGAAGAGGATGGGGACGTCGGTTCCGTCACGTTCCTGAGTCAGGACTGCCCCAAGGCCGGTGTCAGAAGCGTCTGTGGCCAGCGTAAAGGGTCGGTCGAAGTCCGGGTTCCACAGGGCTGTGGTATTAGAGAGGGCTGACCGCAGGTCCTTGAAAGCTGCTTCTAGTGCTGGGGTCCACCGGACTTGGTTGGGCAGCCCCTTCTTTAAGCAGTCTGTCAGGGGGGCGGCTCGGGAGGCAAAGTGGGGGATGAACCGCCCGTAATACCCCAGTAGTCCCAGGAAACGTCGGACCTGCTTCTTGGTCCGGGGCTGGGGGGCATCAGCTATCGAGGCCACCTTGTCTGGTGGTGGGCGAACTCGGCCTCCCCCGACCACAAAGCCCAGGTACTGGAGTTCCTGGAACCCCAGGTGGCTCTTCTTTGGGTTAGCCCGTAGTCCGGCTCGCTGGAGGGCCCTCATGACAGCTTCCAAGTGTTGGAGGTGGGTGGGCCAGTCCGGGCTGAAGATGATGATGTCATCTATGTATGCCATTGCATACGCCCGGCACTCTCCCAGCACTTGGTCCACCAGCCGCTGAAACGTGGCAGCTGCCCCGTGTAGACCAAATGGCATCTTCTTGAACTGGAAGAGGCCTCGTGGGGTGGCAAAGGCCGTCTTCTCCCGGTCTGCTGGCCGCACGGGCACTTGCCAGTAGCCCTTCGTCAAGTCTAGGGCCGACAGGTAGCGGGCGGACCCTAGGTGGTCTACCAACACATCTGCTCGGGGCATGGGGTATGCATCGAACTGGGCCACCTTATTCAGTTCGCGATAGTCGATGCAGAATCGGGTGGTCCCATCCGGCTTGGGCACCAAGACTATCGGGCTCCTCCAAGCGCTTCGTGAGGGCTCGATTACCCCAAGCCTGAGCATCTCGTCGGTCTCCTTCTCCACTGCCTCCCACCGCTTCCTGGGGATGGGGCGCCAGGTAGCCCGGGCTGTCTGTCCCGGGTCTGTTGGAATGGCATGTTGGATCAGGCTCGTGCTGCCCGGCCTGCGGGAGAAGACCCCGGGAATCTGAGCCCAGAGGTCTTGTAGCTGGGCCCTCTGAGCTGGGTCGAGCTGAGGGTCCACCTTGGGCTCCTCGAACTCCGGGGCATCAGTGGTCCAAGGCAGCACACTGTCAGGGAGCTCTAGCGGGTCCTCAGCCACGCCACACTCCTCTTTTGGGCGCTCGTGCCACTGTTTTAGGAGGTTCACATGCAGGGTCTTCCGCCGACGCCGGCCGACCCCACACTGGACTTCGTAGGTGGTGGGGCCCAGCACCCTTCGAATCTGGTAGGGACCCCTCCATGGGTCCCCTTCCTCTCTTGGGAACACCGAGTGGTGCACGAGGACCTTCTCTCCGGCCTGGAAAGTCCTCATCCGCGCACCCCGGTCATAGGCGGCCTTTTGCTTTGACTGGGTGCGAGTCAGTCTGCGATTTGCCTCCGCTTGGGACTGTTGCACCCGGTCACGGAGCCGGCTCACGTACTCCTGTATGGGGGGCGTGGGGCTGCTGGCCCGGGGCCCCCAGCGTTCCGTCAGCCGGGAGAGCATCCCCCTTGGCTTGCGCCCATATAGCAGCTCGAATGGGCTGAAGCCGGTGGAGGCCTGCGTGGTCTCCCGGAGGGCGAACATGAGCGGGTCGATGTACAAGTCCCACTGGTGAGGCTTGTCCCGCGTCATCTTCTTCAGGGCCTCCTTGACGGTCTGGTTCAGCCGCTCTGCCAACCCGTCTGTTTGAGGGTGGTAAGCCAAGGTGAACACCTGCCGGATCCCCAAATTCCGGCAGAGCTGGCGCATGGCTGTGGCACGGAACGGGCCCCCCCGATCCGTCAAAATTTCGTCTGGCAGCCCCACCATCGCGAAAAACTTGGACAGGGCCCGTACCATCCCCGGGGTCTGCATGGTCTTCAGTGGGATGACCTCGGGGAACCGCGTGGCATAGTCCACAATCACCAGGGCAAAGCGATGGCCCCGGGGTGTGCGTGGCAGCGGTCCGATGAAGTCCATTGCGATGCGTTGGAAGGGCGTCTCCATGACGGGCAGCGGGGAGAGGGGGGCCTTCGGCGGGCGGCGGGCTGCCACCCGCTGGCAGGTGGGACATGAGCGGCAGTGGGCCTTCACGTCTGCATTCACGGAGGGCCAGAAGAATTGCTCAAGAACCTTCCTCAGGGTCTTGTGGTGCCCCAGGTGCCCGGCCCAAGCGTGCTCATGGGCCGTGCGGAGGACTTCCGCCCGATAGGCTGCTGGCACAAGTAGTTGGCGGACCTCCCCCTGGCCATTTGGGGCACGAGCTATGCGAACCCAAACCCCTCCTTGTTTCTCGATGTGAGGGAGTCGTTGGGACCTCCGTTCATCCCGCACTTGCTCCTCCTCACGAGCGGCTGTCTCTCGCAAGCGCTGCAAGGACTCATCTGCCCCTTGGGCATCACGGAATGGGCGGTCTGCCAGGGTTCCAGCTGGGCCTCCAGTCCATGGTTCTGCCCCTGGTCTGGTGGAGGGACCCTCTCCCGGGTCGTTGGCTTCCTCCACTTGCAGAGCGGTGGCAACTTGTGGGTCTGTCAATTCCCCTGCCGCCTTCAGCCGAGACCCAGCGATCCCTGGGGTGTCTCTTCCCAATTTCTTCGCTGCCTGCTGGAGGAGCCTGAAGAACCCTGGGGCATCTCTTCCCAGCAGTATTGGTACGGGTAGGTGAGCTAACTGGGCAACTTCCATTTGGTAGCGGACCCCTAGGTACTCTATCATGATTAGGGCCGTAGGATACGGCTGGGTGCGGCCCATCACATCCGTCACCGGGATCCGGCGGTACACTGGGGTGGCAGCTGGGAGGAGCTGGGGCCGAATTGCTGAGACTGCACTCCCAGAGTCCAACAGGGCTTGTAGGATCAGCCGGCCTATCTTCACGGTGGCGCATAGACTCTGCACCTGCTTGCCAGGCGGCGGGTTATTTTCCCAAACGAGGGCGCAAACCCTTGGCAAGGCCTCAGTGAGCGCGCCGGCTTGCATCTGCAGCTCCGCTGTCTGTGCTAGTTCCACTGGAGCAGCTGGGTAGGCTGCCTCCAGCTTTCCCCACATCCTATCCTGGCGTTCCTCCAGCCATGGTCCGAGCTCCGCTGGGGCGGCAGCCTTGGGAGGCTGCCCCTTGACTGGCGCCTGCGTCGGAACGTCTCTCCCCGTACGGGCCACCAACTTGTCAGGGCTTGCTGCCGCTGCTGCTGGGCGTGGCATTGGGCGGTCTGCTCCTGACATCACAGGGGGGCCAGGGAATCTGCAGGACCCTGCTCTGTGGAAGGAGGGGCGGTATACCTCACCCAGACTCCCTCTCAGTCCACTCGCTGGCCTGCTCAACCTGGCCTGCTTACCCTCTGCGTCCTCCTTCATCTCCTCCTTCCAGGACTCTCCTCCAAGCCTCCACCCTTGCATCTTACTGCTCTCACTCCACATCATCACTCCTCACTCACACCCACCACCACAGGGCTCTTCCCAGCCAGCTTTTATAGGGCTTCCTTCTACTGCCCCACCCCTCTTCCAGCCTGGCCTTTGGCTGCACCAAGCAGTTGCAGCTGGGGTAGCTGATCTGGCCCCACTGACCAGCACCAGCTGTGCCTTGTTCTCTGGCTGCCCAGCCTCCCTGCCTTGGCTGATTGCTGAAGGCATGTCCAGCTGCAGTCCCCTGGCTAGCAGCCTGGCCTCCCTGGCTGAGCTGATGGCTGAAGGTGGGTCCAGCTGCGGCTCCTTGGCTGGTTGCCCAGGGCTTCCTGCAGAGTGCCTCCAATAGCCCCACCTGGAGTGGCTTGGCTTTTGGCAACTCCTGGGCCAGGCTACTATTCTCTAGCTGGGGCGTGGCTTTGGGTTGTTGGGGCTGCTGCTGTTTCTCCTCCTCAGGTAAGGTCTTTGGGTGGGTGACTGCTGGGCTTCCAATCCCTCTGCCCTTGCCCCCTTCCGCCTTGCCTAGCCCCCTTTCCCTCCCTAGGGGAGTGGGACTCGCTGGCCTCTCTCTGTCTCCCCCTGCCTCCTTAGGCCCTGGGCTTTTGCCCCTTGCCCCTGGCACCGGCAGGTTCTGGCTCCATTTGCCTGTGGGAGGGGTTGACCTGCTGTCCCCCAGCTGCCCCCTCTGCCTGCCAGTCAGACCGGTTGACCTGCTGTCAGCTGGCTGACCAGTTGACCTGCTGTCTGCTGGCTGCCCCCTCTGTTTGCCCGTCAGCCCGGCTGACCTGCTGTTCCCTCCTATCAAGTCTGGGGGCTGGGACCCAGACCCCGGACAGTAACTTCTACTTCAGACCAAAAAAGGGGGAATTGGATGCAGAAATGCATGCTTCCGGAGAGGTTTGGTTTTAATTTTTAAAAGAGCAAGATGAAAAGAGAGACTCTCTGAGTCCATATCAGTCCATTCTCAGTCATATGGATTTTTAAAATCATCATCCTCTAAGTAGAAATAAATGTTACTTATGGGTAACCATATTTTTTCCACTGCAGGAGTAAAAGTAACTTGTTTTTCAGCAAGGAAATCTGAGGGGGAAATATTTAAAAAAACCCTTCTCCTCTCTCCCTTCAAACAGCAACCCTGGTAGCTGCATTTTGTTTGGTTTTTTAAAATCCTTTTACAGCTACATGAAACATTTTATTCCACCCTCACCAAACCAAGAGTTCCCAGAATTCGTTGAGAAAAGCCATGACAGTCACAGAGGTATACAACACAATATAAACTTGTATGATATCTCTGTCTTCAGAAGCCTGAGGGCAAGAATTCAGTCGCTTGCTTGGTTCCTGCCCTCACCCTCCCCACACTGGGTCAGGAGGATCAGAATAAATGTAAAGTAATGCCAGTACGTTTTGCTTGTACAATCAAATAAAGTTGCTTTGACTCTGCATTTCTTGCTTTCTTGTTTCTGGCACAGCATATATAGCCAGCCCTGTCCAGAGGCATCCTAGAATCCTCCCTTAACAAAGTCCAGGTTGAATCAAGCCCCAGCAAGGGGCCAAAAGTACCTGCATTCCACAGGGTGTGTCTCTCTAATTGTTTGCACCAACATTAAGAACACGATAAGAAGTTTATTTCTTGCGCCCTCTTCAGGGCATCTCAAAGAACCAAAACATCCAAGGTTCACGTCTCTGGCTCCTCTTCTTTGTGGCTACTCTCTCAGAGCCACGCTACAAGTGACACCTGACACAGGTTGGACACTTGTCAGCTTCCCTCAAGTTTTGATGGGAAATTTAGGTGTCCTCGTCTTACAGCTTGGCTCTCTTTTTAAAAAAAATCATTTTTATTGAATGGGTTAACATACATTCCTTTAAAATATACAATTTCATTTACCCTTCAGATTGATATATATGCCCCCCATCCCTTCCCCCTCCCCCTTTCCCCCTTTTGACTTCCAACAGCACTAGAACCCCTTTATTTCTTATCATTACCTCTATTCACACTATAATCCCTATTATCAAAGGTAAAGTTCATATACATTCTCCACACCTCTTAGTAGTTCTCTAAAGTCCACAATTGTCCTCTCACATCCCACTTATTTTCCAGATAGTCCTTAAATTTCCATCAATCAGTTAGAAATTCATTTGGATTTTGCTCTCTCAACTTTCTTGTCTTTTTATCCATCTCCGCCATGTACAACAGTTTTTGAATCCATTCTTCCACTTCTGGTATGTCTTCTTGTTTCCAGTATTGTGCATACAATATTCTTGCTGCTACAGTCATATAAAATAACAGTGTCCCGTCTCCCATATTTACTTTTTGCATATTTAGTCCTAGCAACAACATTTCCGGACTCTTCAACAAATTACATTTCATAACTGACAACATTTCCACATAAATCTTAGACCAAAAAGTTTTGGCCTTATCACAAGTCCACCACATGTGGTAAAAAGAGCCCTCGTGTTTTTTACATTTCCAACATTTATTTGACATATCACTGTTTGCATTTGCTAATTTTTTCAGCGTTAAATACCATCTATAGATCATCTTATATCCATTCTCTTTCAGATTATTGCATGTGGATGTCTTCAATGTGTTCCTCCATAAAAATTCCCAATTCTCCATTGTAACATCTTTGTTAAAGTTTATTGCCCATTTCACCATTTGTGTTTTAACTACCTCATCTTGTGCGCACCATTTCAATAAAATTTTATACGTTTTAGAAATCATTTTTGCTCCTTCTCCAAACAAAATTTCTTCTAATTCTGTATTTTTTGTTCTGAAACCCACTTTTCTTTTATCAGATTCAAATACATCTTTAATTTGTCTATATTGCAACCAACCATACTCAAATGGTAACTCCTCTTTACTTTTTATTTTAAAGGTATCTCTGTCAGCCCATAATAATTCTTTGTAGGTTAACCAATCTTCTCCCTTGTAATACATATTTGGGTTCACCACTTCTGCTGGTACAATCCACATGGGCCTTTCCCCCCTGATAAACTTCTTATATTTTTGCCAAATCATGAAGACATTCCTTCTCACAAAATGATGCTGAAACATACCGTCCATTTTATGTTTCTCATACCATAGATACGCATGCCAACCGAACAAATTGTTGTGCCCTTCCAATGCTAACAATTTAAGATTAGATAATTTTACCCATTCCCTCAACCAGATTAAACAAATCGCTTCATGGTACAATCTCAAATTTGGCTCTCCATTTAATTGAAGTTTACAGAAACCCCCCCTCCCACACCCAGCGGAGGGGAAGGGGGGCACTCGGTGAGAGCCTGACACCTGCACTCCCCTCCCGACCGCATGTTCTCCCTCCCATAGACTGCCGCTCTGTAAACTTCAATTAAATGGAGAGCCAAGCTGCAAGACCAGGAAGCCTACGTTAACCCATCGAAACTTGACAAGTGTCCAACCTGTGTCAGGCATCACTTGTAGCTTGGCTCTCAGTCAGTAAGATTTGCTGGAAGAAGAGGGCAAACTTTTTCACTTCTGCACCGATCACCACCACCAGTCTACTTTCCCTCATTTGAAAGAAGTTCTCGTGCAGAGATCAGTTGTAAATCTGTGGCTCAATAAGGCATGAGCCACTATCCCAAGCACAGCAATGTCTGTCTGATCTCTTGCATAGGGTTGCCAGGTCCCTATTCCCTTCTGGTGAGTGACGGGGGCGGGGGGGACCTGGCACTTACCTTGCACTCCCCCGAGTTTTGGTTATGAAATTACTGTTACATATTCTACATTTCTGAAAAATGCCCGTGTTCGCAACTTTTGTTTAATAACAACACGCTGCCTGAGAGTCCCACAAGTTTGCTATTTTGCAAAAATTTTGGCCACTATAAAGGGATTATCCTGTCAATGTCTTTTCTTAAAAATTCTAATGGACCAATGTGGCAGCAAAGATTAGGCCAATTCGCTTTTCTTTTTCCGGCCTTTTCCGCTTCAAAATCAGGAACTACACCCCACCCTGTAAATTTCTCTTGCAAATTCATGCTCAATAGACAATAGGACTAGGTGGCTTACAGTGCAATCCTAAGAAGAGTTACTCCAGTCTAAGCCTATTGAAGTCAATGGCCTTACATGGGTGTAACTCTGGCTAGGATTGCACTGTTAAATGTTCTTGCCACATGGTGCAACATCTTCATTTTTTTGCTCCCACTGTTTTATGATGCTTTATTTTGCCCTTCCTACTAGGTGTCCCTCCCTCATACCAATGCAACAGGAACTGTGGGAAGGGTAGTCCTTAATATGATAGACCAGCCTTTCAGAATGTTGCTTGAGATTGCTGCTCTAACGCTGCTTTTGATTGGCTCCAGTAAATTTCACAAGCTCTAAACAACAGATCCAACAGTTTCTATAAATGTCCTCAGGCATGATCTGCAGTTTATCCTCAACTTTTTTTTTCATGGTAACAAGGACTGCAGCCTGGGACAGACCCCTCTGGACCTCTGGGCTCCAGTAAAGTGTACCCTTTCCTCCTCCTATGTGGGGGCCCTGTTCTTGTGGTCCTTTCTTATGTGGCCAGGGTAATGCCAATTGCCACTTTCAGATCAGGAAGGAATTTTCCTCCAGGCCAGTCAGGAAGGCAGTATTTTTTGCCTTCCTCTGGGTATTAACCAAGGGTCACTGGGGGAGCAGGGGATGGATAGCTGCGAATTTCCTGTATTGTGCAGACAGTTGTGCTAGATGATGACTCCTGGGGTCTCCTCCAGCTCTACAATTCTATGAGTCTATTATTCTAATATTTTCAGTATTGCAAGAATAGCTGGAAAAATGGCTCTAGCTGAATCCAGCCATGTCAGTCAGGGTTTTCTACCAAAATCTATTAATGGAAATTAGAATTTGAATGCCTCCTGCAGGTTGCCCTTGTCCCTTTATCATTATCAGAATCCAAGTCCTAGTAGAAAGTCCCTCCAAGACTCATCTTACCTACAAGAGTCCATTGTCCTGTGAAGGATTATGCTGATATTCAAATCAACAGGTTTTTACATGTATTGACGTTGCCAAGGAGTACATGTAAATGGGAGTAACCAGGAGTTTTGAATAATAGCTTTATGTGACAGCCATGATGGATCTGGTGTTTATAAGAAGATCAACAATTTGCATTTACATGCCATTTTCTGGAGTGGCATAAACCAGTATTATCACTTATGTAATCCAGATGGGAGGCTGCAAGGCTGTGGCTTGATATGCCCATTCCATCTCAAAAAGGATCACCTACCTCTGGAAAATGTACCATAAAGAGCAACCCGAATGATCAAGATCCAGAGGAGTCTGTCAAACAAGACTAAAAAGCATGGGGCTTTACAGGTTAGGAAAACAAATACGAACGGGTGGGGGGGCAGGGAGAGGGCATGATAGAATCATAGGAAAAGTGGAGATAAATTTCTCTCTCCCCCCCCCCGCCCCAAATACCAGATTTTGGAAGCAACCAATTAAGCTGATGGGCAACAGACAAAAGAATGTTCTTGGGGCCTTTTAAAACGGGTTTAGACACATTAGGAAAAGATGGCTGCATCAGTGGTTGTTATTAGCCATATATACAGTGCAATCCTTTGCAGAGTTCCTTCAGTCTAAGTCCATTGATTTCAATGGCTTTAGACTAGAGTAACTACTTAGGATTGCACTGTATAGCTCTGAAAACCAGTTACTTGGGATAGGCAACAACAACAGGCAGCTTGGAGTCCCTAGTTATACCCCTTTGGGGGCATCTGGTTGGCCACTGCTTGGACCTGTGATCCAGCAGGGCTCATCTTGTATTGTTATAGCTGAACTGAGGAGAATGTGGGAGGATATATCCCATAAATTCAAGTCTAGGAAAAATCTGGGCACACCAGATTGTTTTTTTAATGAGATGTCCTTTTACTTTCTTGAAATAATCTAGGGGGTTCAGGTTATTTCTGGATTGAGGCACTTGACTAGAGGAGAAAAGTGGGGGTACAAATGAGGAAAACAAGTCTGTTCTTGCGATTCCTCCTACACGGTATACATCATTCTGTTTGGTAATTGCTCCCAATAAACATAATAAATATTATATAGATAAATACAAGGACAGAAAACATGGTGACTCGAGAGAGAGGGTGCGTTAATGCAGACAAATTATCTGAAGTCATTAAGGAAACCACTGGTGGATTAAACACACACATGCACACACAGAGAAGATACTTCAAGATATTTTTAAGGCGATAAGGAGGGTTAAACATCTAAATAAGTAAATACGTGTGCCTGCTGTGAGCAGCTATTATTCGGCTCCTCTGGGAGGGCTTTCTGCCATGTCTGTGTATGCAAGGGGCTAATTAATAAATGCCCCTCATTGGGCCCGCACCCGCCATGTTGTTGCCCTCCTTCTTGACTTAAGAAATGATTTCTCTGAGAACTAATGAAGGGCTTGGCTGCTTTAATTTGTTTTCTCAGATTAGATTCTGAAAATAGCCTAAATTTATTCTAATAGGCAGTTAAGTCCCTGCAGAGGATCTGAATAAAATGAAGCTAAGATTGGGGGTGGGGAAGAAAGAGGCCAAGGATGTGCTCACAGGATATTCTTTCTGACCATTTCTGCCTCATAAATATTATCTCAAATCCATCTTTGCGGCATCACAGAATACCAAAGTTGCCCCCAGAGGAAAGTACAAAGTGGATCAAGGGTCTATCTTGCCGCTGGGGATTCAAGCCCACCTACAGGTTACACATGAGATGGTTCAAATGCATATGCCTCATCAATTGTGAATGGTGCATGAAAATATTTAAACAAATGGGGTTCTCGGCACTAATCACAGAACTAAAAGACTCTGTGCTTTCGTGGATCATCATTTGCATGTTCAATGCCAGGAGATGTATTAGAGTTTAATTAGGAAGTTATGAATGAGCTTCACAATAGGAAGCCCCCCCCCCACCTCCCATCCCAGATGCTTTCAAGCTGTGTGGGTTTACTGAGTAGAGTGGAGAAGTGACTTGGAGATGCTCAGGGACACGCATTCACTCCTCACTCCACATAAGGGGATACGTCCATGTGAGAAAACTTTCATACACCCTTTGAATCAGGATAGAAACCACAGCTGTAAATCTCAAGGACAAACGTTGTCCATTAAAACTTCTTTATACACTCAGGGCATCCGAATAGGGCCTGCTCCGTGTTCTCCAGCTGTCAGAAGTGCAGCAGACGTCTCCGCACCGGGTAATCTCTTGGTGGAGTGTGACACTCCCTCCCTCCTGAGAAGGGCACAATGCCCTCTCTCTGGGCTTTGTTGCTTCCCATTCAGATTGCCATTTACCCGAACCTTCCGGTCCACATTCTGGCACATAAACACCTTTTGAAATAATGACTGGAGTTGGATCAGGAAATTTGCAAGTTTTAGTGATGATTGGCAGGTATGAAAGAGCCATCAGAGGTCAGACTCCATAGACAAAGCACAGGACATAAAAATATACTAAAGATCTGTCTAACTCCATGGCCAGCCTGATGCCTCCAGGAAGGCATTGGCCTATTTCAGTTATTTCTTGCTAGCAGTTAATATGCTGCTTCTGAACATGAAGGTTTCACTTACCTATAATGACTAATACATATTCTCTATGAATTCTTCTCTTAAAGCCGTCTAACCAGGTTGACCTTCTCCACAACTGGTGGTAGTAAGTTCCATAGGTTAACTATGCATATTGTGAGACAGTTGTATCCTTTTTTTGCATCCTAAACCTGCTGCAATTCAATTTAACTTAGTGACTCCCAACTTGCAGTAGTATGAGAGAAGGCAAAACATCTTTCTCGTCTTTCTAGTTTCCCCTTTATTCTCTCAAACAGCCCTGTGGAACCAGAGCTCTTTTATATCTCTTGTGATTCGATCATTTAAGTAGGTTTTTTCTGATCGATGATGGATCAGCATGTGGTAGAAATGATTTCTTTCTCCCCTTGCATGACCTATTTTGCCCATTTAATGGGACTGGAATCTGGCTGCTTCATCCACAGAATCTGAAGACAAGTTGTGCTTTTCTTTGTGGACACCCATTCAAGCAGGAAAAGTATCCAAAAAAATTGTATTACTATTTAATGTTATCTTGCATTTAGGCATCCCTTTAAAATAACAGTCAGGAAATTCTGCTAGCTAGAGCTAGGCAGTATTCAGGCATTATGATAAACTAATCAAATCTCAGTTAGTTCTGATGTCTGAATACAGACGATCTCACAAACCAAGTATTCCTGGTTGGTACCAGAACCCACAGGCCATTTAGCATTACCCACTGCAGCTGTTTGGCCAGAGACAGCAGCACAAAGACGTTTCAGGCAGGTAGTCGTGGTGGCCTGCAGCAGAACAGCAAGATTCGAGTTTAGTGACACCTTAAAGACCAAAAGATTATCAGACTATGAGCTTCCAAGAGTCAAAGCTCCCTTCTTCAACCTTTAAGTTGTCACTGGATTCAAATCCAGCAGAGAGAAAAGTCCTCCCTACTGGAAAGAGGGACAGTGGTAGACATACCAGAATTTGCTACTTAATATTTGGTAGAGGCGTAGAGCTGTCTGTTTAATTGCATAACGCAGAGTGGAAACGAATAATTTATCATGAAATCTGAATGCAACCCTGCCTTGAGACATGGGATACACATGCACAGTTCATAACCATCCCATCAATTTTCAAACACTGTTTTCCTTCTGCCCCTTTTTGCAAAGGATGAAAGCAGCCTCAACTTTTTCCTTTTGCAGACTTGTGGTTTCTTCCTAACAAATATACAGGTTGCAAGTGGACAAGCCAGACATGAGCAGTACCAAACTTCCCCCAAACCAGCTTTCCATGGCAAATGTCTTGGCCATTCTTGCCAACCAGCACTAAACTCAAAACTGCTACCTGCAGACTTTTTTTTCTCCCTCACACTCTACACAAACTGGAGAAACGACTTTCCTATCCTCTCAGGTGAGTGTGACTATCCAAGTGAGTGATTTGCTGCACCGATGACTTGTTAGCTGACACACATCCTTAATGGCCAAGTCATGCAGAGGCTGAAAGGGAGCTTGGACAATATGCAGTCTCTTAGCAGCCTGCTCAGGGGCTGTTATCCCAGATCATGTAGATAAGGCCCATCAAATCCTCCCCTGTTAGGATCTGGCTCCTAAGTATGCAGTAAGTAAGGAGGTATGCAAACATGTTCCTTTTGTTTCCAGTGTCATTCTGCTGATTACACCTCAATCCTGCCTTGCAACATTGGTTGCACTCCCAGCTGGATCTCCCCTGAGCGAGCTCAACTCTCGTAATTATACGCAACGATTTGATTTTTGTATTCAGAGGTAAACAAAGTGCCCACTTGGGGCTTGGCTCTCACCGTTGCCTAGGTCGCAAACTAAATCCAGCTCCAATGCCATCTTGTAACCACATAGGTCTGTTTTGCAAGTTGCTAGCATGGGTCAGATTGAAGAATCTCACTTCCACTTGCTGCCATGTGCAAAGACACTTTGCAGAGATTAGGAACTCTGGACACAAGCATTTCCTTTAACACAGAACGTACTTCCACCTTTCCCTTCTTTTGAGGCAATACTGACTTACTTGAATTTAAAGCTCAAATAGGAAGGTAACTTAGGTCCCCATAAATCAGTTTTGGATCTCTGCTCTCCCTGTAGTATACTCAAATATTAGCCAGTTTGTTGTAGTGATTAAGAGTGGCAGGACTCTAATCTGGAGAGCCCACTTCTCCGCCTGAAGCCAGCTGGGGGAGTCAGTCACAGCTTCTTGGAGCTCTCTCAACCCCACCCACATCACAGGGCGATTGTCATGAAGATAATAACAACACACTTTGTAAACCGTTCCGAGTGGGTGTTAAGTTGTCCTGAAGGGTGGTATATAAATATATTATTTATTAAAACTACTGTTTCAAATCCTGCCCAGGGCATTCTGAGAGCCAGGTGGCTGAAGCTTGCAATCCTGGCACCAAGCACAGGCAGAATCACTGCAAGTCCCGGAAGAGAAGCAGCATGCACCATCACTCAAGTTTCTCTCTCCAACATTCAATAAAGCCAGTTCCAACCCTGCTTGCCATCTTAGTCCTCACCCCAGGTGTGTGGATTGTAAGAGCCCTGCTGGATCAGACCATCCATTTAATCCAGCATCCTGTTTCACGCAATGGCCAACAAATTGAACTGGAAGGCCAGAACAGGGCACAGAGACCAAGGCTTCTCCATGCTGTTGCCTCCTTGCTCTGGTATTGAGGTTTACTGCTTCTGTATATAGAAATACCCTCGAATCACTATGGCTATTAACTGTAGGTAGACCTATCCTCCATGAATTTGTCTGATTCCCTTTTAAGCCATCTATATTAGTGGCCATCATTAAGTCAACTAGCAATGAATGCCATAACTTTATTATTCCATAACTGAAGAATTACTTCCTTTTGTCCATCCTGAATCTATTGCCTACCAACTTCATGGGATGTATTCAACAGGCTTGATTCCCTTAAATTGACTCAAGTTGCTTCTAATCAGTATACTTTGCTGCTCTGGGCAAAACTGCTCCCCCATGTTACATATGACAAATTTCAGCAACACATTACATTGTGCGCATGTGTGTCATGAAGTTGCAACCAACTTATGATGACCCCAGCAACAGGCTTTCAAGGCAAGTGAAAAACAGGGTGGTTTTGCCATTTCCTCCCTCTGTAGAGTCTTCCTTGGTGATCACCCATCCAAGTATTGATCCTGCTTAGCTTCCGAGACCTGACGAGATTGGGATATATGATGCTGTATTCCCTCCTAATAATTACATTATTAATTGGAAAAAATGAAAGCAGACATTGCCTGCATGCAGCAAAGAGCTGTGAACTAGGGAACCCAAAATCCTTTACTGATCAGGCATGTGAAGAGGGAACAGCTGTCCATAAACTCATCTGTCCCAACTTGACCTCTTACTACAAAGGACAGAAATTCCAAGCAGCGACAGCTATTCTGTGCAGTTGGCCACTCCAACTAGGAAGTAATTCCATTATGTCTCACAGTAGCATGTCTATTTGGCTTATCTTTTGTGCCTCAATAACAATAATAATTATGGTGCAATAATACCAGGCAAGTTCTTCAGCACAGTTTCTTTCAAGACTAAAAAAGGTTTCAAAGGCTAAAGGATCTTGATTTGGGATAGTCCTTCCAGTCTCCAATATGAATAGCTGGTTTCACTTGGGCTGCTAGGAGTCCAGAACCTGTTACCAGATTAAATGTTAGGCAACAACAACAACAACAACGCCTTTATTGGCATATCTCAGGTTATCAATACAGGCAGTAAACAAATATAACGGTAACAAGGGTAATTTGAGTGAAAGCAGTTAGACGTTTTTCAATCGATCCTTGATTACCAGACTTAAAAATAGTGCTACCTTTTCAGTTATTTCGGATGACGAATTATTAAGACGGTGCACCATTAAGGCCTCCGAATGGCCAAGCATATTAAGCAAAATTGGGTCTAAAAGATTAGAAGGTATATCAGCATACTGGGAATTAAATGTTAGACTACCTCAGACATAGAACAGGAAAAAAGGCCAATTTTCAATTAAAATCTGGTGCACATTCTCCTGGGTGAGCTACGTTATTCACAATTTTATTCTACTGAATTTGGACTCAGTTTAGGGGTACTTTTCACATGATCATAACTATTGCCCATCAGGTGTTAAATTTAGGAGATAAGGTAAGGTAGGTGAAGGTAGTCAGTCCCCTGTGCAAGCACCGAGTCATTACTGACCCATGGGGGGGGGGGGGGCGTCGCATCACGACGTTTTCTTGGCAGACTTTTGTTACGGAGTGGTTTGCTCTTGCCTTCCCCAGTCATCTACATTTTCCTACTGCCTTCCACTTTTCCTAGCATTATTGACTTTTCCAGAGAATCTTGTCTTTTCATGATGTGACCAAAGTATGATAGCCTTAGTTTTGTCATTTTCACTTCTAGGGAGAATTCAGGCTTGATTTGATCCAATACCCACTTATTTGTCTTTTTAGCCATCCATGGTATCCACAAAACTCTCCTCTGGCACCACATTTCAAATGAATCCATTTTCTTCCTGTCAGCTTTCTTCACTGTCCAACTTCCACATCCATCCATAGTAATAGGGAATACCATAGTTTGGATTATCTTGATCTTGGTTCCCAGAGAGATGTCTTTATCTTTAAGGATCTTATCTAGCTCCCTCACAGCTGCTCTCCCAAGTCTCAATCTTCTTCTGATTTCTTCTATCAATAGATAGTACTCAATGGTATAATCTACGGGCTCTGTCCCTTTACCAAGACATCTGTCCAATCCATTTCTTACAAGACAAATCTATTTCCATAATTAGAAGCCCTTTTGAATTATTGCTAGAAGTTTGCTTCATATATAGAATGTAAGAAATAATCTTTTAAATAAATGAATAAAAACTGACACAGCAGGAAAAATTATTAAGTGTCCGTTATTGAAGACACTGATTTCTTTTTGATATGTTTGGGTTCTGAAACAAAATGTGACACAGCTAATGTTGCCCTCTCCCTTGAGGCTTAGCTACCACTTTACTGTCCTTTACATGCCTGGCCAAAAAGTTTATTTTTTACTCAGGCTTTTAACTGAGGGATTCTGAGGGGGCCATTGACTCTGGCAAGCTCATATCTCATTTTTAAGGTGCTATTGGACCCGCATCTTGTTCTTTTACCCTTACTGCTGCTAATCTTTGATCTGTTGGATTTTAAACACTATCGCTTGTTCTACTCCTTTGTTTTGGCTGATTTTACTATATACTTTGAATTCTGTTTTTAATCTCTGGCTTCTTAGCATTTTGGGGACGCCCTTCATGACTTGTTTTCCCGTTACTGTAAGCTGCCTGCAGAGCCAAAGATGGCTGAGAAGTTATGAGATATAAAAGTCTGAAAAGAAACTAAGGTAAGACCTCTCTTCATGAGTACCGCAGGCCTTGGGATGCCTCCGTCTAAAGCGGCTGTCCTCTAGCAGAGGCAAGTTTGGCACTTATAGATGCCAGAAGCGCCCCCCCAGCACTACCACCAAGTGCCCTCCTGAAAAGCAGCGCGGAGTGCCTGGCGGCGGTTTTGACAGACACCGGCGGTTCGTGGATGCCGGCAGGCCTCATTCTCGGGCGCAACCAGGCGGGTGGCCCCGGCCTCCCTGTGGGCGCAGGCATTCTGGCGGGCAAGGACATCCCCGAAGCTCGAGCTTCACAGCCAGGCTGAGCTGGGGGAAGGGGGGGGCTGTCCCGCCTTCCTGTCTCTTGCCCCTCGCCCCTCTCGGCCCGCATTCTGGGGGCGGCTTTGGCTGCGCGGGCAGGCCCCCTCAGCAGCAGGACAGCCACGCTCGCGGGTCCTGCCTAAGCGCACCGGACCCTCCGCGGCGCTCGCTTGAGGCACCCCAAGCCTTTGCCCCTGGTCGGCCCAGGACCGGCGCGCCTCCCTCCGGGAGCGGCTCTTCCACCCGCTCGATCGCCGCGCCCCTCCTCCCCCCCGGGCGCGCCTGGTCCCTCCTCCCGGCAGCCTCGGCGTCCTGGTGCGCGCAGGCCGGCCTCTGATTCGCTTCTGCGGCTCCGGAGCTTCCAGCCACCCGGCTCGCTTTCCCGCCCCCCCCCCCCGCCTTTTTTTCCTTTTTAAAATGGCGGCCTGCATGAGGCACCCATGCTAGGGGGGGAGAAGCCGGCCCAGCCCTGCCCCCGCCAGCACTCGGCCGCCGCCGCCGCTGTTGCGCTTCTGCCCTTGGACGCGCCTATGGCCCGCTGCCGCCTCGAGCCGCTGCCCTGCCTCGCGGCCGCGCATTGCTAACAGCGGGGAAGCAGAAGGTAAGCCCTCATCGGGGGGAGCCCGCCTGCTTGGCTTCTCCACCCTGGAAGGTGCCCGCTGGCTGGGAGGGCGGCGGGGCGCTGGGCCAGCTGGGCACGGGGCGCTTCCCGGCTGGGTGCCGCGCTCTCCTCCGGGTGGGCGCCGCCTGTGACTGAAGCCCCTCATTGCCCCTGCCCCGCGGCTGGCTCCGCTTACCAGATTGCTCGGCCTGGCAGGCGAGGCTGCTTGCTGCGGAGGCGCCTCCTTTACGGAAGGAGCGGCTCGCAGCAATAATTCCCCCTCTCCGCGCATAAAAAAACACACGCCTGGACTTGAGATTTGCAATAACAACAAGACTGGCGAGACAATGGAGATCGCGGGGCTTGGCGGAAGTCTCCGAAATAGCATGGTTTTAGACGCGGCTGTGGTTTTTCTGTTCGGGGTTGCAATCTTTCGTGCCGTCCTCCCCTCCCCCCCAGCCCGCTCCGTGCCATGTACGCAAGGTTAGGGACGACGCCGGGCAGCGCATCGGCTGGGCTCCACTGACGTCTACATTGTTCTCTGCTCTGCCCCAGACGACCGAGGTGGATTCTTGCGGTGTTGAAAATCATTGACCAAGTTCTTGATTGGGGGAGGGGGGGGGGGTAGCTGGCGAGAGTATTTAATGCGCAAAGGCGCGTTTTAGAGAGCTGCTTCGGTCGTATGTTGTATGCGATCCTTCCCCCCCCCCCCCCAAGGTGCCCCTCCCGAACTGTCCAGCTACCCAAACGCCCTGCGGTATGTTCTTTGGCCTAAAGTTAGGTTCGCAGTATTCCATTTCGGGTTCCCTTTTAAACTGAATCGTCCGGCAAACGAAAATATAGAGCATAAGATCTGGGGGTTGGGGGAGGTAAACGACAAGGTGTGATCAAACTAGAGTATCTTTTGTTAGGGCTTTGCGGATTTGCGCTGGGTTGTATTCAGAAGTGTCCTTTTCCCCGGCCCTGTTCTTGCACAAGCCAGGCAGCCTTGGAGCGCACGAACAGTAGCAGGGGAAAGCGGGGCGCGCGTGTGTTTTAAGGGCCTTCAGGAAAAAAAAAGCATGCGCATTTGCCCGGTCTTGCCACCGCACTGTAGTCTGCCTGGAAACAAAGGACAGGAGCGCGTAGAAGTTGGCGGCGTGGGCTCCTCGACGTGGCTCATCTGCCCACCCACGCCCGCCTCACCCCTCCTCCACGTGCGCCAGTTCGCGGATCTGCCAGACGGTCCCTCCTGTCTGCAAGCCAGGATGCCCGGCCCTGCCCAAAGTGTCCCCCAGGGGGCCGGGTGACGATGCAAGCTTTGGAGAGGCCAGTGTGCCTTGCGCAGCAGTCGTTGGAGAGGCAGGGAGGGGAAGTCGCCGGCAGAGATGACAGCTCTCCCTGCCTGTGCCTTCTCCTAGCCTGGGCACCTCCTGGCTGCTGAATCATTGTGGCAGGGGTCTTGTGTTGTCCAAAGCCACCAGCCAACTGAGAAAAAAAGGGAGCAGAGAACACTGCATCAAGAGGGGGAGCATGTAGAGTTCTCTCTGCAGTCTAAAACTAGTTTTATTTGATTTATTTTTTTAAAACCTGCAACTTTTGCTTTTCAAAGGAGTCTTGGAAAGTCCCCAGGTGTCATGGCACAAAGCACAAAGAATGCTGTTTCTCTTGGTGGGTAACATATTATTGTGGCATAAGCAGCTCTTGACTTCCAGAGGAAAAAGATGCAAGTCTGTGGAGAAATTAGAATCCTCCTTTGCTCTAGGTGTTTTCTCTCCTAATCCTATGCTGTGTGTTTCTGGGGCTGAACCCTGCCACTGAAAACGCATGCTAGGTCTTGAGCACTAGGACAAAGTAACCCCTGGGCTTTCTTGAAGCTAGAGCCCTTTTTTTCAGACACATGAAGCTGTGGCAAGTACATAGAGTAAATTCTCTTAAGTGTTCCAAAGGCTGTGAAGTGCAACGGGTAAGCGGTAACAGTAAGAGTGTCATAGCAGGATTTTAGTACAGTGGCATCTTAGAGCTCAACAAGATTTTTCAAGGGTATAAGCTTTTGAGAGTCAAAGCTCTCTTCTTCAGATACAGGGAATGTCATGCTTAAAATGTCCAAGATAAAACTGGAGTGGTTACTGATTACTGCGACTAATAACAGCTAAATTGGTAGTCTGGTGTTAAGCATCCTTTCAGGATTTTAGGAGCCTATAGATGAACAGGATGTTGGAGCTGCATTTTTTAATTCTTTCCAAAATGATGAAATATTTTAAAGGGAGGAACGGAATATGTGTGTGTTAGATATGATTGTCTCTCCCTTTGCTTTTGTTTTATATCTGTTGGTCTATTGCTTTTTTGCCCTCACTGCCCTAGTTTGATTGGCAAAGTAGCTCACAGATGTTAAAAAGCACCATATCAAAATTTTAAAAAGTATGTCAATAGTATGTTGATCAAAATAAGAAACACAACAGCAATTCGGAAGAAGCATTGGCTGCCTCCAGTAAAATCAGCTGCAGCAGTGACTGACTGTCAGAAGTCAATCTAAAACAAATTAAGCTCCCCCTTGGAAAGCTGGAAATGAGCACTCAGGCATAGGTTTTGCCTAAGGAAAGACACTACAAAGGAGAAGACCCTGGGTCCAGTACTCACTACCCACCAAATTTCATATGGGGAGGGGACATGCAACAGAATCTCTCCTGTTATATGTCACATTTCAGGGTGGTGGTGGTACAAAAACACCTGTGGTACCTTTAGAACTGACAAATGTCTCGGGTGCTGAAAGGCTTTTTGTTAGCGAGCCCTATCTTTGTTATCTTGAGGCACTGGGGAGGGGGGATTGTGATCAGACATGGATGGAGGAGGCTGTTCTTCAGGGATGGACGACCATTTAGAGGTTTATGGGTCCTTTGTATTGTATTACTGACCCATTGTTAACCCACCAGTGGAGCTTTCTCTCAGTGGGCTTAAGGATTGCTTTCCCCCACCTTTTTATCCTGGCCATGAGGAAGATAACAGGGAACATAGCACTGCTTTCAGTGGCGATTTCTGAGCGGGAACAGCTGACTGTAAGATGATTCCACACCTTCCCCAAATACTGATTTGATGAAGTGGCCATGTACAGTTCCCCCACCTCTCATCATAAGTTTGCCAGTTTTTAAATGATGGGTTCTCCTCCTCCCCCCCCCCACCAAAAAGTGTGTGTGTGGTGCTTATATGCCACTAGGAACAAAATCACTTTGGGTAACTTTTCCACCGAAAGAGTTGGCCCTTGCCCTTCTGCCCACATCTTTGTGAACCAAGACCAGCTGTGGAGGAGAATGCAAGATGGCTGCCATGAAGGGAAGCAAAGCAATTCAACTCCTGTTACCCTAAGGAATGGGAGAGTGCCCACTGACTCTATTCTGCCTCCGTGTCCCATCATGCAACTTGTTGCATGTAACTTTGTTCCCTTCACTAGTTTCTCCAGTTAAAGCCCCTTTGCCATTCTCTGCAGTAAAAGAAGCCAGGTGAAGGTACTGCATTTGTGGACATTATGGGGGGGGGGCGGGATGGAAAGTCCCATGCCTGTTAAGCATGTTGCCTTAAGGTTCTAGGTGGGACAGCAACTGCCTCCCCGCAATGTTTTCATGTTTTCCAGAGTTGGTCCAGCTTCATTTGACCCCAGTAGTGGACTGTAGTGCCTATTATGCTTTCTTGAGGTTGCCTTTTTCCTTCAGTGTTTACAGCAGCTTCATGTCCTGTTTCTCTATTTGTGCTTGAGCCGAATGTCATAACAGAGGTCAGAGAACAGGAATCAAACGGGACTGCAGCAGGACACCCTTGGAGGCATCCAGGTGGCGTTCAGAAGTCTATTCAGTATTGATTTCCCCCCTTAAAATATCATAATTACCCGTGTGACCACACAAAGAAGGTAGTGGGGGGGGGGGGCGGGAAGCAGACTCTTCAGTGTCAGCAAATAGATCTCATTCTCAGTTCACTGCAGGAGTTTCTGCTTATGGATGTGGGGTGTTTCTCTCACTTGACCTGAGATTACTTGTTATTGCATTATGGCAGAGGGATACAGGGAGTAGTAGAGCAGATGCTTTGCGTGCAGGAAGAGCCAGGTTTAATCCCTGGCATCGCCAGTTAAAGGATCTTGGTTAGTAGGTGGTTGGAAAGGCTTTTCAGTGTGAGGAAAACCTGGAAAGCCACTGCCGGTGAGAGTAGGCAGTATTGGGCTGGATGAACCAAAGCTTTGGCTCAGTATGAGGCAATTTTGTATGGTTATGAGTCACTGCGATTAATTCTAGGGGAGATGCTGTTAACAGGGTGGTGCAGGTGTCTCTGGAGTTGATAGTAGCCATTTTTTTTTGTCATCCCAGACAGAAAAAAAGTTGGCTTTTGCCTTTACAATGGCAACGTTAGCTATGCTCTCTTCTTTGGTGGAAGGAATTAGGGGAGAATAGCTGTTGCTTTCTTTTTCTTCAAAAAATGAGGAGTCCCCCCACCCCCAAGTGGCAATGTGAAAAAGAAGACAGGAAGTACTTTACTGGAGTTTAGAGCTGGGTCAAAATCAGGGAGGGGGTGTTTTATGAAAACCTTTTGCTCACTCTCCATGATTGGATGAGGGTGGGAAATGGAGTGAAACAAATTGGAACATGGGAGCGCTTCTTCTTTTGCTTTGTGGCATCACTGTGTGACGTCATCCCACTGCCTCTCTCATCTCCGATGGTCTGCGATTGCTTCAAGAGGGGGGGAGCCCTGTTTGCTTGTGTATTAAATGGTGCTGAAGCTGCATTGTGGGGAAAGACATGGTAATGAGCAGGTGCTGAGCAAGGAAAGGAGAGGAGGTTGTGAAACATTTTGCACTTGTATGACTTCTCTCCCAGATGATCTTTATGGGCAAAAAAAAATCAGAGACACTTTCCTGAAGTAGGTCTCTGCTTCTCAAAAGTGAGCAGGGAATACCCCTAACTTAGGAAGTGGCTGTCACGTGTGTTTGGAATCCTCTCCCATGTGGTTCTGAGAAGCCCCTCTGGCTGCAGCTTGCAGGAATAGTTTTGTGTTGCAAGCTAAAGAAGATCTTAACTTGGTGATTTTTGGGGTGGGCAGAATGCCTTGGAGAGGGGCAGAAGGAAAGATTGGAGGAAGTCTGAGCTTGAGGGGGAGAGTTTTATGGACATAAACAAGGAAATAAAGTTAAATAAATTTTTTGGCAGGCTTTGCATGAACGTACCCCATCCACATATGAAGTGGAAGTAAAGCAAATCTCCCTTCTCAGCAGTATGGCTTTTAGCCTTCGAACGGGTCTCAGGAACTCATTTGTTTTACTTTCTCCTGATTGAAGCACTAACCAGCTTGCAGCGCAGTTTTCTGAGGACAGAACTTGTCTGACAACGGGACATTGCTGATGAGGGCTGAAGCAGACAACATTTAGCTCTCTCTCTCCTTCAGTTGTCATTGCTCTGCGGTTTCAGTTGGGGCTCTGGCAGCGGGACTCGCAGAAGCCCACAGCTGCATTACATCCAAGCAGACAGCAGCAGTGCGCATTAATATTGGAACTGGGAGGACCCTTCAGAAGGGTCATGCAGTCAGCTGTCTGCCCCCAGAGAGAGCCTATATTAGGGCGACCAGGTGAAAGAAAGATCTAGGATTCTGTATCTGTACTACTTGTGCAGGAGAGCAAAAATAACCCTGCATTTTGTAAGATGCATATTTTCTTACTTGGAAGAAGAGGTCGGCTAGGTCAGCCTAAAGACTCCTCTAGTCTGGTCCAGTATCCTCTCCTAACAGATGGACAGCTTTGGAACACTTAACAAGCACGATGTGAAAGTTGTTAGTATTATTAATATGACTCTGTTCATATACGTGGTATTTTACAGCTTCGCAAATACATTCCTGTGTAAAAGGTGACATGCAGATTGGCTCTGCCCTCATTAACAGAAGTGCGCAAAGTAGGCGCAGCCCTTTAGTTTGTTGTACATTTCCAGGGTGGTCATGTGGTGTCAAGTAAGTTGCTTGCTATTGCCCAGGGTGGGGTGGGAGGACAGGAGTCTCCAATACATTTGTAGGTTTGTGCGTACCATCATGCTTCAACATATCATTCTAAAAATATGAATGCTTTCTGGATTGTTATAAATCTGGCTTGGCAGACTTCTTTAGAATCACTTTCACATCGAGACAGACTGTGCTTGTGACCTGACAGTACAGTAATTTGGCAAGTAAACTTCAGCAGTCGGTACACTTTTTGCAGCAGTCGTGAAAACATTGGTGCTATTGTTTCAGTTAAATTGTTAGTGTTGTACTCTGCTCTCTTGGTATAGTTGGTATCGCTCAGGTTGACTAGCACCTTATTCGGCTGCAAAGTTTGGTAGCTTTTCTTGCAGTAAACAGCCTTGGTTGCTCATGGTGAGTCACTCAGAGAGGGAACAGCCCACAAAGTTTTTTGGCATAACTGTGCTCCTCCATTACTGACACAGTGTTATTGCCTGCGGTGGCCAGCCACTGTGTGTCCAAAGGGTCCTCGTTGCCTAAAATGAGGCCGAATCAGAGTGTGTATGTGTAATCTGATCTGTTGTCAAATGTCTTGCAGAAGGCTGTAAGCTGTGTCAATAAGATCTCTGTTCAGCTCTGAAAACAACCTCATGATCGAGGGCCGGTTGGCAGTCTTCCTAAGGGAGGGCGTTCTCTCTGTCTCTCTCAGCCCCCCCTTTTTTTAAAAGGAGAAAGAGTTGGAGGTTTTGGCGGCACCTTCTCTGACTCGGCTGCCTTATGCCGAGAGCTGTTTATTGTTCTTTCCTTAGAGTGCAAGCCCAACCCCCCACCCTACCACGGACCTGGCAGCATTTGGAGAAAGCCAGGACTTTTGGGCAGTGCCACCAACATGAGCTCAAACGAATGTTTCTTACTGGGTGAGACAAACCTCTGAGCTGCTGCTCTTCAGAGGACTGAGAAGATGGCAGAGTTCAAACAGATGAGGTAGGAGTCGGACATCTTTTTCTTTCCCTACATGCCTGGTAGAGAGCAGAAGCATGTGTGCGCAGGCGAGTCTGAGACAAAAATAACGTTGCATGCAAGTCCCTCTGTGTAAAATATGCAGGCCGTACCGTAGGGTTATGAAAAGTGAAGATGCGTGCCTGTCCTGTGTTGCAAGATGGTTTGGGCAACATGGCAAGTATAGCACAGGGGAACCTCAGCTTTGAAACCGTTAGTGCAAAATGCACGTGTCTGTGAGAGCAGATGCTTTAAGGCTTGGGCCTGGAGAATTGTAATGCAGTTCTAAAAGTGGGAGTTTCTGTTTGAGCCTCCCCCCAAAATATTTATTCTGGAAAGTCAGAGTAAAATTCCTAAGGAATTTAGTGCCAGCAGAACTGGACCCTTTGGAGGAGGGGTGAGGAAACCCAGAAGCTTTTGCTGAGCTCTGCTGGGCAGTGTCAGAACAAAGGCAGGCAATGGCAGGAAATGCTGGTTTCCCCACTCTGGTTCCTAACGCGAGAGGCCGGGGCTGGGTAATTTCTTTCTACTTCCTGTTCTTGGGCTGTTTGGGTCAAAGGAGCTGTGTTTTTCCATGCCATGAATCTGTTAGCTCCATTCTGTTTCTGCAGAACATAACTCTGACCCCAGGTGCTGTGTGTTCCTTGTTTTTTTAAAAAAGGAATCTCTCTTATTTTAATTTGGAAAATGATTTTTGGACAATAATTTTTTTTAATATAACACAACCTGCCAGTATACAGCTGGGTGGGATTGTAGTAAGCAGAGAGCACAACCATTTGTATTCAGATGGCTAATGGTGTCAAGTGGGTGTGGGTCTGGCACTATAGTTATTTGTGTGTGTGTGTCTTTATTTTTTTTAATGCCTGTAAAAATTTTGAGAAATAATTAAGTAAAAAATAAAGTTTTTGACATGGAAATGTGTGTGGGGGGGGGGGGACATAAGACACAAAATGCATTTTTTTTTAAAGTGGAATTTAGTCCATAACAAAGAATACTGAATTGGTGGCTGCAAAACACTAGACTGCTTCTCAATAAACCTAATATGTAACACAAAAACCAGCTATTAGGATTTATTAGTCCTTTAAAAAATGCACAAGAGTCTGAAATGCCCCGAACAGTTCTAAAGGAGCAGGCAGACACACACGAGGAAAGAATTTCTACTTTGGATGCCTCTAACAGCTTTGTAGTGGGCACTTGTTCAACAGTAAAATGGTTTCCATGCTGGGAAAATTGTCACCTGTTGATTTCTGCCCATGACCTTGCTGTTGGAACATTTTCACGAGTAACACTACATGCACCTTTTGTTGTGCTCATGTGTGAGCAGCTGCGATGTTGGTGTATGTATGCACACACATATCTAGTTATAGAGTAGTTCAGGGCTATGTGGCAAAAGTGTACTTATGCTTGCCACCTGTGAAGTGACATGCAAAATGTATTACTGGCTTTCCATCCGTTATTGTCATGGAGAAATACATGTTTTCGACTTAGGCAAGCCGGGAAGGGTCTTCTTAGAACCAATTTATTTTTCTCAGAGGGAATTATTACTTTGCAGGAAAAAATAAATCTCCAAAGCACTAAAACAAGCTATTCCTGAGACATTATTATATGGACTGTTGTAATGTCATGGGGGATACAGTACTCTATTTAAATGCCCCATGGTTTGCAGAGAAATAGATTTCAGTGCAGCAGTCAAGTTGCATCATACTGTGAAGGTTCAAATTGAGGATTTGCTTAGTTGACAAAGTTATCCTTGCAATGTGGACTTCAGTCCTCGGGGTTGTCTTTGGTGTTTCTTTTAATTACTTTGTGCCCTCAGAATTTGATTGAACAACAAAGCACCAGCACCCAAGGAGAAAGAGAAGGTTGATTTGTAAATTCATCCCTGTAAGAAGAGGGCTGTAATTAACAAGAACCTGGCATCTTGCCTTAGATGATAAAGACAGATCAAATGCCTAGTAAGAAATTAAAACCATTTCTTTGGTCAGAGCAAATTAGGTACAGCTTCTGATTCCTCCCATGGCCCTGGGCTGCCTAGAGGCCCAAGCATGGTGCACAAGGAAGACACAGGAAGAGAAGGAATGTGTAAAGATCTTAAAACATTGAAGGGTTATGTTTCTAGGGCCAATTAATCTTCCCTCTCTGTTGGGGACAGCATGTGCATTTTCCAGGATTAGAAATCTAACGAGTTCCTGCTTGAGGAAGACACATGATAGGTCTTTCCAACACAAAGTGGTTTTTCAAAGTTCTCTCACAGGATGTGTATTGTGTTTTTTGAAATTGGTAGTGCAGTACTTCAGAATTTACACAAATTGAAGGCTTGCTGCTTATCCAGGCATTGAGGCCCTCTTCCTCAACTGACCCCAGAAGGTAGACTGCGCTTCACTGGTGGGATCAATAGCTAAACTTGGGACCATCTTGTGCCTGCAAGTTGCTGAAGTTCTCACAAAGAACACTGGAATAAATGAGCCTAGTCTGGTCCAGCCACATCAAGAATGTTATTCATCACTCTTCCACTATTCCTTTTAGGCTCCCCAGCTTGTTTCTTCTAATACACTCAACCATGACGCTTGCCATCACAAATAGGACCACTCAGAAAGTTGAACTTGGTACTCACTAGGTGGGCAGAAAAATATTAGTTTATAAATTTTAAAAAGGTTCTCTTATCAACCTCATCATAACTGACCATGTTTGTTGCCCACTCAAAATATTGACTGCAAGTAAAAACATAAGAGGCAGGTGCCATCCCCCCCCGCCCCCCGCACATTCCTTACAGGCTCCTAACTTACGGAGAGTGTACTTAAAAAGGAAAGTGAATACTAAATCTGAAGTGTCTTCTATGTTGTCACAGAGACACAGACATCCATCTGGGGTGGGGACTTTCAGGTGGCTGCTGTAGCTGTCCTTTTAACAGTATCTTCTCAAGGTCAAGCTAAACAAGATGCCAGGCAAGGATTGAAAGTTTTGAAACCCATGTCCAATGATACAATTTTTACCATGAGAACTGTAGTTTTCAAAGACAGGGCTGCATGGGCTTGCTGGGGGATGGGGGAGGGAGCAATTACTGAGTAGCAGCATTTATTATCTCCATGCCCTGAATGCTTTCCCTCCCTCTAGCTAATTCTTATGGACCAAGCTGCCATGTAAGCCATGGCTGCAGATGCCAGTGCAAAACCTGGCCCTCTTCCACCCTTTCAACTATTTAGGGCAGGTATATCATCTTTCCACTTCATCTTCACAATGACCTTGCAAGGTAGGTGGGCTGAGATCTTTTGCAGTTCTCAGCTGCTTATTCCCAAAAGAGTTGACCTCGTCGCCGTGTGGCAGGCAGCAACTGGAAGAATCGCTGCTGGTTTTGCTGCTGTTAAAAGACACAACCTCTCTCGATTTTTTTTTTCAAGCATTAACTGGAGGATGATCCTTCGTTTTCCCCCACCCCCTTTCCAGAGGGCATTTTATCCAGCCACTGTGTTCACAGAAATCTTTTATGTATGTATTTTAATGAATTAAGTCACCTTGAGCAATTCCAGAAAGGTGAGTTGAAACTATTTTAAATGAAGCAGTGCTTGCCATGGGCCAGTATCTGTATGCAGCTTCGTTCATGCTTCCTTCATGCGGTGGAGGCAATAAGCATTCACTTGTGCGAACCATCTCTTCAGTTTGGCCAAAGTAGGGCTGCCAGCTCTTTTTACGAGTTGCTGCTCCTGTGTTTTTAACAGCAGCCTGAAGTGCAGGGTGAGAACAGATTATTGTATCCCATTGGATGATTTCTGCAACAGAAAAAGGAGCAAGCTGGACCATTTTATTCTGATCAGCTGGCAACTGAACTTCTTAATAAGAACAATTGCTTGCTGTCTAGAATGCAAAACAGAGGAAGACTCGTGGAGATCCCCCCACAAAAATGCACTTCTGCACGCTTGTGCAGTTTTAGAAGAAAACCGCACACTCTGCAGTATTTAGCAAGCTTGCATTTTCTTTCCCTAACTGAATCTGAATATTTTTAAAGAATCGCCAAAATTAGATTATTTGGAGTTGCTAAATAGTGTTTGTATACCAAGTGATAAAAGTGTGTCTGGCAGACGGGAGGACCAGGCTCTGAAAAGCTTTAGCTGGAGCCAGTGTGTGTTCGCTGCCCTCGAGGTAAAGGATTAAGCTCTCGGGTAAAAGATCGAGGTCAGGTCTAGACCAAGCAGTAGTCTGTGGAATCCAGCCAAAGGGTAAGATGGACATAGCAGTCCTGTTGACTTAGCTGAGATGCAGCTGACATCTGTACGTCAAGTTTGATTAAAAGAGAACAAAAATTTGGATGGGAGAATAGCTAGCTCTATAGAACAAAGTTAGCTACATGAAAGAGGGTGAGAGAATATGCCAAGTCTGGCTGGAAATCAGGGACTTCCTTTAGTAACTCTGATGTGCCCCATCCTTCTGAGTTCCTTCATGCCTACAGCTGAGGCTGACTATTCTGTCAATTCCCACCCCCTCAATTGGAAAGATGACTTCCCACCCACCTAATGTTCAAGAAACATCCAATTTTCCACACTTTCCATTTGGTGCTTAAGTGTCACTCAAGTGCTCTTTTTTTCCATTTTATATTTGAAAACAATATGTGTTTCCATTCCCTATGATTAGCCTGGTTACAAGTTCTCAAATCAGGGTGCATATCAAAAGACAAGAAAACACAGATAAGATCAGATTAAAAAAACAGCAAATTTGCAAGGCAAAACAGAGAGCTAACTGCTACTTTCCAAGGGAGCAAAAGCTTCAACTTGCCACCATTGCAAGCAGGCACTACAGGCCCTTTCACAAAAGAAGGATCTTTCAAATAATTTGAAGTCTAGCAGAGAATCAACTAGTCACTAGGCAAACTGCCCTGGAAGCATCCCGAGTGAGCATGCCACAGCCTCTTGGGAAGGCAGACATACAAAATAGATGTCTTTTACCCAAATTCATGGTGATTAGGTCTGCCCATCTCGATTAGCTGTAGTAGCTAAATGGAATGTCCAAGCAGTATTATGGAGATAACATGACATGCCCTAGTGTGGCACTTTTTGGAGCCTGCAGTTTTCTGTGTTCAAGGTCACTAGATTCAAAACAGCTTCAGTATTTGTTGGGGAGGGAGGTGGGTCTGGCACCTCTGAAAATGGCCCATAAGGGCTTTAGCCCGGTGATGGAACATTTGCAGAACATCCCAGGTTCAGTCTCCAGGATCTCAGGGTCCCAGAATATGGTTAGAAGAAGGCAATTTTGTTGAAGCTAAGGAGGCATGGGATTGGCCAGAGTGGGAGACCTCAATTCCACTTTAGTCACTTTGAGTGCCACGATGGAAGAATGTGGTGGTATGAATGTAGTAATAAATAAAGCCACTGCCCTCAGAGTTGACAATGTTGAACTAGATGGACCAAGCACTTTACTCTGTATAAGGCAAGTTCATATATTCCATAATTGAGGTGCCACCATAGAGAAGGCCCTTTCTCTGACAACTACCCACTTAATTTTTAAAGCCAGGGGCACATGGCCAGGTCAGGTGGAAGTAAGCTGTCTGGAAGATTCCATTCTCCCCAGCCATTCAAGATCATAAAGGGCAGTGCCAGCTCTTTAGACATTGCTTGGAAAACTAGTGGGGAGCAAGTACAGTTCATTCTAATTTGAGGTAAGATGTTCCCAATAGCTCATTCAGAACAAAAATCTGCAGGCATTTTC
Organism: Eublepharis macularius; assembly: GCF_028583425.1. NCBI lineage: Eukaryota > Metazoa > Chordata > Lepidosauria > Squamata > Eublepharidae > Eublepharis > Eublepharis macularius. The sequence goes on from NC_072802.1 coordinate 42,411,679, forward strand.
TGTATTACTTACCATGTTTTTATCCCCTTTTTCCTCCAAGGAGCTTAGGAGAATACACATGTTTATTCCTTCCATTTTATCCTCACAATAACCCTGAGAGGTAGGCTAAGCTGATAGAGTATGATTGACCCAAAGTTACACAGAGAGCTTCATGGCTAAGTGAGGATGTGAACTGAGGTCCTTCCCAAGCCAATTCCAACTACTGGACCACATTGGTTGAAGTTTCTGAATAGTCATCAAGGGCAGACCTATGTAGAATGCTTGTAAGTAATCAAGCCTGGATGTAACAAGTGTGTAGATTGTTGAGGTCAGGTCCCTTCTCTCCAGAAGGGGGCAAAGCTGGCAAAAAGTACTTTTGTACAACATCTGCCACCTGAGCATGCTGTCAGAAGGTGGAAACCTTCAAAATGCAGATAAGAATTCAGATTTTATGTACAGTTTTAGCAAAAACCGGCAAAGAGTGCAGATATATACACTTCAGTGATGCCAGTTTAATACTAGCTCAACTTCTATGTCTTTCCTCAAAGAATTCTGCAGGCTGCTAAGAGTGGATTACCATTTTCAGGGAATGGAAAATCAGTTCAAGTCTCTAATGTATGGCTGCTTTTCAATGCCCACCTTCCCGTATGCAGACTATTCTGTTTTTTCCCTCTCTTGGTATATTTCCTCTTCAGATTCAATAGATATAAATTTTTAAAATGCTCTGGCTAGATACAGATTTGTGGGGTAGAAAAATTTCCAAAACTGGAACATTTTCTCAAACTTTTTTTTTTTTTTGCTGAAAAATTTCCATTTCAGAAAATTGTTTTAACAGTGAATAGATGCCTTTTCCAATATAATATTAAGCCAGGTTATTGGTAGTTTCAAAGTAGTAATTAACATTTTAGGGGGTGAAATTTATGAATTCGCTTCTTTGGTTGTGCGTGTCAGATCAAAATGAAAACTAAAATTCTTATTTATAGATGTCATCTCACATGGAGGAAGTGATATTGTAATCCCCTGTCTGATATGGAATTAACAAGTAATGCAAGCGATGAGGTGTCACAGGGACCTCTGTGGAGGAGAGTAAAATTTTGTTCTATAATCAATGAGTAGACATTACAACCACATGCAGAGTGTATTATGCACAATTCTTTGGGTGTACTAAAATTGTGTCAACAGTTTTCAGTGTCTTTGGGGTTCCTCCCCTTAAATTTAAGCAATATGAGGGAAGTAAATGCGGAATTGTCTTTAAGCTTTTTACAACTAATATTCAAATAAGGGGGAAATCCACATAAAGCTTTGAATGTTTGACCCTTTAAGCCACACTTAGTTCATGTTTTTCCTTATTAAATATTTCAGTTCAAGCTTTTTTTTTTTTTTGCTATTGGGATATAAAACTAACATGAAGCATTTTTAAACATACTTACTAAATATGTCAAAATAAACATGCTATATCAGATCACACTATTTAGGACGTCGGATAATTTTCCAGAAAATTTTCCAATTTTAGTTTTTCTGGGAAACCTGTATTGCTGCCTTTGTATCTGGATGCAATCCTTTCACAAATAAACACACAGCACAGAGTGAAGATACCAAGTGCAGCATACAGGGTATACAGATGGCCGGGGAGTCAAACTGGAAAAAACGTGTAGAATAAAAAAATACATAACCAGGCATTCAAGTTAAAACTTGTGCAACCATTCCTTTTGCAGCAGATAAAGCAAGGTCTGGCTGACCTTGGCAGCTGCGCAAAGCTGCCGTTGCATAAGAATGAATTGTGTTTTAGTATACTGGAGAAATTGTTCGGGAACAAATCTCCTTCTCTTTGGTACCAAGATGCTATCAGCTTGCCCCCTCTCTTGCATATGGACTGTGAATACTGCAGCTGAAAAAGACTCATCTTTTTATGATGGTGAAGTCTGTCGCTCGGTCCTTGGGTTGACTGATGAGAATTGAGAATTTTAAAAGTAAGGTCTGTTTGGCCCCTCAGGAGCAGAAAAGAGACGCCTCAGACCTGTGGCCTGAGCAGGTAAAATGTGGAAATAACTGTGGTGTCCAGAAAAGACTGGGGGTTCCTCAGAAGCTTGCTGAGATCAGCAAAGACAGCTTTGCTGTTCTCTGAAAGACACCTCGCCCATCCTGAGTGTTCTTGCCTTGTAATACACTACACAGAAGTGTTGGATGTGCTCTGGAGCACCCAGTGCTGAAGTCCAGCAGGCCTGGCCTGAGTAGTGCCCCATGTGAATTGAGAGCCAGTGTGGTACAGTGGTTAGAGTTTTGGATGAGAATCTGCAACAACCAGGACTGAATCCCTACTCTGCCCTGGAAGCCTGCTGGGTGACCATGGGCTGAGGGTGACCTGAGCCCAGCATACTGCCAGAATATCCAATAATAAGCTAGAAGGCTAAGTGATCAGGTTTGGTATAAGGCACAAGTTTGAAGAGAACCATGTAACCCATTTGGGGTCCCATTGGTGGGAAAGGCCAGGGTATAAATGAAGTAAAATAAATAAATACCGCTATAAGATGTGCCCCAGGTTCATGTCTAGTATGATGGAGCTTGGTTAGAGATGTACTAAATCTGTGCCTGATAACAAATCTGATCATTGAGCCTTCACGCTTAATATTGTGTATTCTGACTGTGCCTCTCTTGTGTCTTGGGCAGAGAAAGGCCTTCCCTGCTCCCCGAGAGCCTTCAATTGGAGGTGGCAGGGGTTGCACTAAGATCCCTTTGCACTCAGAGCAGATGTTCTAGCATTCAGTCACAGGGCTTTTTCAGTAAACAAACTCTTTGTGGGAAAGACTTCCCAGGAATTGGAGAGTTTGAAAAACTGCTATCCTAAAGGAAGAGATGACCCTTTAGAATAAGAATTTCCCTTTAACTGCAGGGCGCTGCGCAGTACTGGTTTGTCTGCCTCTGCCAGAAATCTGATTCAAGATAAATTTTCCAGACTCCCAGCCAGCAAGGCATTACCAGTATGCAGGGAGAAGCTTCTTCCTATTATTATTATTTTTTTGCATGCTCCAGTAGTGTCATAAGTGTCCTTTCTGAAGAGCCCTGTGAAAAACAAATGTTTAGTTTTCATCTGATAAGGAGAGGTCTGCATTTCAGGGAGGAAGAGATAACAGAATGAGCTGATAGAAAAATACGAGGGTCAAGGGAGAATTCCTTTTATTTTTTCCCTTCTCCCAACCCAGACTGGCCATTTTTCAGAACTTTGTCCTATTTGCCTTATTTGTATAAGGTTCCTTCTTCCCCAGAGCTGTCCCAGTTTCCTTATTTTTATGAAGTTCCTTCTCCCCTCCTGAGCTTTACATCCTGTAGTAATACAGTTTCATAAGAAACCCATATTTCTGTGTTAGCAAGAGACGGTCTCTTAAAGGGCTGTAGCTGGATATTTTGATTGCACATCTGCCCAAATATAGACCAGTCTTCACTCTCTGATGTCTTTCTTGCTCTCTGTCTGACACATGCAGACACATTCAGTACCCATATAGGGTGTTAGCTTGTGATAAGGCAATTTTTCTGATTTTTACCATGGAAGATGGGTGAAAATGCAAAATTAACAATGGTGTCTTCCATGTGAACCTGCCTGGGAATTAGAACCGTACAAGAGAGACCCCACAAGGATTTGGGTTTGGCCTCTTCCCCTTCTCTGTCTCCTCTCCTTCCCACCCAGCAGCCAGCCTACCTTTATCTGCTCCTCTTCAGTTTCTCCTCCTTCCCTACCCCTGGCAGCCTCTCCCTAGGAAAAGACCAGCTGAGTTATGCAGTGCTGGCTGCCGGGCTGGGCTCAGTTGTGTGGTGGGGAAGTCCGTAGAGTTGACAGGGGCATATCATTTCCCACTATATCCCTGTCACCATCCTATTTCCTCTTGTCTTCCTGGCAGCCCTTATAGCCTAACTTTTCCCTTCTTGTCTCCTTCCCACCCACCTACATTTTATCTGCCCCCCAACTTCAGCTATATTTTAAATCTTTAAAATACATTTATACTCTGCCTTTCTCCACAGTGTGGACCGAAAGCACCTTACATAATTCTTTTCCATTTTATCTTCACAACAACCCTATGAGGTAGGCTAGGCTGTGAGTGTGTTATTTGCCCAAGGTCGGCCAACAAGCTTCCATGGCAGAGTGGAGGTTCAAGCGATATCACCCAGGTTCTAGTCTGACACTCTAACCACCACACAACACTGGCTTTCATGGGGTGGCTGCTGTTAAAAGGTAGCTAACAAGCAGCCAGGCCTGGGTGAGACATGGAAGCCAAGTGCTATCTAGTCACCCAGTGGTTACTGTCAGACCTGGTCCCAATGAGTCCTCTCTCAAAGGCCAAGATAGCCCTGGAAAGGACTTTCCCCCCTCACTTTGCCTTTTACTGACAGAAACCAAGACTTCAACTGGCAGAACCAGTTTGGTATAGTCACTATACCATACTGTGGTGTATAGGAGCATGGGACTCTAATCTGGAGAACCAGGTTTGATTCCTCACTCCTCCACTTGAAGCCAGCTGGGTGACCTTGGGTCAGTCACAGCTCTCTCAGAGCTCTCTCAGCCCCACCAACCTCACAGGGTGATTATTGTAGGGATGATAACATACTTTGTAAACCACGCTGAGTGGGTATTAAGTTGTCCTAAAGGGTGGTATATAAATCGAATGTTGTTGTTACTGTGGTTATCTAGCTAGGGTCACTGAGATCATTTGTTTCTTAAAGCTACAGGTGCTGCTTCTATTAATTTCAGAGTTTTTGACACCTCTCAATGCAATTGTTTTTAGATTTCAGATTTTGCTGCAAACATAGGGCTTTCCCTAGGTTTGTGGAAAGATGTCTTGTTTGTTTGTGACTCCATTCTCTATATTTAAGTATCCACAGATTTGACCATATTGAAAATTAGATATATTCATGATTTGAGGTTCTTCTTCTTGTATCTACTATCTCCATAGGCTACTGGCCTTTTCTGTGTTGGCACCTCCACTTTGGAACTCCTTCCCTAGGGAGGTGGGCTTGGTACCATTATTGAAGTAAGTTCGATGTCAGGCTAAGTGTCTCTTGTTTAGTGAGCTTTTAATAGCCATGAATGTTCCATGGTTTGTGTGCTTCTGGCCGAAAATTGAATTTGTGTTACAAATTTGATTGCATCCTTCCTGTTTTAATGATGCGGCTCTTTTTTTTAAAAAAAAAAACTTGTGAGCGAACTGGGGGACTTCTAAAGTGCAAAGGTGGGATAATCATTTTAAAATAAAGATCTTTGCAGAACAAGTGGTGAAATACACCATTAGTAGAGCGAATGCAGAGTGGATATCTTCAAATGTGTCTATACACATTACATATAAATGAAGGAAGTCAGTAAATGCAGTGGGCAGGATTGTAGAAACAGCAGCCATTTGGAGTGTTAAGTGTAGAAGTCTGGAAAGATACGGAAGGGAGAGCTTGAAATAAATACTAGGGCTGGGAGGCAACAGCAGGTGGGTCATTTGCCCTCCCTGCCCTGCTTGTGGGCCTTTTGAGGCATCTGGTTAGCCACTGTATGAAACAGTTTATTGGACTAGGTGGGCTATTGGTCTGATCCTGCATGACCGAAGGTTCTGGCATCATTGGGAGAGGCTTAGTGGTCTAGTCAGCCTACTATTGAGTATTGCAGTTGAGTACTGCAATACCCCCACTCAGAATGGGAGCTGTAGCATCTGAGAATGGGTGTGGCAGAGAGACTTGTGTATATAGATTTTTCTTTAGCTCGAGATACCAGTGGGAATGCATTCATATTCTATTCCACATATCAAGGGGCTGGACACTGAAAGTAAGTTCCCAGGGCTCATCCCAAGTCAGATGAAACTCTGTTTTTTCTTCTTTTCTAGTAACTTCAAAGGTGCAAGAGCTGAGCACGAAGATCAGAGAACTTTGTTTGTCAGGATGATCCCTTTTATACATTTCTGTAGCAAGACTCGCCCAGATAAAGATTAAAGTGTGACTTGGATATAGCCCAGGAGAGCCCTGATCTTGTCAGATCTTAGAAGCTAAGCAGGGTCAGCCTTGGTTAGTAATGGGATGGGACACCTCCAGCAAAGACCAGTGTTGCAGAGACAGGCAATGGCAAACCATCTCTGTTAGCTTCTTGCCATGAAAACTCCACCAGGGGTTGCCATAAATCAACTATGACTTGAGGGCAGGATTTCATTTTCATTAGGCCAAAGCTTTCTTTTTTTTAAATGTGATTAATGGGGAGATGCAATGCTGAATGTAAAACAATGCAACTTTTTTAAAAAAAGGTCATTATATCATTGCCAGAGCTGTCTTGCACCTTCCATGTTTTTGACAATAAGCAGATTTCCTATAGAAACTACGGTGCATGCAAAGTCGATGGTCCTACGGAAGTGGAGGTTGAGAAAATGTTCAGGATGATTTTGCCAAGAGATGGCCAACACCACTCCGTATGTTTGGAGGATGCATTAATGCTCATAGGAAGCAGACCTAGTATGTTAAATAGTCCATGGTTTCAGCATCTCTGTAGTGTTGTTTTTACATAAGCAAAGGTAGCTTATATCTTAAAGGCCAAGAGACACCCTTTGCAATGCAAATAAATTTTTGAAAGTTATTGGCTCACAAAAGTCTTCCCTAGTTTGCCCACACATACCCATGAACTGCTGAAGCTGTTCTGCCAGATTATTGGTTCATCTAGCTCATTATTGTCTTCCCTGACCGCTGAAGCTCTCCATTCTCTCAGGCAGATAGAAGCCTTTCCTGATATCTGCTTCGTGAGATCCTTTAACAAGAGCTGCCAAGGACCGAATGTGAAACTTTCTGCATGCTGTGTCACTGAATCAAAGCCCTCCTCTCGCTGCCACCCTATCTGTGCTATTCTGTCGTGATACATTTTTGGCTTTAAAGGTTATGAGATTGTCATTTGACAAGAGCAGAGCCTTTTCTGTGGTGACCCCAGTGCTATGACATGTAGGCTCCCTCACGGAGTTTGTTCCCTGGTTTATCTCCAAAAGCAAGTGGAGATGAGTTAGATGGAAATCATTTTATGCTGCTTTCACATGATTTTAAATTATATGTTTTAATTGGATAGATATCATATTTGTAGGATCTTCTCTCTCACACACACACACCCAGTTGAAATTGGTCAGAATAACAGATCAGGCAAGAAGCACATAAGCCCTAATGCCTTATGGTCTCTATTGGCCAAGTACTTTTCCCCAAACTTAACATTTCTGTTGCTTTACAGCAGTCCTGAGAAGATGCACAACACATTCACACCATTTGCACATTAACTAATGCGTAAGTTGTCTGTACATCTTCTTTGAGCTGCAAAACAATATCCAGTGGAGAAGGAACTCCAATGCACCCACACTTACATGCATTTTATTATTACTGCCCTGTTCCAGGACTGAAAATGAGTCCTGAGACTGAGTTTAGGGGTCTCTGCAGTGGGTGAGCTGTGACTCAAATGAGACCTTGAACTCCATGGAATTTTTACTTTACGTCTGCACTGGAGACTTCTCAGACCTTCCTTTTTTGTCCTGCAGAATAGTTTAGATGGCTTGGCTTTTCACTACACTTGAGGTCGTAAACAAATGTTGAAACAATGGAATTTCCTGCAGGATAGAAATTCTGTTTTTTGGATGGCTACTCTCCTCCTGGAACTCATGCATTGGACAGCCTGTTTATTGAGCCTTGAAAATGGCAATGTGCTCAGTCATTTTTGTTGTGCTAAGTCCCTATTGTCAGACACTTGCTTTTTTAAAGGCATGTCTGGTTTTAATAAATATATTTAATTTTCAACATGGCCGCCATCTGTGGATACTTAAATCTGGAGTTTGGGGCCATGAACAGACAAGACAGAACTTTCTATAGATGAAGCAGCTGCCTTATAGCATTATTAGTCTATCTCGTTTAGTATTATTGTCTGCTCCTATTGGCAGCAGTTGTCAGATCTCAGGCAGAAAAAGGTCTTTCCAACACTTGCTTCTTGAGGTCTTCTAAGTGGAGGTGCCAAGGTTGGAAGCTGGTATCACCTGCATCCAAAGCATGTGCACCATTATGGCCCCTACCACTTGAATGGACCACTAGCAGGCTGCAGAATGCTCTTCTGCTCTGCAAGACCCCAGTGCTATTAAAAAGATGTGAAAGTTTCCTCTTTTTGTAATGCAAACAGAAGTGCAGTAAACCTCAACTCCAGTGCTGCTGTCAGTGATAATAGAGGAGACAAAAACCTAGCAATTCTTGTTAATTAAAATAAAATGAAGTCCCATTTTCATACTGCCTCAAAATAATGATGTTCCCAGGATATTATTTAAAACCATCTCAGTAAGTAAAACAGTGACACACACTTACCCCAAACTTTGGAAGCAAGCAACAATATGTCTACAACTTATCGATGCTTCCCTTTTCTCCTCGCATGTTCAGTACAACTGCATCAGAGTGAAGAAGGATTCAGGGAGATTTCACAAAGTGTTGGTAATGTATCATTCTTCAGAGACCAGCAAACCAGACTGATAGCTAACACCTCTGGGTGTCAGCAGCATCCAGAGTGAAAAATTATACATTTGGGTACAGCTGTGGAAAGTGGTCTGGTTTCTCAAGTCTGGCCTTGGTTGCATACCCTGTGCTGGAGTTGACTCTTTGCCACACAGCCATGCTTTTGGCACCACCTTCCTGTGGTTATATCTTTCTTGGCCACTTCTCAGACGCATGCAGGAAGGCACAAGTCATTTTACGGAGAGCCAGCTTGGAGAACAAAAGTGTTTTTTATTTCTCCTGAGCTGCCAAAGGTCTACCTTAAATTAAGTAAACTTTCCCCAGGGGGGATAGTGTCCAGTACAGAATGTTCATGAAGAAAAATATTCCGAGTGTCTAATCAGGCCCACAGAGTGTTTGCTTTAATATAATGGCTCCTTTGGTTTAACTTGAAAGAGGAATGCATTTTCCTCTAATTGAGATAGCGAGAGAGAGCGCAAGAGAGCTTAGACATGCAAAGAGGAGAAGCTATTTAACAGTCAGAGATTGTCGCCTCTCGCCACAGACATCGTATATAATTTCTAACTGCCCTCCAGCACACAGACGCCATTTTGAGGCCCTGACGCACGTGAGTCTCTGGGTTTGAAACCTCAGAATTTAAACAGCTACAGTGAAATGCATCCAGCGCAAAACTGGTGCTTGCGTTGAATTTCCACTGAGTGTAGAATCCATGGGCCTCAATACAAAAGGCAATAGTAGGGGGGGGGAATTAAATCATAGTGTTCTGAGTATAGCACTCTATAACGGGTCAGTACCTGAGGTCAATTAGTTTTCTGGCCATGTGTTTCCCTAGCCATTGTCTGGCCTCTACTGTGATACCACAGACGGAAGCCTAGAGTAAAAGGAAAGTAGACGTGGAGAAAACTAGGCATGGAAGGATAAAAGCAGGTAAAGAGGATTATGGATGTCACAAAAGAAACAAAAGTTTAAGTAAAAGAGTACAGGAAACTGCAGACACAGGACCTACCTAGGAGAGAACTGGTAAAGGAAGGAGGGCTCCACTGGAGAAGAGGGAGTGGATAGAGAAATGAGGAAGGAGGAGGACTCACTCTGATTGGCACTGACCAGTCAGACTTCCTTCAAACTGTGTTGAAAACCGTATCTGTCATGTACCAATTTTTAAAATTCTGAACATCTTAGCATTGGGGTGGACTGGAAGCAATGAAATTGGAGACAAAAATACTCATATTGCCTATATCTAAATGCAATAATGTGTATTATGGGTTGTATTGAAGTTCTTATTTGTACATCGTTATTTTCCGAAACACATCTGCATGTATTAAAAATAAGTGCACCCTTTTTCCTTTGTCACTGAGTGAAGTTTTTCCTCATGAATGGGGTCAGTGCCATAGGAAACATGGTATGTGTAGCCCCTTTACTCTCCATGGCTTTGTGCCCAGGTTTAGGGAGGATGCCTCTAGCTGGCCACCTGATGGCAAGTGCCAAGAAGTCTGTTAGCCTCTGCAAAGTGTGTGTGTACGTGCGCGCATGTTTAGTGACAGGGAAGTGAAGAGGGATTTGACTGCTTATGGAGTGGACTCCTGCTCTGCCTAACCCTGGGCCCCATTGCAGACATCCTACCAGAAGCAGAGTCTTTAAAAAATATATATATATTTATTTGTGCAAGGCAAAAAGAAACACTCCCCCCCCCCAATCGTGGTAAATCTATACATAAGCTTCTATAAAATGTCTCTAAATATCTAAAAATAAGTCCATATCCAATTGTTGGCTATATGTCGTCTCTTCTCCTTCATTAGCAGCAGCATCTTTAATATGACCTTTAGGCTTCAAGCTGATCCTTGTGCCCATTGACAGTGTTATGAGCCAGAGAGGAACATTTATTATGAGTCTCTGTACATGATACGCCTTGGTGCATGTTCATCAAGTGTAGAGAGAGGCAATGTTCACCGGGAATTGTAGTTTAAAAACCAGAGGCCGTGGAGATGGCTCCTCAGAGAGTTTAATTTCATCTCCTCCTCCTGGAAGGCTATGTCAGTTTCACCTCTCCAGTCTAAAACTGTGTGAGATGGCAACCAGAGGGCAGCAAGGAATAGAAATGGGCCGGGCTTGCACCTGAAGAGATTATAATGGGCTGAAGTTTCCCTTCTGACATTTCACAGCCCCTTCAAACAGCTTCAGTGTATAGTAAAGCCTTTGCCCTGCTTCCTGCTCTGTCTTTTTAAAGTACCCTTCCCAGCTAACATTGCATCTCCTGACACGTGTTCTTCACGTGTCAGATGTCTCATTTAGAGAGATTCTATGGCTCCAAGCTTTTCAACTACCTATATGTATTCTGAAAAACTTTTCCTTCAGCTGGGCGCTTGCATTGAGTGGTTTTTGGTTTGTATATTTTCCTTTGTTTATGTTAAGAGTTTGTTTGCTCTGTTGCTTTAATGACATTGTTGTTTTGTTTTGTGTCTTGGGTTTTCGGCACTGAGTGCCAAGTCTGCAAGTCAGGCACATGTAAAACTCTGTACGTGGACCTTTCAGTTTCAGTTTTTGTATTCATAACATTTTGTAATGCATGTTCTTGTTAATTACATTCATTCAGATAGGATGGATGTTAAGTGCTGTTTGGTCCTATGGAAGGAGGCTTGGGTGCACATCTGGCAGGCTTAGGTCCAAAGACTTATAATCATAGTCCTGCTGAGATTCAGTTGCCAAGCAGTAGGCAGCCTGTGTTAGTGGCTTAGAGCCATGAATGGCCATAGGATTCCGATAACAAGCCATGGTCAGTCCTATTAGGGACCACCTGATGTAAGAGCAGTTCTGTGGATGGGCGATTAAGACAAGACATGGGTGAAACTCATTGGGTGACCTGGAAGCCTGGGATAAAAATGCAGTGGATAGATCGGAACAAAGGTCGGGCAGTGTTCAGCAGCAGTTGACATAACCTGTTGGTCAGGAAAATGGTTGTGTCTTGCCCTGGAATTTATATATATACATGGGTCAGTAATAGCCAGTTTCTGTCTGGGAGATGAGACCATGTTGAGTGGCTATAATATTACATCTAAAACTCATGCCTTTGGTGAGGCTTCCAGTTCAAGATCCAGCATCTCTCCCATTGATAGGCCAAAGTAAAATCTTGGTCCTTTCCCCCCAGATTGGAATTTTAATTATCTATCACCTTGCCCTTCCTCCAAGAATCTTTGAGTGGTATACATGGTATGCTTCTCCTCTGGTTTATGCTCCCAATAATCCTGTGAAGTAGGTGAGTTGTCAGAGAATGTCTGGGCCAAAGTCATCGAGTGGGCTTTGTGGCTGAACGGGGATTTGAACCCCACTGTTTCTGGTCCTCTAACCGCTATGTATCACATGGAATCTACATTATGGGCTTATTGAATGAGACGTGATTAAAAAGTTTCCTCCTCTGGTCCTTGTAGGATATGACCTATGTATGTGAAGAAACTGAAACTTTGACTAAAGGAGGGAATTCAATTAGCATGTAACGCTTTGATTGAAAGGGGGCCCTGCAAGGAGGGTAGCCTTTAATTAGCCCATCTCTGCACACTGATTTATGTAGCAAATTTAGGCTAATAATAGTCAGATGATGTAGAAGATGTAACAGAAGCCTCTCTCTTGGAAGCATGCTCTTAGACTCCCAATAAAAGCCATTCTGTCTTCTTTCAATTGGGTCGGCATGATTCCTAGGAAAAATCCATGTTGTCCCCACCCATCCGCAGCCTGTGTGAGCTTGTTTTTTGGGGCTGTGCCCAGCTTGTTCCAAGCTGTCGATTACAATGTAGGTTTCGCACCTTCGGCTCCTCTGGAGCTGATTGGAGGAAGGCGGCCCCGTTGCTCCAAATTCAAATTTGAATGGGCGCCGAACTGTAGGAGGAAGTGACTGTTACGTCCAAAGTGGTTGTGTGTGTGTGTTTTAAAAGTTTCATTGTGTAAGTAACACAACTGAATGATCAGATAAACAATAAGAAGGGCTGTAGTACAAACCAACAGCCATCCACAGTCATGGAAGATGAACTATCCTTGATTCAGAACTGATGTATTAAAAGTGAGTCCCCTCCCATCTGTCTAGCTACATTTTGTGGATCTATTGATCATAGCCTTTGTGGTGCAGTTTGGAATTAGATATATGATAAAAGAATGCTGAAGTGAATAGAAGGGCAGCTGTGTTCAGTAGGTACCTGAGTTAGCCTCATTTGATCCATTTGCTTTTTTCACATTACTTCTGAAAGAAGTAATATTCTGCAGGCCAAAATATGAATCTGTGGTATAACCGGAACCTATATCTCTGAGGTTCAGCGTTCCTTATACCCAGAACATACAGGCATGCCATGCCACTGTAATATTCTTCGCTTGCTCTTCTCAAAGCATTTGCTCTAGACCCCCATTGAGCTTGTTTTGTCCAACTTCTGCTGCCCAAAGGAGCATAGTCTCCTTGGCCTATCTTCCAGGCTGTGCTGGAGTTTCTGTTGTACCCCTCCTGCCAAATTCTAAAGCAGGTATCTGGCCCTAAATCAATCCACAGACTCATCTCATGAACCATGGCATCCCCATTAATTTTGGTCAATCCAGGCAGGGCTTTTTTTCAGCTGGAACGTGGTGGAACGGAGTTCCGGAACCTCTTGAAAATGGTCACATGGCTGGTGGCCCCGCCTCCTGTTCTCCAGACAGGGGAATTTAGATTGCCCTTCGCGCTGCTCGTGGTGTGGAGGGCAATCTAAACTCCCCTCTGTCTGGAGGTCAGGGGGCGGGGCCACCAGCCATGTGACTATTTTCTCCGAGGGCAGCCCACTGAGTTCCACCACCTCTTTTCTCAGAAAAAAAGCCCTGAGTTCAGGTAAACTGTGTGTGCTTTCTTATTTGCAGTGTTACCAGACCTATATTTAGAGGAGTTAGCCATGTTAGTCTGTAGTCGCAAAATAGTAAAGAGTCCAGTAGCACCTTTAAGACTAACCAACTTTATTGTAGCATAAGCTTTCGAGAACCACAGATGCATCTGACAAAGAGAACTGTGGTTCTCAAAAGCTTATGCTACAATAAAGTTAGTCTTAAAAGTGCTACTGGACTCTTTACTATTTTTCAGACCTATATTGAAATCACCACAAATTATTTTTGTGATGACAGATAAGTTTTGTCCCATTTTTAGAACAGGTAGTGCTTCCCCATCATCAGTTTGGGATTGTTTTGCTCATCTCTCTCTCTCTCTCTCTCTCTCTCTCTCTCTCTCTCTCTCTCTCTCTCTCTCTCTCTTCAAAGGAATCCTTTGATTGAAATAATATAGTTGGTCAGAATTCCCAGTAATTGGAAGTGCTGCAAAGAAGAGTTATTTTAAAAAAGAAAAAGAATCTTCTGGTATAAGTGGCAGGCTTTCCTTCTGGCTTCATCAGAACAAAAAAAAACACCCTTTCCAGCAAAATCTTGTGGCTAAGATTCTCCTGTGTGCAGCATTCCTAGCAAGCAGGGGGTTAAGCATAATTCATCATGGGCATGCAGTTAATGGGTGAGACAGAGAGCAGTGCCTGTAGCAGTTGCTTCTGATTGAGTTCTTTGTACAGGCGATATCTAGGCTTCCAGTTGTAAATGTTCGCTTGATAGAGGGAAAGAAATCTTCCACCCTCCAGACCTAAACGTACACAAACACTTCTTCCCACCAAGGATTTACAGTATATTGAAAAGAACAGAAGGGGAGTTAATTTATCCTTTGTGTGCTGAGGCCAAGGATCCCCACCCAGTTTTCTGTCGAGCTGCGTTCTGATCATGGCATGCTGCCACCAGCCGTTCCGGGTTACATGAGGGGTGCGGCAGAAAGAGTTTAGGCGGGGGGGAAGTGGGGGTGAGAAAACTGATAGTTCCTTCTTGCACCCTAACCTTGCCAATGAGAGTGTCTGATGCTGCTGAGGGATTTGTGGCATAAGGTAAGCTACGTGCCACATTTTCCTTATGGCAGTTGCATGCTTAGAAAGGAGCCCGTGCTGGTTTCTTCTTGTTTGAAACCCGGAGACACATCATGGATGCACCAGAGGCCGTCTGTCGCGACGCCAGGCGGAGGCATTTTCTGTGCAGTGGGCGCTGAAAAAGAAAGAGGGAGAAAGCGAGGGAGAATGTCTGCCAGAATTAGATCAATATGAAACAATCTTTGTTATTGGATGGCTGCCCAGACTTTTTGCTGCAACGGTAAATGTAATTGGTTGCTTCCTCCTACCATGCGCAACTCCATGTAGGAAATGCCCTTCTTTTCTCTCTCTCTCTCTTGCTCGCTGTCTCTCTCTTTTTAAAAAATAATCTACAATGGCTGACTTCAGTACACCGCACAGTCTGTATCTGGAGATTTCCTGTTAAAATGAATTTCTAGTTACTTCTCCAAGCAAATGCTTGAAGCCAGGGGTGGAGACTGCTTTGGCTTAGCTGATTCTGTTTCTTCTTTCCTGCAGGTTGCTGAAAAGTGCCTTCCTTGAAGCCGCCGCCACCGCTGCTTGGATTTCTGTCTAGGGCTTTGCCTCGCTTGCTTTTTAAAATATATATCTATATACATATATATTCACTCCCCCAACTTTTTTTTAAATTTGGCATTGCTTTCAGTTCACACCCTAACAGCAACTCATCCATCTGGGGTTTGTTGGTTTTATTTTTTTCCCTTCCCCTGGTACGCTCAGTTTTCTCAGCCATCTCCCTCCTCCTGATTATGTAGCCAACTCTATTTTAAAAGAAAAAGGAAATCCTTCCTCTCATTTTAACACTTGCAACTCCCTCAGTTTGTGAAAGCAAGAAGGAGCCCGAATTTTCGGAGTTGTTCCCCCTCTAAGGAAATAAGATCATCCCACAACTGCAGCATTGCCAGAAGCTTTTTTGTTTGTTTGTTTGTTTTGGGTGAGAATAATTGAAACCAGTAACTGGAGAGCACAGAATTCCTTGGAAAAGTCTGCCAGTTATTTTGAAATAATTTCGGCAGTGGCACAAAATATTATATACACACACATATATATATATACACACACATATATAACATTTCTATTTTAACTTCGACAATTGCACTTTTAGGAGCTGGCCTCTAATTTGATTTTTCAGTTAATTCTAATGAGATTTCTATTTTATGATTGGCTTTATGTTAATCCTTGTTTTCGACAAACACAGTTTGAGTTTAATGGAAACCTAAGTGCTGACAAGAGAAATTTTACCAAAGCAACAAGTTAGTTATTTCTTCACTTTTTTTTTAACTTGAATCCCTTTTTAAAACCCTTTTTCCCTCTTGAAATCATCAGCACTGTTCTCTTAGAGAAGGGTGTGGTTGCTTGCATTTTCATTTTTCTCTTTTTTGGGGGTGTGCGCGCTTTTTTAAAAATATGGCTATGAACGTTTCTTTGGTTCGTGATACAAAATGGCTGACCTTAGAAGTATGTCGAGAATTTCAGAGAGGTACTTGTTCTCGGTCTGACACAGAGTGCAAGTTTGCTCACCCATCTCGGAGTTGCCATGTGGAAAATGGACGAGTTATCGCCTGCTTTGACTCCCTCAAGGTAAGGCTCACCTTAATACCTGTCTTGATATGTTTGATTCTGCATTAAGACTCTGTTGTTTGATTCATTGGTCATTTGGTTGTTTTATCAAACATGACAGAAAGAATTTTCTTTGCTGGCATACAATTGTCTCCACCAGTGGCTTTGGGAACCATAGCTGTGTGACAGAGCATGTGTTTTGCATGCAAAGGGTCTTGGCATCTCTATTCAAAAGACTTTCTGGGAGCAGGACTTGCAAAGGCCTCTGAGACCTTGCAGAGCTTCTGCTAATTAGAGTAGATAACATTGGGGCTAACTGGACCAGTGGACTGACCTGGTAGAAGACAGGCTTATATGTAGAGAAAATGTGTGAGAAAAAAGCGGTGGGTATGTGTACCTACTAATTACAGTTGTTTTTGTAGTGATTGAGAGGGTGTTCAATTTGCTTCCCATGTGTTGTTTTGCCATTCCCTAAAAAGCTTTGTAAGGTAGGTGAATAATCCTCATTTGGGAGGTTCGTTTTAGCCTAAGTAGTAGCCTCTACTACTTAGAGGCAGTAACTTGCCTAAAATTTCTTAATCTGTATGTGACTAAGGCAAAACTTAAACTTCGTGGGTCATAGTTTATGCAATTCCAACGAAGTGACCTTTAAAACCCAGATTAGCTGAAAATTTACCAGTTCTCATATTTTTCAGTCAGAATCATGTTCTAGAAATACCCTCCTCCTCCCATTGCCTGAGAAATTTGCTGTAGTGACAATAGTGTGAGTTTAAATTTGGCAACTCTAAATATGTGCCATTTTACTTAGGGGGTTTCCTTAGAAGAATGCTTTGACTTCATTGATCAAAGTCTCATTATCTGTCACTTCCTTGATCAAACAACAGGGGGTCACATTTCTTATTTCACTCTCTCCAGAAAAGGGAGCTTAATTTGTGGAGGGCTGAAACACTAATGCGATCTATCTGTTGTGTTGTATTTTGCCTATGTTTCTGAGAGTGGAGGCTGTCTTTTGTTTTCCCAGCTATCCTGTGAATAAGGTTAGGCTAAATGAGTGTGACTGAACCAAGGTCACCTAGTTTGTTTGCTTCCGGATTAACAGGGATTTGAACCCAGTTCTTTTTTAATCAGTTCTGGCCTTCATGCTGCGCTGGCTACATTCAGTCCTTTCAGATTTTCAATCTGTACCTTCTCAGACATGCTCAAGGGTCAATGTGTTGAGTATTCCCAGACCTGTCAATTTAATGCTAGGTACCACAAAGAAATATAGGTATGTTCACACTTCTCTTTGTCCTAAGTGGCTTTGAGCAATTTCACAAGTGGGTTGGGCAATACTACTGCTGATATGAATGTGATAGTGGAGTCTTTTGGTAGTGGTTGTGGCATTCCTATCTGGGCAGTGAACAGCATACTGTATCCTGGGCCTCCATGGCTCATAGTTTCAACTGCGGCAAGCCATTTGTCGTAGTGTCCTTCCATTGCCAGTCTCACCTAGCTGAGGATCCGGGTGCATGGCCCATTCACCTCACCTCGTGGCTCAAGGCAGGCTGAATAGCCCAGCCATTCCCTAAGAGGAATTCTCTCTGCTTTCCATCCCCAAATCACTGTACTCCTTTTACTATTCTCCAGTCTTATGAAAATTAAACCTTTCTTTTGTAATGAAATTTTACTTTCTCCTTGCAGGCTGCTTGTAAGAGTTACCATTCCTGTTTATTGGCTACCTCCTTCTTTGTTACTGATTGAACACTGAGAACAAATCCTTCTTTTCTGTGGTAGTTAATAGTTTCGGGGTATTTAACATCATTGAGTTTATCTGTGGTATTGTTTAGATTGGATTATCCCTCCACACACACCAATTCTCAGAAATGGAAGGGGTCTGTGGAAAGAAATGGGAAGTCCTCAGGAAGGAACCTGTGAAGACCTCCCTCAGCCATCCATAAATTAGTTTCTCCTCATTGTGGTCATCTGCTTTCTTGAGAGGATTTGGTTGTGCTTGAAAAGGAGAGTTCATTGTGCAGACAGTAAAGGAAAGCTATGTCGCTAGGCACAATGTGAAGTTTTGTCTCCCGCTGGCCTAACAAGAAGTAAATTCAGCGGGACTGGATGCGGTAGGAAAGTGTTGACTTGCAGAAGCGGCAAGCAGAAGCTGGGGGTCAGGGGGGGGAGTTCCAGTCTTGAGAACGACAAGAGAACGTTGGCAGATAGCATATCACAACCAACTTTCTACTTTTCTGGCAAGCAACAAAGTGGTTTCCCTCAAGTCTTCTCCCGTCCTGCCTGAAGCAATGCAGATCCAGGCAAGGTTTGTACTTGGCTGAGGAAGACTGTAAGCGCAGCTCTGCTGAAGTGTAGCCCTACACTCCAGCCATGACGGCGATGCTCCCTGTATGGTGAGCGTCTCTGGTCCTTGAGAATCAGTTGCTCCATGTCCTCTTGAGACACTAGGGAGAGCATCAAGGTCTGGGTGTGGTTCTAGCTTTTACCCCTATGGGGAAATGAAGAAAAAAAGTGGAGGTCAAACAAGTCTAGTAGCTGAGATCAGCAAATCATTGTTTGAAATGAGGGAAACAATTTGGTTATGACTTTAGGATAGATCTTTGGTAATGGTAGAACTTAGTTGAACTCGAGAGCCTTTTTAAAGAATTTGTTCATTCTTGACAGCACACCTGGAATTTGAGCACGGTGAACCTTGGGATTGGCTTAGTGGAAGGATATGGAGGTAGGCAGCTGGGCAACTGAAGTAGGATTGAAAAGGCTAAGCTGTTTGCTGGCTGTCATTCAAGCATGGCTGGTTTTTCCAGAAGTAGACACAGTTTTATTGCTTTTCAGGTGGAGAACCTTTGAACATTTAGACAAATGCAAGCTTTATTCAAATTTCCCAGCTATAATTCCAAGAGGAGAATTGTCTATAGAGATTTAACCCCCCTAAGTTATGTGCATGGACGAACCCTGGTTGAGCCTACAATTAGGAATATGGCTCTAGGCAATTATACAAGATGCAGAACTCATTGAAATTTAAGTTGAATAAACACAAAAGCTGATTAAATCAAATGAATTTGGGCAGGTTTGGTTAGAAGAAGACTTGTGTATGATGTGGAAATAATCACCTACTGCCAGCCTCATTATCCGTGAGGTGCCAAGTTAAAACCATGTTATTCCTCTGAGCATGACATATAGATGGTTTTTACTGCTCCTTTATGTTGCTATTTTTAATACAAAATTTATATTAGATTTTAGATGGTTTATTTGGAATGGATTGTTAATTGGTTTTATTCTTGTGAACTGAGTTGATAGCAGAAATAAATAGCTTTCCCCTCACAGCTGAAGAGCATAATTGGCGGAGAAGTTTTCCCACACAATTCACATTGATTAGTTAAAAATCTTTATATCTCACTTTCTTCTCAATTAATGGGACACAAAGTGGCTTAATATAAAAATAAATATAATATTACCTCAGCAAAAAATGTTAATAGAAGGAACCAGACCACAGCTTTCACTCGTGCTACGAAAAGCACAATGAAAAACATAGGCTCTTTAGAGAGCCCATGAAACCTTAATTTGATCTCACTTTTGCACAGGAAAACAAGGGTCCAAAAGCAGATAACAGAAGTTAGAAATGAATATACTTTAAACTAGTACAATTAGAAATGAATAAGTTAATTAAAATTGATTTTTTATGTTGTGTCCAGATATGATAGAACAGTGCCTGGCTGCTGTCTCATCACCCTTTGGCCTTGCTAATGTCGTTTTGATTAGGGATGCGCACTAAAAAAAGACCCAGACATTTTCAGATTTAAGTTTCATAAATATCAGTATTTCTGATATTTGGGTCCTCCCATACCAGTTTTATATTTGGATCCGGGTTTGGGGGGCGGATTCGGAAATTATCTGGTTCCATTCTTCCGATGAGGAAATGTTTTGGGGGTATGGTGGTGACGTTTTTCTTTCAAATTGAGTCATGGGATCTAATTCTACAGGCCCCTGAACAAGGTTCCCGAGCTACTCAATCTTGTCTCCTATGAGGAAAAATCCAGTGCTTTCTTCAGGACAAAGAAACCTTAGCCAAACACACAAAAGCAACCACTGACCAAAAAGAACGAACAATGGCCAACCAGAGAGAACCAACCTGGCAGCAGAAGGCACACATTCCAAAAAATACTCATCCTGAAGTTGCAGCAGCTTGTTTTTTTCCCCTTTGCAGGTTACCTTAGCAAAGAACAGGGAGCGGGGAAGGAGATGAAGCAAAATGAAGTGATTCTTACAGGGGAATGGCATTGCTCATTAGAGGGAGCTCAGCTTACTGTCCAATCATGTCAGTTCTCTCATAGACCACATGAGAAAAATCATCATGATTGGACAGACTGTTGAACTCCCCCCTCCCCAATGAGCAATGCCATTCACCTGCAAAAGTCAGCTCCTTCTCCCTTCCTTTTTTTTGCCTAGGAAACATGCAAAAGTAAGAAAAACAAGCTGCTGCAACCTTTGAAATGGTGGAAGCAGTTAACCCTGAATATTTCCAGGATTAATCGGGATAAAAATGTCAGTATGTCCAAGAATCCCAGATATGATTAGGATTTTTGAACATACCCCAAAAATACTGATAAGAAGAAGGACAAGCTAGAGCATCATTCAGGTTTTATGGAAAGATGCCTGGCTGCTTCCTCTTCTCCTTTTGGGAAGGAGAAAAGAAAAAGATAGAACAGCAATGTTCTTTCATGGAGACTTTTGCATGAGAGGCAGTCTGTGTTCTGATATGCTGTTGCTTTTGGAAAAATTATTTTAACTGTAATTGGCACAGTGTACTAGAACCAACATATGTGCCAGTTCAGGTACAGATTTTAGCCTGAAATAACTGTCCCTCTGCTGTGTGTGTGTGTTTGTGTGTGCATTAGAGATGGCACCAACTGAAACACGAACCAAAGTTCGTGATGAACTAGGCCGGTTCGTGGTTTGCGAACCAGCAGTTTGTCAGAGCCCAATTCTGACGAACTGTCACAAACTTTAGGCTGGTTCATTTGGTTTGTTTTTTGGTTCATCATTACAGACAGCCTGGCGCTGATCAATCAGTTTCCTAGGCAACAGGGGGTGGACTTCCTGCAGACCTTCTGCTGACCCAGAATTGGCCTTCTGCTGGTCTGGAAGTGACCTTCTGCTGACCCGGAAGTGAAGATTTGCTGACCTGGATGTGAGGTTTTCATGAACCAAATGAACTGGTTCGCAAACCAAGGGGCATGTTTGTAAAAGTTCGTGGTTCATGAAATGCGACGAACCACATGGTTGTTTTTTTTCCGGTTCATGCCCATCTCTAGATTGCATGTGGTTCTATGGTGTTTTGTCAAAAACACGGGAACTGGATAAACCTATAGCTTTGCTATCATTAAGATGGATTCAGTAGCCAGTTCCCAACACTTGGAAGTAGTCATTTTGTTGTTGTTTTAAAAAAACCCTTTGTGGTTGTTGTTCTGCTGTGTTCTTGAAGACTTTGAACCCTAGCCAGAAGCAGCATACATATTTTGGATATGAAGATTAATATGTTTGCACTGCTTTTATAACTCATCAGTGAAAATTTTTACATGACAATCTGTTTGAGTTGAGTAAGGGTCACATCTATGATAATGACCAGACTAGTTTGTTTGATCCCAGAACGTGTCAGTTCTGTTGCAGTAGTTTTTTGCTATTGAACCTGACTTGCCAAGGAGGACTTACTAAAATTGCTTACTGGGTATTACGTAGATTTTATTTTTGTTTGGGGATTCTGTTTCCAGAAGGACATTCTGGGTCTTCCTTTATCACCCACTAAATTTGAAGCCTGTTTCTTTTAGCCTGGAAATCTTGGGGGCAGCAGAAGGGAGGATTATGTGGAGCATGTTGCTTGTGATGGATGCCTGGTTGCGCTTGCCATCTAATGGGAAGAGGAGACAGCTGCCCAGAAATCTCTAAGTGAAAAACCAGTGGCAATTATGACATTGCAGCCCTCCGTCATGTTTCAGATCATGTTTCATCCTGGTAGAGCTGTGCAATTAAGGTGACTCAACTGACAGTGATCCTTAAAAGCACACACAGCAAATGGGAGGAAAAATACTGGTTCCGCAGGATCAGGTGACAATATTTAATTGTAGCGAGTCTGCAGCATTCTATGTCAGTATTTCCCAGAGTTGTGGTAGCTGAGGGATGACCCCCCCCCCCACTTCTACAGAAGCACATTTCAGCATAGACACATTTCACTCTTGCACCCCAAAAAAGCATGCTTTAGAGTATGAAAGAGCACACATTCAGAAGCACTCCACATGCACCTGCATGAGATTTTATTGTGAGCATAACAGCATCTGTATTGAGTATTCAGAGTGCTTCATATACAATATTTTTTATTCCTTACAACAGTCTTGTAAAGTAAGCCAGTATGCTACACCAGGTCTGATTGGATGGATGCAAGCTCATGGCAGAGATAACTCAGGCAGCTTCCTCTGAGGTTGTGTAATTCTGTTGTGTGTCTGTCAGGCATGATTGAATCACACACACCACTGATGCAGAGAAGTCACCAAAGTGCCCACTTACAAGTCTCTTGGAAGGAGAGCAGTGAATGCAGAGTTGCGGACACCCCTGTATGATTGGATATTTTGGGCTCCTTTACATTATTTCCAGTGCAATCCTATGCAGAGTTGCTCCAGTCCTAGTCAATTGAATTCAGTGGGCTTAGACTGGAGTAACTCTCCATAGGATTGCACCGTTTACTACAGTAACTCTTGCAGCGCACCAGAGTCCAAATTGCTGCTCTGGGTAACGTTAGAGAGAAATCTGTGTCCAATTTTTTTTTAACAATCCCTTGTTGTTATCTCAGTGAAAATGCCATTAGTAGCCATTAATGAATGCTAATAGCTCTTAGGAAAGAGATCAGACACACCAAGCAATTTTTTTTGTAGCTGGCATAGCATATTTGTTAAGAGGCTAAGCTGTGAACTGGTCAGTTTTAAATCACATCTTAACTCTGAACGTAACCCTATAGCTTTAGAAATGCTGCTTTCTCTCCATAACAGGCAGTGTTGGGATGATGGTAGTGCTGGCCAGCCTTACAGGACTGTTGTAAAAATACTGGGATAATATATATGTGATGCATTGGGACACTAACAGTACAATCCTAAACAGAATTACTCCAGTCTGAGCCCGTTGAATTGATTTCAATGGGCTCAGACTGGAGTAACTCTGATTAGAATTCCACTGTAAAGGCCTTATACAGATTATAAGTGCAGCCAGGCCTGGAAGTGAAAGAATTAAATATGGACATGTTCTTTACTTTTCTTTGTGGTATGTCCACATCTCAATAGTCAACTGTTTTGGACAGTACAGTTCCTATGATCTTGGAACATCAGCTTTCTTTGTAAGTGCTGAATCTGAAATCATTCCTTTACTCTTTGTGGAATGATAGAGGGTTGGATCCAACCAGATTTTCTGTAGGTGAGAGATGGGGCCTCTTTTGACCACCAGAGTCTCTGCTGGGGTTTCTGTACCCCACATGGACAAAAGCCACATTCGATGGGAGCTGCAGTAAGGAGAGGAATTGGGCAAGATCAAGTGGGAAAGCTAGTTAGATCCAACCCAGTTGTCTTTATATCTGTCTGTCTTATCCTTCCTATAAGGAGCTCAGAACAGTAAATGTGGTTCTTTCCTTCATTTTATCATCATAACAAACTTGTGAAATAGGTTAAGGTGAGTGAAAGAGAGAGAGAGAAGCCAAAGGCCACCGCTGTATGGCAGAGTAGGGACCTAAACCCAGGTTTCCTTGTTTCTAACCACTATGCTACACTGGTTCATTATCTTACTCTGCATATTTTTTTCTGACATAGAAAAGTCTCTGTATTGCAGCAACTCAGAGTTGGAAGTGGCCCATCCAAAAATGTAGCTCAATGAGCGGCACCTACCATTTTGTTTCCTGGGGTCCAGGTGCTATCTGATTTGGGGGGTTAAAATCCAAAGAATTTGAATGAAACAGGGAGAAAAAAAGCTTTTGATCACTCCCTGCCAGCTGCCTGACTAGCAAGGTACTGAACTCACCTCGGACCGGTGCATCACCGCTGTGATCCTTGGCTTGCTTATGGACACAGACTTACTTTCATCTCTTGGCTTAAAGACTAAGTGGTTTAGAGCAGTGTTTCCCAGCCTGTGAGCTGGGACCCAAAAGTGGGTCATGAAGACTCTGAAAGTGGGACGCAAGCCAGCAACTCCTGCCCTTTGCACCCTTCTCTTTCCTTCATTTCTAGCTTCTCACATTCTTGCCTTGCCCTCCTCCTTTGCAGCAATAACGAGGGGTTGGGGGTGGGGGAAGGAAGTCTGACAACTAGTAACTTCACGATAGTGGGTGGAAGGAGGGGGGGAAAGGCTGGAGAGTGGGTGGGAAGTGTTCAGCGTAGGGAGAAGTGAGAGGAGAAGAGAAAGTGGCATGTGCAAGCATAGGCTCGGTCTTAGTGCTGCTTCTTAGCAGTCCAACCTATTGCTCAGCCCCCTACGGTGCTTCACTGCCCACTACCTACTATTCAAGATGTACTGCACTTGTCACTCACCTTTTTGCTGAGATTTGCAATCTTTCTGCATCTCCTCAACTCACTCTGCCCCGCCCCTCCCAAAGTGCCTTCTCAATCTCTTGGACCAGCCCTGGGTGGGTCACTATATGAAGTAAATTTGGACTTGTGTTGCCATACAAAAAAGGTTAGGAACTACAGGCTTAGAAAATGTGGGCATGCAAGCTCCCCTTTCTTTGGAAACTTAAACCAAATAGCTTCCCTTCTTCAAAGCATAAAGCTGATTCTAGCTTTCCTCCATCTCGTCGGTGAAGCAGGGTCTTTAGAAGAACTCAAGGGACATCACCTTTGCGTCTGTACCCTTTTAGAAGCAGTTGCCTGTGATGTAGGAGAACACCTGGCTTGCAACTGCCCAACATTTTGTGAATCCTCCAACAACTTACCATTGGCATTGCCACCTGTGGTAGCCATTTTGTTATTGGCCTTGCCAGCTGTGGCAGCCATTTCATAGAAGTGTCCTTTGTGGTTTACTTCTAAAATTCCAGTACCGCCTGCAGGCTCAATGAGATTGGGGAATCCTGATGCAACTGATATAGCCATGTCAAACAGGTCTTGCAAAAGAATGAAAGGAGCAGAATGTTGTTTTTGCATGTGAGGAATTGAAGTCTTTGCTCAGCCATGAAACTCCTGTGTTTATTTGAAGGGAGTTGTATCTCTCAATCTTGCATCCCTCACAGCGTTGCTTTGAAGATAAATTAATAAGGAATGGGTGAACATCCAGTGAGCAGAACTACATGTTATAAGATGTGTGGCGCTGCCAGTGAAAATGGTGGTCTCGTGCAATTTCCTCACCTTCCACTCTGAAATGTGCACTGCTACTGACCTTATGCCCTGGTATCATTATTCCAAGCCTTTTCCTGCCACTGGCAGTCAATGAAGTGGAGTAGGGTGAGCTGATGAACCAACATATACAGCAAAAAGTTGTTGGGATTCAAGGAAATTTGTTTTATAAATTATAAAGTAGGAAGTGAGGAAATCAGCACAGGACTCTGTTTTTGCTAGCAGCCTTATGTTTCTTATAACATCTAGAATATTCAAATCTTGGTGCTCCCTTGACCCAAGAAGAAGATATAAAGGAATCTGACTGACTTGGGGGATGAGCTGGAAGCCAGTCATAGCCTGAACAAGACTGGATACCAATCTGATAGATCTGATAGCATCTTTGATTTTCTTGGAGAGGCTTTTAAAATATATTAATCTCTGGATATTGGTTCTTTGCAGCCTGTATTCTCTGCACATTTGCAGCTGGCCCTTGTTGCTGGAGGGGGTGTTCTGGGGACAAGCTTGCAAACTAAGAAGGGAAAATTACCATCACACCGAGCTAGAAGCAACATGAATATTTCAGGAGCTCTCTGCCATTACACACAGTCTCGCATGCTTTGCACGTAGCATGCATGTTGTGCTTTTCTGACAACTTGCTCCAATGGGTTTGCCTCCACCACATGGATCTGGCATGCATTTAAGCAATTTGGAAGGCAAAATGGCATTTTGATCTTTTGATGCAATTGTCAGTATAATATCCAGGTGTTTACAATCATGGGATCTTAGAGGACTCAGTACAGTTTTGCCAATCTCCACTTCAGTGGCTTTTCTCACACCAGCACTCTGAACATTGGGCAGTTTTTCAGACAGAAAGAAAGCTGCAGATCTGGGAGCTTTATAACAGGCAGAGGCATGGGATTAGGCTGTTGGTGCCACCTGTTCCCAAGAGGATCCTGAACTGTAGTGTGATTGTACCAGCTTGAATTTCCTGATGTTGCTTCTCCAGCCAGTAACCCTGGCAACACAGGGAGCAGGGAACCAGTGACTGTTCTATGGAGTTCCTAGTCTGAGCACTGCAGCACCTGACATCAGAACAATTGTGAGATGGAAATGAATAAGGGTTGTCCTGAAAAATTCCTGATATGCAGTACTCATTTTAGTATCTAGAGTCACACCTAAAGGAACTCTCTTTGCATATAAACAGAGATTCTGAGACCTCAAAGATCCTAGCTGGGAAGTTTATCAAATACACTTTTTTAAGATAACTGTCACTCCATTAACTGTCATCTAATGCGCATTAATCTAGTGACTAGTTGGAGAATGGGAAACGTTTGTGCCCCTTCTTGGATACAAACCAACGCTGTCCCTTATCAGTAAGAGCCAAGCTACAAGTGACGCCTGACACAGGTTGAACACTTGTCAGCTTCCTTCAAGTTTTGATGGGAAATGTAGGCGTCCTGGTTTTACAGCTTGGCTCTCCATTACAGCTGCAAGACCAGGATGCCTACGTTTCCCATCAAAACTTGAGGGAAGCTG
Organism: Eublepharis macularius; assembly: GCF_028583425.1. Lineage (NCBI taxonomy): Eukaryota > Metazoa > Chordata > Lepidosauria > Squamata > Eublepharidae > Eublepharis > Eublepharis macularius. The sequence continues at coordinate 42,438,497 of NC_072802.1, forward strand.
ACAAGTGGCCAACCTGTGTCAGGTGTCACTTGTAGCTCGGCTCTTAGATAGGCAAGAAAGGTTCTTTTGGCAGATTGAGTGGTGCTTTCCAAGGTCCCAGACTATAGTGATCTGTAGAGAAGCATGCACTTCTGGCCCAGGGTTTGTTCTTGTTCAGCTGTTTTAATCTACAGGTAACCATTTGCTCATCATGTGCTAAGGGGCTATGGCTCAACACTAGAATACATGTTTTGTAGAGGACCAGTCCTGTTATATCTCACATTAAATACACTTCTTGCTGCCCAAGTCCCTAAAAAGCTATTGCTAGTGAAATAAGAAATGTTGATCTAGATAGACCAGTGGTCTGACTCAGTGTTAGGTGACTCATATGTTCTATGAGCACCATTTTAGTTATACTGTTCTGCTTTAACCAGAGATGCCACAGCTGTCAAAGATTTCCTGTTTAGTTCCTGGTATCTCTAGGTAGAGAATCTCAGGAAGTAGGTGTTGGAAAAGCTCTTTCTCTGCTTGAAGTCCTTGGACAGCTCCTGCCAGTGAGAGTAGACAGTGCTGAGGCTGATGGTCCAATGTTAGGACTCAATATAAGACAGCTTCATATGTTCTATTGAGTTTGTACGCCTCTGTTGGTCCTCACCACTTGTCCACAAAAATGACTTGACCATATCCAACATTGTCTTCTAGCTGAATGTTGCAGGGGACAGGGGATAATGATCCAAAAGTCTTTCACAAAAACTTATCTTCCATTATTTGTCACCTTGTTGGTGATCTTTGACAGATTCTCTAGGAACCCCAAGAGAAAGACAAGCTGTGTTTGATTGTAAAAGTTCTCGTTGTAAAAGTTCTCTTTTCAGTCTGGATTGTCTTGGACCTGAATCTGTCTGGGTGCATATCTGACATTCCAGTTCAGCATATTTAGAAAGTTTACAAAAATATCCTGCATTGTGACACCACCCCACCCCCACCCACCCCCCGTCCCATTGCACATATAACACACTTTAGCATCCAGCAAAGAACTGCCTTGTCATGTTGGGTTTCAAGATTTCTGTCTTTTCTGACTATCTGTCTTGTGTGAAGCTGCCAGTTCTGCTTGCCTTACCACTGTAAGCAATCTCATAGTTTTGGTCACAGCAGGATGTGGCAAATACACCACTTTTGAGAAGGACAGGTTTTAGCTTTTACAAGCGTGCACACAGAATACTTTGCTATTATCAGACTGCACCTTGGTTTTCCTTGTCAAAACGAGGTGGTTTGTGGGGCCTGATTTAGGACCTGAAGCTGCTAAATAGGACCATAAGGAGGGAAGAAGTAATGTAAGAATGTACCAGTTTGTGGTGTAGGTTCTATATATTTATTCAGCTGTTATACTGTTGATGACAGCTGGAATTCCAAATCTGCTGTTACCCAGCCTCTAGAAAGATGCTTCTTCTGGTGATTTGATAGAACTTTAAAGTGCCAAATCTCTTTCAGTACAAAGATACACACGTCTTTAGAATTGAAGTGGACAAAAATTGAATCTGGTTCAATTCCAGGATACGAGAGGCAGCATGAAGTAGTAGTTAGCGTGGCAGACTAGGATCTGGGAGACCCAGGTTTGAATCCCCACTTTGCCATGGAAGTTTGCTGGGTGACCTTGAGCCAGTCACACACTTGCTGTCTAACCTGTCTCATGCAGCTATTGTGAGGGTAAAATGAAGGCGAAGAGAATGATATAAGCTGCTCTGGGTTCCCATTAGAAAGAAAGGTGAGGTATAAATGAATTAAATAAATGAACATGTATCTTAGAGCTTAATCATATTAACTGGTTTTCAGTACAGCAAATTCCAGTTGGGTCTCATTCGTTCTTAAGAATACTTTGGTTCATGGTCCTCTGGCATGATTGGTCAGGCAAACATATATTTGCCTGGATTAATTCAGCTTCCAGTTTTATACTTGATTACTGCCGTTGGGTTACATAAGGATTGCCATGACCACCTACTACTGCCATTGCTTAACCCCGCATGCTGCACGTCTTTCGTAACTTGGGGAACTGAAATATGTGTCACCGCAATACACTGTCACATGAACAACAGGTGGACAGGGGAACAAGAGAAGACAGAACCCCAATCTAAGTGTTTCCAAATGGCTGGGCGGATTTAATGGATCGTGTGAATGGTTTACATATTAATCCCGTTTTGGTACATAGAATCTTCTATACATCTTCCTGTTTCACCCGCCTTGAGCCTTGTCTTAAATAAGAAATCATGGTTCATAAGAGGCCAGTGGCTCTGGAAAAGAATACCATTATAAGCAGAACTGTATGTCTTTGAGATCTTCAGGAAGACTGCATTTTGTACTAGGTGTCTGACTTCTCGAAGAAGGAATTTGTTAGCTTTGGTGCCAAGTACACATAGAAACCTGGTTACAAATTAAATTTTAAAATATTTGATATGTTTACACATGCACAAGCAAAAGACCCATTGGTGTTATGGGCCGTGATGAGTGTCATTGAATCTCCCCAGTATTCTTTCATTCTCAGCCTCTGACCTCTCTCCTATGGCTGAATTTCTTATGATGGCCCAGATTTGTCATGGTGACTCTAGCTGCCATCCCCTCACCTGCGGTGATGTCAGAAGTCTAGTGAGGAGTTTATCCCCCACCCCCCCAATTATTAAAGTTTTATTTGGGGTAAAGAATCAGAATGTTTGGATCTGCAAACAAGCAACTTGGTTAGGAAAAAGACGGGCTTATAAATATTTTAAATAAATAAACCTCACTGCAACGTTATTTACATTCCTCAAGAGTACTACTAAACAGCTTTCCCAATGAAATTTATTGCCCAAGGCACCATAAAAATATGCACAGTGGAACGAAACTAAGAACAGCAAGCCTGTTAAGGTAAAATTGTATTGATTTCAAGGAATGGTTTTGTGCAAAAAGTTGCAGTGCTTTGTTCTTAAGAGTTTTATTCGTTTTTGTTTTTTAATCTCGTCTTTACTCTAAGGAGCTGGGGTTCCAATATGCTGGGGTTCCTTCATTTGTCATTACCTGGGCCCTGCGAAATAGGATAGGCTGAGAGTGACTGGCCTGCTGGTCTCCCAGCAAGCTTTGTGCGGCGGGATTTGAACTTATGCTTCCCCAATTCTCATCTGACACTTTAACCACTATACCACACTGGCTGTCTTTAATAATTCACTTACAGGCTTCCTGCTTGTACAGACTCTCGTCTGAAAGTTCTTTAGGGGTACATATGCTGTGAAATTCCTCAAAGTGGAAGATTTATTTCAAGCGTATTGAATGTTGGCAAGCCATGCTCTTGTTTCTACTGTGAGATCTATAAAGTAGATGTTTGAAGCCACAAGATTTAGGTGGTTTCTTTCAAATCAGTATGCAATTCTACATCTCTGCAGTTCCAGGCCATGTAGAGTCCTCCCTTCTGCCTAGTTTCTCTTCTCCTTTTGTTCTTGACCCTCTACAATGTCCTCTCCCCTCCCTCATTTCCTAAGCTCTCTGCATTTCTGGGCTTGCTGTAGCACAGTGGTTGAACTGTGGATCAGCACTCTGCTGGTTTGAATCCCACTGCTGCCATGAGCTCAGTAGGTGGCCTTGGGTAAGCCACTGCTCTCAGCCCCAGCTCTCCAGATGCATTGTGGGGATAATAACAACACATTTTGTTTAGTGCTCTGAGTGGGGCACTAATCTGTCTAGAAGAGCAGTATATAAGGGCAGTTGTTATTAATGTCTCAGGACTTTGATTTACTAGGCTGTGCTCTCTCTCTGTGTGACATGGAGGCATCCCAACCAATTGCTACCAGAGGCTTCACCCACAAAATCCCTTCTTGCATTATAATGCAGATACAGACTTTGCTTCCCTGTGATCTAAAACATACTTTCTTTTCACAACCACCTGAGGCTCTCTTCTTCTTCCCTTTCTTTCCTGCTCTGAACCAAAGGGGCATAAAATATTCAGCATCTGCTTGCTTCTCCTTGCTTTGGCAGTCTTTGTGTAAATTCCCTTTGAGATGCATGTCTTCGTGGAAGCCTTAAGGGGTGCTGTCATGAAACCGCTCTTTAAAAAAGGTAATGATAAACTCTGAAAATAACAGGTCATGTTGGCTGGTGTGACAGCATCTCTTTCTGAACGGCAGGCATTTTCTTGCTTAGATGCCTGTAGATCTTCCACTGATTAAATACAGCTTTGTTTGCAAAAGGCCTTTTTTATCAGCTTCCCCCCAGATTTGTTGAGGCTTTCAAGGAGGGAGAAGGGAGGTGTCAGCAATGAACCAGAAAAGTGACTCCTAAACTCAGTTATAGCGTGAGCCCCTGTTCTGGTTATTTTGTTCTTTGCCTTCCATTTTCTTTACAACCACCATGTGGAACAACTGCTTTAAAGGCCTCCATTAGTATAGCAGTCTTGACTGACAACCAGGCCAGTAACATGGAGCCTGGATGGTCCTAGTAACGGCTACCAGCTACCTGGCAACACTTTTCCTTTTCCCCCCACCACTCACACTAGCTCTACTGGATGGAGTTCCTAATACAGCTCCTTCAAATGTGCAGCATATTGGCTAGGAGTTGTGATTTGAGAGTTGTGATTGTTGGTTCAAATCTTGTCTGTGCCACAAGTTTTCTCAGGGTACTTTAGGCTGCAGTTGCAACCCTCTTCCTTTGACAATATGAGGATAATAATGTTATTGGGGCAGAAAGAGGCAAAGTTTAGTCAGATATTCATCAGTGTTTCCCTTCTATCTGACGAAGGAGCTCTGATACTCAAAAGCTCATACCCTGGAAATCTAGTTGGTCTTTAAGATGCTACTGATCCCAAATCTTGCTCTTCTACTACAGATGAACATGGCTATCCACCTGAAACTCCCTTGGTAAAATGCTCTGAACATTTTCCTTCCTTTACTCTCATGTCCTGGAGACCACCTAAACTATGTGCCACTATGGCCACTATGGTAGTCCAACAGCCACAATATAAGAATAGCTGATCCAGAGAATTGCATCTTGGGTTATGTGACCTAAAACTAGTGGCCTTGGCTGGTGTTAAACTAGCACTGGATTGTTCTTGGGAGGGGCCCTATTCTTGGGTTTCACCTGCCACTCCTCTATTTAGTGCTAGATTAATGAGACTTAAGAACTGTGCGGTACTTCCAGCCAAACGAAAGTTCCTGCTGTGATTTTAATTGTCCAAAATTTCTTGTTATAAGGGATGGCTAGTTTGCTCTCTGGTTCAGAGGTTTTTGAAAAATGTTGCATATCACACAATCTTGTGTCTTGTTTTTCTTATCAGAGGAGCAAGGCCCAGGTCCCCAAGAGGAAGAGATTAGATAATATCATTAGCTGTGGTCAGGATAAAAGGCAGCAGATTCTTGGTACTGTAGAAGATTTTAGTGTTGGGACAAGATGAGGCTCACAGGCCACAATGATGGTTCTTGGTATGTGTGTGAGAGAGAAAGAGTGTGTGTGTGAGAGAGAGAGATTGGGGGGGGGGAGTCCATTTGCCTGTGCTTAGATGAGAAAATATAGTGCAGGTGGCAAGGCTAGCCGCAGCAGCAGCTCAGTATTGTACTCTCATGTCCCTTGATCTTGTACAGAGAATGTGGTACTCACAAGCTTTCATTTTTTTTTTTTTGAAGGAAGGAAAGAGGATAGATTCCCAGTCCTTATGACAGTAAAAATATGCTTGAAGTAAAACAAAGATATCCCATAGGTAGGCAAGTGAGATTTGTAGTGAGTGTGGCGATTTATGCTGTGCCTCATTTCTGTGCTTAGCTCACTCTGCCTCCCTGTTCACAAAACTCTGAATGTACATGATGGAAACAAAAGTGAAATTGAATCATGTGTTGAAGAGGGTTGATAGTTCTTGATGTGTGTGTGTATGTCAGAATTGATTGCATCGTATTTGGTAAATGCCATTTTTTCCTGGTAACTGTTGGAAGCAAAGAGGAAATCTGGTCATTTTCCAGAAGCCTCGATTGCTCACAAGATTTACTAGGGGAAAAAATGTCAGAACGTTCCTTCATCACTTGCCACCAGCCGTCTTGAATCTTAAGAATTCATGGTACATGTCCACATTCACCAGATTTCTGACATTTGGCGTAATTCACCGGGGGCTGGATCCAGCCTCAATTTTCCATCAGCAGGATAAGACTTTTCTGCCTCTCGTACTAATCACCACAAAATGCAGTTGAAACAGGGAAGTCTGAGACATGACGAGGGAATCCACAGTGAGAAGGGGGAATCAGTGGAAATTTCCAGTTTAATCTGAATCCAACCACAAAATCTGTATTGGGTTTAGATTTAATGATCATTTGCTTTTTTGTTGTTTTCTGGGAGGCTGAATTATGACTGATTTGTATTTAGGAGGGGTTCATCTCTTTTATGTAATTTATTGGCAGTTGGTGGATTTGCCTTTAAAAATGGTTGTGCTTTGTTTCCCCTTCTGCTAGTTGTCGTGGTAGTGGTAGGAAATCCCACACAAAACACTTTTTCACTGTGTTTGCTGCAGCAGATGGTCAACTTACAATGTCAGATATTATTAGAAACATGATCAGTACTAATAAGGTCACTCAGTGAAAGAAGCCGATGCTTGCTGAAAGACAGCCCAACTGAGAAACAGCACTAAAGGGGGGAGGATCTCCAAAACAGAGCGGCGTTGCAGTGGCTGACCGGAGGAGAATGGCTGTGACCTTCAGGTGGAAGATTGGGAGAGGGTGGCATAGACTATCAGTTCCCACTCTGCCTGCCAGGCCCACTTACAAGCCACAAGAGAACTGCTGGCGTGCTGTGAGAAAGCAGCACTTGGCTTCTGTGACGTCAGAGTGCTAACCGATGTAGGAGGCTGCCTGGTGCATCTGTGCATGCTCCATCCTTGTCTCTGCTGATTCATCCTCTGCAGCGCATGTGTAATTCTTCTGTGTATTTGCACTGGATTGTCAATTCTAGCTTCCCCCCTCTGAAGAGACAAGGCATAGTTATCTACCTTTGGAATGAGCATGCCTGTTGCATGTATGTATGAGTCACTGTTCTGAGCTGGTCTCCTTTCCATCAGGCAGAACAGCCAGAATGATTCACACCGAGACATGCCACAGAGCAAGTGATGATTAGCTCCTGCACATTCCAAAAAAGGACCTTTACCAGTGGGAGAGTAAAACATGTTTCCAAAATAGGTCAGCTCTCAGAATTTTGTAGAATCGTGGGGGTAGACAAGAGATTGTAGGTTACCATGTTGATCCTTAAAAACATTTGAACAAAATCTGTGGTTTTGTAATATATTTTGGTCACACCTAATGAAAAAACAATAGTGAGCAGCCTTTTGGGTGTTGCTTAGAATGCTTATCAGGCTGGATGTTCAGTAAAAAATAAGGAATAGGGAGAGAAAAAGACATTTGGGGGCATGATGGAGAAAAGCCTGAATCTGCAGTAGTTAAAATAGAATAAGGTATATTGCAGACTTAATTGTATTAGCAGTGCTGGGAGCAAAATAGGTTTCAAGGTACACCAAAGGCTGTTGGACTTGTAAGCAAAACAAAAAAGGGTTACTCTCTCTTTAAGAATATAAAATCTAGTAGTTAATCAGTTGTCTCCTTAGCACCAAACCAAACTATCCAGTTCCTCATATTCTACAGAGCAGAAGCAAATAAACATATACACAATCAACTGGTACAGACAGTTTACCACCTCTGGCATGAATTCTTCTCAAGCTGCACACACAGAGTTAATGCTTCTAATAACAACCAGCAGTATTCCATCGAGAGCAGTTAGATAGCTCCTTTAACAGATTCTTCTGGAAAGTATGAAGAAATTGAGGGAAATATACAGGCCTTTTGAAAATGTATTCATTTTGGTTTGGACATCAAATGGATTTCTGAAATAACCTCAAAATCTTTATCCATCTCTGTTGACTTCCCCCAGACCCCAATGATTACAAGTGATTCTGTTCCCAGCATATAACTCCATCTTGTGTAAAACAAAAAGGGGTCTTGTGGCACCCACGGGTACACAAAGTATGTCCTCAGCTGCAAGATATATATACATGCATAGAAGTTAGCATAGGGGAAAAACAATGTAAGCAGCGGAGTTAGCAGGCAATGAAATACAAGAAAAATAGTTTGATATTTCTGTGCCCAGTTCAAATTAAGCACAGGAACCATTCACAAAAGTAGCAAATGCATTATCGCCCTCTTGCTACAATTAATAAACTAATTTTAATAATTAATAAACTAATGTAATAGGAAACCCATTATTGCTATTGCATCCAAATGGGATTGTGTCAAGCTGATAAATTCTGACGTCACCTGCATTGTTCCTCTTCATATCTGTGCTGTCTGTGCTTCTAAGGCCAATTTATAGAGCATTCCCTGAATTATAGCCTGTCAGGCAGTAGCTGAGAAATCTCATTTTTAAATATTTCTCTAAAGTTTAAAAAAAAATTACACACAGCTCCCTACAAATCTAAAACTAGAATGTCAGAGAGGTTTCAGACTATACTTCTTGAGTGAATTGAGTGTTCGAACAATCCCCCACTTGCAACCAGAAGTGGATGAGTCTGGGAGGAACCTTACCACTTCCTGATGAATATAGAAGTAGTTCCTAGTTTGGGCCTGTCTGCTACTTCCTACACTGACAGTTGATTCTTCCATGCTGTCTTGTAGAAGATAGAATATAGTTCTCAAGCAAGCTCTAGCCATCTCTTTCTGGCCCAGGAGGACCCCCAACAGTTTGCACTTCCTCTGTACTGCTGGGATGCTACAAAACCACATGCAAAGTCCCCCAACCACTTACAAAGTGTGAACCCTACAATGATGGAGGAAGTGCTTCCCGTTGTTTACGCTGATTCACCTCACCGCTCTTATCTCTGGGCTTCAGTCCGGAGGTAGCTGCTGGAACCCTAATCTTGCCCTCTCACTTATTAACTCTTCATTTCCTCTCTATTACCCCTCTCAACTTTTCGACTGGCTGTGATCTGTTGCAAGGAGGGCTTTTATAAAAAATAGAGTACAAGCATCCCCCCTCTCCTGACCCCCGTCTGCTGCTTGCCCTGCCGTGACCTCGCCTATCCAGCGCCTGTCGCTAGAGAATGTCGAGTGTCTGTCTTTATTGTGTTGTCTGGGTTGGGAGCTCGTGGGGAGATATTGAAGTGGTGGGCGGCCTGGCTTGTGCTCACGCGTCCATTACCGGATTGTGGCTTTCTAAATACACATTATCCATTGGAGCCAGCTGGGGAAACAGTCACACGGAGATTAGTTCCTTCAAGCACCGCCACACAAGCAGCAGCATAAAAGACCCCGGCCAAATTGTGTGCCCCGTGTTTCCTGCGTCTTGCCATTGATTTACTGAGATTCCCAGTGTTTAAAAACCATTGATGGAAAATCCCTCCTTCCACGGCCGCCTCTCTTTTGCTGATTCTCTCACATGACAGGGCAATGAAACAGGCTTGCCTGACTACAGGAAGCCATCTGAGTCAGTATTTCAGAGCCCCAGAACACAGCAGAAGCCTGTCAGCATGGTGTGTGAATTTTTTGAACAGGCCTGCACAACTTGTGCCCCACTGAACTGAACACAGTTGTGTATTATCACCTGACTCGACAACAACCTCCCTCCATTTTTTCAGTCCCTGGGACAAATAATGTGATGGAAACACCAAAATTTATTAATGTGTCTCCTTCTTGCACACATAATGCGGGTCTGGCCATGGATCTAATTTAGCGATGCACAAATACAACCCCTCCCCCTTTTCTTTTTGGTTTCATACGTTGTAGTGAGCCTTTTTGTAAATTTTGTCTGTGTTCATTGCTGGTGTTCCCAATTTGTTTCTTTTATGTTGTTTATTAAAATATATGCAAAGGATGACGTAAAAAATCTAAAATGCATTAATTTACCAGGAATATTTGACACAAGGAAACAGGAAAAGGCCTGAAAATGAAAGAGAAACTTAATTGAAATGCAAAATTCAATACTGCAGACCTACCCACCTAAAACTGAGACAAGAATTTTCGAGTCAAAATTGCATGGCTGCAAAGTTCATTGGGATTCCTAGTCCAATTACAGTAGGAAAGGGGACAGGCAAACTCTGCTATTCCCTTGTGTTCCCTTCCCATCCATGTTAACTCAGGCACTTTTCTCCAACTTTGACTAACATCTAGGAATGGGGAAGAAAGGAGCTTGGGTGACTGACAGTTCAGTCCTATGCAGAGATACTCTAATCTAAGATCAGTGTTTTCAGTGGGCTTAGACAGGAGTAACACTGCATAGGATGTAATACAACCACATCTGAGTTGTAAGTTCTACAGGATTTCTGAGCATGCAGTATTTGATAAGGATAACCATGCTGCACACGGAGAAGGATTTCAACCTTCTCCCTGCACCGTTTTCCCAACCCGAAACAGTCTGGGGGAAGGGGGCATGCTATTTGATATTCCCTGGGATACTTATGAGTTTCCCCAACAGGGGCACTCACGCATGCACTCTCTCTCTCACACACACACACATGCACACTCTCACACACACAGAACGTTTCAAGCTGGGAAAATGTTGGGAGGGAGAGCTGAAATCCCTTCTTGATATTCAATGCAATCCTAACTGGACAGCGCATACTTAGGAATTCGGGAGAATCTACAACTCATGTTTGAGGTACGCCTGATACAGAGTGAGGACCCAGACCCTACCTGTTTACTCCATGATGTGGTGGTTCATTTCACTTCTTTTATGTTGAAAGGAACACACAGAACTCATGAGTGGAGCAGGCATATGAATCAACCAATCTCCTGGTGGGCCACCATACGTAGTTTGCCAGAAGTTGTACAGTCCTGATTTTGGGTAATTGGCCGTCATGCGGGAATGGAATACAGAAAATGTGAAACAGCGTTGGTTGTTATAAGGGCAGTTCTCAAGGCCTCCTGTTTTTAGACATTTGAATAGATGTTTACAAAGAAAAGCCTTCTTTTCATCCTTCTGTTACTCTATTTAAAACCATGATGGTGGTGGGGAGGTAAAGATGGGAAACATTAAATGCCTAGGGAAAATAACCTGTAGTCAGTATCTCTTTGGTGGCATTATGGTTGAAAAACTGGAAAAATTTCCCCCTTCTGTGAAAGGTGCTGTGTTTGCTCTCAGATGTTTATATTGTCTTGCAATTCTTTAAATTACATTTAATGGGAAAAAGGAGTGAGTGGTTAGAGGACTAATATTGTATAGGTTAACCTTGTTAAGTACAAAGTTTTTGCTTCAGACAAAGCAATGTGGCTCAGGGAATCATTTTTCCCCACCCTCCCAGTTTCAGAGAGTGGATTAATAAGAAAAATACAGCTTTTGAATGCAGCCTGTTAGTTCTGTGAAGACACTATGGGTTAAATGCCAGAACATTTGTAAAGGATTCCACTACTCATAGGTAATGAAGCTTTGCATAGAAAAACAGAGGGCAGATTAAAGTATCCCCAGGAGAAGTGGAATGCATAGCTAGAAGACTGAATTTGATCACTTGTAAATGGGAAATACAGGGCTCTTTGTTCAAGCTGCCGATCTAAACTATTGCCATGCCTTGCATCCATGAGGGCTAGAAACATTCTTTTCCATTTTTGAAAGCTGATATTTTCCATTTTGATCTTCAAGAAATTCATAGGACTAAGTCCTACTAAGAACATGATAAATTTGGAAAGCGCAGCAGTATTTTTGCCTCCAGCCACCGCAAAGGTACACCCACAGGAGAATCTTCACTGCAGCAGCAAGTAACAAAGAAGTGCATTGTATGTATTTCCCCTACTTCATTGTCTCCAGGAAAATAAGATAGTGATTGGAGCAGTGGATCCTGAGAAGTAGCAGTTTCAGATAGTGAGCCCAGCCATAAATGCCATGCTTCTAATTTTACTCCCTTGGACTAGGAAAGCAGATCATTTTTGCTTAAAGCAATATCCTTGTACAGGGGAGGAATTCCATGTCCTGTGGAGCCTGGAGGCACCATGCAAGACGCCCCTGGGGAACAGGCAGTATGCCTGTTCTAATCAAGTCTTGTATATTTGTTCTTCTGAATGGGAACCCAGGTGGGGCAGAAGGAATCTCTACCTGGAGTCCTGTGGTAGCCCTGACTGCACACCATACAAACAATTTTCAGTGAAGTTTTGGCCTGTTCTTGTTCTAGGAATGCCTTAGGAAAAGAAAAAGGAGGGAGAGATTTTATTGGTGGGTCTACGGAATTAACCTTCCAGCTTCTGAAGTCATGAATGCATCTACAGTTAATCCGCCTTCTTGGCACAGCATGGAGAAAATGAAACGCCTTTATTAGATTTGAGGGCTTTGCATGGCACTGCAGCCGCAACTGTGGCATATTTCTAGGTCTCGGGGTCAGTGCAAGCATGTCATGCCTGCCCAAACAAAAGCTTTCATGGGGAGGAGCAGTTGACTGTTGGGTTAGCTAGCCTCCAATATATAGAATGGTTAAATGAAATTGATTTCTTTTGGAGCAAAAATAGGCATGTGGGGTGAGTGTTGTTGCTGCTTTTGTTGAGATAAATGGTTTGGGAAGGTTTCGAGAATGTTAGCAATTGCTTTATTAATCCAGATTGTTCTGATGAGGTTTCATTATGGACAAATTCATGGGGTCAAAGCAAAAAGAAACAACAGGTAATTTTGAAGCACCACGTGGCAAATGACTGCCAGTCTTTTGCACTGTTGTAGAGAGCGTGTTACGTATTTTTTTTCTTTGTAGCCATGAGAGCTGTAAACTTGTGCTTCTGTTAGAAAGGTGATCATTTCTGTCTCTTTAAGTAGAACAGCAAAGAGTCGGCTGAACTGCTGCTGCTCTCCTGATGTGCTAACTTATTTACTTGCAGGGGGATGATTACCTTGCCTCTTTTTTTTCAAATCCCCCCTCAAAATCTCTCTTTTATCTTTTGGCTTAATCCATCAATGTTCTTTCCCAAGAGAAACAAAGCCCCAGCACCCAAAGATTGCCAAGCTGGCCCATAGAAAATATTTAAAAACAAAATTCACGTAATATCTTTTTATTAGGAGCACCCAAAATATTACAAAATAGCAAGCTTTCGAGTTCCCTTGAATACCTCATCAGGCTAGATAGAGGAGAACAAAAGACATTATGGAGAGGCCCCTGGAAATAGCATTCTTGCAGCTTACTGCATTTCTGTGTGTGTTCAGTCTTTCTCTACAACATTTCAGAAGCAAAAACTGGGACACTCCTGTACATGAGTACTGTGTTAGGGCCAGTTCCAGGTGCCAGGAATAGAGCTTAGTGGCCCAGGAGGCAGAAAATAAAAGAAATGAAGCATGCCTTTTATAAGAATCTGTCCCAATTCACAGTTGAGGGACACAGAGGTGAGTGCCTAGCTCAGGGCCATTCACTGAATTCATGCCAGAAAAATGTTACGCATAGGTGACAATTGCCTCCTCGCACAGCTCGGTCTCCATTTTGCAGGCACAAGGCACACAGGCACAAGGCACAAGGCACAGCGAGCTCAGGACACACACATCCACATTTTGTTTGTTCCATTATACAGATGGGGAACACTGAGGGCCAGTGATTTGCCTATGGGCATTCTTAACTACGAAAGCGTTACAGAGAGGGGAATTACTGAGACATCTGTAGCAGATATGCTCCAATAGACGTGTTTCCTTGTTCAGCTTGCATCCTGTACTCACATCAACCTGGATTTTTGCTGGTTCCCAAGACCTCTGTAACCTGCTGGGCAGGATCTCTAATACCAGTATCTGCTTTTCATATGATTTCCAAACTTCTCAAGCCTGAACTTTTTTTAACTTATTTTTTGTGTTCTTGACATAATGATCTATGACAGAGAAGGCAAAAATTAGGGCGGTCCTGGATAGATAGAGACAGTTAAGGGTAAGTCATCCCCTGTTAGTTGGTTCTCTCATTTTAAATCTGCCTCTGTAGCTACCATGCTGTCTGCAGTAATTAACAGATGATCAGATTGGAAGCCAAGCCATAAAAAGCATCAACTACTGACTGCTGAAAGCCAGTCTGTTTTTTGTCCTGGCCACTTGATATCTCTGCTCCCTTTTCTTTGTTGTCTTTGCAGCTATTTAAAGGGAGACTGCAAGCTTCTCAGGGCAGGGACCCTTGTTAGAATCACCCACAGGCCTGTCCAGTCACTTTAACAGAGGTTTAATGCATGGAAATGAGCAGCTGAAACTTTTCACTGCATGGAGGTAAATAGCATCGCCAGATACATAACATCCCATTAAGCTTCTGTTTAAAGGGCAAGATATATATTTTTTTTACCCTTTGGGCAGCTGGCAATCCAAAATCCCCTGTCTATTTTGCTTATGTTATTTTGTATATGGATGATGCTGTATCAGCTTTGCAAACAAGTACATAGTAGTTACTGGCCTACAAGAATTTTGACTAATCCACATAATTAAACTTGTCTAGATCAGTCATTTGTGGGCCTTTGGAACTGGCCTTTGGAAAATGCCTCTGCCTGCCTGAAGGTGGTTTGCACTTACTGTAGGCAAGTGGTTGTTTGCAGGCACCATATAAAGAAAAATGGGGAGTGCCAAGACTAGGTCACCTTCCACTCTCCAGTTCTATGGAGGGTTTTTTTCATGTCGAGTAAGCCTGCAAGTATGTGCTATGTTTACTGGCATAGATTGCTTTTCCAGATTGAAACCAAGTTGTCGGCTCAGATGGGCTGTTATTTTTAAATCCACAAACTGTTTATATTCATTAGGCTGTTGATTTCTAAGCTGAGCAACAACACAAACATTAATTTGCCTTGGGTTGGGTTCCTCCCTCCCCTTTCTCTTTCCCTTCCCCCTCTCTTCTGCTAACTTCTACATAAAATCTGCGCAGTCATTTCTAGAAGTCTCTTCGTTTGTACATTGCTTTTTGTTACCACTTCGAAGTTTTTCTTCCAGAACACAACATACCTTTGGGGTGTCGCTAAACTAACAGTTCTAGAACAGCGGAGAAATCAGTGTGACTGCCTTGCCCTCATCAGCAGGCAAGTCAGAAGTTTAAAAATGAGTATAAAATGGACATTTACATATATGTGTTGTATTTTTACACTGTTTTTCTACCAAAAAACCCACCCCTTACTGCAGTTAACAATAATACCAGTTATTTTATTGGCATTATGGATTGTTGATTTTATTGTTTTATGTTTGGTAGGGTTTATGTTTTAGAATGTATTCTTGATTTAATGCATTTTTGTTATAAGCAGGGCCGGATCGAGGGGGGGTAGTCTGCCCCCGGCGCCAGGGAGGGGGCACTGGGAGCAGCTGCCAGGAGCGCGCGGGCAGCAGTGCGGGCAGCCCCCCTGCTCCCCGTGCTGCCTTTTGCCTGCTCCGCAGGACAGGGGGCGGGCAGCTTGCCGGGCGCCCCCTGTCCTGCAGGGCAGGCAAAAGGCAGCACGGGGGGCTGTGAGGCCGCCCGTGCCATTCACCTGCCCCCAGCCGCCCCCTGTCCTGCGGGGAGGCGAGTGCCGTGGGCGGCTTCCCAACCCCGCATGCTGCTTCCGCTGGCGCACCACACGGGCGGCACTCTCCGCCCTGCGTGATGCAGCGCCGGGAGCACGCACGCACGAGGGGTCGGACTTGGGTTGCCCTGGGCACCGGCAACCCTAGGTCCGGCCCTGGTTATAAGCCATTTCAGTCATATTTTGTAGACAGCCCAGCTAACAAGTAACCTAAGTGAACAAACAAAATACAGATTTAGGTAGGAAGTAATTTCGTACCTAATGGAAGGATGCTTGGCTTCTGCTTCTTTACCTCCAGACTTGCTGATGTCAGTTGGTAGCTGGAAAGAATACAGCTGTAATCTAAAGCTGGTTCCAGGCATATAGCAATGGAGAGATGCCTGTCTGCTGCCTTGCCTGTCTCTGGCCTTGTTCATGGTATCTGGTTGCCTTGGGGGAGCTATAAGCTGGAGCTGGATTCCAACATGGTGGAATGATGCCTGGCTGCTTCTTTCTTTGGCATTTCTGATGGCAGATGGTTGCTGGGATGGAGTGAGCATTTGTCTGAAGCTGGATCCAGGTACAATGGATACCTGGCTGTTTCTTCTTTCCCTCTTGCCTTGGTGATAAAAATTGGTAGCTGGAGTGATGGAGGGTTTCAGCTAGAGCTGGTTCTGTGCACAGTGCAATGGAGCCTGACTGCTGCTGCTTGTCTTCCTGGCATCACTGATGGCAGTTGGTAGTAGGGAGAGTGACAGTTGCAGGTGGAGCTGAATCTGGACATGATGGAAGGATGCCTGGTTGCTGCCTTTTCTGTTCCCAGCCTTGCTGATGGCAGCTGGTGCCTAGGAAGAGGGGAGCTTTCTGATGGGTCTGGAGTATGTTTTACTTTTGTATCCTAATGCTCAGCAAATGGATTTCACGGTGGCTAAATAGTTATTCATAGCTAGAGTTCACATAGCATTTCTCCTGCGTTCTCAGATCACTAACCTTTTTAATAGCCTAATAAGACAGGCCATAGTACAAATGGGGGCTGAGGTTGAGAGAGAGTTTGGCTCACCTAAGACCTTCCATGGATCTTGTGGCTGGGCAGAGCTGAGCTGTGAACCAGAGAGTTTCCGCCTCCCACTCTTAACTCCCACTGCTTCACTGCCCCCAAAGTAAAATCAGTATCCCTGGTAATACCTGATCAAAATCTCAGTCCTAGTGATTGGAAGTATAGAGAGAACTATATCACGGAAGGTTTCCTTTAAGATTAGAAGTATCCCTTCTGCACTTTCTTCCCTCTGTTCTGAAACCTGATTTGGATCTTCTGAAACTGGATTTGCGCTCCAGCTCTGGTTAGGGAGAACATATGCCTACAAGTATTGAATGGGCTCTTAAGCGCTGACATTGTACAGTGGAATTATTTACAGCCTCCATAGGGTTAAACCATTGAGGCAGCCCGAGATGTGGATTGGGCTACAGCAGAACAACAACCCTCCACACAATAATTTTCTCCCAATGTTACAGGATTGCAGTCTTTTGTATCAACCCCACTTCCTCCATAGCATGCCATTTTGCACTTGAAATTCATGCATGCTTCAACAAATGGCAAACAAAATAGGGAATACTCATCAAGGAGTTCAAGGCAAACCCACTCCTTTCACGGAATGAAAGAAAAATTGGCTTTTGAAGCTTGTCTCTTTGTTGTTGTGCAGCATATGGAGAAATTGCCCCTCTTGAAATTCTCCCCTTTAGTGCAATTGACAGACAAAGACTTATGCTGGATTTGACAATCCACTCTCACACGTAGCACAGATCTGGCCCTCAAGCAGCCTCACGTAGTCCCAATTTGTTTTGATTTCAGCTACATAAAAAGAGAACCTGTCTCCTACATTAAATAAACATATGCACATTGTACAAAACATGCTTTCATTTGAGTGAGTCTATTAAAGACATCATTCGGACCTGACACACTTCTCATTGGCTATTCAGAAGAGACTGGGAGTTGTCCTGGCACTCTTCACCATTGCTGGCTTTTCTAGAGACCAAAATTCCCATCTCGAGTGGTTATAGAGTTGGTCTGGAGTCCAGGATAATGAGAGAGCATTTCCCCATTGTGGCAGCAAGTGCAATCTGTATTCGTGAATGTGGTGCTTTGACATTTACTCTCTTGGGCCTGGATGTTCTCGGCTCAGTCTGTGTGCGGCAGACCGACTTCTCAGCTGCAGTATTCAGAACACACGTCCAAAAGAAGGTTGGAGACACCGTCATCTCTAGGTGACCTTGAGGGGAGATTCAATCAGGCTGGGAAAGTTGTGGAATTGGATTAGGAGATTTGCAGTGAAAGTGTTATGTTTGTGAGGGTTAGGGGGAATGACTACTGTGTTTACTCTTTCTGCATTGCTGTGGACATATTTACTAGTCTGGTGGTACTCTCTGAATCAGACTTAATGCATATGAGAGGTTTCTGCCAACCCTCATCTCTTCAAAATTTTTTTCTCACGCATACACACATCCTTCCCAAAGGCCAGATTACTCCATCTAAAAACTTATTTCAGCTATTTGCTACTGGTGAGAACACATTCATTTTATTTATTGTTTTACTTAAATTGACTTATAATCCCTTTCTCCTTCAAAAGGCTGAGGCACAAGGCATACAATTACTGCTTTGGGATGTGGAGGATCCCTTTAGTCACTATAACTATATGATGCCTACCTTGTACCTAGATCAACATGAACCTGGAAAGGCATGGATACAGTTGTCTCTGAAATATGTGAAATTTTTGCATGCATACAGGATTTGAACTGGGGTTCAGATGACAGCATCTCTTATTGCAATATGTAAAACGATCCCCCTGTAAGAAGAGAGCCCCTAAGCATGTGCAAGGCATAGAAAAACCATTTAAAAAGTTGAAGGTAATGCCGTGTGTATTTTTTCACTGCAGAAGATAGGCCGACGATGATGTTTTTGAAAAGTGAATGCAGAAGAATGAAAGCCTGTAGAATAATTTGTTCATATTAGTGTTTAGGAATATGATGTGCCTCCAAGTTGTTCAGTTTTTAAAACTGACGTTTGCCGCAAAAATGATCAGAATGTAACAAGAGCTCTTTCAGTAATGTAATTTGGGCAGCTCATCTCATTTCCCCAGAATTCTCCTCGCTGTACATTCCAAGTGTTAAACTGAAGCTTCCTTATACTGAGTCAGACCCTTCGACCACTGAGCCCAGTGCTGTCCACTGTAATTGGCAGCTGCTCTCCAGGGTATCGGGCTAGAAGGGTCTTTCACAGCCATGAAACCTTTTAATTGGAGATGCCAGGGATTGAACCTGAGAACGTTGTGCATCCAAAGTTGGAGTTCTCTGCCACTTGGCTTCTGGGGTCCTGCTAAGGAGTAGAATATTCTTATAATTATATCATTAGTAACTCTTCAAATGAGCACCAGGGAGAAAGATATCGGTTTTGGAAATGCATGGGATTCCTTCAGGCTTTTCCTCACAAGATGAATGTTATAGCACCTTCAAGTGAAAAGGTTGTTTTCAGACAAAGACTTTTTCAGATTCAGAAGTCTTTCCGCCAAGAGCCTCCCAGTCTGCTCCCTCCTCACCCTTTCCACGTGGTCTGCAAGCTGATTTAATGCTCTGCAAAGGCGGCAATTGAAATAACACATTTCCAAGTTAAATCTTGGCTCGGGGATCATGCCGCCTGGGAAGCCAGTAGCATACTTATCCTCATTCCTGTGCATGCAAAAACATCCAAATTTCTAAATTTGGTAGAAATGCGCATTGTCTCCAGTGTAAGCCTTGCATATCAAGTCGGGGCGGGGGGGGGGGGGAGCTCAGCTGGAAGGGATTTGCAGACATTGTTACATCCCTTACAAATATTCCCTTTTATATAGAACAGTAAGGGCCAGCTGCTGATTTTGGAAGGTTTTGGGCAGGATACTCTCCAGCAACTCTTCCACTAAGCACACTGCCCCAGAATGTGCTTTTGTGTGTGTGTGTGCGCGTGCACGCGCGCGCGCGCGCGCACGCGCACACACACACACACACACACACACACACACACACACACACACACACACATACACACTTTCCTGGGGTAGGAAGTGGGGCAGGACTCCTTCATTCTCCTTTAAGCCTTGATGGGGGTCATATGAAAGAGTGAGTCTTCCCTCCTTCTTGGTACCTGTCCCAGCATGAAATGAGAAATTGACCAAGAGACCCCAGAGACATTGCGAATGTTTTTCTGGGGCAAGCTATTCCTGGTGGGATAATCAAAGTGCCTCTGGTCAGCAGGTGCTCATCCTAAGTACAGTAGGCCAGCTTCAAGACAGACATCATTTTTGCAAAGGTGGTCCTAATGTCAAGAGGCCAGCCTGGCTAGGACAGAAGCACAAAGTCTGCAGGATCCATGCCAATCAAGCATTTACTGTGGCCTGTCACAGTTCAAACTTGCACAGTCTTGTTCTGCAGGACACTCACTGTTTTTGTATCTTACTGGGTGCTTCTCTCAATTACCAGTAGACTCATCCCTGTGTACAGGGCTTTTCTCCAGCTGGAACACAGTGGAACGGAGTTCCGGCACCTCTTGAAAATGGTCACATGGCCGGTCGCCCCACCCCCTGATCTCCAGAGGGGAGTTTAGATTGCCCTCCGTGCCAAGTGGCATGGAGGGCAATCTAAACTCCCCTCTGCCAGGAGATCAGGGGGCGGGGCCACTGACCATTTTCACCGAGAGCGATATAAATTTTAAAAACTCCTCCCTTCTTCCAGCTGACCCAAAGTGATGTCATTGTGCAGTCCTCAGTTCCACCATTGAGTTCCACCACCTCTTTTCCCAGAAAAAAACCCTGCCTGTGTATATGCAGCACAGTAACCTTTAGGGCCAGTCATTGCTTCTTAGCCTAACCTGGATAGGTTAAAATGGAAATAACAGGATAAAATGGAAAAAGCAAACAACCAAGCAAACTCTAATGTGCTATACTGGACTCATTGGGGAAAAGAGCAGGGTACAAGGATAATAAATAAAATAATTATATTTTATGTATTAAGAAAATGTATCTGTTGACCTCGTAATTTATCATCCCAGCAGTACATCTCTATACTCCAGTGCATCATGTAGAAACTAGGAACAGAAAGTGGGAAAAATATAAAAAATAGCCTTTTTCAGGGTGGTAAGATGCATTTCCCCCCAATTCCTAAATAATCCACTCCCCTCCCCCTGTTGTGTATATTACACTCACTGAAATGTGTTCCCTTCCCCTCTTCCAGGGTCGCTGCACTCGAGAGAACTGCAAATACCTTCATCCTCCACCGCACTTAAAAACACAACTCGAAATCAATGGACGCAACAACCTGATCCAGCAAAAGACAGCCGCAGCCATGTTTGCACAGCAAATGCAATTCATGCTACCAGGAGCACAATTACAGCCAATTGTAAGTTGCAGAAATATCCTTGCTTGCTGATTTTGTGATACTCGGGCCTGGTGCAGACATTATCATAGTTAAGAGATGGGGCGCATCCCCCGGCTAGCACACATCCCCCTCCAACCTCTTCCTACTCCTGGTCAAATCTGACTCCTTCCCCTTTTAGTGTCGCCCATGGCGTGATGTTATATTTGGAAGCTAACCATTGTTAGCATTAAACCAGGGTCAAAAAGTAGTTTGTAAGCACTAGCTAAAGTGAGCCATAATTTGTGTGAATATTAATGCCGCATTATAGTTAAAGACGAATTCTTAGCCAGTTATGGTGCCAGACCCAGAGTGTCAGACTAGGGCCTATGAGACCCAGATTCAGATCTCCATTCTGCCCTAAAGCTCACTAGGTACATTACAGCAGTCCCTTTCTCGACCTAATCTACTTCACATGATTGTTGTGAGGATAAAATGGGGAGGGGGAATGATATATGCTGCTCCAAACTGTTTAGAGGAAGGATTGCATAAAAAAGCAATGGGTAGATAATATTTATTGTGTTTCACATAAGCTGTTATTATTTTCTCCATATTGCCTGTGAGGGGGAAGGGGGGGCTATGGTTAAGAGAGAATAGCTTACCTGAGGTCACCTAGTAACTTTGTGAGATTTTAACCAGGGCTCACCTGGGCCACAGCTTACATTGCAATCCTAAACAGAGTTACTCCAGTCTAAGACCACTAGAAAGCAATGGGCTTAGACTGGAGTAACTCTGCTTAGGATTGCACTGTTGGCCTCTTAACAATAATGCTCCACTGGGTGCTTATTTAGCAGCACGAAGAGGAAATTCCACGTGAAAGGAAGAGGAAGGGACAATGTGAATTAATCATGTGCTGCTGCTAAATCATCTGACATGTGAAATCATCCAGTGATGGGGCCAGGAAGTTCTTTGGCAGGCACCTTCCCAATAAAAAAAAAGCTCACTTCTAAATGCTGCTGTTGTGTTAATTTTTTTAACCTTGCATTTCATTTGAAGCCCCCAAATTGGTTTTCAGCAAAACCAGAAATCAAACTACAGTATATATGGAAAAACAGTAAACTAGACAATCGCAAACAGCAAGCTCCCTGGAGGATAAAGGGACAGCTAAAGAACCAGCAAGCTTTGTGCAAACAGCAACCTGACATCTGCTCAGTGCCCTCAGCTCAGCAATCCCCAGCTAACTCACTTGCTACCATTTAGGAACAGGAAGTGTGTTATAGAGTTGATTCTGTCAATGGGAAGCAGGCAGTGGCTGAATTCAGACATCACATCAAGCCACCACGAAGCCTGGATTTGCACGAACCTGGTTTCTTACTGGACATGTGTGCGTTCACTCTCCTTGGTTTCCCACCCACCCCCTCCATTTTTGCATGGAATATGCTGAAATAATCCTGGTTTTAAACTAACAGCACAATCTTAAGTACGCTTTTCTGGAAGGAAGAGCTACTGAAGAGGCCTAACTGAGATTTAGAGTAGACCTGCTAAGGGTCGCTCTATCACTTGTCTGATTGATTTGATTTGATTTTTAGCCAGCCTTCCCCACAAGCGGGCTCAGGGCGGGTTACAATAATATAATTAGAACAAAGATTAAAACATTTAAATACATTTAAAACCAAAACAACAGTACATATACAGTCAGAGTCTCAAGATGGCGGCCTCCTCCGTTCTCCCCAGCCACAATATAAACAAAGGGGCGGGCAAAGCTAATATCATTT
The DNA here is from genome assembly GCF_028583425.1 of Eublepharis macularius. Taxonomy (NCBI): domain Eukaryota; kingdom Metazoa; phylum Chordata; class Lepidosauria; order Squamata; family Eublepharidae; genus Eublepharis; species Eublepharis macularius. Next base: position 42,461,052 of record NC_072802.1, read on the forward strand.
CTGTGACTTCGCATGTAAGGGGGGGCAGGTGGCTTTATAGCCCCCTTGGCAGGAGACCGGTAGGGAGGCTTCCAAGTAACCTAAGACTGGCCTCAACCGTATGCCTGGCGGAACATCTCTGTCCTTACCTGTGATGTACAAATGCAAGTGTGCAACTTCTCTAGATTCCTCCCCGCTGGCTAGGATTCTAAATTAGGGTTTAATACAAGCTAAGAATCCCAGACTGTGTGGGGGAAACAAACTGTGGTTATTTTGCATGCCTGCATCTGTATATCACGGAAGTCAGGATTCTTTTATTGTACTCTGAGCAGGAAAAGAAAAGGCAGGAGAGAGGCATGCAGATGAACCTGATTACAGGATTGTTTTGTGCACATTTAGGCTTTATGTCTGCTTGATGCAATGTCTGAACAGAAACACAGACTTTGTGGATTCCTTCAGGGGCAAGAAAGGGAGCTGCAGACACCCAACTAGAAAACAGCTAGGTTTATTAATCAGACGGATTATGGTGTCCATTGATTTGTATTTTTCAGTTATCAATAACTGAAGAAGGTATTACAGCTGGCATGTGAATGAGTCCTTAGAAAACAGCTGGTGCCTTGTTCGGGAAGATAGCTGCTGACCAGTCGTTCTACTGCATTTTATTTATTTATTTATTTTACATGTGAGGAGGTTCGGCATTCTTTGCTTGTTTAATTTACCATCTGCCACTGTTCACATTCCTAACGGGGCATCCCATTCAAACAGTGGCCACTTGGTACATTATGCTTTAACCATGAGAATGTAAGAGTAGTCCTATTGGATTAGGCCAGTGTACCATCTAGTCCAGTATCCTATTTTGCAGTGACCAGTCAGATGCCCCCACAAGGCCTACAAGCCTGTTCTTACCCTCCCGCACTGCTATTCAGAAGGTTACTGCCAAGTTAGTGGTTAATGCTAATCATGGTTTGTTGCCTTAAGATATCAAACTGTGGTTTAGCTTGTCAAGGTAAGCTTTGTCCCTAAGTTGTCCATAGAGACACCATTGCAAGCAGAGTGTTTGGAGATGTAGAGAAACTGCCTTACCCATGATTTTGCTCGATGAAGACATAATGCTTAACCATGATTAACACAAACTCTGGTTTGCAAGCTCACATCCTGATTGGAAGCCAATTCTTGGATTTAAACATTCGGACGTAACACTTAACGGTTATGGAAAACAAACAATGATTATCTGTTAGGTCTGCTTCAGGCCATTAGAGTGCTACTCAAGCCTGCCTTCAAGGACACTGAATATTTGTAAGAAGTAAAAATACTAGAAGCGTAAAACAAGAGCTGCCCCTATGAAAGACCTAACTGAGTCATGGATCAGTTCCTATGGGACATTGATGTGTAAAATCTGGAGTGAATACAGGTGGATGGAAGCCTGCTAAGCAGTACTTATTAGGACAGAGAAAGGCATTCGGGCTTCCAGGGTACCCTGACCAATTGCCCCATGATGTGGGGCCTTAAGACACTATGTGTAGTTGAATTTCAGGGGTCTTCTGAGACAGGTGCCTAAGTCTCCAAATTACAGGTGTTAAGACTCTGGTTACCCTCCAGAACAGCTGAATGACGTTAATTTACTCTCCCTCCCTTTCCTTTACATTTCAATATTTTTATCAGTGACTTGCATAAAACACAAGAGAATCCTTATGAAATTTGTAGGTGACACAAAACCAGGAGTGGTACCTACCTAGCACTTTAGAAGACAGAAATGACCTTGTTTGGTTAGAAAGCTGCGTTAAAAGGAACCAAACTAAACTCAGCACAGACAAATGCAAAAATTTTGTATTCAATCAAAAACAACTACATGCACAGGTATATGATAGGTGGGGCTAGGATACATGGTTTGGAGGAATACATGTGAAAAGGCTCTCCAGACTGCAGAACGTAGTTGGCAGTGTGATGCAGCTGCCCTCCCCATACCCTCTCCCCAAACTAGAGTGGCTTTAAGGCTGCACTAATAGAAACATAGAATCCAGGTCACAAGAAGGAATAGTTCTTTTCTGCTCCGTGCTAGTAACCCCTCTCCTGGAGTACTCTGTCCAGTTCTGGGCCATTTAAACAAATTGGAACAAGTTCAGAGGAGGATAGTGAAGATGGTCAGTGGCTTATGAGGAAAGAGGTCTGTTTAGTCTGGAGAAGAAAAGACAGGGGAGAGAGGTTCATGTATTTTCAAATACTGCCAAATTGAAGAGGGCAAAAACTAGATCTGCTGCTCCAGAGGGCAAGACTTGATCTAATGGGAATTCGTTACAGGAGGGCAGCTTACGGCTGAATATGAGGAGAAAATTTCTAATGAAGAGAACAGTTCTCCAGTAGAACCAGTTATCTGATGTATGTATGTGTGAGGGGGTCTCCTTTGCTGGAGGTCTTCAAAAAAAGACCCTGTTGGGAATGCTGGAAATGCCTGCAATGAGCAGAGGAATGGATAGCCTATAAAGCTATAGTATAACTCTAGGACTGACTCTTGCTTGAAATTTCTCTTCAAAGAACTCACCTTGTTCATAAAGCCTTTGGCACAACACCTTAGCTCACCTTTCCTCATAGAAGCAAGCCTAAATGTTTAAAACTGCATATTATTTGTGGTGTTTGTTTCCACCTACACTTCCCTCCCCTTTCTTCCCTGTCCCCTTTATGGTAAATATTTGTTTGTAAGCTCGTTGGGGCAGAGAGCTGCCTTTTTGTATGTTATAAAATGCCCTGCATGATCCTGGCTATATAAAATAAGAAAGGAGAAGAATCTGGCCTTCCATGTTTCCAAGAAGAGCTTTCTATTCCTTCCTTTCTTCTCTTTATTGGAGACTCATTGTTCCCATATTCTAGCCTGGACGTGCTCTCTGCCTGTCTCTAAACCCTGATCTAGGTCTCATTGAATTTCTCGGTGAGTTAAAAGAGAAGCAAATCTGGGCTGCTTTATGTCAATACCTGGCAGTGGGCCAGGTCTCTTCCAACTGCTGCTCCACCTAAACAGCAGAAGAAAAACTAGCATTGGCAACCACATTGTTATCTTCATAAAGTGGAGAACTTGACGTAACCCTAACCTTCTTATCCAAGGGAGGAATGGCGATAAATGAAGTAAAATTGAAAGAGGCTTTGCTTGAAAATAAAGAAGGTGGGCACAGCCCACTGCTCCCAAAGCACTTTCCAAGCCATTTAGGAGAGGGGAGTGCTAGTGTTATCCTCTGCATTTGATTGGCATCCTGGAAACAGTGCAGCTGCGTCACCAGCATGGCGTGCGCTCAGAAGCACAATGAATTTTAATAGTTTCTACAAGCGAGTGCGTGCCTGGATATTTCTATGGCTGAGCACAAACAGCAGCTTTCAGAATTTGATTTCGTCATGGCATGGGAATGCACTTTTTTTCTCCTCTTTGTTTCTCTCTCTTTTTTTTAAACCTTGGCTGAGACTCTTGAGTTTTGAAAGAGTTCACTATTATGCAGCTGTGAATCTTGCTCGCATTCATTATTGCACTGGGAATTGGAACCCAGCATGCCAGTCTGTGAAATAGTGAACAGCAGTCAACATTTAATTTCTAAACTGAAAGGTGTTGAGGTTCAGATCAGCCTGCGAGTCATGCTCGCTTCCATGGAAACCTTTCCTCTACTTGCAGATCTTGCTGTGGTTACTCATTGATGAAGGGAAAAGCATTCTGCATGTGTCCAGAGGCATACCCTTCTCTATTCTGGGTTTATCTGTTTGAGAGCTGGACCCTGTGTTAGGAAAACAGGCTCTAGGAACAAATTGAGCTATGTATACTATTCTCCCCTTTAAAAATTGTAAACTTGTGCTAGGTCAGTCCAAATTTTATGTCAAGAAAAGCTGTAAATTCTTGATTTCTCTAAGGGAAGCAAGGCATTGTGGGTGGCAATAACTCTGAAAAGCCCGGGGGCAAATAGAGAATGGTTAAACAAACAAACAAAAACAAACAAAAAACTTATTCAAGAAACCAAAATATATGAGGCATATTAAAATAGTGTTCCCACTTTTTCCACTCTCACTTCCCATTTCAGTAATCCCTGCTCATCCAGAATTTCTGCTCAAATAAACTCGAGAAAATTCCACTTGGGGGAAATTGGTTCAAACTTTTTAGGGTGTTAATTCCTCCAACAATTTCTATTATTTCCATAACAAGGAGCAAAATTCACGATGCTCAAGTGCCTAGTGAAAAATTTGAGAACCCATAAGCATGGAAACTTGGTGTGTTGACATCTTGTGTCAGAGTTTGCCCTAACACAGTTACCCATGACCGGGTTACAAGGGCCTTAAAATAGAATGAACCATTTAAATAGTGGCAAAAGTAGGACAGGTGCTATGGTTGTGCTTTTTACAAAAGAAAGCAACGCAATCCTTGGATCTCTCCAAGTGCCCTTTGATTATGCTGGCCAGGGCCAGGCAGCGGGGAGGAAAGTAAAGATGGGTAATCAAGTTTCACCACTGGTACTTTTGAGTCTGGAAGACATCAAGAAGGAACCCCACTGAGTAGTTTTCTTCCTTCATTTGTCCATATTCACACAGATCTGGCCACGGCTCCTTGCCTGTGTTTGTAGTATATATAATTGGAGGCAAATGATGATCAGTGGAAGCTGGTAATGCTGGTCTGAAAACCTGATTCTCAAGTGGGCCAGCTTTTTTCTGACCCTCATAGGAGATTGTGTGAATTTGACATTCTACCAACTTATAAATCCAAAGGCAAATCTCAAATATATTATTTTTAAAGGCCACTTAAGATATTTATAGATGTACGCCTAAGGGTTGGATCCAACTGTCTCTTTTGCTGGTGTAAATAGAAGGAGAGTTCCCATTTGATCTCAAAAAACCTATGCTGGGAATCACAAGACCTGCATGGACAAAAGTCGTGGGAGGGGTGCTGCAGTAAGGAAAGGAATGAGATGAGACTGAGAGCCAAGCTACAAGTGACGAATGACTTCGTCACTTGCCGTTCAAGTGTCATTCGTCACTTGTAGCTTGGCCCTGAGTGAAAAAGCTGGCTGGATCCAACCCAAGGTTTTTTAAAAGTGTATGCCTAAAAAAGATGTTAAGTGTTGAGCGCAACTCATGTTGTCCTGTATTACACTAACCAGGGAGCTTGATTGGTTGTCACTTCTTGTTAAGAGTACACCCAGATTTCCCTTGGAGTAATGTGTGCATTGCTCTTCATGTTTGCAAATGAAAAGCAGCCTAGGGATTTAAATATCTTTTGCAGTTGTTAAACTGTGCTGCCACTTTAGGCAAATCCTAACCCTTGACTTCTGCCATCGTGGGCCACTGACCAACACCAGGTTTCTTTACACACTGGTTCACAACACAAAATGAAAACATACAATTATAGAATTGTGTTTTGTAAAAAAAATCCAAAAGATCTAAAGCAGTAGCAGAATAAAAGCAATGGTTAAAAACCTCAGCAACAGAACCTTTTAAAAAGTAACAGAGGTTAAGAAATAAATTGGCAGGCAGGCAGAAAATTGGCAGTAGAATCTACAGAACAAAACAGCTTCAGGATTTTTTAAAGACCACATGCTTTCTGGAATAAAAACCTTTTCACAAGTTTCTGGAAGACCAAAAGGGATAAGCTGCCTTTTGGGGCAGTGAATTCCACACTTGGCGTGCCATGGCTGAAACACCTCTATCCTGTGCCTCCCCTATCCTGTGCCACCTTGTTTTGGTGTACGGACATGTTTGTGTGTAGGAACCCATTCTGCAGGATCATTAGAGAGAAGAATGAGAAGAGATACAGCTTGGAAAAGACTTAGTATGCCGATGCAACTTACATGTACCACCTGTGCAGGGGTCATTTCATAGAAAAAGAGCTGGAAGAACTCATTAGCATAACTCATTAGCATATGCCACACCTCTTGCCATCACCAGAAGTGTCTAATTAGTATAGCTGATTTGCGTATGCCACACCCCCTGACATCAGCTATTCTGGCTGTTTTGGACCCAATCCTGGCCATTCAGGGCCAAAATTGGGCCCAAAATGGCAAAAGGGGCAGGAAATGGCCAAAAAGGGGCCCAAAATGGTCAGGATCGGGCCACTGATGAGCAGGAGAGTGATCCACCACCCGTCAGAGGCCCGATCTGGGCCGTTTCAGCCCCAATCCAGGCTGAAACGGGCCCAAAATGGCCGAGTCAGGTGGGTGGGGCCACCTGACATGTGACCTCTTTGGGGAACTGCCAGAACTGCGTTCCTTTGCGTTCCCCCTCGAAATGAGCCCTGCACCTGTGAAAGAACAGAGGCCTAGCTTTTATGCTGCTAGAAAGATTCATGCAAGACATCTCAGATTGGGATATATAATGGTAACCCAGTGGGCAATAAAGTCTTAATAAACCAGGCTGCTGCTGCTTCTAAAGGAGAATATCATACCATTCCTGGAGTGTGTGATGATTCTGGCCCTTTCTGTCTGTTTTCCTGAGGACGAGTGACTCCAAAAGGAGCCACTTACTCTCTTTTCTGATCCCTGAGAACCCCTCATGGAGTTACCCTGACTCATCCCAAGTCCGGCATTGGCTAGGTGAAATGATTTTGCTGGTGAAGTGTTGTTTGATTGGACGAGTTGGGGGTCTTCTACTTGCCTGAGGTGCCTCCTTAATTGTGCCATTAAACCATTAATGAACAGAGACGTTCTTTGTCCTTACTGATAGAGATGCTGTGTGCTTGAAATGCACCAGGTATGTGTGAATCAATAAAGAGGGAGGACAAGATCACCAGCCAATGACAGAAAATAAATAGACTGAAGACTGGAGTTCTCCTGGCAGATAATTGTTTCCGAAGACTGGCACACGTCAAGGCCACCCTGACTCTTGTTTCCTTTGCTTTCCCTTGCTGACAGACAACGTTTCCTGTGACTCCTTCGCTCGCAACTAGTCCCACCATGGCTTTCAGCCCCTACTTAAGTCATGTTTCTCCTGGAATGGGCTTAGTTCCTGCAGAGCTGTTACCAAATACTCCTGTCCTGGTATCTGGGAACCCAACCGTTTCGGTACCGGGAGGCTCTGCCGGGCAGAAGTTGATGAGGACAGATAAACTGGAGGTATTTACATTGTCTAACCATATTGCCATATTTAAGTTGGGAGCATTTGGTCTGGAATGCATGCCCTGAGGAAAAAATTTCACTGGGGCTGGGTGAGGATGTATTAGTATTAGGGCAAAATTTCGATTCCCCTTCCCCCTTTAAAAAAAAAATCAATGCTCATCTCTTTTAAAGTCTTTGACATATTGGTTCTGTGATAACAGTATAATGTTTTGGGCATCCTGGTTCAGAGGCAAGGAAGCTTTTAAGACCAGTTGTATTGATGTTAGAGTAAGCATTATCTTTTTTATAAGTTAGATCAATGTTTGTTCAAAATTGCTTTGCAGCTTCCGTTGTGCATGAGTTGAGGTCAGCTGTGAATAATGCAGTAACCAGCTACCATGATGAGTCAGAAAAGCCCTTGAGAGTATTGTTAATAGAACAGAACTGCCACTACTTGGCCCAAATCCCTAGGACCTGTTTTGGGTTGTTGTTTTTTGTTATTTGAGGGGTGATGGTGGTGGTGTTTTTTAAAACCAGGGAACTTGAAGAGGAAGTTGATTCAAGATTGTAATTTGGAATCAACAAGCCTTGTTTACATGGGCAGGCGATCTGGACTGTACTTTCCCAGCCACACCTCCTTGCAAAGGTCACGGAATACTGGCACTGAATTCCAGGCAGTTCTGTATGTCAGAGAAAATGACTCTCCATGTTCTAAGCAGCTGTCAGTCTCAAGAAGAAATGGGTCCATTGAGGAGTTCCTGGTTATCTTGGGTTATCTCTCCCTTAGTTTTGTAAGTTTGCTTCAGCTTCTAGTGAGTGAAGGGAGTTCAAAAGTTCCTCTAAACAAGACCACTGACTTTGAGTCTGGTTACCTGACCTGTAATCACAAAGTGCAGAGATTTCCCCCCCTGAGTTCTCTAGGAGGTGGCCAACTTAAAATTAATTCAAACTCTAGAAGATTATTTTTTAAAAATATCCCCACCCCTATGACTCTAGCATCAACAGCGCTGACTTTTATCATGTTGTGTGTGTGTTTGTTTGAATTGGAGGGGGGAGGGTTCTTACTGAGCCAGGAGCTAAATAAATGGATTGAAGATCTCAGATTTGGGTTGAGGGGGATTATAAATTATTTTTTAAATCATTTTTTTAATTCTATCTACAAGCCTTCTTTAGAGCTAAGTTGGATTTCTGAAATATGGAGGTTGTTCTGGGGAGGGGAAGGACTTTTCATCAGAACGTTGTATTTTGGCCGAAACTTTGAACAGAGTTTATACACTAACTAAACACATAACCAGAAACTGCCAAATTTTGAAATAGGAGAAAGCCCATCTGTCTGAACCACTAGTATGGCGTGAATCTTAGACCTGCTATCCACTCATCCTTCCTTCATCCATTGCTAACTAAAAGGTGGTCCTTCATTGCAGTGCCTGTTCCTCTTACACTAGGCACTTTCTCGTTCATTGAAGGATATTGATTTCGAGTATGTGGAAGTGCCTGGTGCCAAAGAAACATGTGCTCTGCAGCAAAGCACTCACCGCCTCTGCAATCAACGAAGGAAGCATGAGTGAAAGTAAGGACTAGGATGCAAATCTGTTTCGATGGAAATGCTCCCTTTAAAAAATGGATCTGGGATAGAGGCATGGTGAAATGAAAGGTGGGGCTTGCTTGGGTCAAGTGGTTGAGTTTTGTGGATCTCTGTACTGTCCCCCTGTCCTCTTCTGGCTTGGTGTTATCTGATCCCTGTTGTTGTTGGTGGTGGTGGTTGATGCATGAAAAGGGAGCATGCCTGCTGATTTCTTTTTTCCTCTTGAATCATGTGGCTTTCTTTTTAGGTTTGCCGAGAGTTTCAGCGTGGAAATTGCACACGTGGTGAGAACGATTGCCGTTATGCTCACCCGATAGATATTGCCATGATAGACACAAACGAGAACACTGTTACAGTTTGCATGGATTACATCAAAGGGCGATGCTCTAGGGAGAAATGCAAGTACTTTCATCCCCCTGCGCACCTGCAAGCCAAAATCAAGGCAGCTCAACACCAGGTGAATCAAACTGCTGCAGCCGCAATGGTAAGCGAATGACCTCCAGCCAAAGGCATTGCTCAGTATTGTGTGTTTGGTCTACAAAGCAAAAGCAGGATGTAAGTGAAGGTTTGTTGTCCTTTTTTAGATTGGTCCACCACATCTTGCCATGTACACCACTGTTTATAAATGGGCTTTACGGAGGAGAATTAGTGTAAGCCAGAGCAGAACTTGAACACCTTTGAAAGCATACACATAAGAAGTTTGAAGTGCAGAAGACTAACATGTCTAGATTAAACTAAGCCTCTCACATGTATTTATACTATGAACATTATTCTCTACACCTCTGGGCTGGGAGGAAAAAAACAGGTTTATGGATTATTACATTTTATCCCTTTCTTCCACCATTGAATTCAGGGTGGTATACATGATGCCTTTCCCCTACCCCTGGGAGGTAGTTTAGGCTGACTGGCCCAAGGTCACCCACTAAGCTTTAGGCAGAGGAGAGATTTGAATCTGCATCTCCCAAGTCCTAGTCCAACGCTCTGATCACTACTCCACACTGGCTTTCTAATTACTGAGTCAGCGCAGACAAATTCTTGAACTAGGGTGTGGATGGGAATTTCCAAGGTTCATCTCCATAAAATTGTTCCTCCAGGGTCCTTTGGTTAGGAAGTGCATTTGTTAGCCTAGCAAGGACTCCATAAATTGAAGCCTAAATAGTTATCCCTCAGACTCGAAGCCATGTTGATTAGACACTCCCCCCGCAACAATAAACTGAACCTGCATCCTTTCCAATAGAATCAGTGTTACCTGGAAAGGTGCTTCTTGATGAGTCAGTTTGTTCGGCAATGCTCATAACTGCACTGCCCTCCTTTATCATTACCATGGGATTCAAGAAGCATGTCATAATGAGGGTTCTTGCATTTAAAAAGATCTCTCCTTAATGACCAACACTCAAGTCTAAGCACTCTTGCTCAGAAGGAGCCTTTGGAAATATCGGCTCACAGGTTCTTTTGTTAATCAGTCCTAATCCCTGACATCTTAACTGCAACATTGGCGCCCCAGAGCATCTTTAATTCATGCCGTCCCTTTCTGGTGTAAACCTAACTCGCTTTACTAGTGTGCCGTTAACTAGCCTGCTTAAAATATTTATTGATCGCTCGTTGCCAAGGTCTTGCCACCCAAATAGCTTCTGCATTATTCATTAACTTTGTCAAGGTTTCATGCTTTGATTGTGCCTTCTGAGCTTTTGGGGCAACTTTGCAAATATGTCCGCAGATGTCGCTAGCCTGACATGAAATGAAACTAGCCTTCCTAGCCTACATGGTTATACCCTATGGGGAAGAATTCCAGTTTACAGAAGATTGCCATATTGGCCGCCTGGAGTCAATGTCTGTTCATCGTAGATATCTTGAGAGTGGCTAGTTAGAAAAACAGGCATACTAAACATTACAAAGCACCATTTAGTTTCAAGATTCCAGTGTGCTATCTAGGGATGCTGATACATCTGGGAAGAGGCTGTGATCCAAAACGTAGATGAAGTTGCTGTTGTTATCAGAACGCTATTCCTGATTAGATATGAACAGGTAAAGGAACACAACTTTAAATAGATGCTTAATGCCCCAATTCTGGACAAGAATTCCTTCCTACCTTGCTCACTTTTCCATGGAATCACAAGAAGGCAGCTCCCTGTGGGCAGAAGGGAAGGGATGTTGTGGTTGTTTTCCAGATGGCAGCTCCTCATTTCTTCTCATGCCACATCACAAGTTACTTTCTAAACTTGGGCAAGAGAGGGCACAATGAGGCCCAAAGTTAGCTGGGCACGTGGTTGCAGGAAACCTGTAGCGGTAGACACAGTATCAGATAATGGCACTATGTGAGTAATGCCCTGATCAGTAGCCCAGCAGGTGATTCAGCCCTGCTGCTCATAAGTGCATTCCAACCAGGCAGCCCACCAACAAGACCCCCCTTTATCACTGCTGAAATTGTACCTTGCTTTTCAGTGGGTAATAACTGTGTCTGGCTGCTGTCCAGACCCACAGACTTCAAAATTCTGGGAAGTGGTTCAGGCAGCTCACGTGCCTGGCCAGGAGCCAAATTAGCTCCATTTCTCAAGAAGTGTTTGCTCAGCTTTGCAAGGAAAAAATGGGGCGTCATCACAAGGAGTAATAACATGGAAAGCTGCTGTCATGCAGTTGGAGAACCAGGCATTGCTTCGTCTAGAATGATTAAGAGGTGGTAGCCAAGGATTTGTGTGTGTTCACGCAGGGGGAAGAATCTGTGCCATAAGTCAAATTTAGAGCATAAAGCTTTAATGCATACATGTGCAAACTCACCCCTAATGCCTTGTGCACCGGAATAAGTTAGAAAGAAGCTCAGTACAGAGGAGACTGACAAGAGTGGAAGCCTAATACTCTTCCACAGATATGCCCGTTGCTCCCACTCCTGCATTCACAAGCTCCTGGTGTCTTTGCATGTGTGGCATCTCTGCTACAGCATGAGGAAGGAGTTAAACCTTCCCTGCTCACACCATTTCCCCAAACTTAGACAGCCTCAAGAACATGGTACCATACTGGCCTGCAGCTCTTGGATGTGGGTGGGTAGGATTTGAGATTCAGAAAATGGAGGGAAGGTACAAATTAGGATCTTCTGGCTTCTGTTGGGCTTTTGGGGTTGGCATCAACATAAAAATGGGGTGCTGTAATTCCAAGCTGTGCCTATCCAGTTACCAGGGTACTTCGATTCTGCCATTGGAAGGCAATTATATAAACTGAATGTATTTGCTTAGTTGCACACAGTTTTATTCTGCTTTCATGATTTAGGGTTTGAAATAATTTAAAGGTATTTTGGGGTACAAATCTTTCCAATTTTTTTCCTTACAGCCACGAGGACTAGAAGCATCGCTTTTTCTTAAAAAGGGAGGGAAAGTCTTTTGCAACAACCTTTTAAATTCCCAGAATGTACAAAGGCTTTGGCATATACTCTTCATGATTTGATGAACATTTATTCCATATTCTCCATGCTTGTTGCAAAACATCCCCACAGTGTGTGATGCAGCAAAGATCTCTGTAGTGCTGGTGCCTTTTATGGTGGCCCTGTGGGTGGCACAGTTTTTTCCGTAAAGCATAGCTAAGTGAAGGAGCTGCCCAGGGCGATTGTCTGGTTAATGGTAGCAAGCCCCTGTGTTGTGCATGTGTAGTTTGTTTTAATATATTGTATAATGCATTCATTTTATTTTTTTCTCTTCACCTACTCCACAATGTCACTCTCCTTTTTTGATGCACCTCTGCTTGCTGTTTTCTGTTGTTGTGCTTGAAAACCCCCCCTTGGCTCATTACCATCATGTGCTCGCTGCCTGCTAATTAAGACTCAGCCAGCTGTCCGATCACTGAAGCGACCCCTCGAGGCAACCTTTGACCTGGTACTTGGACCTCTCACCTTCTTGCTTTGCATGTAACCATCTTTTAGACTGCATGGAATACATTTTTTCTCATCTGTTCTATTTCGTGCTTTGCCTATAGAGACTGCCCATCCAGAGACAAAAGGTCACCCCCTTCGTTCTAGCACAATGCCCCTCCCCCAAAAAGATGTAACCTTCCATTTTAATTGAAAATGATTTTTGATACAGCAGATGCCTCCCTTCCAAAAAAGACCAGATGCATCTTTGAAGCAATGTAATTATCACACTGTTTTTTAATCGGCCTGTTTTCAAACAGTGGCAGCTGTGGCATTTTTATAACATGGAGCGCAGCAAGATCTGTTTCACACCTTTGATCTGAAACTCAGCGGAAGACTTTAAGGCATTTTAGGGGCAAGAAAAGAGCAGGGCTACTCAAACTATCCTTTTTGATTAATTTTGAAAGTGTTCAGAGTTGTTGGACATGGCTTCCCAGCAAGGCCGGGCCTTAGTGCCTATGTCTTACATGGTGAGCATCTTTTAATCGGCAGAGCCACTCCAAGATATCAGGTGGAGAGAAGTCTTCTTCAGGATTGATGTCCACCAGACAGAGGTTGGAAGCTGGGGACCAACCTCAGAACTTCATTATAGTCATATGTTACTTATACATTCTTCTTTCTTCCCCAGTGCCCTCTTCCACTCTAGGTCAGAACCATACTGTGGTGTAGAAGGAGCTTCAGCTTTACCCCTTTCCTGCACTTTTGTCCTGAGTAGAAATGGTTGGCGGGGGTGGGCGGGTATATTTTAGCCATTGTGGAAGGCTCTGCGGTCTTGTGCAATGAGTCAAATAGTTTCTTTCCCTGTTTGAGATAACTGTGCGGGGCTGTGGGTGGACTGAAGTCCCTTCTATACCACGCTATGGTTCTGATCCAAAGTGGAAACAGCATATGTGGGAAGAAAGAACATACAAGCAATGTATGACCGTAATAGAGTTCACAGGTTGGGTCTGGATTGGGTCCCCCGTGTCTCATACTCTGTGAACCCTGTCTTGTGGAAATTGACTGCAAGCTCCTTTAACTGGAGTTGCCAGGTTGAGCTTGGGACCTTCTGCAGGTGGTCAGCTATGGCACAATGAGCCCACTCCTTCCTGTATTCCCAGCTGTGTGCCACAGAACCCAGCTAGGAGGGCAGAGAGGTGCCACCTGCCCTCTCCTCTCGTAGACTGACAGCCTATCAATTATTGCCAAGTTTCAAAACACTAATTTTTCCTCGGGTGATCTTTTCAGAGCAAAGTCAGGCTAAAAATACATTTTTAAAATGTCTGTTGACTACCTGATTGACTCTACAGTAGGCAGTTGTGAATAAATTATAAATATTGAGGCCTACCTAGGATTTTTCGAAACAGAGTTGAAAATGTAAGTATGAAAAGTGTAAAAATGAAAGTAAGTGTGGGGGAGGGAAAATGTCTCCTTCGCAGTTCCAGATTTTACTGGCTGTCTTGTTGAAAGAGGGGAGAGACTAGAGGAGGAGCCAATACAAGAGGCGTACTGCAGTCCAACCTCTGAAAGTCTGTATTATCGTTTATGATGGTGCGTGCCTCTGAGTAGGACAGCAAAATGGGGCCGCTCATAGATTTCTGCATACTTGAGACAGAGGTTTTATTTTCTATCTAGAGACACATAAAAATACACTTTTGTAAATTTAAACCCAAAATCAGCGTGAGGAGTCCCTGAGCATGCTCCAGGAGTCATAGAATATTAACTGCAATTAACTATTGGTTATTTTTTTTTTAAAGACAGCTGAAGGACATGGGTTAATTGGCCTTCTCGCGGTCTTAGGAGCTTCAGGAGAGAGAAATTTGGGTGGGTTTCTAAATCTAAGTCCAAGGAGATAAGGAGGGATAAACAAATACATTTAAATAAATATTACAGGGTTTTATGCAGAAAGATAATGGTAAGCTTAAAAATAAAGATATCCAAAAACAGTGCAGTGAGAACAGAATGTGCTTGTTGCCCTCCCCCCAGGATCCACAGAGATTTATGCGCAGTTCAGCATCAATTAAAAGAGGGGAATGGTTGGAGGGTCCTGCCCAAAGTCTCGGAGAGATCATCATCAGAGTATCTCCGGGCTCACAACTTATGAAATACTGATTTGAACGTTAGTAACTCTGCACTGCTCCAGGATTGTTTCTGAGATTTTAGGTGGTTGTAATCTGAGGCTATCGGTATACGCAGAGGAGATTTTCTTTCATGGGCACTGGCAAAGGTATTTGCTTAATGCACAGCCATTCCATTGGTCTAGTGACCTGTTTTGTTTCACCAAGATTTAGGTAATCTGGGAATAATTTGGTTGTTCTCTCCACCCTTCTCCACCTTTTGGTCAAGAATGCCCACTCTCAGGATCTATGGCCCACCTCGTTCCATCATGCTGACCTTGCAGACATAATTCAAGAAATCCAGTGCTATATTCCATGCCACTGACTGGTCTTGCTTTAACACAAAGCTAGGTGGGCTTTTGCCATGGTGGAAGTATATGGATTGTGCTACATGAACCACCTTTGGCATCCAGGTTGGATTGCCAGTTGCACCTTGTGGTCAGTCAAGTGTGGAACATACAGGTGCACAGCCCTGGGGAATAAAAACTGCCCAGAGTGATTTGCTCTGCCTGCTCGTTTGGAGGCACTTCTGATTACCATGAATGACCGGCTGCACCAGTTTGCAAGACTGACATAATAGTCCCATCACCTAGCTAAATAAATGATACAGGTTCAGCTTGTCTCTGTGCCGCATCTGCATCAGGGGAGGTGTCCTTTTTTCTTGTTCTTGCCAGTTGGTTATTTTAAAACCCAAATCCAACCTTGCACATCCAGCCCAACCCTGCAGGGCTGACGCTATGCCGGGAAGTATCAAACATAACAATACTCTGATGAGCAGTCTCCTGTGGCATTTTAAAACTGAAGTGAAACCTGTTTCTACACAAACTGTCAGAAGTTTGAGGTTACAAAACTATTGTGTATTTCCATTCACAAAAGATTTTAAAACTGTTTTCTGTCGTGTGGATCCTTAGAAATATTTTATGCATCACTTGAAATTCTGCTGGTTGCCTCCTTTACTACTTTCTTTTAAGGAAATAGAACCATACATTTTATAGCCAGCCTTTTCTTAGAGCAGAACCACAAGTGACAAAAGGCGCAGATTGGACACTTGTCAGCTTTCCTCAAGTTTTGATGGGAAATGTAGGCATCCTAGTCTTGAAGCTTGGCTCTCTGACTGCTGTCCAATGGACTTTTCAACTGTCACTTGTCCAACATTCCGCCAAGCTGCCTACATTTCCCATCAAAACTTGAGGGAAGCTGACAAGTGTCCAATCTGTGCCTTTTGTCACTTGTGGTTCTGCTCTTAGTTTATATACAGTAGATGGGCAGAAGGAGGTATAACATTCCACAAATGTGTAAAGCAGGGATTCCCAAACTGTTTTGTATCGAGACTCCCCAATTCAGGAATGAGCTAACTGCTCCAGTCTCCTCAGGGGTAACTGGTGCCTGGTTCACACATGCAGGAAGATATGATGATAGAACGGACTGCACTTTAGACTGGGTAGGAGGGGGTCATATTTTAGAATACTTCCTTGTGTTAAAAGCTCCTTGCAGGTACAAAACCAGCACAGCCAGCTGGCAAAAAGAAAGGGTCAACCCTGTTCTGCCTGCCATGCTAGTTCTTTATTTTCAGGGAGGATGCAAAACTGGAATCCAGCACCCACCGTCTTAAAGTGATTCAGTCTGTTCTGTGATCTCAGGATTCTGCCATAAGTCTCTTATTGGTATGAACCAGACCTTAGATTTGCTTCATATATTATCCTTGGGGACAGTTCTACCATCGAGGCAGCCTCCTAGGACAGCATAATGCAGTACTATGCACCTATTCTCCCCACTGTGCCAGAAGTAGTGTGGAAATCTGTCTTCTCAAGCTTTCTTTAACATGGTGGGCTCTCCACCAAAGTAGTGTGTGCACCCCAGAATAATCTGCCATGATGCAAACGATTCTGAGACATTCTGTTACTTGGTATAGTAATGTTCTTGCCCTGCTTCTCCAGAAATGAGGGTCAAGAGGGAGGAAACCCTCAGCTTTCCCTTTTTTTAAATGGACACATTTTGTGCAGTTTTATGAATGCCAGCCGCTGATGAATTTCATGCCTGTTCAGAAAACAAAATGGATTCCTGCATCTCTTTCCTGTTATGAGCCACCTTGAGCTGGTCTCTGAAGAAGTAGCATATAAATCTTATGAACAAATAATTAAGCTTGGGTTCTTGCCCCAATCACATGTAAATGGAGAGGAGGAAGACATTGAGTTTCTTTTTAAGAACAAAGAAGGCTTGTGATAAAGGTGCTATGCATTCTGAGCGAGAGGAGGGAGCTGAAGTAGGAACAGCAGTGTGGCATAAACTCCCTGTTGTAAATAAGATCTGACTAGGTAAAAAACATATTCTAATATCTAAGATTTCTGTCCATAAATGGTCATTCTGAAGCAAAGGAAACCAGACCAGAAGACTGAGTAGCTAGACAACTTTTTAGTATGTGCAATGGAAAGAGGAAGTCAAGGAAAAGAGCTGCAGAGAATGGCTGCTGGTGCTTTCAGTCAAATCATTGAGGGGAGGGGTACACATCACTACAGCAAGGGAGGAGAGGCAGTTGCCTGCACAAAGTTGTTACGAGTAAGAAACATTAGCTGTTGCCTGAGACCTTAGTGCAGCAGCTTGATTGTTGAGACTTGTTCTTTGGGGAATGAGTAACATGGAGGGGGGAGAATGTTCCACACGTAGAGTTAAAGGTATTTTTTCCGAACCTAACTGTGAAACAGGTTTGACTGACTAGAAGCACCATGACATGACAGGCCTAAAAGAGAAGATTTGCTTGTTAGGAAGAGCTAGGCAGCAGGAAACGCCCTTTTAGCAAAGTTAATCATATCGTATACATGGACTATTAAAACAATAGATTGAAAGAGCCAGTGTTTAATTGGACTCCTTCATTTTCTAATTCACAAACCAGCTAATCAATAAGGACTGCTAAGTCCTAACGCATTGCCCTTCTGTTAGACCAAACATAACTGGTGAAGAAAAACAAAACCTACACCGTTTTGGAGCACAGCGAGAGATGTTGCAAGCAGTAAGTGGCTTTGCTTATTTCATCTGCGACAAACATTTACTAGCTTCTGTCAGCCAGAAGGTTTCCATAGTAAATGTGAACAGTTTTAAGTTTAAACCAAGTCCAAATAGCTTTGTTTATTGTGCTTATTTACATTTCAAGCCTGGCCTGTCTCATGGGCTTGGGGAAGGTAGTAGTTTATGAAGCATTTTGCTTAAGATCACAATCACAAAATTTGCTCGAATCCACTCCTCCTCCTTCCAGCTTAGCTACTTCTTATTCACCCCAGCTGCCTCCTAAAAGCAAGGAGCAATGCCATATAGCTTCATTTGAGGATGTTTGGGCCTTCAAGTCAATGGGGATGCAAAGAATAAATCCTGGAGGAACTCTGAAACGACCCCAGATGTACAGTGCAATCCTAAGAATACTTCCTGTGAGTAAGCCTCACTGAATAGAGCTGAGTAGGGTTCTGAGTAGATTTCCTCCATGCTATCCCCAGTTCGGAGTATAATTCTGCAGTTCCTATTATGTGTTATCCCTATATCCAGTGACACACATGAGGGGCTGTTGTCCAGTTCCCAGAATGATGTATGAACATTATTCATGCACACAGGTAACACAATTGTGTAGATGAGTCAGCATGCCAATGGGACACAATGTCCCAACCCATTCTCATACACAACAGCTGTATCATTGCATTCCAAAAACTGATTGCTGGCCACAGTAAATCTTGCAAATTGGGTTGTAGGGCAACAATTGGCCAGAGTTAGTCCCCATTGACTTTTTTGTTTAGATTTGTGGCTTATGCTAATCTTCTCATTTTAATAGCTGTCTACGCTTTCTTTCTTAGCTGGTAATGCTTGTTGCCTGCAACTGCTTTTGAGTCTGTCTGACCAAATGAAAATTGCTCTTGATTTTTTTCCCCTTTCCCCCTCTATTCTGGTTGAAATCAAAGGAATCAAGATGCTGTCCTTTAGTGCACATTTGCGCTACAAATGGAAAACTATTTGAAACTGACTAAGCCCTCCAAGTTTTTCTCAGAGAATGCAGAGAATTACAGGAAGAGGTTTGGGGAGGGACAGGATGCAGACAATTTGGTGCGTTATAGGATCCCAATTTTTCACCAGCATCTCATAGATTGGGAATAGGTTGCCATTTACCTGCAACCAGTAGGGAATACCTCACTTTAAGCATCTTCCTGGATTGGAAAGAATGGGGAGCGAGAGGAAAAATGGGCACCGTGATTGGGAATTATGATAGTCGTGCTTGTGTAAAAACTAGTTTAAATTTGTAGTGTAGGAGTGCTTTTCTATGCACTCCTTTCTTTTTAGGGGGGGAGAGCACAAGTTTGCTTCCTATTGGTCATTATCCCATGGTGTGAATTGACCTCTTATTCAATCAGGCTTTCCCTCCTCTCCCCATTTTTGATCCAACACGGTTGCAGGTGATTTGCAGACCGCACATCCTATCTAGTTATGTCTTTGTAATGTTTTGTGTTGCCTAATTTTGATTTTTGTGCCTTTTTTCTCCCTCTCTTTCTATTCCTGACTCTGGTTACTCCTCCCCCCCCCTCCCCAGGCCCTGCCACCTGGCGCACTTCAACCTTTACCAAAGAGGCCAGCACTTGAAAAAAACAACGGTGCCACCACAGTCTTTAACCCGAGTGTTTTCCACTACCAACAGGCCCTTGCAAACATGCAGTTGCAACAGCCCACGTTCATCCCTACAGGTATGTCATTTCTAGCTCTCACAGAACCCAGAAGAATCCCATGTTAAGAGGTGCTTGCTGGCGTGAAACCCACTGCACTTGGCCTTTGCTCTGCAGTGCCTGGGATTGTATGACTGTGCAGCGTGGCTTCTGCTGTTTGCTAAGCAGGTTGCTTTTCAGATGAAGCTGTATTTGGCGCAACTCCCTGCCTTCCCCTGCTGCCCCAGTGTAGCATTCAACTTGCACATCCTTACAAGCCTTGCACAGTGACAGGTTTTCCAACAAGGAGATCCCACCCCACCCACCCCATCCCCAGCTTTCAGAGGTGGAGGTGGTAATGGTGTTATCACAAAGGGAATGAAGTAAGATATTCGCCTCTCCATTACCTTGCTAAGTGTCCTTGGAGGCTGAATATCTAGGACAACTCTCGGTCACCAGGCAGAATGAGATGGAGAAGTGTTTTGACTGACTTTGGAAAGCTTGACTTTAGGAACATCTCAATGCAGCTGCCATGTTTAGAGAATAACGTTTGGAGTCTTGCACAGGGTCCCAGTTGTGTTGCATTTGTTGCAGTGGGACTTGGGCTGCAGATTCCCCAGCCCTGCACAGCTCTGGCTTCAGAGCAAGTTATTGGCTTGTTCAAGGTTACTGGACTCCTGTAAGTTTAAAAACCAGTCATTGCAACTCAGATGTGAGTCCTCTGTCTAAAGCCTCCAATTTGGTCATGCTTTCACAAAACCCTTTTCTTGATTTGATTAAAACTGTATGGAACATTTTAGTAGCTTCACAGCCAGTCATTGTTGATATGTAGCCTGTTTTTTGTTTCATTTTCATTCTCTGTCCCTTGATTAAAAACCAAAGCGTTGTTCTTCTGTTTTCTTCTGAGTAGCTGTTAAGGAATGAAATGTGAAAACATCTCCATCTCTTTCTCTGATTCTTCTTACCTTATCTTCCTTTGTGGTTCCACTAAATTAATTGTGATCCATTTCTTGGATTCTTTGGTAGTTGGTAGAACCTAGCCTATCAAGCCGGCTGTAAACCAGGAGAGTTGGACACATTCAAGATTATTGAAAACAAAAGGCTGCAATAAACTTAGCAAAGAAGTCTACAAAAAGCATTCATGTACAAAAAAAAGTTCATTAAACTGCTTCCAAAATGTACCAACATATGTTGATCATTTTGGGTACATCAGATTCCTGAAAAAGAGAGAGGGGCAAGCACCCCTTTCACCAAAGCACAGAATTTTCCTTCTTGGATGCCTGGAGGTGATTCTTCCCTGCCAAAGCCTATCAGGGAAGTGCCAGTTCACAAGACCAGGCTTCAGCATAGTCAACTCATTCCTGAATAGTGGCCCTGTGTCCTTTGCAGCTTGGAACAGCAGGCACACATGAGAGATGTTAAGCAGGGCTGTGTTTTAAAAGAATAAAAACCCTGTGCTTTGGACAACCGTGTCCGTTCCATTATTGTTTTTCTTTCTTTGATCGGGTTCAGATGTGTGGGGGAGGAACTGTTTAACCCTTTCCTTCTCTGTCTATACAAGATTTCATAAGAGCCCTACTGCATCAGAACAAAGGTCTGGTAAATCATCCTTTTCCCTCACACTGGCCAACCAGATGCCCTAAAAAGCCCCCGCACAGGACCACATAGAGACCCAAAGCCTCCCGTTCTGGTTCCACCCAGAGGTACACTGCCTCAAAACATGGAAATTCCATTTACCCGTCATAGCTAATAACCATTAATTGACCTTTCTGTTATTAATTTCTCTAATCTCCTTTTAAATCCATCTGAGCTAGGACCCATCACTAAATCCTGTGGCAGTGAGTTCCCCCAGTTAATTCCACATGGTGAGAAGAAATATTTCCTTTTGTCTGTTCTGGGTTTTCTGCTAATTGATATCATTGGGCACCCCTGAACTTTCTCTATGGCCACCCCAACCTGGTGGAATGGTCTCTCAGAGTGTAAAGCCTTTAGGAAGGCCTGCAGATCAGTTCTGTTTAAGAGACAATTTGGTTGATGCTCTAGTGGTATTTGTAGGTTTGTTGACAGGCTGGGGAGGGGGCGTTCTGTGTTTTCTCCCCCCCCCAGCCATTTTAGATGGACTTGGGCTTTGTTAAATTATTTGCTGTGCAGATCTGTTTTTAGTACTTTTATAAGCTTACCCTGAGGCATTGGAAGGGCAGGCTAGAAAATTTTAAAATAAATAAATAGTATTTTGAAAGAGGGAGGGAAAAGTTCACTCTATCTACTTTCTTCACATCATGATTGCTTCTCTCCTCTTCGTCCTCCATGCCCCATTGCTTTTCTAATCTAGAAGTAAAAGAGACAAGTCCAAGTATATTTTTGAAAGCCTAACAATGAAGTCTTCAAAATTCACTCAGGTTCGAGGGTGAGGGGGCGTGATAATCATAATTCTGTATGGAGGAAAGCTGGACATCTGCCTAAGTACAATTCTTGAAATACTGTGTTCCTTTTCTCATCCCCTGCATTATCTTGCTCCATAAAATTCTTCCTTCTTCACAAAGCATTAAAGATAAGCCTAGATCCCTTCCTGACTTTGCATTGCTCACCCTAAATCCCTTGTCTCCATACCCTCAGGTCCCCAATCTGTAAAATGGGAATTGCAGCTGAATGGGCAGGGGTTCTCCAAGGACCATCTGCAGGCAGAGGAGGGCAGGATTTTTAACAGCTGTGTACAAGCTAGGGGTTGAGCAAGAGCAATTTCTATCATCCTTGTGTGTCAAGCTTCACCTGAACATATATGAAGCTGCCTTATATTAAGTCAAACCATTGATCCATCTAGTATGGCACTTACAGTGGCCGGCAGCAGCTATCCAGGTGCAGAGAGGTCTTTACTTGCTACCTGAAATCCTTTGATCTGGACAGACCAGGGATGGAATCTGGGACCTTCTGCATATAGAACATGGGCTCTGCAGCTAAGCTGTGGCCCCATCCCCAAACCACTGCTTTTACCCAGCTGTAAAAGTATAGAGTCTCTGCTCTCAGTGCAGAGCTGGCCATGGGAGGATAACTGAGGTGAGCCTAGGAGGACAGAAAAGACTATAACTGAATCCCTAGCTAAACATCTGAGGCCTGGTTCATGTGGGCGGGAGAATGAAGCAGCAGGCCGCAGGGGGAAGAGCACATTTTGGTAGACATCCCTGTATAAAAACCTCCTCCTTTCAGCAAATGGGAAACCATCACAGTAAGCGTAGCAAGGGAGACAAGCCTTGCTGGTTATCTGTATGGAATTGTTTGTGCAAAGGAACGTTCAAAGCTGAGATCCACCCCCTACAGCCCGAAGCGGTGCAGTCCATTCTGCCGCTTCATTTCCTCACCACCTCGTTGCCCTGCATGTGTAAATTGATCTTAAGATCCTTCTTCCATACAAAGCATGTGTCTTGCCACTGGGCCACAGCCTTGCCCAATTGCACAGGAGAGAAACTGAATCTTGTTCAAATGACATTTCTCAATAATGGGACCAACTCCCAATTCTTGTTCAAAGGGAAGAAGTGCCCATTACATGCAACATCAAGTTGCTGCCCCAAATGGGAGCCCTGTATCATATCCCCCACCCCCGCAATCCCATAACACTGAAGCACACAAGTCTATCTTGTGACATGTTTGTACCATTGCATTTCTGTGCCACCTCTGGCAGCAGTCAGTTATATAGAACAAGGGCAAGGAAATGTATTATATGATCATGTCACAGCACAGGTAATTGAGCCTCAGTGTTAAGAGAGAATATAACCCGAGCTGCTGTTTTTTTTGGTGAAACCCCTGTGTCAAGTGCAAAACTTAGTTCTACTCCAATTACTACGTGACCTTTGAGGCCAGTTTGCAACTCAAAGGTGTGATCTGGTGACTCTGATGCATATGCACAGAGGAATCAGTCCACAGAGAGAGAGCCACACCAACAAAGGCTTCCTACTAAACTTTGGCGCCAAAGTATGCCTGCACATTACATTGGATGAGAAAGCCCCTGCTTGTGTTTTGCTCCATCACAGATCTGCAGAGCTTTGGACCATGCCATGAGTTTGTTAGCCTACACAGAAACACACGTAATATTAAGCGAGGCCAAGTTTGCAAAAGTGTGTGTGTGTGTGTATATATATATGTTTGAAACCCATCCAGACCTTTGCTACCAAGAATCCAAGAATTATTCTAATTTGTTACAGTTTTCAGAGGTACAATACAAATTGGATGATGCCGAATCTGGGTTTTGGGGATGGGGGGAGGTTTTTTGGCATGTTCGTTAGCTACGGTGCTGCAGCAGCGATGACCAAAAATAACCTCCTTTTTCTTTGAATTGAAAAGAGTTCTCTCTTAACACGTTAAACTGCTTCACTAATGAAATGTCCCTTCTGTTCATCTTTCCACGCTTCACTGCATGGTGTGCAGGGTCTGTGCTGTGCATGACTCCCACAGCAAGTGTTGGTAGGTTTCTCTCCACAAACTTCAACTTTTCCTAACTTGAATGAGGCAGTGTTTTCCTCTGTGTTGCTAGTGGAGGTGGCAGGGAGGGCGGGGTGGGGTGGGGGATGGTGTGTGCAGTGCAATGTGGCGTGATGTGCTGTGGCTAAAAATCCACTGTGTCTTAAAGGCTGAGATGGTTGTGTCCCTTTTTGATGTCTTTGGCGATGTGGTGGATTTGGTTACTGATAAGTAGAGCTGGGCAGGCTGAAAGTATACACAGTACGTCAGGAATACTTTCAGCGGTGTCAGAAAGCCTCCCCTCTTTCAACGGTTTTTTTGACAATGCCACAAAAAATGTTTGCCTGTTCATTTACATTATCATCCTGTGCCGTCTCTCTCGATTGGCTTTGTTTGCCCTCAGTGACGTCACAATGTAGCCTTGACGGCGTAGTGTCAAGGCTTCTCTCCTGTTCACTTGCGGGGGGTCTCTGATTGGCTGGGATCACCTGTGTGGCTAGTCCAGGAAGCATTGTTGTCACTCTGAATTGCCTTGGTTTGCCTTCAGTAGCATCATCACATAGCCAAATTTGACTGGCTGTGTTAGGATGCCAACCCATTCACTTGTGTGAGTACTCCAAGAAGAAGAAAGCAGCAGCAGCAGCTAAGGGAACTGATGGTAGCAGACAGGATGATCACTCGATTAAGGGGGTCAGAAATCAAAATGGGAATATATTTGGCAAAGTCCTACTAATAAGCCAACATGGAGGGGATGAATTCCCAGTATTCATGCTGGTTCTGTGACAAAAAGTATTCATGGTCATCTTTTGGCTCATGTAACTCTCTCACTATATCCTGGGGCAGGAGCAGTGGCCGTTCAGCTTACATGCATGTAAATTTAAGAGTTCCATCTCATTGACATAAGGGGGAAAGGAAGATGGCGGGGTGGCAGCTAGGCAAGAATCTGGTTTGCTCATGGCTTTCTTCCTCCAAGAAGCAGAGAGGGCTTTAATTGTGTGATTGGGCTAGAGCTCATCCACAAAACAAGTGTAAACCCCTTTTGGAACACATTCTAAGTGTCCTCACTTGTATCCCACCCTCTGCCGCTGCCACCAAACAAACCTGGCACTTTTGACAGTGCTGAATTGTAATTTTTAAAAACTCCTAGACTTCTTTGCTGTGACTGCTAACCCATTCTGAAACTGGTTTATCCGTGCAACATACACATGTATGATACAGATGATTACATTTTCTGTGGCAAATATATAGGGCAATAATTAAACATCAGAGAAATGATACTAAGTAAGGTTCTTCCCATTTTAATTTCTGCTTAAGGCAATAGCCATATGAGCAGTACTAGATAGATAGAGTGCAGCCCCCAATGCTGTCAGCTAAGTGCAGGTATCCTGCGATGCTAATTGCACAAAGCCTTTGCAAGCCAGCCGTGCAAAACTACTCTAAACCTCTGGGCTACAGAATTTGAAAGCAACTCTCCAGTCCTTGTTTGGAGGGATGATAACTGCCATGACAATAGCTCTGCCTGTCTAATTGCTCCCTATAGCAGTGGCAATCTCATCCTCGTTAAGGTGACCAGGTCAGTGGCCGATGCAGTTGGCAAGCACACACCCT
The DNA here is from genome assembly GCF_028583425.1 of Eublepharis macularius. Lineage (NCBI taxonomy): Eukaryota > Metazoa > Chordata > Lepidosauria > Squamata > Eublepharidae > Eublepharis > Eublepharis macularius. Next base: position 42,486,392 of record NC_072802.1, read on the forward strand.
AATCCGATTAAATACCAAAGATGCCGATGACTATCCCTATGTGCCTGAGCTTAGCAGCCATTTACCAGTAAGCAACTTTGGGAGTGCGGGCATAGTTGCCTCGGTTACACACTTTGGAACCTAATCCTCGTGACTTGGTAAATCTGTGTTGGGCTCTGCCATTTTGTATTCCAGACCTATCTACGTATCACATTCTTATGTTTGCCTTCCTCCCAGAAGTTCTGGGCAGCACCCATAGCTGTCCCCTCCACTGTGGTATCTTCACAACAACCCTATAAGATGGGCTAAATTGAGAGAGAGCATGGCTGGTCCCAGGTCATCCAGGGAAGTTCATGGCTGAACCTCAGCCCACCACTCCAATGTTAGTCTGACACTATAACTGTTACACCACACTGGCTAGATGAGGGTTCAGGTGATTGAATTCTTCTCCATACAGATACATCCCCAACATGCACACACGGAAAAGGAGAGGTCAAGGAAAGAAGGGTTTTTAGCTTAGTCTTCTCCACGACATGCTAATTTTCTAAGTAGGACTGTCAGGATGGGGTACATCAAATCCGACATCCATCGCTTCAGCCACTTCTGTTTCCAAAAGCCATTATAATCAGGGCCTCTCCTTTTTCTGTAATAGGAAGCAAATACATCAGAGACTAGAGCCTTCAGCCTCTTGCTTTTCCACTTGCAGTTTCAAGCTTATAATTCCTACAGGTGCTTATCAGGCACCTTTGCTGCCTGCCTTCAGTCTCTTGTCCAGTTTTCTGAATAGCCTTCATCTCTTGGTTAATGCTCCTTTTTCAAGGGGCCATGTTCTGTAAAAACCCAGTAGCCCTTCCAAACCATTAAGGGGGCTTTAAAACAGGCTGCCTCCTCCCATTTTTTCTCAAGTGCTGTCTCTGTTTCTCTGGATGTGGAAAATGTTGGAAAATTATTTTCCTTTCCCTGCACTGCCCTTGGGAGGAACTTGGCCACGCCCTATTAAAAAGATCTAGACAGATAAACACAGTGAGTTTACTCCCTCAAACAGCCTTGTCACAGAACTAGCTGCTCCACAGGGCTACAGGTGGGTCCTGTTGTCACACAGTTCAAAAGAACACAATGGGATGGGATGTTGCCGCTGTTAGCCATAATGCCCTGTGGGATTGTAACCAAAACATGTGCCTGGGCGGAAGTGTCTTGTCTGAATACATGCTCAGAAGTGCACCATGTTCTTTGAATTCATAAATGGTGGGGGGCAATCTTTCAAAGCAGGGTGGGACTAGTGTGTGGTGGCCATGTGTGCCCCACAAGAGCAACCTGCATTGGCATGGCCCATTTCAGTGGTAACTTAGCCTACTGCGGCCAGTAGTAGCACCAGTCGTGGGCTGTTTTGCTCCTTCCCACCTACCTTTGGAAATTTGGCCCCTGGAGTCTTCTACATCATTGTTCTGCTTATAAATGTTACTAAGTGTTGAGAATGTTTTAAGTTTTTTTCCTTAATTATAATTGTAATTAGCTTTTCCCCTTTTTTCTCTTTTATTTTCCCCTCCCTGATGCTGTTTTGCTTTGCACTGTGATTGCATGCCATGCCCCGGTGTATCCTTCCATGACGTCACATGGCTTGTTGCTGTGATTCCTGCCACACCCCCACCACATGTTGCCATGGTTACATAAATGCTCCACCCTCCCGTTATGTCGCTTCCATGGCTCCCTACTGAAAAGTTCCCATGATGCACGGTGCTACGCCCACCACTGTGTCTGCAGCAACAACACCTGCCACCAGCGTTCCTTTCGCTGCAACTGCTACAGCCAATCAGGTTTGGCCCTTTCAATAGCTTTATTTCGCAATGTTCAGATGGGCAGGGGCTGTATAGGTCTGCATCCTACATGAGGCTGAGGATTTCTTATTCCCACAGGGCATTTAGGGGTTGGAAGATGCATTGCTTTTGCCACAACGGCACGCTAAAAAAAAAACACCTCCCCGTGAGAAGTGATTGTTGTCTTGGCTGTACATGTAAAATCACTTACCTCTCGGTTCACTGTCACTACTATCACCATTACGAGTGATTGCCCCTAGGCCATGAATCTCCATGCCCTCTTTACTTGTTCCTGGTAGACAGAGGCAAAGATGTAGAGATTCAGCAAGATGGCAGCAATCTCTTTTGCACATATTACAGCCAGACAGGGATCTCTCATGGTGGCTCTTTTTGGTGGCAACCTTATGGCAAGTATAACTTTTTCCAGCCCTGAATATTTCTGTTCTCTTCCACCTTTGTCATCCTTAACTGTCCAACACAGCCTACCATTCACTTGCCCATGAGGGATGGGATCTTTTGAAAAGGCAGTATGTATATATTTGGGATTTGTGATAGGACAGTGGCCTTTAGGGGTGGTTTCTTTATGGTTCTGGATGTAGATGGGTGAGTCTCCAGACTTAAAGTTAAGCTTGGCAGAGAGAAGCTTTTGTACAATGGCTCATTCTCTGTTGGCCATGATTAGAAATGGCATCTGAGTACTGATCCATTTGCTTTGCTTCTGCTTTCTGTTTCCCAACAGAAATATCACATCAAATGTCCTTCCTTGAGTTATTTCAGTCACTCTAGACAGAAAACAGAAATAAAAGGATCTGCAAAAAAAGAAAAGGGGGAAAGTTGGATTTTAGTGATTAAAGGTTGTAGTTTATTGAAGAAGCATTCCACCCATCCAAACCATTAAGATCATATTGATAGCAGTTTTCAGTTTTGCCCAACTAATTTAGACCATATAGCTGGGACCATTGTTCTGTCTGAGAGGTAAATTGAGACAGATCTTTCCTTAAAATAAAGGGTACTGCTTCCACACCTGTCCTGAACTTTCTACACCAACTTTTTTTAAAAAATAAGAATATGATTGGTTTACTGAAAATGGGCCAGGGAGGTCTTCAGTGCCATACAGTGCTTTCCTATACATATTGACAACTACAATGCCAGTTGTATACTTAATACATCAATAATGGCAGATTTGGAACTGCTTAACAGGAAAACGGGGACATGCCTTTTAATTGCAGGGTGCCAATAGCCATATACAGCCTGTAGGTGCAAACTGAGTGACAAACATCGGTTTTTCAGCTTGTGATGGGGTAGAGTTTAGCCATGGCTGGTTTGTTGGTGTTTTTTTAATTACTTACTTTACTTTTAAACACCATTTCCAAAAGTGGAATATGAGTACTAAGATTCTTTATGTTTGCATGTATTTTGCCCCTCAGTGTAATTGCAGATACCACACAATAGAAAATGGGAGGGGGATTGTATCTTCTTAATTAAAAAAAAGATAAAGCAAAACCAACAGGATGTGTTCAAATCCCAGTTTGTTATAGGACCTACATTCGCTGTTTATGGCTATGTACCTGTACAGTAAAGGTGGTGTGTGGCAAGGCCTCATCAAGTGGATATCTAGACCCTGACATTTTTCTGATTTCTGCTTCCCCATCACCTCTGTCCAAGTCACCTCTGACATTATGGATGATAAGGGGTTGCCATTCTCAGCCATTCAGACCAATGGCACTTTTTCCATTCACTTCAGTGGGATGCCATATAAGCTGTTGGTGGGCCCTGAAGCAAATGGATGAAATAAATGCCAAGGAATTTTTTTTTGATGTTTTGCTTCTTGTTTCATTGCAGATATCCCAGTTATCGGTAGATGAACTAAACAACAGCATGTTTGTCTCACAAATGTAGAAGGACACAGCAGAACGGTAAGTTCCTGTTAAATGTTAGCCGAGGTGTCCCTGAATTTTATTGGTGCAAAATAAGAGCCAGCAAATTTCATTGCTGCAGATTAAGAACTAATTTGGGCCTGTTGAGATTCTTACCCAGCACCGTCTTCACGGTCCAGTTTTTTAGCATAGGAGGTGTTAGATTCTTTTCATTTCTCATTTGGAATGGCCCAGTGTTTGGGAAGATCGTGGAGAGACATAACCAAACATGTCTTTGATTTTTAATAGCCTGCAAAGTTACATATTTTGTGGCCATTTCTCAACAGGGTGTCTTAACACTGTGATCCATCAAGCAGCTTCAGGGGCCTCAGTTTGGACAGCTCTTCTTAAGAATAAAAACCCTAGTTGAGGCAAATGTTAAACCACCTGGTTGTAAAGGTGTTTTGTATACGCAGCAGAACTGTGTGGATTGGTCTGTGTGTGTTCTTCCCTCCTTAAGGACAACTGCACCCTGTGTATTTTGTGCTTTAAAAAAACAAACAAGCTATAGTTCTACACTCATTTAAATCTAAATTCTGTACCACAGACCAGCTGAATTCTGCAATGTGTCCTTTGTTTCTTATGTGAGATAATGCATTCTGCAAATATTAAATGATCAGTTTTTCTTTTGTCTGTATTATTCCAGTCTGTCATAGCACAAAGGCAAGCAGCTCAATGGAAATCTTATTCAGCCAACTTTCTGCATACGTTTCCACATACTTTGAAGGGTGTCTTTTCAGTTATCAGAGCTAGAAACTGGTTTTTTAAAGTGAAGTTATGCTAGGATCTAATTGTTCAAAATCTTATTCACCAACTCAGTGGCTTCTGGAACTTCAGCAAATATTGCCTGCATACTTTCAAGTATGTTTTTGCAGCTATAAGGACTAGAAGCTTGCTTTTAAAAAAACGAAAACCAGGATTTCCAATGGGCTGAATGCTGTGCCAAGTATCATTTTCTACAGTCCATAGCATCCAGTGTGTGTGTGTGTGTGTACCTTCTAAAAGTTTAATTTTGGTCATATTTTTTTCTCTCTTTCCCTACTTCCAGCAAACCATTTTGAAATTCTGAACCATGAAATCATGGAGTATCTGGACATCTCTCTCTTTCTCTCTCCTGGTGGGAAGCTGCACTTGGGCTCTCTGTATGTATATGCCCTTCTTTCTTCCTCTACAACACCCACACAGTTAAGCCTACTGCAGCCGACATGTTAACCAAAAACTGATCCATGGGAATGTCAAAAATTTATGAAAATAAATTTTTTAAAGCACTATAGAAACAATTAACAAACAGCGTTCTGTTATACAAGATATAGAAGTAGAGAACTTATTATAATAGAGTTTTATAACACCCTACTTTAACACACTTTAAAAGCATTTTTCTGACTACCATCAAGACAGAGTTCTCCTGCACATTGGACTGTTGGTTTACTGTTCTATTGTCGATGGATAAATGTTTGTCTGTTTTTCAAAGTGTTATCTTACTGTTTTGTTTACATCCTAGCCTATCGATTTGTTGGAGAAAAACAATGACATGTACATTGTTATCAAGTATACTCAACACCATTTTTTCATTATCACAATGTCTTACATTTTCATATACAGTGGTTGTTATCAGTTTCTCTTCTCTTTTTCTTTTAAAAAAATTACAAGCTAAGAATGTTATAGTGGGAAACAGGAATTATGTGCTTTTTTTTAAAAAAAAGAAAAAAGCAAGACACAAGAATGTTCAGACATTTGCTGCATTTGTAGAAACCTCAATTTGAAAACTAGACGCAAAACGGAGACTGTAAATACTTGTTGCAAGCTATAGAAAAAGATACCTGCCAATCCAGAAAAGAATTGGAAAGTGTAGCCGTCAAAGAGGTGTAGCAAATGTGGCTGCTTTCTCAAAACCCTCCAGGACAAGCAGATTTTCATTTGGATGGCAGAAGGCGTCAGGAAAGAGAAAATGTCTGCATTCAAGTGCCATTTTCGGCTGCAAATGGCGCACAATGTTTTTAAATATTTTAACAACCTTTTTTTAAAAAAGAAAAAAGAAAAACATCACGGTAGAAAAGATGCAGGTCCTGTTTCATTGAAAAACTGGCTTTCTTGCCTTTGGAGATGAAACCCCACCAAGCTAGCAGATAGAGAGCCAGGGGGAAGAGAGCATCAATTTTCCATTAAAATGTCAATAACTCATCCCCACATCCTCTGCTTAACCCAGGAAAGTAGCACTAAATGAACATTTCTCTTGTCTGTTGTCCTTGCAAAATGCCTGTTTCATTGTTGAAGAACATTCGTTTCACTGCTTTCCCTAAGCTGCATTTCAAAAATAGGGAAGAGCGGAATGGTTGAGTTTAGGCTGATCCTGATGTCTCTTCCAAAGATTTGCTGTTTTGGGTGTACACTCAGCATTTCTCGGCATCCTTGTGATGGGACTTTCTGGAGGAAATTCAGATTCTAATCTACATTAACAGCTCTTCATGCAGATGCAAAGGGTGGTGACAGTAGCAAATGGCACAGAGCAAGTTGCAGTACTGTGTGTTTTTAATTTGGCTGTGGTGCCTTTTGGTTATTTTCTGACTGATGAAGAGCATCAGTAAGAAAAAAAATTAGAAGGGTTAGGGGAGTTGGCCAATTCATTAACTCAGTTGTTTGTTAGATCATGGCAAAAACAACAGAGGAATGTGCTAAATGCCTTTTTTAATTAAGCAGTAACAAATGCACAATTAAAACTCAGCTACTTTTATAACTGTAATGCAGCCACAATGAAGCTGTGGGGTGAAGGATGCATTGCTCGGTAGCAGAGCAGGTGTTTCTAGATCTGCACATACCTTGACAGTAGAGATATTACTATTCTGGGATGGAAATCAGTCCATCAAAGGCCCTTCCGTGTGATGATCCCAGTATAAAAGAACAGGGTGGTCCACAGGGAGCAAGTGAATTGGCACTGTAGTCCAGAATACAACAAAATTTAGAGAATGGCTGCCTTAATTGCTGCTATATCCATTAATGCCACAAAGTACAGAGATGAGTCATAATGCAGACAGAATCTTTTGTATAAATAGTCTCTCCAAAGAAGCAGTTGGCAGTTATGGTAATGACCAGAAATATATTAAGATGGCAATAAATCTTCATTGGCCAAGAGGTTGGCAACCTACAAGTCAGTCCTGAAATACCTTCACTCTTTGTTCTCAAAAACAGCACCCCTAACTCTGTAGTGAGAATGGTTTATATCAGGGCTCTTTTTCTGGGAAAAGAGGTGGTGGAACTCAAGACCGCACAATGATGTCACTTTGGGTCAGCTGGAACAAGGGGGGAGTTTTTTAAAGTTTGAATTGCCCTCGGCGAAAATGGTCACATGGCGGCATGGAGGACAATCTAAACTCCCCTCTGTCTGGAGATCGGGGTGGGGCCACCGGCCATGTGACCATTTTTAAGAGGTGCTGGAACTCTGTTCCACCGCGTTCCCGCTGAAAAAAAGCCCTGGTTTATATTAATTTCAGTGGCTTTCCCCAAGAACACCATCCCTGACCCAGCTATGGCTGCATGACGTAAGTGCAAACTCTTTGGAAGGGCATTTGGACATCATTCTTTTTGCTGTTTTGCTGATGAATTGATAAAACAAGAAAGGACACCGTGGCATTGGCAGGCAGACAACTAGCCAGCCTATCAGCAGTGGCAGGACCCAAGTCCATGCTACATAGAGAAGTAGAAGCATCTAAGAATTCCCAAGCACACATCTCATTGGTGTCATGTTAATTAAGGAATTGAGAGGCTCCCAATTAAGGCCAAAACCTCATAGAGGCTTTCCACCAAAACATAGTACTCTTTGCACTATTTTATGGTCTAGAAGAAGAAAGCAATTGGACAGCGTCCCCAGATGAGTTTAATGTGAACTAGAAAGCTTAGTCTTCAAGTCTTTCTCCACTAGTTTAGATATCTTATAACCTAAATTGCAGGTGGCTGTTTGGAGTCCCACCTTGAACTTGCATTCATTTCAAAACTGCTTCTTCCTTTTGGATTGGCGATACTGTCCTCACCTTGCCTTATGGATTTGGACTCCCCTTAACAGTAGGCATGTGGCTAGGTTCATTGAAGAAGCTGTTTCAGAACAGCACAGTTCCATAGCTATTTCAGATTCTGTTGCTGGAGTAATTTCCACTAGAGAAATAGATTTGCCAAACAAAATTAAAATTCAAAAGACACGAGCGCTAGAGTTGTCTATATGCAAAATGGAGAATTTTGTGCGTTTTTTGCTGTGAAAGTCTATTTTAGCCCCAGTGGGGAATATCAAAGAATGAAATCCCTATGTTTCTTCATCCAAATACTGACTTTCATTATCAATTTGAACCCAGTGAAATCTGGACAAGCTGTGTCTCTCTTTTGATGGGAATTGTAACACATTTTGTGGAAGAACAAATGTTCATTTTAGTGCTATTTTCCAGAATCCTGATGGGTCTAGCTTAAAGCAGGGGAGATTATTTACTTAATCTCAGAGAAATGCAATTTTATTTAATATTCCCAGCCATTTTAATTCAGATTTATGCCTGCCGAGAAAGGAACAAGCCTCCATCAACAGTCAAACTGGTTCGCCTGTGGCTTTTTGCTGACTTTCTGTTTCCCAGTCTTGTAACATTGTTAGTAGAAAAAAGTGGATTTGAGTACTTTCTGGGTGAAAACATTTGTATATTTAAAAAAAAAAGGTTTTGCACAACCTGTGGCAGTGCCTGAACAGAGAACATACCTGATCTCCTCTAGTCAGAAAGGACACACATATATATATACTTGTGTTACCTTTATGCTTTTGAAAAGAAGTTGACCTTAGCTTTCAGTGCTAGAAATGGATTTTTGTATATCTTGCCACTTTGACACAGCTCTCTCCCATTTTCATTGAATGATACTTTGGGGGAAAGGGGTGGGAGGGGGAAGACATCTTGCATAGAATGTAAGCCTAAATTTTTTTTCACAATGTTTTTATGTCATGTTTTAAAGGACTGAAAAAAGAACATACCAGGGGTCATTTGGGGAGGGGGAGGGACTTGAGATCCAACAAGATTTTCTAGGGCCCTGATAGGAGGAGAAGCCAACCTTATGACTTCTACAGCAAATCTAGATATCATTAGCCTGCCTAGTTTACAAGGCATCAGTAGCTGCTTGGCACCTGGACCCAGCACCCCTGGGACTCATCACACATCACAACCAAACCTACGCAGACAAAGGTTCTTTTGAGGATGGAGTTTTGGTGATGGGTGTTCAGGGCAGACTTCTTTTAGTGCCACAAGAAGTTTTGTTTTGTTTTTTAATATTAACAAATTTAGCATTTGTAAGAGAGTTTGAGGAAGAGAAAAGCTTGAAGCACTGGGGACTTCACCAAATTCAATACAATCGGGACAGGTGGAAAAAAAAGTCTGCCATTTGAAGGTAGCACTATTTTAAGCTTGTTGTGCAATGACTTCTTTATTCAAGAAAGAAAGAAAGAAAAAGTCGTCAGACTATAAAATCCTGAATAGACATTGTTCTATTTACAAAGTCACTGAATTACTCAGTGACTCTAAATGAAATGTCGCAAACACAGAGATTTCATCTTTTATTTGACTACAGAGATGTATGTAAAGTTTGTTCAAATCAGTATAATTTTAGCAACTTTTTAATAAGCTTCCCACATTTGAGAAAACTTATTTTTTTAATTTATCCAAAGTTCTCGTTCTCTCTCTCTCTCTTTCCTTTTTTTGGTGTATGTGTGTCCATTTCCTCTCAGCCTTATGCAAACAATATGCAAGAAATGCTGAAATTTGAGTAAAACGGGTCATTGCAGAGAGAAAACAAAAAAGCTGAGACAGGGGAAAAAAAGATTGTTAGTCATTTCATTAAAAGAAATAGATTTTAAAAATACTGTTACTAAACTGCTAACATATGTACACATAAAATGAATGAGGGATTTAAAACAAAATGTATTCTTAAAATTATTGCATTTTTATTAAGCAAAGTGTTCTTGTACGGAACATGATTTTTCATAATCAGCCACATAACTTGTCTTTTTATTTGTTTAGTATGAAATTTTTAGGTTCCAGTTTTTTCACAGCATCGTTTTTTTGCAATATTATACAAAACTGTTTCCTCCCCCATCCCAGCCAGTCTACCCCATTCCATTTCTGAACACTCCCAAACACTCTCTAATCTGCCATGTACTGCATGCTGCACTTTTGAGTGTTCACCAGTGGACAGCTGGCTAGCTGGTTCTGCCCTTCACAATCAAGTACATCACACACTTAACCACTGTGGCTTAAGGATGCTCTGGTGTGTTGTTTCAGATCTGGAATGTCTCTCACCAATCATATTTGTGCCTGTGTACTTGCATCATGCCTGAGGAAAAAAAATACTCCAAGGCCAGGTTCCAAAGAGCTGTTTTCAGTTTGGCTGAGGCCATGAGCATTCCTCTTGGCGTTTTGTTTTTTTTAAAATTTTCTGTTTAAATGCCAGACTGCCGTGCCATGTGACCAGTTCCTAAGAAACTAAATTGGATTATTAGGTGGCATGTGCATGAGTATAGTAAGTCCAAAGCCCCTTTGGGCATGTTGACTTAGCGCTCAGTTCTTTTGGATTCCAACACCATAAATGATCCTTGAACTGCAGAACTTCAGCCAAAATTGTTCATCTCATGGGTACATCAGGAAGTTGGTTGTTGGTATCATTCATTTTGGCAGTGAAACGTGTGCATGTATACAAGCACAAAGGATGTGGGAGTTAATACTTGTCTGGGGGGATTTAATGTACACAACGCATGAGATGAGGTGAGGCCAGCTTAACCTCAGTCAGTAGCTATCCTTTGCGGTTCCTATTCGTTTGTAATAGGTCATTGTAATGGATGCAGCTATCAGGAATAGTGCCCTCAGTTCCTTTGTCCGGGCCGGGGAAAAAAGCAGACCCTTTTGTACACTAGCTAGCACCATAAACAGAATAACACACACTGAATGTTGTAGGTACATCAGATCTGGTGAAAGAGATGTGCTCACCACCTCCAGTGTATTCTCCACATGGCCTGTTGCTTAACATAATAGTTGTTGCTAGGACACAGTTGTACACAGAATGGGTTAGGAAACCAAGGTCTTTTTTTTTTAATCCCTAATATATTTCTCACACATACATGCATTTTTAAAAAGTGAAAGTTATGAGGAAAATCTAATTTTCCCCCTTCCTCCTGGATGGATGAGTGATGCTAATGATCTGATTTTTACCATGTGCCTGAGGAAGGCCTTAGAATATATTGTATGTTAAAGACTGTAATAACTTTTTTAAAGAAAACTTATTAGTTGATAGCCTAAAATAATTGTAAATAGTGTTTAAAAAAATTGCTACTTGGCTACAACAAGTTAATTCATGTTGCTTTATTTTCCATTTCTTTTATTGTTAGTTTTAAAGGATTTTTTTTCATTACTGCTTTTTTTATATATATATTATATATAAATATATATATATATATCTTTAGTAACTAATGAATTTAATTTTTGAAGGAGAGTTAGAGAATGTTTAAGATTTTTAAATACATGTATTCAGCTCATTTAGTTATCTTCTTAAACAACAACAGCAACACTGAAGTGCATGTTAAGGTATAGAAAACTACGGTCCATCATTAGTTTGTATAGTTCACAGATTAAGAACAAACAAACAAAACAAAAATTAACTTTGTATGTAACTCCTACAATGATAGATTCATTGTTAACTAATTATATTAAGTTGTTGTTGCTGTGGCGACAAAACTACAACATGGCTACCTTTGTATACATTATTTGTGAAATTTTCACATGTAAATTAAAAAAAGGTGATGTGTAACAGTATGGGCTTGTTAAAGGTACAGTTCGATACTGTCAGAGAAAGATATGACTGAATATTTTTAAAATCCCAAAGTCCCATGTGAAAGCTGGATTTGTGTCTTTTCTGTCACTTTTTCAGTCAAAAAGTTTACAACACATGGATTTAGAGTCAGGTTTTATAGCTTGTAGAAAATGTTGTGTGGGTCGGGTTTTTCCACAGTATTTTTCTCCTGGACATTATAAATTCTGGCTTTTGCCTGGGAAGGGTGGGTTGGAAAGGCGCCTGAGAACTGAGGGTTTTGTCTCATTTTCACTTTCACCTATGGCTGCAACAAATGCAGGAAAACCAATGCAGAATTTCAAAAGCAATTGGTCCAGTGAGCTGTTTCACAAAGGTCAGAGAGAAAATAGACATTAAGGGCACCAGTCCAGTGAACGTCAATCACAACGAAGTCCCAGGCTGGTGCTTTCAGTGGGACTCAATTGTGGCTAACTTTGGCTGGTTTGCACCCTTAGAATTTTGCACCTGAAGTTTTGAAATTGACGGGGGCGGGGGCTTCAGGTTTGTCTTCAAGTTTTTACTCACCCTTTGAATTGAGCAAGGAGTCAAACCCATTGTGTTGGACTCCCAGAATCAAAGGTTGTAGGCATCACGATAAACCCAGGTTTGTTTAAACTACAGTTTGTGCAACAAATTCTATTTCACCTGCAAGACTTAAGTAACAAATCCCAGTTTGTTCATTAATGCCTATGTGTCTGCTTCAGCAGAGAGGCATTTTGTCCATATTGCCGTCTCTGTGGCCAGCCAACCACAAGAGGCAGTGCTACTCAGCAAACTGCGACATTCACAGGTCACAATAAACAACAGTTAGTATAAATTGTGCCTAGCTACAGCCCCTAGTTTGAAATCCCAGTTTGGTGCCAACCAGCAGACCACCTGCTTTCAGTTGCTATAGCTAAACAGGGTTTATAAACCATGGTTTATCAGGATGTCTTAATGCAGCCAGAGTTTTGCAAACAGTGGACCTTAATGGTCATTCATTAGTGTTTGCATTTAGGAAAATGATCAGATTCTACACAGGTGCAAAAGCTTTTTTGTTTCATTCAAGATGGTAGATTTCATAACAAAACAGGTTTTTTTAACTGTGAAAACAAAATGTTACAACTCTGTAACTTGCAAGCCTTTATGTGATTATGTGAAAATCAGGACTGGAAAATGATTTTTTAAAAACATTTTTATAAGCAAAACAATAGGAAAAATATGTACATAAGAAAAAATATTGTGGAATGACCCTATAACAGTGTTGAAGATACCATTATGCTGCAGTTAAACTGATTCAGATAGTGTACGAATGTGTGAGACACATCTTTTTGCACTTATGTACATAGTTCACGAAAGAAATCCTTGGAACTTATTTTGAATATATAAAAAAGTCTGTAATAATACAAGGAAAAGTTTGTAAAAGAGATAGGTATTACTAAGGCTTTGAAAAAGGAAGAGATTTTTGCTATAAAACTTATCTGAACGCATGATGTTGCTTTGCTATTGTACAAGCTTTGTAGTTTGCCGTATAGCTTACAATACAGCGGACTGATACCGGGTCACCTTCAACCTGCAGCTCAGAAAAAAAATGGGGAAATATTGCTTAATTAAGAAACTGAGATCACCAGCAAAGGTTTCCAAAGCTTTGTCAGCAGTCTGTGTTGAACAGTACTTCCTCATCCACCCATTTCTGTATTAGAAAAAAATTCCACCTCCCTACCTGTTGGCCATTTAGGGCCTTCTCCATATCTTAAACATTCATGGTTATCTGCAGGGAATCCATTTGGACTAAGTAAACACATCTTTGCCAGTAACTTAATTCCTTTTATGGATCCCAGATAGGTTCACTTGCACTACTGTAGGAATTCCACATTCTGGATGGGAAGAGCAGAGCTGAGAAAGATGAAGGACCTGAATTTTGAAGTCCTGATGCTAGTTGTTACATTATAAGGAAAGTTTCAGTAGGTGACCGGGATGAAGAACCCTGAAGGGTAAATACAGACAATCAGTTTCAAATTGGTAACTTAGCTGGGCATACACACCACCAGATATAGAGACTGCCACCCATATTGGGGCTGCTTCCCATGTGGACTTCCCTCTGTTCTCTAGAACAGGTGTGGCTTTGTGGAACTTTCCTCTCTAGGTGGGCAGGTGCTCAAAAGGACCAGCACTCAGTTGTATCATCAAATGATTGCTTGTATTCACACTTCAGGTGAAGTGAGTCTGCCTGCTGGGGAGGCAGGATGTTAGGGCCAGATCCTCCCCCACAATTGTGGCACTGGTAGTAAACTAAATGTGTAGCAGTGCTGTTCGCAAAGCTTTGTCATGGGAGGGCTACATGACAGTGAGGCCTTCCTTTCCTCCATGCCAAATGTCAGTCTGACTTCCCTCAGAAGAAACTCAAATTCCTTACTTGCCTCACATTGTGTATCTTCATTTTAAGTGGCAGAGTACTGCTCTCCCTGTCAGTGCAGTGGAGAGACACCCTTGTGTGGATAATAGAGGTAGGAAGGTAGCCTTTCCTTGGCTACTTCTCCAAGGCCTGATTCGACTCCTTCCTACTTTTCTTCTGCCAGCTGCAAACCACCATCTTGGAAGATGATCCTGACCAATTTCAACACAAGCACCAAATTGGAACCTATTTAGGGCTCTCTGTTCACTTAAATGCCATAGGCAGCTTTACACATAATTGTCTCCAAAGCTACAGCAACAGGGTAGTTCCCATTCATTGGGTGCTCCATGAGAACTTGAGATTCAGACTGGTACATCAGGGCTGCTGGGCTGGAATTGAAACTTTGATTAGGTGGAAGTAGAGTTTATGCCAGATTCACTCTGCAGATGCTTCCAGGTGGTCATCAACCATGTGTGTATCTCTGGAGTGGAAAATTATGAGCATTTCCCTCAGCTAACCATCCTAAAGTAAGATGGGCACCTCAGTGGTGCTTTCTATGCAGCATGGGAGTGTGCACAAAATGTATGAGTGGCCGATATGCTCCTAGAGTCTCTGGAGAAAGGGGGGATTTGTGCATCTCTCTCTGTATGGGAGGTCTGCAAGGGAGAGACATGACAGTAGCAGCCCAGGGAAAACATGCACAAATTCCCATTTTGCATGAGACCCTGAAAAGCAGAAGCATGGGTTTTCATGGGACATTTCACACGCAAAGCAGTTTGAAAGCCAAAGCCTGATCAGTGCGACACCTTAAAGAAGGCAACCTCTGAAAACCCCTCCACTGAAAATAACGTCACTCCCATTCAGAAAGGGTTAGTGGAAGACTGTTACACTGGGCTGTTCTGACAAGCTGTCCAAAAGCCTTTGCTGATGACCTTCACAGCCATATATCTTACAATCAGAATGGCACATGCCTCTAAGACAAGGCAGCCAAACATGTGGGTAAAAACACACACACACACACACACACACAACACAACAATTGAAGTGATGAAAACTTGTGGTCTTTTCCAAACACACAACAGAGGGAAATTACCTGACGCAGAATTACATGGTTCAGATCTATATTACTGTACACAGATGCTATTTGATAGTGGTGGAAGCCAAATGATTTTGTTGCCATGGCGCTTGTATCCTAGCAGCTGAGGGAATGACATGACTGAAAAGCCTCTGTCCAAATACACCTTCGTCTTGCAAACCCGAGCAGATGCTTAGTAGGTATCCTGAGAATCAGGTGCTTAGGCAAAATTCCGAAGCCAATTTAAAAATGCCAAATTCAGAGGAATGGGAATGAAAATGAGGCAATTTTTAGAAACTGGAGATGTTGGCATTTATGGGGAGTCGCTTTTTTGTGTTTGAAATTGGATTTGGGGACACAACTCCCCCAAGTTTTCCCACTGAAACTTGAGTCCTGCCCCACATGGTCCTCCATCAACAGCAGAAATCCAAGCAAAAAGAAAACACAAATTCAGACCGGATTTCAAATGCTTCCTATAAACATTTAATGTAAGAGAAATAAGAGATTTGGATCCCAAATTGAAATTTACTCAGTGTGTATTCAGCTGATCTTCCTTGGAATCTATTTTAAGGACATTTTGAATTCCAGAACAGCATGCTCTTAAATTTTCAAAGAAGAGAATTCAAATTTAGAGTTTTAAATATTCCTACTTGCTATTACTAGAGACTCTATCAAGTGGGCAGATAGTTGCAAAGAAAACAAATCAGTTATAAACAAACTGGCACATGCACAGATTTCCTTCCCTAATGGTTTCTAGAAGAAACATGTATATATGCAGTGTTCAAAGCAGTAAGTGCTGGCATGAAATGCAGGCCACAATACTATGCACACTTGCATAGAAGCAAGTTCCATTGAAGTCAATGCAACTTTCTTCCAGTTGACATGTTTAGGGTCATAGGTCCACTGTGACAACAGATACTCCCCATACTTGTCATCTCTAACTGGTCATTCCTTCAGCTGCTATCTGCAGGGTGTATGCTTTGATTTTTTTTCTTTTATGCCACGTTTATATTGCCGTAGTGCTTGTTTGTGCTTTATAGAAACTGTGCATAATGCAACTCATTTGACTATGTTACTTCTATATTGTTATTGTTTATTTTTTTGGATCTTTTAATAAAGTGTATAAAATTCTCTCTTTATGTTTTTTATGGACCCATATCGACACATTTAATAAATAGGAGTTTTACTTTTTTAAAGTCTCTGGTTGATTAGTAGCAGCCTTGAAAAGGTTCTCATGTAAAAAAAATCTCCATTTAAATTACAAATCAAGTCAATGTTATAAATCCATGATGCATACGTAGGACAGAGTAAATTTATTTCCAGGAAAAAATACCTTCAGTATTTTGGAATCTGTAGAGGGTGCATTCTTTTTACTGGATGCCTTTTAGGCCTGTCATATGGAAGTTACTAACACAGAGAAGAAATTTGTATTTTAGAAAATAAAATAAAAAAAACTTTCCAGATACTGTGTAAGTGGTTTCTCTTCTGCCTTGAATTCCAGGAAGATGTTGCATTACTGCACTTCTGCCTCTCTTCATTTTCTTCCCCTCTTTTGGGTATAACTGGCAAAGCACCACTAAGTTACCCTTGCAAGTATGGTTGTCAGTCTCCAGGTGAGGCCTGGGTATCTTCTGGAATTACAACCAGACTACACCGGTCAGTTCCCCTGGAGAAAATGGCAGCTCTGGAGGGTGGATTCTATGGCATTAAAGCCCACTGAAGTCCCCAAATCCCACTTTTTCCAAGCTCTGCCTCCCAAATCTCCAGGAATTTCGCAGCTCAGAGCTGGCAACCTTACTTGTTAATAAGTCTACAAAAGTTACTAGCCCACTGGAATGTCTACTAACACAGACATTTGATTCACAGGCTGTTTGCTCCCTGTTTAGCTCTATACTGTTTTGGATGTTTATCTGATATATGCACAGCATTCAGTACCTTCAGTGGCCATCCCAGCATTATTGTGAGGTTTGCCGGAGTTAAATGGATGCTGGTTTCTCACGACTTTTTCTTAAATGCAAGAACATGCTGGCTCTGACTCCTGTGTTTGTTAACATTCGCCTTTCATCCACCTTCCCTAAATCTGCTCCCCTGCACAACGATTGGTCTGTTTGGCTCCTCACCCTCTGACTCCTTGAAAGTGCTTAACCCATCCATTGTGCACCGCAGTCTGTCTATACACATGTAATCAAAAGGTTTCTGGATTACTTGAAACCCAAGGCATCTCTGCTACACTCTTACTCTGTTAACAATCACAGTGATTAGGTTCACTGGAATCACAGAACAACAAATGCAAAATGGATTATCAAGGCTCAGCACTCGGGCAGGCTCAGGAACCAGGTGTGTGGTGTGGCTTGCCTGCAAGGTGGCCTCCCTGGGCTCTCCAGCCTGCTGCGGCTTCTTCCACTCCAGAGATGGAGGCGTGCTTCCCGGCAGCCTCTCTACGCTTCCGCTTCGCCATCACTGCTTCACTTCCATAGCAGCAGCAGCAGCAGCATGCAAGGGGGCAGGCCCACACTGGCCTTGCAGCGCACGGGCCCAGAGCTTTCTCATTGTGGTGGGCGCCCTGCATAGGCCTTTGAAGACATCTAATGTATGAGAGTTACAGGCCTATTTTAAAAGAGAGTTACACAGTATATAAGTCGTTGAAGAGCAGTCCCTGCAACATGTCTTCCTAATGTATGTAGAGAGAGCAGCACTTCACTGGAAGATACAGACTTATGAGATGTGACGGTGGAATCTCTTGTGGCTTGGTAACTGATCAGATGACAGGAATCATATGACAGGTATTTAAAGACATTTTCCAAAATGGAAGAAAGTATCCTGTGGTACTTCAGGGTTCTATGTCAGGAATGATGCTATTTAACTCCTTTGGAAATGTGGCCAACCAGACACCCACCAGAATGCCTACAAGCAGGGCACGGGGGGGGGGGGTCATTGTTGAGGTAGCAAAGCTGAGGGACCAAATCATTCAGGGCTGTAAAGTCAACAACAGATCACAAAGATGACACTCTACTAACACATCCAGAGGTGGGTTTGGAAATTAAAGCGGCCCAAGATCAAGCTGGCCCAAGCGAGTCCAAAGGATTTAGTAAGAGCCTAGAGGAACTTTGGAGACAGGAACAAAAGAGAATGTCATGTTTCGTTTATAGCTGCGCTGCCAGGTAGGTGATTCAGGAAGTGAGGCAACATGAGGTCATTCAAGTAGCTAGCCACCAACAGGGCTGGGGTCATCTTGCTCCTAGCCACAACTAGCCTTCCAGGGCAGCCACCCACTGATACTTTCCCAGTGAGCTAGAGGATCAGTCCACAGCTGAGTACATCTTTGTAGTTTGGGCTTTGGACCTGAAGCTAGAAAGATGAGAGAAAGCTCAAGGATCTGCCCATCAGTCATAAAATACAGTGCAAATACCATTCTTTACAGGCACTCCATGATATTTCTAGCATGTTGGGAAGATAAGTTCAACTGGTATGCCTGGGGCTGCTACTTTCACATGCCTGATTATGCTGCAACATCTGCCCTGGAACTGTAACCTTGCCTGGAATTTCAAATACTCCAGCCATTTAAAGGTGAGCTCAGTTTTGGGATGTTTTATGTTTTTCCTGCTTTCAGTTGCATGCATGTGTCCTCAGCTGCTGGTAATCTTTCAACAAAAATATGTTTGAATCTTTGTCCAAAGACAGAAATTGAAGGGCTCCTTTCTCGTCTTTGAACCAGCAGAAACAGAGCTTGTTAATCCCCTACCCCTCATACAGAAGGATGTCTGCTTTCTCCCATTAGTGTGTCCAGGAATGTGCAAAAATCCCAGCAGCTAATAGCACATGGGTTCAGTTTTTGTATGGCAGTTCAGATTCATGCTCCCAGTTTTAACATGTCTACTTTAATAGCCAGCAAAGAACTGCGGGCAAAGGAAGGAGGGGGAGAATCTACTTTTCCCTCCGTTTAAAAAAGGTGACAATTAATTTACGTTGTTCTGCAAATGTCTCTTTGGAGATTAACTTGGGCTGAAATGTGACTCTGCTCAAAAGACTTTCTGCTAACATTTTGACCTCTGGAAGTGTACAGATGAACCAAAGGTCTGCCCCTCATCTAAGGTATGGGCAGCCTTCTTGGCAGCAATGCCAAGGAATCTTGAAGCATGTGCTTCTTTGGGGCACACACACTCCTAGGCAAATTCACATTTTTTCCAACCCCCCCAAGGGTCGCCCTGGAGAAAGCAGGGTCCTCCTGACCAGACCACCAGCAACAACAATAACAATTACCACCTTCCAGATCTGAGCCACGTGATCCCTTTGGCACTGGCAGAGGCATGAGGGTCCGGTCCACCTCAATCTGCCAACTCCAAGTTGGGAAATTCTTGGAGATTTGGTGGCAGGACCTGGAGATGGTGGAGTTTGGAGAAGGGAGGGAGCTCAGCAGGGATGTGATGCCACCGAGTCCCCCCTCCAAAGCTGCCATTTTCTCCAGAGGAACTGATCTCTAGTCGAGATCAACCGGAATTCTGAGAGAGCTCCAGGACCTAACTGGAATGGGATTGAGAGGTCACGTTCCCTGCAGCAGAGAAAGATGCTAAAGTGCCTGTGGGTGCCTGGTTCAGAAGTGCAGGCATCAGGTCTCTTTCCCCAAGCGATGTCTGTACCAGCAGGCAACCCTGGAATCTTGGCAACCCAGCTGGTCATCTAGTTAGCCTCTTTGGATGGGCTGGTCCAGGGTGAAGTGCAACAGCCTGTGACTGCAAAAGGGCTTGAGGGATTGCCAAGAGATGTGCAAATTTGACCAGGGACAAGAAGATACGAGGTGGTGTTTTGCACACTGGCGTCACTCCCACTTGACTAGCAAAAAAGGCAAAACTGGGTATTTGGACTTGTTGATGTTTGTAGTTAGTATGATTTTTTTAAAAAAAATCTTAGCACCTCTTGGACTTCAAGGGCTGACAGTAAATGAGGGCCATCAGCCAGTTCCACAGTACTCCCGTAACATCATCCATATTAGCTCTAAGAGTCTATGTATTACAGAGTTCATCCAGATAGTCTCTGAACTCAGTGTAAATAGGATTTAATCATTTGTGTTTCAGGACTTGGATTAGGATACTAAAGTTCTCTCCCTGGACTCCTCATTCTCTCTGCCAGATTTGCTCAGTTGCAAGAAATCCTATAAGCTTCCTGCGTTAGTGCATTATTTAAAATCCTTGCTGAGTTGCTGTGTAAGAATTTGGCAGTGAGTGAGATGGTGGCTTTTTCAATTAATAAAAATGTCTTTAAAGTGTATGTTGCCTTGAATGCTGAGCAAGGCCATCAGGGAAAAAAATGAAAAGGGGGAGTTCTGTAGAGCCTTGTGGCAGTTCAAAGGGGTGTGGGAAAGTGGGATTGGTCGGGCCTGGCGTGATGTCTCACCTCGCTTAACTATTGTGAAGTCTGGTGTTAGCTGCACAGGCTGAACAAGAAAAAGAGGGAGGAAAGGGGGCCAAAGAAGGCCACGTTGACCGGGCATGGGGACTAGGGTTACAAACTTAAAGGTTGGACCTGGAGTTCTATTGGAATGACAATTGGTTTCCAGACTAACAAGATCAGTTCCCTTGCAGGAAATGGCTTCTTTGGAGGGTGGACTCTATCGTATGCCATAGAGTCTACCACAGAGTCTAGCCAAACAGAAGTCCTAGAGTGACATCACATCCCTGGCAAGATCGCTTCCCTCCCCACGCTTTGCCCTTCCCAGGCACTGCCCACCAAATCTCCACAAGTTTCTCAAGATGGAGTTGGCAACTCTAATGGGGGTCTTCCCAGGGCTGTTGGTTTCAGTGGCTGAAAACTGAAGAAAATTGCATTCTGGTGCCTTCAAAAGGAAATTTCAGCTGTTGCGGCTTTTCTCACCCCAAAGGACAAACTACTAAAGTCCTGTGCAGTTATTAAAAATGCAGGAATCCAACTCACTCAGCTGCTGTCCAACTGTGAGGCAGGCTCAGTAAAGCGCTGCTAGCTCCAGACAGATGGTGTGGTAGGAAAGGGCCTTTGGTATCTATGGTTTGGCCCAAAGCTTGGAGACTAGCATGAGGCTTGGGCTCTTTGTTCCCAAGGCAACTGCTGGGGGAGAAAAGAGTATTGGGTTTAGTGTGGAGTGAAATCAAGTAATATTTTTAAACGCACACTCTCACTTCTAGACTAGCTTCTAACTTTCATGATGCCACCCCCCCCCCAAATCTGAAGAGTTATTGAAAATATGCCCCATCTGACATCTTAAAATGCAATAGGCTTGCCAACCTCCAGGTGATGTCTGGAGATCTCCCAGAATGACATCTGGTCTCCGGACAACACAGATCAGTTCCCCTAGAGAAAATGGCTGCTTTGGAGGGTGGACTCTGGCATGCTACCGAAGTGAGGCCTCTTCCATCTCTAAACCCTGACCTCCCCAGGCCCCAACCTCTGATCTCCAGGAATTTTCCAGCACAGAGTTAGCAAACCTAGACTGCAGTGGATATTAGAATCCTGCAAGCCAGTTGTTACCTTGCCCACCCATTTGCAAAAGAAACTGCTTGCAACTTGCAATTGGACCCGGGCTCAGAAGGAATGGGATGAGATGGAAGAGTGACACCAAGATCTTGGATGTGACAATGCAGCCCTTGCAAAAGGGAGCAGACTTCGGCAGGCCACACCCTGCTTGGTTGGGAATGGCCTGCCTTGTGCAATCAGCCCAGCATGCCTGCCTGCCTGCCTCTAAGGCTTTGTAATCACCCGCCAGCAAATAAAATGTCACGGTGCTCTGGCACTATTTGTAGCAAGATCAATGAGAACAGATCTCCGGTTTCCCCCATGCCCAAAGGCAAGTTCTAAGGGGGAAAGAAAAAAACATGGCAAAGACAAGACAATCTCAGAAGGATGACAACTTTTTAATCGACCTCTGCTCCTGTGCTTTTAACAGCAGCCCGCTCTTCAGACATTAGCTGATGACATTTATCTCCATGCTCTTAAACATTTTGCTAGCTGAGAATTGCGGATCAAGAAGTTATTAAATGCATAGAAGCAAACCAAGCAGCAGGGGGTGTACACACCAGCTTGTACACACCACATACAGACTTTTGTCATAGACTAGCTCTTAGGGTTAGGCTTCAAGAAGCAAAACTGAGTTGCATTTAAAACAGCTAATAGAATAACAGTGGAATAATGTTCAGCTTTATCTTTTCATTTCGTTGTAAGAAATACATTCTCTTTATATTCTTTTCATATTGTTATGGTATGAATATACACTTTTAAAAATAATAAATATAGCAAAGGCAGAATTAGATGTTATGCTGACTATAGGTGAGCGTTTGGAACAAAAGTAATCAAAAACCAATCTGAACATACTCAGTTCATTAACCACAGAAGAGTAACTAAACAAAATGAAATTTCCTCTGACTTTCAATAAGGATCCAAAGGCCACACCTGAATGTTATTTTTGGCAGCAAGGCAGTGTCTGCAGCCACACTCTGCTTTCAGTATTGATTTCCCAATGCTGTCTTAACTTTCCATTTCCCTGGTGCAGCACGGGCTGAGAGTGACTCAGAAGGCATGTGTTTGACAATCACATCATCCAACCAGAACACTTAGCCCCTGTGCACACTATACTGTGGAGCCTCTGGGGGATACCTCTTTGCCCAACTTTTCTCCAATCACATTGCCAGTTCACTAGCTTGGTGAGGTCCCTCATTCTATACAAACAGTAGTGCTCCTTGCTCGAGTCATTCTAGTTTGGGGGTATTACTAAGATTATAGCAGAAAATGCTTTGCTTGCTCTCTTTGAAAAAAGGCAGGGTGGGACAGGAATAGGAAGAGAGGTTTCCCTAATCTTGTCCAGTTCCCAGCCACTTCTTCAGTCCCGGCACTTTCAGACAGAACAGAACCAAAGGGTTTGCCTGTTAGGTGAGATGGCTGCTGTGCCACTTGGAGGGGGCACCCAAAGAGCTCCAAAGAGCTCTTGTGCTACACTCTCTTTGTCATGAAGGCAGCTTCCTGCACTGCACAGCACAGGCTAAAATTTGTGTGTAAAAAAAGCACACAAAGTGAGGCAAGAGAAGGATCTGATCTCTATCAAAGATTTGTCCTAATCTAAAAGCAGCCCTGGGGCATAAGTCTGCCCGCTCATATGTTAAGCGGGGGGCGGGGAGGTATTTATTTGACCAATGTACAGTGTATGGGGGAGGGAAAACAACCACCACTCCCCTCACTGACCTGCAACGTGCTTCTCTGAGCCAAGCTACAAGTGACGCCTGACACAGGTTGGACACTTCTTGTTGAATGCTTGCCCGTCTATAGCCCTTTTCAGCCCCGTTCTCCCTCTAAAATCAGAAGACATTGTCCTGCCTACCTAAAAGTTAAATGCAAGGATTCCTGTGATGGCAGGCTACATCCTAATCACTTAGAAGAAAGAAAACAAAAGACTGGAGAGGAGAATGTTTCCTACTGAAAGTAATGTAAATGTCACCCAAACACAATTAGGACTCCAAACATGGTGGCATGCTCTCAAATAATTTTTAAAGAATAGACATACCTAAACCCAAATAAATTCTGTGCACAATATTTTCAAAGACATGCCAGGTTGTTAACATTAATGCAAGGGGCAAAGGGCATTTTTAGAGAAAGATGAAGGAAGAGGTAAGGAATGTCTAACTCCCTTCCCTGCCAACTCAACCCACCCACCCCCCGTCATGCTTTGTGCAACTGGGCTTCTTCCAGGCTCCGCACCAAAACATATATTTAGAAGCGATGGAGGAGAAGAATTTTCAGAAGGGAATCTGTGAACGGGAGGAAGGCTAAGCTCCACCCTTTCCCTTCTTTCTTGGCATGTGTTTGCCTGAAGCATTTGCAAAATGGTGAGGCCAGAGAGATGGCTACTTACTTTCCATTTTAGTCAGTTTACCAAATTTCAGCAGAGTCAGGAGGAACTGGGTCCCAAATCAGGACATAGAGAAGGGTTTGGTTTTCTTTACACATTCGTGATCTGTTTGGCCCTTGCAAACAGCTTCTTTAGTGTGCATGCACAGAGATGTCTACTGGGCTCTTCTCGCAGCCTAATAGGAACAACAATATCAGTCCTGCAAACCTACGAAGCAGTTTTGTCAACTGAATTTTTTTTAAAGACCATGGATAAACAAAGTTTATCCAGTCTCTGGAAGCTCAATAAAGGGGTAAGTCTCCCAGTCTTGATTGGGAGAAAGAGGCCGGTGTCAATAGCCTTTATGGGGGCTGGCGGGGGCGGTCAGGTGTGCTTTAAACTGAATGCATGCTGCTCATCTTTCACAGCCACAACATGTGAAGACCTCTAATTTAAATACCTTTTTAAAAGGGGAGAGAGGCATGTGGAACAGAGAGAAATACATCAAGTGTTTTATGCAATCACACTGGCCCATCTAGCTCAGTATCGAAGTCCTTTGCCCGACTGCCACTTTCCACAGTCTCAAGTTGAGATCCTACCCTGAGACCCTTTGGTTGGAGATGCCAGAAATTGAACCTGGGACTTTCTGCAGGCATATTCAGAGCTCAGCCACTGAGACATGGCCCATTCCTCTGCGTACCAGCTACTGCAGACAGAAGGGCATTTCCATGCATACTTTGTGAGCTTCCCTTTCTGGCCACTGCTGGAAACAAGATGCTATACTTGCCTTAGGCCTGATCCAACAAGCTACTTCTTACGTTCGCATTCTGGCAAAAGGAGAAATAACCTTGAGCGTTTAAAAAAAGATAAAAGAGTTGGGAATGTCTGTGAAATGGCTGCCCAATGCTCTGAGGGAAGAGGCAGCTTTCCTAGTCACCAAGACGAAACCAGCCACCAGGCAGATTGAAGATAACACCTCAGGGAGTGAATCTGGGGCGCCATTTTCATCTAGATGTTTCTGAAGCACATCAGCTACAGCAGTAGTCAATAGTTTCAGGCAGGTAGCAGTGTTGATCTGCAGCAGAAGAGCAAGATCCAGGTCCACTGGCACCCTAAAGCCCAACTGGATATCCAGGGTAGGAGCTTTCAAGAGTCAGAGCCCCCTTCTTCAGTTAGATTGCCTGGATGACATGGGGCGTTTGCTCTGTGACTTGTGACTCAACTGTCTGTGACTCAGCTGCCCCTCCCATCTCTGAGGTAAAATCCATTCATACCTACCCTGCTATTACCTGTCCTGCGTTCTGTTTATACAGCAGGATTAATGCATTGCTGAGTCAAGGAAATGTGAAGGTTTTGTGTGGCACTTCAGATACCCACGAGGATCAATTCCCGTATGTGGGGTGCCCAGTTTAGATCAGGCCCACAGCACGCCTCGAGAAGGAGTTTCGGCTTTCCCTTCCCACACCATTTTCCCAACCTGAAACAGCCCTGTAGGGTACATTATTTGGCCCATTGAGGAAACCCAATGCATCCCGGAGTTTCCCCAATGGGACAAATAGCACCCCTGGACCATTTCAATTTGGGGAAATGGTGTGGGGGTAGGAAGGCTGAAGCCATTTCTCTAGATGCACCATGGTAGAGGGAGGAACTTAGACTCAACCTTTTCCCTCTGTAGCATGTAAATCAGCTCCATATGAGAAATACAAGCTGAGCATCTGGCAGATTGCAAACACCTAGACAGACAGCGCCATTCTTTAAAGCAGCATCCTTTCCCCCTACAACAAACACAGTTGCTTCTCTCCTAGGGTGTTTCTTGCCAGCCAAGGTGCAAACGTTCTGCTGCCTGTCACTATTGCTGGCTCCACCGCAATTCTGCAGATCTGTTCCTCTTCGTCCCACTCCATCAAGCAGGAATTAAGACCCCACTAACTAGCAGCTAGCAGGCATCCAAAAGTCATTTTTTTAAAAGATGCTCAGCTATTAGAGATACAACAGCCTCCTGACAGCTTTCTCTCACTTGACACCACACCCTTGGCAGTCCCATTACAATAGTGAATATTTTGGTGGGGGAGTAAAAAGCCCCCTTTTGGAAGAATATGAGCTGTGACACAATTGAGCATTGCTTCTCCAACCCCTTCACATCCCAAAAGGGCTGAGTATTCTTTGGCCCTTTGCTGTGCCCACCCCCATTGCCTCTGAAATCAGGCTGTGCCCACCTGCCCTTGCCAGCCCGCTTCCTTTCCTCCAGCACACACTCACAGAGTGAACTTAAGTGACTGTATAATCCTGTTATTATGACCTTCCCTTTCTCCTCTCCCCTCCACCATGGTTACTGTCATTCACGATTGCTTCAGAGCTAACAGCAGCTTTCTGTGTGATTTGCCATGCCAGTTCTGGCCTTGCTATCCTGAGTGTCAGAAAATCCTCAATCTTAGCAATGGTCAACTTCCTCCTGCCAGCTTTTCTCCTCCCCCACCCCCGTTCTTTTCATGTGCAAGACTATCCTTTTGATTCTACAGCAGTATCATTAGGGTTGGCCTTGCTAGCAAACCAAGCAGATGTTTCTCTAGAGGTCTGTAACCTATGGATCTAGAGCCACAGGCAGCTCAGAGAGAACCAAATATGGCTCTTCTAGAAAGAAATCTTTTAAGTCAAGGGATATTGGAAGGGTAGGTGCAATGCTAGAATAATCAGCACATGAAGGGAATGCAGGCAAAGATTTTTACAGGACCAAAGGGCTTCATAGAGAAACTTTACATTACAGGCAACAGTAGAAGTAAACTGTTGCCCAGTAATCAACAATTGTGTAGGGTGCGCTTTGTATATGTAAGATCTTGTTGGTGTTACTTCCCAATAAAGAACTTGCAACAAACAGTGTTTGGGCTGTAAAAACGTTATAGGTTATTAATCGACATGTCAGTTATCAGTAATGTTGTATATATTCATTTATGCAAATAGGCTCTCTTATACTGGCTTTTTTGATGGTCTCTTGCTTTAAATATTGATGTAGTTTGGCAGGGCTCTTTGGTTTTCAAAGGTTGCTGATCCTTGCTATAGGAGATGAGTGGCGGCCCATTTGAGAAGACAGCCATCAGTTTCCCCTGCAGAAAGGTGTAGGGGTTCTTTGTTGTTATGCAACAGCTCTTTGCATGTGCTCCTGGGACCATGCCCAGAGGATGAGTACTTAAAGTAGGTGTGGAGATGTGCTCAGGCTTAAAATAAGCATTCATATCTTGATAACTTTTCTTCTGGCATAATAGTGGCTTTAATATCTGCGTAACAGTCATGGTTACATAGGTGAAGCTGTGCCACTGCTGATTCTCCAAGTTAAAGGAAAAGATTAAAATCTCTGCCTATCATACATGTTCTTAAATGCATGGAAATCCTGCCAGAAAAAAAGCAGTTGGTAATCCATATGATTCACCATATGGCTCTTTGGATCCTATCCTGTATCATATATTTAGTGATTCTATTAATCTTGTTCATAGATGCAGAGAAGTTAGCCGTGTTAGTCTGTGGTAGCAAAATCAAAAAGAGTCCAGTAGCACCTTTAAGACTAACCAATTTTATTTTAGCATAAGCTTTCGAGAATCAAGTTCTCTTTGTCAGATGCCTGATACAGATGCCTCTGTATCAGGCATCTGACGAAGAGAACTTGATTCTCGAAAGCTTATGCTAAAATAAAATTGGTTAGTCTTAAAGGTGCTACTGGACTCTTATTAATCTTGTTGCAGTACTTCTTCTTCTGCTGCTGGGACGTTTTTGCAAACAAATGTTAAACATTATTTAAAGGAAGAGACCATTTTTACAAGAAAGAAAGAAGTTCTTTATTGTCACCTGCAGCAAGATTGAATTTCCACACTATATTCAATTTAAAAAAATAATCAGGAAGTCCCCGATTACAAATCATTTAACAGTCATTTGGCTGAATCATCCAAGGTCGCTATTTCTGTGGCTCTTCAGGCTTGGGATGCTGTTTAATCCCTCTGCTGACATCTAGTGGCACTTACTGAAATGACAATCGAGCAGACAAGTTTGAAGACAGGAGGATTTAACTTAACAGAAAAGGTGGTTTCTGGAGACGTAAGGCAAAGGGAAGTCTCGTAGCACCTTAAAGATAAAATTCACAGTGCCATTTAAAAACTTTTTTCTGCATCTCTTCTGTTGTTGGTGCACACATGTGCAATAAAGGCAGTTATAAATGCATTTTTCTGTGTTTCTGAATCAGCTTGTAGCCAAGCAGAAAAGATGACTCACAATTACATTTTTAATCTTAAACGCACAACTGGCCTGCAAGATAAGCTTTTGTGGACCACAGCTCTCTTTGTCAGCAGGTTCATCATCTGAAGTGGGCTTTGCCTCCCCCCAAGTTTTTACCACAATACATCGGTCAAACTTTTTAAGATATACCACAAGAATATTTTTTCTTTATTTGATGCAACAGACTCGTAAGGTTGGAATAAATGCATAAATTAAAAATTCCTCAGGAAAGGAGGAAACTCTCTGTAAAGCAGCATGCATGTTAATTGATGGTGTGATATTTAAGAGTTATTATTAAAAATAATGCTAAACAGGATGCTATTTAGGAGGTCCAGTATTATTTCCAATATAATCCAAGACAATCTATATTATAGACAAACTAATAATAACAATATGCTTATATACAGCCCTTCTGGACACAATAGTGGCCACTAAGCGCGGTGAACAAAGTCCAACGATACTGCTGGAGCTAAGAGGAGTTGCTTCCCCAAGGACACTTGCAAGAGTACAGGGTAATAGTGAAGGCCGAACTAGCAGAGTGCTGATTTCCTGCCCAGCTACTTAACGGCTACGCTACAACAACTCTAAGGACTGCACTACTTCGATCCAAACTCCTCGGTCTTGTAAGTCCCCCTTTGGCGCAAATGAAAAGACCGCGCCACAGCATCCTCTCTCTACGCAGCCTTAGTTGGGGCCGCTGGCTCCACTCGCTATGATCATCACCACCATCGAGATGGCAATGGGGTAGAGCGCCGGAAACACACTTCGTGTGCCGGAAGTACTTTTAGATCGCTCTAGTCTTATTCTGTGGTATCTGGGCGTTAGTATTCGCTTTCCCGTCCGCCCTCCCTTTAGAGAGAGGGGACAAGATCAAACTTAGAACCACACCCCACTTGACTTCCGGTGTAAAACCGAACTGGTTTCCCATAGCCATAGAGATGCCGAGAGTTAGAACGCAGGACAGCACCATGGCTCACTTTGTAACCGGAAATACATTTTCGGCCGGCTCGCTCGCTCTATAATCACCGCGCTCCCCCCCCAGGCGGCCGTGCGCATGCTCACCAGCGGTCCTAGCGTGCCACAGTGTATAACGTTCCCCACCCCGCCCTTCTTCCCGGAAGTGGTGTTTCTGCGTAAGTCTTCCGGACAGGCGGGCGGTTCCCCACCCCTCGGTAGAGCGCTGCGGCCGGCCATGGAGTGAGGCGGCAGCCAGGGCCCGGGGCAGGTAAGCGCGGGGAGGCGAGAGGCCGAGCTGAGGAGGAGGAAGGGCGGCCCAAGCGGGGGCCGAGGAGGCAGCGAGGGCGAGGCGCCCCCCTCACGCGCGCTCTCTTCTCTCCTTCCAGGCGGGACGGAGCTGCCGGACTGAGACGTCGCCAGGAGCGGGTCCGCCGCCGCCACCCCTCTCCCAGCATCCCCCGCGTGGGCCTGGACCTCCTCTCGACTCCCCCCGAAGGCGCTGCAGCCCCGAGCCGCCGCCTCCCCGAAGCTCCTCTGAGGGCCTGGCGCTGCTTTCCCGCCTCGAGGACGCGCGTTTGGGCGCCTCCCTCAACTCTGCGCCCCCTGCACGGGCACCCATAGCCTCGCCCGTTGGGCCCCCTTCGTTCTGTCCTGCTCCACTTTCCCATTTCTGTTTCTTCCTTTTCTCTGCCTTCCTCCATTCATTCCTGGGTGCCTCAGTTTATACCCAAGATCTCCTACAAACAGCCTCTTCTTGCCCCCCCCTTTACCTAATCAGGGTCGGTTACAAATCCACCTTACACACACTGCTTTCTTCTTTTAAAGAAGCAAATTAAATCTTGCTGCCTGCACCAAATCTCTAAACGGAAACTCCTCACTTGCAACGAAGGCCCTTGTTTCTCCTTTTCCTCCGTTGCCCCCCAACCCGCCAGCTGCTCCGCAGTTTGCAGCATTCCTGTTTTATGCTGTGCAGAGGGAAAGACAGCGCCCATGAGGGAGTACAAAGTCGTGGTTTTAGGGAGTGGGGGGGTGGGTAAATCGGCCTTGACTGTGCAGTTTGTCACCGGGACGTTCATTGAGAAATATGACCCCACGATTGAAGACTTCTACCGGAAGGAGATCGAAGTGGACTGTTCCCCGTCAGTACTTGAAATCTTGGATACAGCTGGGACTGAACAGTTTGCTTCCATGCGAGATCTGTATATTAAAAATGGCCAAGGTTTCATTCTAGTTTACAGCCTGGTAAACCAACAATCTTTCCAGGTAACGTATACAGCTCTTTTTTAAGAGAGAAATTTTGTTGGGATGGGTCTTGACTACTGAAAATAACCTAAGGTAATTTAAAAAGTCACATGGTTTTTAGAAGGATACCACACTCTGAGCTGTCTGGTGATTCCCACTACTCCATCTGTAATTGTGGGTTATTGTATAAATTATTTTATCAATAACCCATTTTAAGTATCTGTCCATACTTTGTATTCCAGAAATGGTTTCATATGCAAAGAATTACGATTCTGAAGTACTAAATATTTTTACTACCTTAAATTTAGACAGCCTTGTCAGGATATGTGATTTTTTTCCTAATTTTTTAAAAAAGGAAATGGTTCTATCAATCTTTAGACATGCTCAGCCCACAAACATGTTGCTTGATTTTGGGAAACCCTTTCTTCGACTTCTTTCCATTATTTAATTTCTGAATAGCTTACTCTGTGTTAGTTTTAATAAATAATATGCTATGCTCATGTTCTTGACTCTTTCCAGACAGCCAAGTTTTAGTTCTGGTTTCATGGGACAATTTGCACAGAAGGGAGGGAGTGTCTGCTTTATCAACTTATTTCCTGTGTGAAGCTCAAGCATGCAGAACTGCAATAGAGCATCTAAAGCATGAATTTGTAAGCTGCAAATATGAAGGAGGCTCAGAAGCTTCCTCTGAAAGCTGTGAGATGCTTTGCTGAGTTGGGCAGACTCCAGCTTCATGACAGAGCCTGTTACACCCACGTGAAAAGTCAGAAGCAGAGCATAGGAAAGGGATGAAAGAGTTGATAAATAGTATCTGAATTCCAGCCCCTTTCCTTGGCATTCCTTTCTTATCGCATTGGTCTTTGTTTTTGTTTTTTCTGCTCAAGGTATTGTGTATGTTTCAGTAGAAAGACAACAACTCCTCAGTCCTGCAACATTAAACTATTTTCTTGCCCTAATAGGGGTCAGCAGTGCTTTATTGCAATTTTAGTTGTTTGGAAGCTTTTTTTAAAATGCTGATTGAAAGGAAGTGTGCATAAGAATTGAATTAAGTACTGTATCACAGCTGTTTCTACTAACTACAAGATGCTGTAGATCTTACAGGGATCTTGTAATAGCAGTGCAGCTGTATGGGTTTTGTCACATGTTGCCTTGAAGGTTCTAGTGGAGATGGTCTTAAAAACTCACCACCACACTAAATGTTGCCCTTCTCGCCCACATTTTACTCTGCTGGGTGTTTGAGACTGCCCCCTCATCCATTTTTGTAATCCAAGGCAGAAATTAAAACCAGGTTTGTCAAGCCACCTGACTGGCCATTGTATTTTTGCTTTCCTTCCTTTCCTTCATTAAGTCTTGTGTCATTGCTTAGATTGTGAGCTTTCAGGAATAGACTGGCCTCTCCCAATTCTGCATAAAGTGCTTAAATTATTTTAAGTGGTAGACAAATAGTTTGCACGCCCAAAGGTATTAGGGTCATTACCTCTGCCCTTCCCTGAGCTTTCAGTTGGTCTGTTCTAGTTCTGAAAATGGTATCTTAGTGCTGATTCAGTACAGCTAACTATGCCTTTAGTTATACAAGTTAAATGTTTTAGTTTGTTATTAACTGTTATGGAGTGTCATGCAAGTTTGGTGTCACAAATTGCTGAGATTTAACCAGAGCATTCATCAGTTGAAATTCTTTGCCAGGACATTAAGCCAATGAGGGACCAAATTGTCCGTGTGAAGAGATACGAAAAGGTTCCTCTTATCCTGGTTGGGAATAAAGTGGACCTGGAATCGGAGAGGGAAGTCTTGTCAGCAGAAGGCCGAGCACTGGCTCAAGAGTGGGGCTGCCCCTTCATGGAGACATCTGCCAAGAGCAAGACCATGGTGGATGAACTGTTTGCAGAGATCGTCAGGCAAATGAACTATGCATCCCTGCCTGAAAAGCAAGACCAGTGTTGTACGACTTGCATTGTCCAGTGAGAGAGACAGAAAGCAAAACCTCAATCATGGCCATACAGAGCAGGTTGGTGGAATATTTATATAAATAAAGGTGAAAACAGTGAGTGGAAGACTCAGGCTGGATTGTAGTATGATCATTCCTGAATAAGCTGCTATTTTTGCAGTCCCAGGATTGAGATTGTGTTAGAGAGTGCGTGAAGAATGGGTCCATTTAGCAAATGAAGAGGTCATGACCTGAAGGTGATCCCTTTGAAATTTAGGGAGCCAGGATCTAGGTTTGGGCTTCCTAAGTCTAACCACTTTACTATGCTCTCTCTTGCTGGGAAGCACTGCAGAATACATTGGTATACAGAAAATGCTTACCAGCTCTCTTGCCATCTTGAATTTAGCTCACAAGTGACTTGAACAGCGGATCAGGCATGGCTCTGCTGTAGGCTGAGTCAGACTATTGGTCTGTCTAGCCCAGTCAGCTCCGGGGTCTTCAGCAGAGGTATTTTGCATGCAAGCAAATACTTTGCTCTTAATCTTTGGACCCTTCTGTACTTGCTGCCCTAATGGAATGGTTAACTGCTGAGTGCAGTTACCTAGCTTTGAAACATGCAGTTGCAGAAGGGATGGCAGTAGCATGGTCCTCTTACACTGTAAATACACACAAGCACACAGAACTTGCCTTCTCTACCCAAGAGAGAACTCTCTGTGAATAACAGTATCTACCTAAAAGGTATAATGCAGCCTGCTGCAGTGTATTCTGCAGGCAAGACAGATCCTGGTTCCACAGCATTCTGGAATTGGTAGTCCCACTAGTTGGCAAAGGAAGGCTCTTGGGCCATTGTCAGAAGTTCCTCTGGGAGCAGCAGACACATTCACAACAGAGGTTCAAGCTCCTGTTGCCTAATAGATTGGAAGGAGAGCCAGTAGCAGCTTCTGGTGATCAGAGCACCAGGCTTTTGTGTAAGTAGGAAGATTTGTATTGGTCTTGCCACTTTGCTTATTTTAGTGTTTGTAAAGAGTTGTGCAATCAAACCAGAGGGGAGCAGCTCCAGAGGCAAAGCTGTCTGCTCATGCTTGCCTCTGGTTGGTACGCTTAATTGTTAAAGTTGTTTTCTTTATACCTTGTGAAGTGGAAGTTGGTTGTCTAGCATGGAATGTGGATTGAGCCAGCATGCAACAGGCACCGTTGCCTGTCTTCAGAGTAGGCGTTGATCAGCTTTAACGGCAAAAGTCCTCGTGCAGACAGTTTCTAAATATAGTCCCAGCCATGCAAATCACATTAATAATAGAAGTGCTTGAGAAGCCACTTGTGCCAAAGATACTTCTGTGTAAGGTGAGGAAGCCTGTTGTTTTGAAACATTTGAGAGGTTACAAAAATGTTGTGCTGTGTCAGCCATTGCTTGACTATCTCAGAATGACTGCAGTGATGGCCTGCTTCAATGTAAGTTTGTGTTGAAGTCCATATCTGTTGCTTCAATTGGAATAAAACTGTAGAATGACATTGGAGCCTTCCACTCTTATGAGTGGCTGGCTCACCTTCCTCTTCTCTTCAAATCCTGCCTTTTAAGTTTTATATGGAATTTTCTGCTCAAAGGTGCATTTTAAGCAGAGAACATAGCAGTCTTTGTGCTACTTTTCAAACTTCATTAGATGGAGAGCATTGTCCAGAGTCAGTCTTGATGAATGAGCAAAGGCAGGTTCCTTTCTGTAGTAGTTTACCAGATTGGGGAGAAATGCAGAAAGCCATGGTGGTCTCTTGGAGAATGAAGTAGATAGCTTGCTCTGCTCAGAAGCACCTGTTTTCTTTTCCATTGATAGAGAAGGGTCTCTGGGACATCATGTTTTCTTAAAAGCCTGCACTGATTGGCTCCTGCAGCCCCCTCATAGTAATTATGTAAACCTAAGTGGAGTTGCTTATCTTTGTATTGTGGCTTCAAGAAATCTGTTTTTAAATTAATTATGACCATAAGAGAAACAATTGAATGAGTTTTGTATGTTGAGTGAAGAGCTATAGAGATTAAACAAGTGACATATCTTAAGGCTGGGGAGGGGGTGCCAGGGACACAGCAGCATGGAATCAGTGAGGCTGTGTTGTTGACTTCATTGCTCCTTTTCATAAAGGAGGGAACCCTACCCAAATATACATATGTATTTAAAATATTTCCTTACCATTTTCCAGTTGAACACACAAGCACATACTTTAATCACACAAAAGTATGTCCCCACCTCTGACTCATTCTTTTTCTTAACTGCAGATAATACTCAGAGGAAATTTGCACAGATGCTGCTTTGGAGAACTCTTTCGGCCCAGGCTGTAGAACTGAGCCTTGTTAAACCCTCTCTCTCTCTCTTTAGAGCACACTTCCAGGCATCGGCGTGCAAAAATTTGGCGGCGGCTGTGGAGAACAGTAGGCCTGCGTCAGAATTGCTTAGCATGTTTACCATATGTTTGAAATCTGTTCTTTATCTCTTGGTCCTCCTTTTTTTAAAAAAATAGCTTTCTAAGTTCCTATTAATGGCTAATATGCAAGAGTTCATTTTTTTCTAATATTTTGATTTCTTTAATTGATTTCCAAAACTTGTATTTATTAAACTTAACTCAGTATTACCTACTCAATGCCTTTTTAAGAGAAAGTTTTAATGGAGAAATAAAAAGTGAGCCTTAAACAAATGGTTACTTCTGTATATTACCTCACATCCGTGCTTGATTTTGCAAAAAAATAATAATAATCCTCCTCCAAAATGTCATTGGTTGATACTTGGAAATGTTCTGTTTATGTGTCATAGAAAGATACTGAAGATTCATCTTGCATTGTAAGGATGTAAAATCCCTTTTCACAGCAGCTGTGGTGGCTTGTGGTAGTGATGGCCTGATAAAACGATAGTTATTTGACAAGGACTGGAAGCATCCGGCAGGTGTGGTTACCCCCCCCCCCTTGTTATCACGTGGCATTCACATTTTCGTCTTTTAACTGATGCAAGAAGTGTTGAAAATCACCAGTATGTTTCCTTTCTGTTCAGCTTCCAACTGCTGGCTTTAGTTCTGCTTTTAAGTATGCCTTCTTGGAAAAGGGAAAATGTGTCCCCCACAGGGTCTGTGTTCCTTAAGCAAAAGCTAACTCTGCTTTGCCCGATAGGATTAAGATCACATCTGGCAGACTTCTGCACATGTAAATCAAATGCAAATAAAAATGACTTTACATTTTCTAGTTCTTAAATATTGTCTCTTCTAATAATATTTTGAAGCAATATCTGTCAGTGGGGCTTTGGAGTTTGGGGTGGGGGCTGGAGTGCTGTGTTGCACTGCTGCTTTTTCAGTTTCTTGCAAAGCAAGCAAGCATTATTTGATAAAACTGGGCAATAGTATGAGCAGTCAGCTCCGTATAAAAATGCTTGACTGGGCCATTGCCGTCTGCACGGTTTATCCAACTTCATGTGATTTATCTGGATACTTGAAGTCCTTAAACAGAAACACAGGTATTACACAAAATGAAGAGCATAGAAACTTATATTGTCAAAGGCTTTCACGGCCGGAGAACGATGGTTGTTGTGGATTTTCCGGGCTGTATAGCTGTGGTCTTGGCATTGTAGTTCCTGACGTTTCTCCAGCAGCTGTGACTGGCATCTTCAGAGGTGTAGCACCAAAAGACAGAGATCGCTCAATGTCACAGTGTGGAAAATTACCTGCCAACATCTTTTCTACACTGTGACACTGAGAGATCTCTGTCTTTTGGTGTTACACCTCTGAAGATGCCAGTCACAGCTGCCGGCGAAACGGCTGGAACTACAATGCCAAGACCACAGCTATACAGCCCGGAAAATCCGCAACAACCAGCATAGAAACTGTTGGGGTTTTTTAGTTGATGAATACAACTGTGTCATAAGTTAGAAATTTTTTCTACCAGTGATTTTAAAATGTATCCACTTTCTTCTGTTCTGTCTCTTCCTGCCCCCGCCCCCTCAACTCTGAGTTGAATACCTGTAGCTTATTTTACTGCACCAAATTTGCTGGTTTAAGAGCCTAGCTCAAGCCATTTGAACATACACATCATGTGGGTATCAGTCTTGATTTTTAGTCTTGTTATAGTTGAGTGTTATTGGGAATGAGCACTAGTAGTTAAGTACCCATTTGGAAGTCAGATAGTTTGTAAGTGAAACCAAACTAAGGCACCAGCACGCTCCTGAATCCCATTTGAATCTGAGCAAGCATAAAATGCAAGATTTTCTCATCTTGCATTTCCAGATTCCTAAATTTGCTACGGAGTTATGTTTGCACTTTAATGGAGGACTTCAAACCATTCTCAAAGAATATTGCATGATAATGTGTTAACCAATGTGCCAAGGGAATGCAGAATTTTCTAAATCAGGAGGGCAGAAATGTTGGATGGCCACTGATCCTAGTTGCTGTTTCCTCTGTATTTTGGCTGCTTCAGTACTTGGTATATTAACAGGAAAGATAAAACTCAGAAGTCTGTTTGGTGTGTCTTGGGATAAAGGACCAAACCGTTGAAGTTTCTCTTAGTAGAATAAGCAGCTATTGCAAGGTGTGTATTCACAGGGCACCCAGCTCTGTTTCCTGCACACTGTGCTTAAAAATGAAAGTTGTGATACCCACCCCTTCCCCCTTTTGCAGCTCTTTGATTTTTCTGGGGCTTGAGGAGAGTAGTAATGGTGGAGTGGGCCCTTTGTCCTTGCATCTGACATCTGCACGTTGTTCAAATTGCTGTGGTGGGGCTTTTGAAACACTGGCCATTTTCAGATGTCTCCTCAACCATTCCACATAAGTTATCCCCTTATTGAGTGAAAAGCCCTGTTTTGAACTGTAATCGTCCTTGGGCACAGCTGTCTTCTTCCCTGCAAAGTAGGAGGTTAGGTTGAGGTTCTATGCAGCGTTCTTTCCAGAGTTGCGCACAAATGCAGCTGCCTCACAGTTATCAAGAAATGAAATACTTGGGTGGGGTGCAGTTGTATCTTTCGCACAAGTGCAGCTAACAGGCCAACTGTACATATTGCCTCAAAGAACCTAAAATGAAACCGAACCTATCGGATGTACTGTATCTTTAGGAGTGAGAAGTGAAATCTGGAATAGCAAACACAAAACTAGTTCAGTGACCTGATACTTTGTAAGCTAAAAAATAAACATCACTTTTTTCCCTGATTCCAATCATTCTTATTTTGTAAGATGACCCTACAGTCCACCTGTTTGTAACTTTTTTAATAAAATAGATATCTGTATTACCAATGCTGGATCAAGACTGTCTTTCCTGGTATGGTTGTGTGAATGGGGGATGGCTTTGGGGCTATGAATGTGTCAGTTCTACAGAAGCCAGAATATGCTGGTATTAGGCATGGTCTTCAGCTTGCTGAGAACCTCAGCTACTTAAAAAAAAAAAAGCCACCCTAAACTGTTCATAGTCTTATTTGATTTTAAATAACTTCTGTACTGTCTCATAGTCACAAGGCTTTCAAGGTGGTATACAAAGTTAAAATACACAAACAGATGATGAAAGTCTGTCACAAACACCAAACCATTAGCAGTAGCAGCACTAAAGTAATAAAATCAGGAACTCTAGAAAGTCATTAAAATTCAGATAAAACTGAGATAAAATATATTTCAACAGCAGAATGAAGCATTGTTTCAAAGAGAATATGAACCCCCTATTTGCCAAACAAAAAGCATTACCTGTCAGTTACCGAGTAAATAACATTACCACCTGGTAACTGACATTTATCAAGGGAGGTAGTGGAGGTCCAGAGCCAAGATGCTGCTACAGCAGACTGTCTACAGCGGATGGAGGCTCACGCAAGCCCTTTAAGCTCTTAGTGCCAGGTAGCCCTCAGGGTCCCTTGGTCCACTTGCGGCTTTAAAGGTTGAGCATCGTCATTTTCAAATTTCAAGGTATTCCTTTGCAGGTACACAAGTTAGCCATGCAGCAGTGTCTATGCTATTGAAGTCGGCTGCCAAAAATCCATCAGGAAGTGTGTAGGTGATGCCTGCTGAAATTTCAGACACCAGAGGGCTGAGTAAATAATATTTCCGTGGCTGAGAATTTTGCAGCAGTGCGTTACAGGTCTTGTGAAGAACAAACAAATACTCTTGAGGATGTATGTCTCCCTACCCTCACTGTTAAGTTTCTGAGATGGCTTACAAGCTTCCTTTAACACATTGCAGTTCTAATCAAAACAAGATGTCATAAAGAGCATAGTGCATGGCATTCTAAAAGTTCCAACCTAGAAAGCTGCAGAAGCATCAATGCATAATAAACATTGAACATAAAACATGGGGTTTAGCATAAAAATACTTAATCACCAGCAGAAATAAAAAGGTTTTAAAATGTAAAATTGTTAACGGAATTAAGATGACAAAGTGCTGTGAGATACTAAGAGGTTATTTAAAAGTTTGTGTGATAAGAAACTAGTTGTGGTACTGAAGTCTCTGCACCAAGAAAGCAATATTGGGAAAGAATTTCAGAGCTATTGTGCTGCTACAAAAAAAAAGCCCTATTTCTTGTGACCACCCACACTTATTTCAGAAAGAGATCACTTTCTGATTTGTGCTGGGGAAAGTGATCCTTCAAGTATAGAATCACAGAATCAGAGTTGGAAGGAGCCTTACAGACCATCTAATCCAACCCCCTGCCCAATGCAGGCAAAGCCTAAAGCATCCCTGATCCAGCTGCTCCTTGAAGACTGCCAGTGAGGGGGAACCCACCACATCCCTAGGCAACTGATTCCACTGCTGAACTAACTTTAACACAAAGTTTTTCCTAATGTCCAGCTGGTACCTTCTCTCCTGTAGTTTAAATCCAGTGTTTCAAGTCCTATCCTCTGGTGTCAACAGGAACAGCTCCTTTCTCTAAGTGACAGCCTTTTAAATACTTAAAGAGAGCAATCATGTCTCCCCTCAACCTCTTCCAAGCTGAACATTCCCAGGTCCTTCAGTATTTCCTTGTAGGGCTTTTCCTTGTGGGTCTTCAGGCCCCTGATCATCTGGTACTCTGGTCACAGACCATTATGGGCTTTCTATTGCAAAACAAGTGTGTGAATTTGCATTATGGGTACAAGTTGCAGAATTCTTTTGTTCTTGGGGCAGAATTTAGATTGCCTGTAATTTTTCAAGCACAGTATTATTTTTAGACCACTTTTCCTTGGAAATGTAAGCAAAGTGTTTCATAGGTCTATTATAATAATACAGATATATGAAAAAACCAAAACTAAGCCATGTGCAGAATTAAAAAAATAGATTAAAACAATCATACAGTGCAAAAATAGCCAGTTAAACCAAAAAGTTACATTCCCAAAATCTTGGAAGAATAGGTCTATCTTTTCTGGATGCTAAAGATTGTGCAAAATTCCTTCAGAAGGACATTCCGTAAGCACAGTGCCAATGTAGATGAGACCCATTTATTTATTTAGCTAGCCAACCTTTGGCTAAGACCCAGCATGTGATCTCCCTGTGCTGCTGTTAGCATTATAAAGATTAAAAAACACTGGGTTTTTTCCTCTTTAAAATGCTAATACTTTAGCGAACCCAGTTTTAATTAGCAGAACTGAATGGAGCTGTGTGGTTAAACCTCCTTCCAAATCAGAATGTGTAGAAGGGGAATTTTTCTTACAGACAGAAATCTTAATTATATCTGATAAATTCAAATTAACCAGGTTCAACAATGGCTTGAAGTCGTTTTAATTGGTTTCTGATTTAAACCAATAAACCTACAGATTCAGCATACTTGAACCAATTCTAGTTTATGCGGGAAAACTTCCTTTGTGTTAGCAATAGCTGATTAGCAGATGTGATTAATGGGACTAAGATATACCTTAATCCCCATGCTATTTAACTATACTATTTATTGATTACATTTTTAATTCTGTTTTTTCTCCAAGGCTCTCCCCTCCTGCTTTTTATCCTCATAACAACACTTGTGAGGTACATTTGGCTGAGATAATGACATCCAATGAGTTTAATATTGAGCAAGGATTTGAACCGGGATTCTTAGGCCCTCGCGCTAATAACTTGAAATATGTAGAAGGGAACAGCCCAAAAGGTATTCTTGGAGTATTGTTGGGTAATAAAAAATATAGAGAACTATATTTCAATTGTTTAAAAATACATATTCCAGTTTAGAATAAGATTTCCAGTTTAGGAACAGAAAGTGTTGGAGCACTTTTCCTATGAGTAAAGTCTGAAAAGATTGGTTCTGGAGTTCAGAAAAAAAATTATTAAGGAGGGACATGATATATTGGTTTATAAAATTATGCTTGGGGTAGACAAAGTGGACAGAGAGAACTTTTTCTCCCTCTCCCATAATACAAGAACTTAGAGACATCCAAATAAGTTGATAGACAATAAATTCAGAATGGAGAAAAGGAACTACTACTTCACTCAAAGGGTGATTAAATTGTGGTATTCCCTGCCACAATCCCTGGATGTAGTTATGGCCATGAACACAAATAGCTTTAAAAAGGGGTTAGACAGATTAACCAAGGACAGGTCTATCAGTGGCTACAAGCCATGATGACCAAAAGGGACCTCCCCACTCAGAGGCAGTGAAAATCTGAACACCAGTGCAAAGGAGGCAGCATCAGGTAAAGGCCTTGGCCTCTGTACCCTATTCATTGACTACCAGATAAAAGAGGATGGTGGACTAGATGGAGTCTGCTCAGGGCTCTTCAACATTCTTATGTTCTCTAAAAGTTCTGTTTTTGGATGGATATTTAATTCAGCCCCCTGTAACTCCTATTCAGACAGTTTCTAGTTCTCATTGTGTCAAAAAGTGCAGCCACGCAAGTAGTTCCTTGCACAACACATGTCTGTTTTGAAAGTGGGCCAGAATCTCTCTCTTGTTTTGCTGATGCATACAGGATGGCTAAAGAAGTGTGTCTGAATGCATTGTTCGGCACTGCTTTCCCTTCACCCCTGTTTCTGGGCTTTGGTGGGTGGGGCTCACACACCTTATCAAAGGGAGAGGCTCCCTGAAGCCCTGGCATTTCCTCCTCTGCAAATAAGTTTGAGGCGTGGTCACTGCCTGCAGCAAGGCACAGCAGAAATGCTCTTCAAAATCACAGAAGGAAGGACTGATCACAGCAAATCAGTTGTGAAGAGGAAACAAGAGGTAGTTTAATTGCTCATTTTAAAAAAATCCTTCCTTTTGCCAAGGAACTGAGGGCACAGTACAAGGGTAAGGCTGAAAGATACCAAAGTCATCCTGAGAGTTTTGGAGCAGGACTTGAAATTGATTGTATGTCCAGCACTCTTGCCACCTCCTAGTTCTCTCTCTCTCTCCCTTGGTACTATTAGGAACAAAGATTAACACCCACCAAGTAAGAAAAAAATGTATTTGAGCTTGGTGTGGATCTTAAGCAACTCCCGTGAGGTAAACCTTTTTCCTAACGGCCAAACTAGATGAGACCTTTCGAAGAACTAATTGGCTCCAGGTTCCCCCACCCTTACTCTCATTCTCCTCAGTCCGACATGGACTGCTGTGAACTAACTTCCCAAATGCCACAGGGCAACAGTAAGCAGAAGGGGATTCAGCTCATGTTCCTGAAACGAAACAGCCCCGGGGGAGGAAACAGCCCTGTTGAGCTGCACAAGAAGCCCACGAGTGCACACACAGCCCAGACCCAGGCCATTTTGGGACAGGAACGCAGCATGGGGGAAAGGCTGAAGCCGCTTCTTCACTCATGCCGCAGTCCTGATCTGAATGAGGCCCCTGTGGCACTTGGGAATGCGAGTGGGATGGGGGGAACCATGATCAAACTCATTTTTTAAACTCCTGTTTAGTTTAAGCCTTATGGGAGTACAGGGTAGGCTGAGTATTGCCTCTTGGTGACTCCACTTCCTTTTGTTATTCTTCACCCCACCTGCCACTGATTCCAGGTATCTGTTCAGCGCTTCTTCTGCTATTTCGGACTTCAGAGGTAAAGCAGAAGTACAAGTGAATGTCACCTGCCTGTTGATGACACTCCGTTCCAAATCTCTACACCCACACCCAGCCATTTCATGTTGATATTAAGCGACACTGGGGCTAAATAGAAACCTGCGGCCTACATCTACTGTCTTCCAGCACAACCTTCTGAGACCTGGAATGCCGGGGCCCGGCACACGCACACCCCCCCCCCATCCTACACAGGTGTCTTACAAGTTTAGCATGACTGATGGCATCAAAAGTTGGTAAAAAGTCCAGGAATACTGACAGGGTCATGCTGTCCCATTAGGGCAACCATGGTAGCTTCATTGTCAGGGCAGAAACCACACTGAATTAGGTCAAAGTAATCATTTGACCATGTCTGGAGTTCAAGGGAATAAAACAAGAAGGAAATGGCACAACATTTATTCCAGCATAAACTTGTAAGAGCTCTCTCTTCTTCAAATGCGTTTGGAGTAAGAATCTATCAGGCTAATTTAGAGAAAAGTAAAGGGGGAAAGGTTGACTCATGACAAGATCATATCCAGAAGTTCACTCAGTGTGGGTGCATCTGAGGAAGCAAGTTCTGACTTGCAAAAGTGGATGCCAGAATAAATATTGTTAGATTGTAACCACTATACCAGTGTGGTAGTGGTTAGAGTGGTGAACCCAGGCTGAAATCCCAACTCTACCGTGGAAGCCTGCCAGCTGTTCTTGAACCGTCATACACATACACAGCCTCGCAGCCTTACTGGGAGGATGAAATAGAGAGAAGGGGAACCAGGGCTTTTTTTCAGGGGGAACGTGGGGGAACGGAGTTCCGGAACCTCTTGAAAATGGTCACATGGCTGGTGGCCCCGCCCCCTGATCTCCAGACTGAGGGCAATCTCAACTCCCCTCTGTCTGGAGATCAGGGGGCGGGGCCACCAGCCATGTGACCATTTTCTCCCAGGGCAACCAACTGAGTTCCACCACCTCTTTTCCCAGAAAAAAGCCCTGAGAGGAATAATGTAAGCCACTTTGGGGGGAAATATATGGCATAAATGAAGTAAATAAATAAAAGATAAGGTATTTATTTTTCATTTATTTGTACTCGTATTTATCCTGCTTTTACAGACTAACATGGCTACCCATCTGGAGTTGACCAGTCACTATTTGAATACTTTTGTTCAAATGGGTGAGTTACTGGGGCTGTGCCAAATGAAAGACATATTTATTTGGGATAAAAATGTTCTCCAACCCCCTCTCAATGCTTAAACTTTTCATTCTGTTTTTGTACTTGTTTATGGGTCCGAATGGTCTGCTGTAATATGGTGTTTTGTTTGTTTGTTCCAAATGTGTGTTTCCTATGTTGTTTTGGCACAGTGTTACTGTCATGTAGCCAAACAGGATTGGGATATATGCTGTTGTCACTGAGGAGAAACAAAGTGATTGCAAGATAAGGGGTTTCTTGTTTGGAACTAGTCCTTTGGGGGCTTTTGAACTACATTACCCAGAATCCTTCTGGTGTTTTTGCTCTATTTTCTTACAGGTGTTCTGTATAAAATGATGCCAAAAGTTTTTTAAACTTCCTTTCCATTCATTTATCAGCCTTTTGCTGCCGCCTAGAAGGTATTGCGGCAAGAAAACTGTTCTTCT
The DNA here is from genome assembly GCF_028583425.1 of Eublepharis macularius. Taxonomy (NCBI): domain Eukaryota; kingdom Metazoa; phylum Chordata; class Lepidosauria; order Squamata; family Eublepharidae; genus Eublepharis; species Eublepharis macularius. The sequence goes on from NC_072802.1 coordinate 42,530,189, forward strand.
GGGGGTAGGGTAGGAACTGATCTGCTGGGGAACAGGGGCACACAACACTAACATTTTGCCCCCTTTTGAAACCTCCTTCCTGAATATTTGCCACAATTCTCAGGGTGCATAGCCAGGGCTTTTTTTCTGGGAAAAGAGGTAGTGGAACTCAGTGAGTTGCCCTCAGAGAAAATTGTCACATGGCCGGTGGCCCCACCCCCTGATCTCCAGACAGAGGGGAGTTTAGATTGCCCTCTGCACCGCTCCAGAGGCGCGGAGGGCAATCTAAACTCCCCTCTGTCTGGAGATCAGGGGGCGGGGCCACCAGCCATGTGACCATTTTCAGGAGGTTCCGGAACTCCGTACCCCTGCGTTCCCCCTGAAAAAAAGCCCTGTGCATAGCATTCCATGAAACATGGCCCTCGCCATGATTCAGCTCAGTTTTATGGAATAGCTATTGGTTGCCAACTGTTGCCTGAGTTTTGAAGGCACAACCTCACAACTGCCTCCTCTCCATCAGGACTCCTCCACCCTCTCATCCCAAGGCATTCATATTTCAAATCCAGAAACCTTTAACAAGAATAAGAGGATCATGTCTGGGTATTGTTTTTGTACAATTGCAGGGTTGTCTTAAAGGGACAAGTGGGAGGAGCCTGATCACACATTATCAAAATCTTAGCATCATTTATCAGTATGGCCAGGAGGTGGAGCCCTTTTAAAGCAAATAACTGTTGCTGGGAATCGGAACAGGTACTCAATCTTGATGTTCCCACAGCGAGATTGAATTTCATGAGAAGGGTGTAAAGCAACCAAAATCAGGGCCACTGTTAAGAAAATGCCATCCATCCCTAGATATTAGTGACCTCTCCGTTTCAGGAAAGGAGAGCATGCTTTACACCAGCTCAAAACTCTTCCTATTGGTAACTGTTAACTCCACCTTGAGTTTCACTGAGAAAGGCAGACTATGAATGAATGAATTAATTAATTAATTAATTAATATGAAGGTTTCTTGTACTAAATCAGATCCTTGGTCCCTGTAGCTGAATGCTGTTTATTTCCACCTGTAGGGGTCTCCATGGTCTCAGGCAGAGAAATGCCAGAGAGAAAACCTAGAACTTTTTTCATGCATGGCACGCACTCTGCCACTGAGCTAGAGGTGCTTCTCCCACACGACCAAGTTACGCATACTAGTATAACATTTTTGGAGTATATTGTAAGAGGAAAATATCAGTGTTTTATTTGAACTCTGAAATATTTTTTCTACAATACATAAGCATAACTGGAGCACAAAACCTCTTGGCTCTGGCTTTCAAAACTGTTAGGGTGATTTCTTTATAGATTTTGTAAGAAATCCAGATATTAGGAGTGCATGTGACCCAATTTACCCTGCTCATTTGCAAAATCTAGTCACCTGCAGATAATGCTAGCAAACTGCTTGCAAACAGAGTTGATTCACAGGAACACGTAGGTAATGTCAGGGGTAGACTGGGAGGAAAAAATGAACCTGGAAAAGGAGCCTACCCGTGGCTCACCCTAGCTATGCCCCAGCCTACCACAGCTCCAGCCCCAAATGAGGGATGGAGAAAGACCCAGCCTGCCTGCCCATCCAGGCAGCAGGCCCACAATGCACATGGCCTGGCCAGGGGCCAGCTCCCCCATGCTGCACAGGGCTCACCTGGGCTGGGCACCTCCTTTTCCGCACCACATGGGGCTCAGCCAGTTTGGGTACTGCCTTCCTTTGGCAATGTGCAACCTCAGTCAAGCCAAACACTGCCTTTCCTTGGCAGCATGTGGCTTGGCTTGGCTGAGTGCTGCCCTTCTTAAGAAGAGATTGTAACCGTTCAGTCTCTTAAATATAATCGGTATCAGGATTAGCATGCCTTTGAGGTAGCTATATTGTTGTAAAAGTATTCTAATATGTAATACAAAATATTTTATAGATGATCTAATAGTGAAATTTATCAGGATGGAAAGCAGAAACCTTTTGGACTATGGTTGTGTTATATATCTGAAAACTATATTTTAAAGGCTAGATGGTTATTGCATTATCAATAGTCCTTGTAATGTATATCTTTAATTTCCTTTTCATTGAGATTTTTGTAATTTTTTCTCCCTGGCCCCTTTTCCTTTCAGTACCCCTTTATATGTTTATTAAAAAATTGCTGTCAGTGGGAATGGTGTTCAGGAACAGATTCATTCAGATGGGCCTGGGATTGCAGAGTAATGGTTGGATTATCCAACCAGGTACTCACTCTTTGGGGGAAAGTGGCATGAGAAAAGCAGCTGGCCTCCAGATGCTTGCAAAGAATGTCTCCACACACACCCCATGTATAATTATCTCCCATGGCCATTTTGCAAACACATATGACTCCTAAAGCCTGTTCCTTTAGTGTCACATTGCTCCAACTGTCAGGATCTGATTTTACTTTTATTGTTGTTCAAAAAGGAAGTCCTCATGTCTGCAACAACAACAGGTGTAACTGCTTGGATAGCTATAGGCTGCACCTGCTGAAAGAAATTTTTAAGTCAAACAAAATCTTAGCCAATAGCGGAGGGAACGTTTCCCCATTCCATCTTCCGTGATATATGAAGCAATGAAGACCAGCTTTGGCTAGAAATAATTCTCAGCCATGTTGGTTTCAATGCAAAGTGGTCCAATTTTATGCAGCTTTTAAAGGTTTTTAAGAATTTTCATCTCTTGGCATTGCAGAACATCAGGTGAAGTTACTAACAGATACGTTTAGTGGTCACTTTTTGCACTGATTTCTCTCGCTAGCATCTCTGGCCTGTTTTCACCTGTGCTTTGCTGCAAAGCTTGGGCTTAAGTCTTCTGCTCTTATCACCCAGCAGAGAGACTGAAAATTCTGTATGAATCACAAGGCAGGCTCACTTCATCTCCTGTGCTGCTTACATCCCAGAGTATCTAGTTCTCGCTGGTTGCTCAGCTGCACACTGAAGGATGCTGCATTTGAAAGTCCAGTTTTTAGATGACTCTCAGAAGATCTTTGTTGTTGATGTAAGTGGATTCTCTCATTGCTATTTGTTTCTTATTGTAGCTACCAAGGCTTCTCTAACCTTCTTGAGCTCTCTGTCCACTTCTGCATTTTGGTTTTGGAATAAGGGAAGTATAAATTAGAGATCTCTCTCTGTGTGCTCCCCCCCCCCACTCAGAGTTGAGGATTATGAACTTGCAATTTCAAAGCATTTATTAAATGATGCAAATAATTGTTTGTCAACAGGATTGTGTTCTTTTCCAGTGAGGAAGGCTTGCTTTCATTGTCTGAATTATGACAATAATGCCTTGTAGAAAATCTTGTCTTTGGACTGTGTGTGTAAATGGATGACAAAATTTTATTTCACTGAGGAATATCTAGAGGTTAATAAAATTGAATTGGTGAGAATTTTTTAAAAAAATATTTTTAAAAAAAGCAACTACATTGCTTGTTTATAATATTTAAAGCTGTAAGAAATAATTGCATGCAACAATTTAATGAGGCCTGCTACTATTAAAGTCATAAAAAGAGCTTTAAAAGATGAAGCTTCAAAATTAATGAAATGTAATTGGTAACAAAGTGTAATTACTGCACCAATAACATTAATAGTATATTAAATAGTGTTTAATTACAACACAGACATAGCTTCTTATTGTTTATTGTTAATATTAATATTCATAACAAGCCAATCTTTTAGACTAACAAAGTCTTTATCAGTTCTTATTGTTAAGTCTTGCTTTGCATTCTGAATTCATTTATCAGTTGATAGAGAGTTCAGAAACTTTTCCTTTAATGATTGGGTAATAGACATATGAAAATGTATTCCTTCAAATGCTAGTTACCTGAATAGGATAACTGTCTTGTTCTCGTTAGTATGATGTGTGCAAATATTCTGGGAAGTGCCTCAAACCATTCTGTTTTCTCTACCTCGTAAGAAACTATACTTGATACCCTTACTCAGTTGGTATGTTTGTGTCCTTTGTTTTTAAGGAAAGACATTAATTCAAATTGGTAGGAAAGGAATTTGAACGGCTTTACTTCAGAAAAGTTAGGAACCTGGAGTCAGCTCTTCAAAATATTAGTTATTTTTAGATATTGTCTCCTTTGAATTTTGGCAGGGTAGTGCTGCAACAGAGATTTCTTTAGAATACGTCTTTTATTTTTCAGTAGTGTGCATCCAGAAATTCCAAAGAAATATAAAAAAGACTGTAAACAAGGAGGTTCTATCTTATAATTTCCCCAAATCTTGGCCCATTAGAATTTGAGTTCAGCACCTCTGCACATCCCAGTCTTCAGCTTTTTCACTTCACTTTGCCTGTTAGCCACAGCACTTAAACTGTGCATGATGTGTTATTGTAACAAAAACCTTCCATTAAAGTCCCAGCTGGTTCTTTCCTTTTCAAACCATGGAAACCCTTTGTAGGCATTTGATGCTATAACGGTTACAATGATTGCGAACCTGAATTAGTGACCCAGCTGGAAAAAATACTGCCTCGGGGCAATGCTTCTGAGGGATCTTTCACGCATCTTGGTCGTGGAGAATGTGGAGGAGGTCTGAAAGCTCTTCTTCAATATTGGGTTAATTTCAGGGCCAATGAACAGGACCGAATTGGCATGTTGAAAATGTGGGTTGTGTGGCTCCTTAAAGAATTATGCGTGGGATGGAGCCATGCAGCCATCACATCCAGCAATGCAACTTAAATCAGCATCTATTTCAAGATTTCCTAAAGCAGAGGGATTGGCTCCATAGTAACTATGGAATGAGTTGCATGGCAAGCATGGCACCAGACAAAATCCACTAGTAATTGTTATTATTACTGGTTTCATTGTATGCAGTACAGGAGATTTCTCTGCCTCTTCCGATATTGTCCAGAGCCGCTTCTCAAGCCCTGCTCTCTGTGACCCTGCCTGCAGAGGCAAGGCTGGTAGCTATCTGAGACAGGGCTATTTTAGTGGTGACGCCTCGCCTTGGGAATGTCCTCCCCCACGATTCTCTTCTGGCACCTACTTTACTCTCATTTAGGTAGTAGTCCAAACCCTTTCTCTTTACCTAGATCCAGAGGAGTTAGCCATGTTAGTCTGAAGTAGCAAAATAGAAAAGAGTCCAGTAGCACCTTTAAGACCAACCAATTTACTGTAGCATAAGCTTTCGAGAATCACAGCTCTCTGCATCTGATGAAGAGAACTGTGATTCTCGAAAGCTTATGCTACAGTAAAGTTGGTTAGTCTTAAAGGTGCTACTGGACTCTTTTCTCTTTACCTAGGCTTTTAACTATGCAGTTTCATCTTTTTCAGTGGTTTTATTGTCTGTTCCTAGCCTACAAACTGTTTAATCAACAGTGTTTGGACTGCTGTGTTTTATGTACTTTTATGCCCTGGCTTGTTTTTAGTGGTAATGTTTTTATTGGTGTGATTTGTTTTTACTGGGTTTGCTGCTGTTTGCTTAGTTCTGTTTCACTGTTTGAGTTGGAAGCTGCCTCAAGCAGGTCTGGAGAAGCCACATACAAATCTTCCAAAAAATAAACAAATCATAACATACTCCACAAGCGAAGAAAGAGTGATGCAGCACCTTAGAGACTAAGGGCTATAGCCAGAGTTAGGCCAGTGAGTGTATCACCCCACCTAAAACACTTTGTCACATCATATAAGATTTTTTTTAAAAACTGTATAATTTATGCAAGAATGAGAGAGTCCCCCCCCCCCCAGAAACGGGGAATTCTGAGTTAATTAAAAACAGTATCCTCTTCTAAAAAGAAGCTCTCACTCTCAGAGTGGTGTACTGCTCTGTTTCCTGCACCCCAATTTTATCCTCAAAACAACCCTGTGAGGTAGGCTAGGTGGCTGAGAGAGAGAAATGACCACTGTCACATCATCCAGTTTGGTGTAGTGGTTTGGTGTAGTGGTTAAGAGCGCGGGACTGTAATCTGGACAGCCAGGTTTGATTCCCCACTCCTCCACTTGAAGCCAGCTGGGTGACCTTGGGCTAGTCACAGTTCTCTGGAGCTCTCTCAGCCCCACCCACCTCACAGGGTGTTTTGTTGTAGGGATAATAATGGCATACTTTGTAAACCGTTCTGAGTGGGCATTAAGTTGTCCTGAAGGGCGGTATATAAATCGAATGTTGTTGTTGTTATCCTGGCCAAATGGAAATTTGAACTTTGAATATTCTAGTTCTAGACTGATACTCTAACCCCTACCATGCACTGACCAAAGACATCTGAAACACCACCATTTTGGTGTGACTCTTGTGTCTGTGACTAGTAACCATTGTCCCCTACATGCACTCAGAAACCTCTGTGTTTTAACCTCGTTATTTCTTTTCCAGAAAGAGGAAGAAAAAGTAATCCCTCTGATGTTTTCTGTGATAAAAACTGGGTTAAGCTTTTATTTATTTGTGTAGGTTGTTACAAGTTTAGGTGGATGGAGTGGGTCTGTCTAAAGAAGTTTGAAAATAAAATAAAACTAGGGAATTGTTTTTTCCCCCTAGATGGCATGACAGTGGAGAAAGGTTATTTGCATATCTCATCACTGATGATGTCACAATCATTGTCCAATAGGTTCTTGTCAAGCTTACGCTGCCACATGCCGCACAGCACTCACATGGACTTAAGTGGGGTTGGAGGAAAGAAGAACATTTTTCCCAGCAGCAAAATATTATTTTTTTGAGTGGTGAGGAAACAAGATCTTAGCAAAGCAGCAGTTCTGGCTAGCAGTTCTCTGGCAATAAATAACAGCAATTCATTCATTACGCACAAAAAGATATCTGGAAAGGCTCCACATTGCATGCAAAGAGCCAGTGAGAAAAGCTACGAAACAGCAAAAACAATCGTGGATGGTGCAAGGATAGACATTCTTATCTGGGACCATTTTTTTCAAGGGTATCTCGGTTCCCAACAGACATAATTATTCCCCTTTCCTTTGATGAGAAGGGAGGCAAAGATAGCAGACACGTCAAGTGACGTGATGCTTCCCAGTTAGGAACACTGCACACTGCTCTCTTGTAAGGAAATGGGCTAATGCTGGGCTTCAGCCCTTCTCCTCTGGGAGTTGGTGCCCAAATATTCTAGTGCAGGAGGAATAAACAATGATAATTGTTTTAATTACTACTGCGATCCAACTGTTTGGCAGAGAATGGGGACAGCCCTCAAGAGAATACTGTTATTACGCTGTCACTTTCCAGCTGCTTTCCTGAACGGGGGTGGTAATTTGAAGCACGCTGAGAGCAATGAGGGATTATCTGCAAAATGTTCGCCTGTACGCTTCATGCTGAGCAAAGCGCAGAGCATGTAAGCAACCCTTCAATTTCCTTGGGAGCCAATGTCAAAATGACAAGTGTCTCTGGCTGCCTGCCAAATCCACTTTCCTTAGTGACAGAGCTGTGCAGGGCATTGCCAAGATGCCGTGCCCTGAGCCTGTTGCTGTGCTGCCCCTTCTGCCCTAGTGGTTCGAGTGCTTAACATGAGCCAGGACCAGAGTGCCAGCTTTCTGGAAGCAGCAAGTAATGCACTATCCAACCTCTGGTCCATTTAAACCCAGATTGTGTACTTCAGATGGCAGTGACAATCCAAGGCCTCAGACCTTTCCTGCTACATGAGATTCTTTAAGTGGAGATTAAACCTGAGCATGTCCTCTCCAACCAAACCATTGGCCTCTCTCCTAAATGTTAGGAATCCGCTACCCTGACTCAGCTTCTCTGCAGAGGCTTCTCTTCAGTCATTGCAAGCCCTTGTGGGTAACTGCAGGCATGATTCTGGATGGGCTGGGTCACATGGTATGAATGTGCCCACTGAGATCACAAGGATCTCTATCTGGTTCAATATCATCTGTGCTGACTTGCAGTGGATCTTCAGGGTCTCAGGCCAAAAAAAGGGCTCTTGTAAAAGCTGCTGCTGGAGAACCTCTAATTGGCAATGCTAGGGACTAAGCCTGGGACCTTCCATAGGCAAAACAAGTGCTTTGCCACTGAGCCAAAGCCCCTGCCTTCTAGGCACAGCGACTAGAGCTCTCTTGTAATTTCCTCACTACTTATTCAATTACACTTGTACTTTTACTGCTACAATTGCACCTTGTTAGTCTTGTTGGCTGTCCTTTTTTCCTTGCTTTTGGTGTGGCCTTCTTCCTTTTGCTGATTTTGCAGTAGCACCCAGTGTTCATTTAACTCACAATACCTGTATTTTTACACATTGAAGCCTGGAACAGTGAGGGCCATTAAAACTGCCAGGAAACCTTGATCGGCTTTTTAAGGGCACCGTTTTTCAAGCACCATGATGCTTAATTACCCTTCCTCCTCAAGGACCTCGGCACTCAATTAAGATGTGCAAATTGCTTTCGTGTTCTTGCCAGCCTCACTGGGATATGCCAGAAGCCATCTCATAGCTAAGACGTCAGTGGTGTGGTCTGAGTAACTGAGGTGCAACTGTTTTGGTGTTTTTTTTTAAATCCTTAACAAATCAGTTGACTATGCTGAAAACTGGGTGCTTCAGAAACAACATTGCTATGCATCAAAGGCACTTTCACGTGAAGAAACTGAGGAGAGAGGCTGAAAATCCAATTTGAGTACAGCTGAGTGTACTGCAGACAATGGTCAAATGACCCAGATGTGAGTGGTTAAGTGTCAGACTAGGGCTGGTCTGACTTGTGTTCAAATCCACATTCAGCCATGAAGCTCACTGGGAGCCCTAGGCTTGGACCAGTCGTGAGCTCTCAGCCAAACCTACCTCAGAGGTTGTTGTGAGGGATAAAATGGAAGAGGCAAAAACTGTGTATACCAGATATGGCTTATTGGAGGAAGGGCAGGGCAAAGATGAGACAGATAATTAAAAGAAAATGATAGCTTAGTCCATGCCATCCTGGACTCATGGAGCCAAAATATGGGAACAAAGTTGATATACATATCAGTTGATTAAAGTCCAGGTCTCAAATGGTTGTGTGAATCAGCCTCTAGATAACCTTATCTTCTGAAGCAATCAGTGGCTTGTATTTACCATGTTTTTAAAAAGCTCAGCGGAAATGTGATGGATTGGAGAGCCTGCAGTGACTTCTAAGGAAAGCACTTGATCTTCAAGTAATGCTGTGCCTTGTGGAGTTATTATTAGATATGTTGCCATAAAAGGGGTGTGGTGGGGGTAACGTACTGCATTTAATTAAAAAAGCTTGATGGGAATGGAGACTTGTGACTTGTTTAACCTGTTCGAGATGCACCTAGAAGCTGGTTTAGGAGGTGGCCAAAACACAAGCCCAAAAACCCTTCATGATTTCACGGCTCTTTGAATCCTCCTCACCATGATAATTTTCTGTCTTGAGGTAATAGCAGTGGCAATGAACATCTTAACTGCCTCTTTTGAGACCTCCTATATTTTGTTGTATATAGAGAAAAATCACATTCTGGAATTATATTTTGCTGTGTTGGTTGTCTGGCCCAATCCAGTGAGTTCACAGGAGACACCATGTTCACACAGAGCTTCACGTGATAAAAGTTTTCTCTGTGCTTTGGGAATTGGAGCACCCCTGCTTGATCAGAGATTAAAAGATGCACTCAAGTCTTGCAGAGCTAAATATGTATTTATTTATTTAGCTATTTATACTCACTTTTCACCCCAATGGGACACAAAAGTTTACAAGATTGTTCTCCCCTACTCCATTTTATTCTCAGAACAACAACCCTGTGAGATAGGTTAAGCTGAGAGAGAATGAGTGGCCCAAGTTTCCATGGCAGAGGGGGAAATCAATCCTGGGTCTCCCAGATTCTTGTCTGACACTATAACCACCGTACTACAATGGCTTTCCAGCTAAGGAAATCATGCCTAATGGTTAAAAATCTACATTTGGGGTTCTATCTCAGCCTGTAAACAAAGTATGTTATTGAAAGTTTATGCTGATATTTGCTAAAGGTTTTCTTTAAAAATTAAGACGAGTTTAAAAATTTTTAAAAATTCTGATCTAACGTACTGAAATCAGTTTTTAATCCTCTTGATTTTGGGTGTTTTCTCACACTCCTTCTCACGCTCCTTCTGCCAATAGCAAAAATCTTCTGGCAAAACATTGTTCAACTTGAGCTGCACCCACTTGAACCTTGCAGAAAAAGAATATTTTGGACTGGAGTTCTGGAATCCTGCAGGGCATACAGTAAGTGAAAAGTGACGCCTTCTGACATTTTAGAAACACCACCTAAACATGTCAGCTAAGGAAGGTTCAGCTTAAACGGATGACACACAGAACCTGGGTCTGGGCTGTCCCGCTCCATATGACTGTCTGTGTAGTCCTAAGCAGAGTTACACCTTTCTAAATCGAAGGGCTGAGAAGGCTGTAACGGCTTAAGATGGCACTGTGAACAGTCCTCCATATTAAAAAAATTTTTTAATCCCTTCACACAGAAAACTGGTATGTTAGACTAGGCCAGATAAAGCCAAGAATGCTGAGCAGCAGGTAAAAACAACAGACTTACAGCTTACCATATAAACAGCTTCCTTATTAAATAAAGAAAGTCAACTATATCATGAAGCAGGAACACCAAACTGAATAGGGTTACTTGGCAATTTTGGAGCTGAACCTGCTATGGCTCCCTGCTCAGTGACTGGTCTGGAGCCAGCCAACATCCTTGCTTTAAAATCCTTCAAAGCCAGGATCTTGCTGTGGCTTCATCTGGTAATTGTTGCTGGCAATCAGAAATCCATTACATTTGCATGACATCCCCCCCAGCCACTACTCCTTTTAAGCATTTTCAGTGGCTTTCCCCTTCATCCAGTCTCCTTTCTTCTCACTCCTTTAGTCCTGCCTTTCTTCCTCACACCACATCTGATCTCAGCTGCTCTTTTACATCTCAACATTCCTTTTTTCCTTTTGGAATGCTGAGAATGTCTGGGCTTCATTACATTTTGCAATATGTTATTTTCTATCTGTAGGGGAGCTTTATTTGGTTGTCCTATAGAGGAACATTCATTCATGCGCTCCCTCATCTGTAGTCTACAGTGGGCCTAGCACAGGTTAACTGGCTCATCCACTGTTTGCGACAATGAGAGCTTACAGAGCCCATGGTTTAAATTCTGCTCCCTGAAAAACTGGATTCTGCAACCTAATTAAATGGTTTAAGTGCCATCCTGGGGGTCATGGCATTACATTTTATAATACTAAGAATATGGAAAGAGATTTCATCATGCACTGTCAGTCTTTTTTCAACCATAAGTGCTAGAAACCTGCTTTTAAAAATAAAAGCCCAAGTTCCCAAAATGCTGAATCCTTCATATAGCTGTGAACTACGTCATAGAAGGGGTTATACTTAAAAGCCTGGATTGTAAATGTTTCCGTGTAGATGTGCTATTAGAAAAGAAACCAAATGTCTCCACCAATAATAATAAATTATAAAGTGCCTAATAAGTTACTGTAGAAAGAAATTGTGGCGTAAAATAAAGCCCCAACTAAATTCTGAATCACTGGAGGACTTCTTTTGAATTTTACCACCTAATGATAAACCAGAAGAACTGTATTTCCTTTCTACCTCACCTGTAATTCCTGTTTGCCTCATCTGCATAGCTCCACTCTGGACGATTCTATAGACCATCTTCTGCAGAAATCTCTGACCTACATGCGTTTTAAAAATGGCCACCACAATTGCTTAGAATGAGGTTTTGTTCGTTTTTCAGAACGGGAATGGATGTCTGATAGCAGCAGCACAGTAAACCTTGCATATTGGGGAAGTTCCCCTGGAGCTATTCCTTGGCCTCTTGCGAGTGTATGTATGCTGAGATATTTATAGTCCTTTCCAAAACCACCATCACACACACACACACACCCATGCTTTTGTTGTTTTTTCCTCCTTTTTCTTTCCACTTCTGGAAAAAAACCTGTCTCGGCAGAACTGACCTTTCCCTAGCAGGCATATCCAGGTGGAAAATGGAAGCCTTGTCAAGCATCATTGGCCCTGTTTGAAATCTTCAAGGCAACAAGGGAGCCCATTGACTTCCTTCAGCTTCATTAGCTTGCTGGAGTGCAGGAGGGTGGGTGAAAACAGGGCTCTGCATTTATAAAGAAGAACTAACTAGTGAATCTTGGCCTGTCTGCTGAAAGGCTGTTTTCTCCACAGAAACCATTCAAGACACATCACTCAGTGATATACATGAGTACACAGATAAACTTCTCTGTATTGTTTGGCTGCCAGAGGCCTGGTCTACGCATATAGTAGAATGAGATGGTGGAGGCACGAGGCAGTAGCATGGGCTGTGCTATTTCAGACTGTAAGGAAGGGGTTAGATTTTTGGGGTGTTCCTCTATGTTAAAATAAACAGTGTTAAGATAAAACTAGTATGGCAGAGAGAACGATGAGCTCTTTTCCCTGATGTACTAACTTTCTACCTGAGGGAACATTTTTTCGTAGAACACGCCCCCCTCCCCCGCAAATGGCATCCTTCACCTGTCCTTTGAAGCCATACAATCCAGTCTCCCATCTCATTCTATAACAAGTGTTGATTTTAGCTAGGAAAAAAAAATCTGAGGGATTCTTTACCATGGTTTCCTGTTTGTGTTCTTACAGGCATGGCTGGAACTTCTCAAGCCCATAACAAAGCAGATTAAAAGTAAGTATTTTTTTGCTAAAGCGAGACTGGGGAGGCAATCTGGTCAGCCACTTTCCCCACCCAACTGCAATGATTATTACATTCATTCTTCATTTATATAGTGGGTGCTTTACAAAGCAACCTAACAAAGAGCCCAGCCCCAAAGAGCCTTCAGCAAGTTGAACAGAAGGAGGGAGGGTTAAGGACCAGTCGAGCAAGATGGTTGGGAAGGGGTATCTCTGATATTGCTTTTGCTGGGCCCAAACTTTTAAAGTGACAGGCAGCGCTCCCAGCGAAGCACTTGGCATCACCGCACCAGAACCGTGCAGGTTGGTGTGCCCTGTGTGGGCATACAGCTTCTTTTGTGCACTGCAAGGGTATTCCAGAAAAGCAGACATCAGACTTTCCTTGAGATATTGTTTGCTTGGATGTGTACTATAGCACCAACCAAGAGTCCAGGAATCCACAGTTTGTACAAAGCCTACCTGAGTTAAAAATTAGTCTTGGATTTTGGTCACACATTCAGAGTGTATACAAAATGTTATTTTGTGTGACTAAATCAGGGGTGTGTGTGACTAAATTAGGATTTGAACTGCTGGATTTGAACTGCAGGTAACCCAGCAATTACATTGCAAAAGATGAAGGTAGCCGAGTGCATCTTGCTGGAGGGGAAACAAAAAAAAAATCACAGCTCCTGTTTAAATTGTGTGCAGCCTCCGTTTTCCTAGCATGTGAGCAACTTCTCCTTGGCCATATCTACAATTGCCTGAAGTGACATTAGACTGGGATGGAACCTCCTTATTCAGAAGTAGTATACCTTTGAATATTAGATCTTGGGGAAATACAAGGGATGGCTGCCAAGGAAATGTCTTGATTATGACTTTTCCAAAGATAGCCACTGCAGAGAACAGTATGCTGATCTTGACAATGGCCCTTTCTACACATTCTTAAAGGGATGGCCCACCCACCAAACACTGGCGGCTTTTCCCCTTGACTCCAGATGTCTCTGTTTTCAAAATGGCTGCAGGCTGTTTGGCCTCCATTTTTTAGATATTTCTTCTGCAACTGCACTTTCGCCAGTCTTTTCTTTTGGCACGGCTTGACAGAGCACTTTTTCTTCATTCTTGGTCATATGAATGGTAAAAGCGCTCCAAGGAATCCTCTGATCACCACCCAGCTTCTCCCTCCGAGCTCTCAGCATGCTATCCCATGTGTGCAGAGCAAAAAAAATTTTTTTGAAAGGGAGGCGGGTGATGGTGATGCAAGTGCCTGACCTACCCTCCAAACCAGCTTTTTATAAGAGCTGCTGAGGCTGCCTGCGACCACAAAGCACAAGGTAAGCTCTTTTGGGGAGCATGTGTGAAGGCTGAGTTTTCAGAGTGTCTCAGCAAAACACACATAGTAAGTGAGACAAGGGCAGGAAAATCGGGCTGTGTAGAAATGGCCAATATTGAAGCACTTTCTTAGGTTCTCATGTGATCCAGGCTGTGCACAGATGTGGCTGCAGTAGCTGCTAGGATCACAGCAGCTGTTGTCCAGCTAAAATTAAACCATTACATGTTGCAACATCTGTGTCATCTCTGGGCAGTAGGTTCTTCTCATGCATTGCACATCGATCAATTAATATGAGTTTCCCGTGACAATCTCCCAGCCAGGCACCAAGTAAAATCTGCTGAGCTGTGACTGTAACAATATCAGGTGGTCTTTGCTAGCCATTCCCAATCCTGATTTTGCATAACCCAGTGTGTTTCCAGTATCTCTGGGGGAAGTCAAAAATCCTGAGACCTGAAGTAATTTTAATTTTAAAAATATCTCCCATATATAGCACTTTTCTCTGGCCATTTTCAAATTATAGATACACTGGCTTGGATCTCCATTGCACAAGAGGCTGCCAGCTCACATTTGGGGAAGAAGGCAAGCCAGAAGTTCAATTTTATGAAGTGACCTTTATGGGTTATGTATCGCTGTATGTTGTTTTAAATTGTGGATATGTATGTCATAAGCCTATGAGCTTGAGATCTCAGATCAAACGAGCTAATAAAGAAAGGAAAGGAAGTGACCTTTATTAAGTTGGTTTGTGTTTTTTCAGGTGTGATACTTCAAGAATATTATGAATAAATGTGATTATTAAGATATTTTGTTTTATGCTACATATAATTGCACATTTATTTATTCTGTATAGGAGGAAGGGCCTGGCTAGGGGATTCTCTCAGACTCTCCACTTCATCAAGCACAGTTGTATGAGTTAAAGGTCTTTATTAGAGCTTGCTCCCTACAAGTACCCTGTACATGGTAATTGCCTGGAATGCCAAAGCAAAGTCTTCCCAGAAAGGTTATACTCCTAGTCTCCTCCCCCACCAGTTCAAATGACAGTCAGTTAAAGCTGGCGGGGAACTCGGAAGCACAAAAGTCCTGGAAAAGATGCTGAGCCGAATTTCTCAAGGTCGGTTCCCAGACGCTCAGTCCCAGCTGTACGAATAACCCAAACAGAGATACAGTCAGCGGCGCTGCCAGGGTTTTCGGCGCCCGCAGCAGCCAGCGAGCCAGGCGCCCCTGCGTGCGCGCGCACACACTCGCACCGGCCTGCGTGATGATGTTGCGTGTGACGTCATCACGGGTGCACACACACGCCGGCCCGATCACTTTAGCAGGCGGCTGGGATGGCGCGCGGGTGGCCTCTGAGCTCTCCCCGCTCGGTTGCCCTGCACCGCCGCAGACGCCTGCCCGCAGCTGCTGAGCCCAGCCGGGGGCATGTGCTGGCGGCGGCAGCAACACGGGGCGGGAGGGCTGGGAGGCTGCAGCTCTGTGGCGCGCGCTCCCATCCCCCGCACCTCCTCCGGCGCCCCCTCCACCACCCGCGCCCTGAGGCCGCCTACCTGGCCTCCATGGGCGCCCCGGCCCTGGATACAGTGAAGCAAGAAAGTGACTACACTATTACCCATTCCCCCCAGTAGATCTGAATTCACAGGTATGTCAGACAGGCTGCTTTACCTTTCTGACATTATCCCCCCCCCCGCCAAATCACATCTATAACATAATCACCACTCCCTCGGTTTATCAGGATAATGTTTGTGAAAAGCTCTGATGAGTTTTCTAGCTCTTACATCTTTAGACTGAACCCACTCATTCTGACTCTGGTCAAAGTGTTTCCACTGGATAAGGTAAAACAATTTCCCCCTTTTCCACTTTGAATCCAACACAGCTTCCACTTCATGATGAGGTTGCCCATCTACCATGAGGGGGGAGGAACTCCTTTTTTTTTTTTAGAAAATTTTTATTGGTGAGTATACTTTTCAAATTCAATACATACATTCCCTCAATATCTAACTAACCCTATCCCCCACCCTTTTCCTCCCCCCTCTCTATCGACTTCCAACAGCTTTCCAACCCTTACCCCCTCTTATTACTTGATAATTCCCTTAGTCTAAGCACATTCTAATTTTTTTCCAGGTATTCTATCATATATATCAAATATCCTATCAATATAGCATGCTTCTATCAATTATACTATCAAATATTCTATCAGTATAATATACATCTATCAATTATACTATCAATATAGTATAAATCTTATACCCCTCGATATAGCAGACCAGTATAATATAATATAATATAATATAATATAATATAATATAATATATAACAAAAGTCTTAGTTTAAACATATTCTATTTCTTTTAAACATATATTCTATCAAATATACTATTGTCATTATAATATGTATTAACACCCCTACTGTGCACCCTGCCACCAATGTGGCACCGCACACAGCACCATACTGCACATTCATTATATAATATACAATCTGATCTACCAACATAATAGTATATATAGTATGCCCCATCAGTATATTTGTTTAACTATTCCCTTATTCATATACTCTGATAAAGGTATTACTTATCGTAACCTCCCTATCTTATTCTTTAAAAAATCAGTTCTAAATTTCACCCCTCTTCTGCTATATTATAATCCAAGCTTAGATTAAAATAGATATAGATTCTTAATGGTAAAGTCACTTCTCTCTTCTGTTTAAAATGTCTTATTTCAAAAGTTCTCAAACTGCCACAGTTCTCCTTTCACATCCCATTTTTTTTCCAAAAATTGTTTCAGTTTCGCCCAGTCCGCCAAATACTGTCCCGGATCCAGGTCTTTAAGTTTTCTTGTCATTTTATCCATCTCTGCCATGTACAGCAATTTGTAAATCCAGTCCTCTACAGTAGGTACTTCTTGCACTTTCCATTTCTGCGCATACAGTAATCTTGCTGCAGCTATCATATAAAATAACAATGTTCTATTTTGCACTGGAACATTCACCATTCCCAAGTTTAGTAGCAGCAGTTCTGGGTTCTTATTTATTTGGGTTTGTAACACCTCATTAATTACTTCTATTATATCTCCCCAGTACTGCTTCGCTACTTCACAAGTCCACCACATATGGTATAATGATCCTTCGTGCTTTTTGCATTTCCAGCACTTATCTGACATTTTAGCGTTCCCCAGCGCAATTTTCTTCGGTGTTAGGTACCATCTGTATATCGTCTTGTATACATTTTCTTTAATATTCGTACACGTTGTAATCTTATTTGTATTCTCCCACAAGTGCTCCCATGCCTCCATTGCTATTTCTTTATGAAAATTTATTGCCCACTTCACCATCTGTACTTTCACTGTTTCATCCTCAGTGTACCATTTTAGAAGTATCTTATAGATCTTTGAGGGGGGGAGGAAATCCCGATTTCAGGTGCCAGATGTCAGGCCCCGGGGCTTTCTTCAGCAAGTTGAAATGGAATGTGGGTGAATGTGTCTCAAATTTTTGGGCAGGTCTAGTTTAACAGCCACTCCATTTATTACTTCAAGGATTTTATAAGGCCCTATGAATTTCCTTCCTAACTTCTTGCTCAGTTGCTCTCCTTTTAGGTTTTTTTGTAGACACAAACTTCATCTCCCGGTTTCAGATCCCACTGGGGAGAGCATTTACAGTCTGCGTGTTTCTTATAGTCTTGTTTGGCCTCTTCCAGGGTTTTTTAAAATCAGGTCCTACTGTTCCATTATAGAGTTCTACCAGGTGCTGAGGTCCCCCCACACACTCCTGGGTCTTTTACAAAGGGTAATGCTTTGCCCTCGAAACCCTGTGTAATCTTGAAAGGAGAGGCTCCTGTGGAGCTATGAACGCTATTGTTGTAACAATATTCTGCGACTGTCAAAAAATCTGTTCAATTATCTTGTTGATAATTAATGTAACATCTTAGGAATTGCTCCAAGACCTGATTAACCCTTTCGAATTGCCCATCGGTCTTGGGGTGATATGCTGAACTCAGTCCCTGGGTCATGCCCGTCACTTCTATCAGCTCCCACCAAAACTTGGCAACGAATTGTGGGCCCCAATCCAATATAATTTTATCAGGAAATGAATGGAACCTTACTACATGCTGCATGAATAACATGGCCAACTTCTTGGCTGTTGGCAACTTAGAGCATGGGATGAAATGGGCTTGCATAGAAAACATATCCACCACCACTAGAATCACCATTTTCCCTTTGCTCAGAGGAAGCTCAATGATAAAGTCCATGGATACTACAGACCAGGGCTGGGCTGGGGTTTCTAGCAGTTGTAATAGTCCTGGAGGATCCCCCCCTCTGCTTTTTGCCCATCAAACAGATCTGACACATGGACACATACTGCAATACATCCTTTTGCATTCCGGGCCACCAAAACTGCTGTTGTATTAAGTGCAGCGTTTTTAAATAACCAAAATCGCCAGCCAACTTGTCATCAAGACAGTGTTTCAATATTTCCCCCCACAGCCCCAGCAGGATATACAATTTGTTGTTCTTATACCAGCAGTCATTCTCTCCTTTTTCTAAGTCCTCAGGCAGATCCCCCCTCCTTTTCTAGTTCTGCCTTAATTTTCACTTCTCACTCGGGGGAGGGAAAGGCAGTCCACTTTTGCTGCTTGGCTCCTGGTGACCACAGCCCCTCCCAACTGGGTTGGGGAAAACATTGTGTCCACCACTTCCTCCTATTGGCTGTTATGCTGGGGGAGGCAGGACAGCGCATCAGCCAGAAAATTCCCAGGGAAATATTTAAGTAAAAGCTGAAACGGGAGAAAAACTCCACCCATCGCAGCTGCTTGGCTCCCAGCCTGTGGGGCTCTCGCAACGCTTCCAGATTTCTATGATCAAACGGTACCTCAAGGTACCTCAAACAGTACCTTGGCCTCCTCCAGCCAGTGCCTCCATGTACTTAGGGCCAGTTTAACTGCTGCCGCCTCCTTATCCCACACCGCCCAGTTTC
This sequence comes from Eublepharis macularius, assembly GCF_028583425.1. Classification (NCBI taxonomy): domain Eukaryota; kingdom Metazoa; phylum Chordata; class Lepidosauria; order Squamata; family Eublepharidae; genus Eublepharis; species Eublepharis macularius. Next base: position 42,549,003 of record NC_072802.1, read on the forward strand.
TTTCAGCCTTTGAGAATTTCTTTGACATATAAGCACAGGGGTGCATTTTCCCATCCTCCCCTTCCTGCACAACAATCAGGGTGGCCCCAGTTCTGGGGCTTGTGTTGAGTACAGAGTCACATACCACTTCGCTGCCGAGCCTCCCAGCCAAGATCCTATGTAGCTTACTTGGCTCAGTTCATCTGGGAAAGTGTGGCCCCATTCTCTTAGAAACTCCCCTACTTGCACCAGGAAGTAGCCCAATTTCTCAGGGTCTCCATCAAATCAGGCTTCCAGCTTACACCAAGCCAGGGGCGGCAGGTTCAAGTCCCATGGGACCCTTGCTCCTCTAGCGCATGGCCTTGGGGCCCCTGGGAGGGCCGGTGCTGCCGGGCCTGTTGGGAAGGCAGGTGCTGCTGGGGCGGGGGTCCCTTGTAGTAACCCACCCGGGGGCCCCCTTAGTCAGGAGGCCTTGCTGGTGCCCCCCTCCTCCTCAGGCCTGTGTGGCTAGATAGTTCTTGCATTCCGACCATGATTTCCAGCACCGTCTGCCTGACCTCCTCCATCTCTTCGTGCAACTTCTGTAAGTTGGACACGCCACTTAGGTCTCTGGACTCCCCGTCTTCATCGCCCATGCCCTGGTCCTCTGCCATGGCAGAGTCTTCCTCTTTGGCATCCTCAGTTTGGTTCTCTGGAAGGGCCGCCAGTCTGAACAGCTGCTCCTCATCCTCCAGGTCCCCGCTTGGATTCTCTGGAGCTCCAGCTCCTCCTCCCAAGCTTGACTGGAACAATTGTGCCCCGCGCCATTCTTTCTGATCCTTCAGCCATCCATACAAGGGACATGGTATCCATCCTCGGGGCGTGGTATCCAGACAGTAGGAACCTGGCTCCTGACTTGGGAACTGCTGCGGCCCCGCACACCGTGCTTGTCCCAGGCTTCTGCGTTCCCATGAGGTCTTTAGATAGGTCCTTGGGTTTCACAGAAGATCCGTTGTCCTCTCCTTCTGACATGCTGCAGGTAGGGAATCTCACTGGTTGCCCCTGGTTCCGAGGGAATGAAGAGGATTCCAGGCAAAATGTCAGGCCTGGCTAAGGGATTCTCTCAGACTCTCCACTTCATCAAGCACAGTTGTATGAGTTAAAGGTCTTTATTAGAGCTTGCTCCCTAGAAGTACCCTGTACATGGTAATTGCTTAGAATGCCAAAGCAAAGTCTTCCCAGAAAGGTTATACCCACAGTCTCCTCCCCGTCCCGTCCCCCGCCCCCCAGTTCAAATGAGTCAGTTGAAGTTGGCGCAGAGCTCAGAAGCACTAAAATCCTGGAAAAGATGCCGAGCGAGTTTCTCAAGGTCGGTTCCCAGACGCTCCGTCCCAGCTGTACTAATAACCCAAACAAAGCGTAGCAGAGATACAGTGAAGCAAGAAAGTGTCTATACTACTACCCATCCCCCCAGTAGATCTAAATTCACAGGCATGGCAGACAGGCTGACTTGCCCGTCTGACAGGGGGAGGTGTCTTGAAATCAAATCAAAACTCAGCGGGGTTGCAAGCCTGAGTAGGTTGGAAACCACCACTGGAGACTGTTAGAATTGTGTGCCCCACTGCTGCTAGCCTTAGGAGAGGGGAGGTTTTCTGTAAATTAATAAGGGATCAAAACAACAATTTTGACTCTGAGTGTAGGGAGGCCCGGAGAATTCAGAGAAGCTGTTGCCTTTGGCTGTGAGAATGAAGAGATTTGTAAATGTTCCCGAGAGACCTTTGAAACCAAACTTATGAAGATGTTGTGTTTTAAGATCCTAAGGAGATTCTTTTCAAATTTATGGTGAAATTTTTCCCAGTGGATCCGGGCCATCTCAGAGAAGAGCTGACAAGGTATGATCCTGGTTTCTTTTATGCTTAATATTGTTCTTGCAGTTTGCTTTCACGAGTTGCTTTCCCTGAGAGGTTTCTGAAGGCAGCTGTCATTAAATGCGTGAATCTTTCAACACTCTGAGCTGGGGGAGAGCAGGAATCTAGATATAGATCTGATATATGTGTATTTTCTGCATCTTGTAAATGTTATTTTACTTTTACTGAATAAAAAAGCTAGCACAACTAACTTCTGGAGCAGGGGGAAGGAGGGTCTGCAGTGGGGCTATAATGTCAAGATGGGGCCTGGAGTTCTTCCAGAATTACAACTAATTTCCAGACTATTGAGATCAGTTTGCTTGGAGGCAGTGACAGCGTCAGAGGGTGGAAATGGAAGTCTTAGAGTGACATCACACCCCCCACTGACTTTTCTCCTGTCCCCAAACTCTACCCTCCCCAGGCAACACCCTTGAATCTCCAGGAATTTCCCAAGCCAGATTTGGCAACCCCAGTCAGTAGTCATCTAGATAAAGCTGCATTTTTGGTAATGATTAAAGTTATAGTAGATAATGAAGATGACTGATGGTATAATCCTGAACAGAGTTGCGCCATTCTAAGACCAATGATTTTAATTGGCTTAGAAGGATGTAAGTTGTAACTCTGTTAAGGATGGCACTGTAACACATATTGGGAACTTCTTGCAATAACTGCCAAGAACTTCCCTCTATTTTCACAATGCTTGTGCAAGAAAAGTTTCCAGTTAATTGTGTCCACTATGTTGTCATTGCAATCACTCTTTTAAGCTACTGTTTGCATCTACTCCTCCCTCCCCTCTCCACCTATATATCTGAACAGTTTCTTCTTGCCCTCCATGCATCTGATGAAGAGAACTGTGATTCTCGAAAGCTTATGCTACAATAAAGTTGGTTAGTCTTAAAGGTGCTACTGGACTCTTTTTGATTTTGCTACTACAGACTAACACGGCTAACTCCTCTGGATCTATGACTCTTTTAAAAATGTGCCTTCTGTTCTCTTCCCAAAGTAAGGCTGCCAACTTCTGGAATTGCAGCTGATCTCTAGTCTACAGAGATCACTTCCCTTGGAGGAAATGGCTGCTTTGGAGGGTGGGTTCTATGGCATGGTGTCCTTCCCCTCCCCAAGCCCGGCCCTCCCCAGGCTACTCTATCCCAAAAAGCCATAGGGCACATATGCAGGGTGAAAATATAAAAACTTGGTAAACAGCAGCAATCAATATCAAAAACTGAGGCACAATTAGAAGTGTGGGTTCTTACTTTGAAATGCCTTAATGGGCCAGGGCTGGTGTTTTTGGAAGGACTGCTTCTTCTTGTACTACCTGCTAGTAAGAGCCACTCTCTGTGGAGCTGAAGCAAGCATCACAAACAAGGCTCTCCTGACAATAACCTCTAAAAATACAAGAGAAAACCAATCAGGAGTACAGAGTATAACTGTGAAGAAACTGTGAAGAAACTGCATGTCTAAATTGCAGCCATCTTTGTAAAATCTTTGGTTCAGGCAGAGGCCTCTTCAAGACATCTTCTTGAACAACTTTTGCAGGGTATAGAGGCTCCTGGTACTTAGTGACCTTGTGAGATAAGGTGACCATCTGATTTACGAGCTAAGGCTTCCATGGTGCAGTGTTGTTGTTGTTTTTTACCAGTTAACATTCTTGCCTGAAAGTACCATCCTGACCTTGGGAGGGGAGGTGGTGTCAAGCTGCAGATTGGACTCCCTCCTCCTTCCACACGTTGCACTTTTGACTTGGTAACATTAATTCTTGAATTCTTGATTGGTCAAGGGGCCCAGACCATTCAAGAATCCAGGACTGATAAATTCGCTGCCTTCCGTGAGGCAAGTAAGCTTGTAGTTAGATTACAGCCAGCTTCATTGTGACCCGGCTATGGCTTCAATTCTGGCTCCAAATTGGACTCTGTAAGATGGAAGCTGAGCTGCAACCATTCTTCTGTTTTGTTTTGTTGAACTGCTGAAGTTCTGTGTGCCTTTGGAAAGAGAGACTGTTCTACCTAACTCTTATGAATTGCTGGGTATGTATAAGTTAGTGCTACCAGCTCTAGGTTTTTGTTGTTTTATCCCCACAAACTGTCTTGTGTTATTTTGTTTGTCTTTTTTAAATATATAATTTTACCCTGTGTGGGTCTGACTCTTGACTCTGATACCTCAAAGAACCAGCCAAACCCCATGCCCTGCTTTGGACCACCTACCAGGTGTAAATACTTTGTTTTGGGGAACTCTGCTTGCAACCTCAACCTTGCAAGGTAGACTTTTCTGTTTTGAGTTCCCCTATAGGCTCGAAGCTTCTCCCTTGCTTCAAAGCCTGAGGTTAGATAGAGAGAGTGGTAGCAGCTTTTCAGGCTAGTGTGGGAAGTAGTATCTCACGGGCACATTTGTTAAGTTTTCTTCAACAAGATACCAGACGTGGATACCAGACGTCTGTGTGTCTTTGCCCGAGTTGGGCAGGAACGACGGGACCCTGCTGGGAAACTTTGACAATAACCACACAATAAATAATATTTACTCTTAAAGTGACTAAGTGCTAATACAAAGTGCTCTATAGAAATATGAATACAATAATATAACTTCATAGAAAAATACACATGTATAAATTCATAAATACATACATTCATATACAAATACAACTCTAGGATACGTAACATACAGATATCAACCCAACCATAAATATCTCTCTCTTCCAGAAAATGATCCAATATATTTCTTATAACCAAGTCGGGGAGAAAAGCTCCACAAAAGACATGAACAAACAATTCAAAGAATGTATTCACATGTCAATTTCAAATGAATTTCTTCTTTCTACAGGAAAAACTGTGTGGAATGAACAGAAAGGGAAAGTCCAAGCCCGTCCGTGCCCTGCCCAAACCAGGGCCAGCTTGCTTTTCTGTTTCCGTTGGACGACTTCCTCATGGGCAAGGAACCGAACTCAGTTCAATTTATGTCAATACAGTTCATTCCTATTCAGTACTAGGGAGTGGCGTCACGTGATCCTTAATCGTGCGACGGATGGGCTTGGACTTTCCCTTTTTGTTCATTCCACACGGTTTTTCTTGTAGAAAGAAGAAATTCATTTGAAATTGACATGTGAATACATACATTCTTTGATTTGTTTGTTCATGTCTTTTGTAGAGCTTTTCACCCCGACTTGGTTATAAGAAATATATTGGATCATTTTCTAGAAGAGATAGATATTTATGGTCGGGTTGATATCTGCATGTAACGTATCCTAGAGTTGTATTTGTATAGGAATGTATGTATTTATGAATTTATACATGTATATTTTTCTATGAAGTTATATTATTGTATTCATATTTCTATAGAGCACTTTGTATTAGCACCTAGTCACTTTAAAAATAAATATTATTTATTCTATGGTTATACTCTGTACTCCTGTGGAGCTGAGGCAGGCAGCAACCAGAGGCAGGGCCTTTTTTTTTTAGGTGGTGGCACCTCATGTTTGGAAGGCTCTCCCCTTTGAGGCTCCCCTTACATCTATCTTACTGCCTTTTCTTTCCAGGCTAAAATATTTTACCCAGGTTTTTAACTGAGAGATTCCCAATAAAAGCTGTTTTTATGGTTTGCTTCCACTATAGAATTATTTTATGAATATCATTTTAGGCTGCTGAGTGTTTTATGCTGTTGCGGGGGGGGGGGGCTTGTTTTTAATGGCTTGCTTGTTGTCGATAACTCCTATAATTTTATTGTATTGTTTTTACTTTGTGAATTGCCTCAAGCAGATCTTTGGAGAGGCATCATATACGATTTCTAAATAATAAACAACCACAGTAATGCATACCCCTATAGTTGTATTCCATGCTTGCTAAAATTAGGCCTCAAATTCAATGTTCTCAGTAAATCTCAGCTTTAACTTTTTTTAAAAGAAAAAAAAATCAGCCACCCCAAATTTTCCTTTCAGGTTCTGAAAAACTGACTTGAAAATGTTTTTGAATATCTGGCAAACATCACTGCCATGAAGGGGAAGGCAGGAAGCAGTAGTTCTGTGCCCCCCGCCCCCCATGCAACTCCCACTGCATGACTAGTGAACACAGGTGAATTAAAATGAACATAATAGATATGGGGACCAATCTTGCCATCCTACAGGTGAGCCAAAACCAAACTAAACAAATCTGGCCTTGCCGTTATTCTTGAAGGGCTATACATTGGGAATTGTGGCTCCTCTAAAAAAATGAAATAAGCTATGGTTCTCAGGAGTCAGGATTATACCCAGCACTGGCAACATATCAAACTCTGTAATAACTCAATGATGGAGAGGAGGTTGCAGAACCGCCTGAAATCAGACATGAGAGCAGATAACTGACAGTCATGGGCAGGCGTGTTTCAGCATGCAGCTGCCCTATGGAAATGGCCAACACAAGGATGTACTATTGCCCGAAGGTTGTCTCTGTTTCATGGGTAGTAGGTTGCTTTTAGGAGGTGCTTGTACTAGTAATGTCTCTATGCTGCGTTTTAGATACCTTTTCACTCTCCAAGTCAAGAAGGATTTAGCCTGTGGAAGACTTTCATGCAGCGATAACAGTTCGGCTTTGATGGTGTCACACCTTTTGCAGTGTAAGTACAGTGTAAGCAGAAACATGCATGGGTGTTTGGCAGGAGGAGGAAAAGCGGTGAGGGAGGAGGGGCAGCCATGCTCCCAGGCCTTTAAAGGGTGGGTAGATGCAGGTCAGACAACAGGTATGTCTTTTCTCTCCTTTGCAAAATGAGCCAAAATACATTCCCACTATTGCGTCCAGTCACCATATTCTGCACATAATCCTTCCTTTTAGCTCAAGAATCTACCTGGTTTATAACAAGTTTTCTTCCTCTTTATTGTTCTTGTCTATTATTTTTCCCTATATTTAACATGTAGCAATACAGATTAAAATGGGCTCTGTTCTTCCTTGTAACATTTCCCTAATCGATTTGAGTTGCTCTCATATGTCAGTGGTTGCCAGCATGGGATAATAGTTAGAAGGCAGGCTTAGGATCTGGGAGACTCTGTTTGAATCCCTACTCTGCTATGAAAGCTAACTAGGTAATCTTGGGCCAGTAAATCTCTTTCAGACTAATCTACATTGTTGTGAGGATAAAATGGTGGGAAATGATGTTATAAGTTGCTTTGGGTCCCCAGTGGGGAGAGAAGCAAGGTATATATCTAAAAATAAGTAAACTAAATTATATCCTCCTAACTAATTTGCTCTCATTTGTCCATGGTTCTCATCCCGAATTGATAGAACTTAGGGATGTGGGGCAGGGGGTACTAATTTCCTTCCACTATCTAGAATGATCTTGGATCCATAAACTTAGATAAGAGAAATGCAGACTAGCATAGTCAGGGGTCTACTTTGAACAGATCAGGGCATGTCCACAAGTGTCCATTTCTATAACAATGTGGCCAGGAGCCCTGTGTTAAGTGCTGAAGTGGGCATATAAATGAAGAATTCTATTGCAGCACTGTTTGTTTGTTCATTTATTTATTTTTAAAAACACACACAACAATGCCCTTCTAGTAAAACAGCACTCTTAAAAATCTGCCGCAATAAAAAAACAACAAAGTGAAGTAGCAAAAGGCAATTTTAAAAAATCAGTTGAGCAACCATAAAACCACCAATGAAATGAATAATGGGCAGAAAAACAGCAAAAACAGGCATCCCCAACACCCAAACAAGTATTCAGCACTGAAGTCAGTAGAGTCCTCAAGGACAAACAGGTGTCAGAGACTCCCCCAAAGTCCTTCACAATAGTATAGTTAACAGAAGCTGAGAAAAGTAGGCCAAGTGAGTCTCTTGTGGAAGGGAGTTCCATAGTCTGTGGGCAATAACTAGAAAAACTATTACGTATGTCCACCCATGTCACCTCTGCTACAGTGGGCATGCATAGCAGGTCCCCCAACAGTCATTCTGTAGTCATGGGCTGGTTCACATGGGTAGTAGTAGTGCCTCGATCCATTGTGCATCTAGGCCAGCTATCATCACATGTTGCCTGTAATGTTTTTGCTGTGCTCAAGTCCCATTGATGTGACTCTCTGAGTCTTCTATAGAAGTTCATCATTTGGGTGTCATCTCATTACAGCTGCACTAGGGGATTTTCACGAAGAAATGGATCAAAAGCACCTGGAGACACACAAATATTTACCAAACCAAGAGCATCTGGAGAACAAAATCATGCTTTACCACAAGAAACATGTGTGAGTCGATGTTTCCATACTGTGGCTACTTTGGCGCATAGCTAATACTTAAGGTTCTTTTGTGCATTGTGCTTTGGACTAAGGTGTTGAAAGTTTGGGGTACCAACGAGCTGAATTTTCTGCAGCCCAAATGACTTTTACAAGCGCAGTATATTTGCATAATTTACTATTTACCTTGGTTCTACAAGTCATGAGGAGAAATTAAGAACTGAAAATCTTATTTAGCCAGCCCCCCATTTGAATTGCCATAGGCATTGCCTGCTTTCATGCAAAACTTTGCAGTCACCAGGGCTAGAAACTTGATTAAAACAAAGTTGAATTCCTCTGTTTTTCTTAATTTCTGCACATTCACAGCCCTGCTTATAATGTAATTTTGCCTATCAAAGCATCGGAATTAAATGTGCTTTCAGCAAATCTGAGGTTAACATGTTTGGCTTGGAGTTGTTAATTCACTGGGTTAGAAAACTTAGAACTCAGAGATGCCATTTTATTAAGTATCAAAAATGGATGAAACACCCCTGTGGAGATCAGAAGAGTGGAGAGACGCTCCCAGATGAAAGCTTAATGGGTCAGAGAGCTGAAATCCAGATTTCCTTTCTAGAGGGAAAACTCCAGCAGAATCTGATGTGCACCTTTTGGACATAGCCAGGAAACTAGACATGTTTGGGATCAAGCCTCACCCAGCCAGTGATGGAGAAGGGACACAGATTAACTTGTCTGTCACGCACATGGGAGTGCTGGTGTTACGGGTAAGGAGGGAAGCATTTTCTACTTCAAAAAGGCAAAAATGTGCAGTATCGCTTTGATGGATGATTCTCAACATATTCCAAGTCCAAAGCAAAGCTATGAAATCCAGCATTTTTGCTCATCTTACCCTTTTTGGGAATCATTGTGCCATCTGCAATTAATGCCCGAAAATAGAGAACCTAAACCTTTTGTAATTGGTGTAATGAATAAATGTGATGGTTTGCAAATAAAGTGCCTAAAATATACCAAGTGCTTTATAAAACCATCAGACACACTGGCCCACGCTCCAAGAACTTCACAACCCCTCCCCACCTGTACTTTATTCAGAAGTTGTCCATTTGTTCAGTGCATAGTTCATAGGATTGCAGCCTTTAGGGTTACCAGCCTCCAGGTGGGGCCTGGAGATCTCCCAGAATTACAACTGATCTCCAGACTACAGAGACCAGTTCCCCTGGAGGAAATGGGAGCTTCAGAGGGTGGATTCCACACTGAACTTCCTCCCATCCCTAACTTCTGCTGTCTCCAGGTGCTACCTTGAAATCTCCAGGAATTTTCCAAGGTGGAGTTAGCAACCCTAGTGGCCTTTCAATAATAATAACCATATTTTAAAAAGACAAGCCTCACTCTCCTTGCATGGACACTTGAGCGCAATTTATCAGATGGTTGTTGTGGGTTTTCCGGGCTGTATTGCCGTGGTCTTGGCATTGTAGTTCCTGACGTTTCGCCAGCAGCTGTGGCTGGCATCTTCAGAGGTGTAGCACCAAAAGACAGAGATCTCTCAGTGTCACAGTGTGGAAAAGATGTAGGTCATTTGTATCTACTCAGGAGGGGTGGGGTTGAGCTGAGTCATCCTGTAAGAGTTTCCCAGGGTGTGGAATGCTAATGGCGGGAGGCTTCACTGTATCCTGAGGAGGTTCTTTTGCATATAGATGGTACTTGATGTGCTAATCTTCTCTGCAGGGCTATTGTCGGGGATAGAATGTTTTGTTAGCCTGGTGTTTTTCAGAACTGGAAACCATGCTCTGTTCATTCTTAAGGTTTCTTCTTTCCTGTTGAAGTTTTGCTTATGCTTGTGAATTTCAATGGCTTCCCTGTGCAGTCTGACAAAGTAGTTGGAAGTGTTGTCCAGTATTTTGGTGTCCTGGAATAAGATACTGTGCCCTGTTTGCGTTAGGCTATGTTCAGCCACTGCTGATTTTTCAGGTTGTCCAAGTCTGCAGTGTCTTTCATGTTCTTTTATTCTTGTCTGGATGCTACACTTTGTGGTCCCGATGTAAACTTGTCCACAGCTGCAGGGTATATGGTATACTCCTGCAGAGGTGAGGGGGTCTCTACTGTCTTTTGCTGATCGTAGCATCTGCAATTTATCAGCTTTAGTAGAACGTGACCATTTTTTCCCTTAGCTAAGAGCCACTAGAATCCTACGAGCCAGAGACTGGAAAACAGGAGGGCTTGATGACTGCTTCCGCCTTGGAAGGCACTTCATAGTGCTAACTTAGGCCGAGTTATTCAACTCCCTGTGCAGCCCTGCTACCAGCCTAGCCTAAAGCAGAGCAGGGCAGCTCCCTTTGATGTGGGCACCTCCACTCAAGCCACTGTTGTCTTCCCCTAGTAAACCAAAACATTGCAATGTCAGAACTTGGCGTTACAGGGTAGCTAGACATATCTTGACCATATAATCTTCTGCCAAAAATAGCCATCTAATTTTGGGGCAATTACATGGTACTGCAACTCTATGGCATATCTGCAGAGCAAACATGTACTTTGGTTGGTGTTTGCTGTGTAATGTGGGCGCTACAAGGCCTTATGTCTAACTAGGGAAGAAACCAAAAGAAAAAAAAACTCGGAGTCATTTCTCCAGCTTTAAATTTTCACAAAGATAGGGTGGTTTGCAGAGACTTATCATACCAAACCTCTCCAAATCAAGGAGAAAATGATTGTGCCTGCATAATCTATTGGAGATCTTTGTGATGTCCATCTTTCATTCTGAGCCAGCAAGGCATTACTTTATTTACTTTTTTAAAAACCACCAAATGCAGCTAATACCCTGGAAGAGGACCAGGACAGGAACCAGAAAGGCAGAAGACCTTGAAGACACTAGAGAGGACACGGAAACATCTGTAGACCATCTGTGTGCGCATGCTGCTAATTTGTTGTATGGTTTGGAAGCTGCCATGCTTGTAATTAAAAAGATAAATCTTTTAATTACATAAATAACCACATTAAAACAGTATTAGAATCAAATAATGTTCAACAATGAAATTACAATGACAAACTAAACTGTGACAGGCAGCAATATGCACTATCAAATAATCAATATAGATCAGAAGGAGACACATCAGTGCAGGCCGAACTGAAGGCCTTCTTTAAAAACATGTCTTCCGCTCAACAACAAAATCTCCACCAAGCAATAAAGGGACAAGCCACTCAATAATCATGGTACTACCACCACCATGGTACTGTTTTTAGTGCACTATTTTTCTCTTGCTAGTTGCATGTATTTTACTGTTCTTTCTTCGTTGTTTTTAGCTGTAGGCTCCCTTGAGTCTTAGTGAGTTAGATGGACTATGAATGAAGTAAATAAAAATAATTTTAAAAAATATGCTGTAGAACTGCTGGTGGCCAGGAAGCATGTAGAAGAGCCCCAGATACAGGAGTTCTTGGGAATTTGCTGAGGTAAAATAAACTGAGTAATTGTTGGTTTTGAAAGGTCAGGTAGGCAGGCACGTGAGAGCAATGATAGCGGGGGATGGGGGATGGCATACTGTGTGATAAACATTTACTTACAAGTTAACAGATCCAAGAATTTCCTGTAATGGGGGAGGAGGGGTACACTGCCATTCTGGGTTGCTTGATGCCACGTTTTTATTGCTTTGTGGTAATACAGACATTTTCATTTTTCACCTTCTAATGTCGGAAGGGTGGGCTGTGGACAGGACCTGGGCCTATCCTCTTCCTGCATAACTTGTACAGCCTGTCTGCTTGCGTTTGTAGGGAAATACAAAGATTAATACCTTCAACTGGGCCAAAATCCGCAAGCTGAGTTTTAAGCGGAAACATTTCCTGATCAAGCTGCATGCCAACGTGTCGGTAAGTGCCATGTTGCTGCCTTTGTAGGGTTTGGAGCCGCAGAACACAGGTTGTCTTAAAGGACAAGACTTGTCCAGATGTCTTTGCCTTTTACCTTTCTTAGACAAGCTCAACAAAGTTGCCATCCCTACAGCTTTGCAGGCCTGCACTCCAAGCAGACAGTGGAAGCTGCAGGGAACTGGCTGCCTTCTTCCTGCAGAGAGAGACTTCACAACGAGGCCAGGAATGGAGCCAGTACTGTACTGCATTGTCTGTGGTCGCCCTGAGAGTTTGACCATACTGGAAATTCAGTATGGCCGACCACACAGGGGACTGCCTTTACTTTTTTAACCAATGGGTGTTCTAATTAGTGTTTTGTATTGGTATTAGCTATAGGCTTATCAAGTTTGCCAGATGCAGGAGGGTGGGGGTTTCCAGGTCTTTCCCTAGTACCAATGATGTACTCCTGAAGTGGAGACACTGACCTGTTTCTGTCTGCAGCAATTATGTGTAAGGCTGTTAATGAGACTAGCGAAGTGCCTATTATGTGTTCAGAGCAGAGAACAAGGAGTATGTGCAGAGGAGAGACCGACATATTGCACTCCTCACGGAACGTCTCATGGAAGAGTCCAGATCACCCAGGGATAGGGGTAGGGGCAGGGAAGGGGAACAACTGTGGTCTCCCATTGTACATCACCAAATGTACTTTTCTCCATAGGAATGAATGGCAGCCACTCACTGATTATGCATGTGTTATGTGCCATCAAGTTGCCTCCAGCCTATGGCGACCCTATGAATGAAAGACCTCAAAAACTAACTAGCATTAACAGACTTGCTCCGATCTTGAAAACTGAAGGACGTGGCTTCTTTTATTGAGTCAAGCCATCTCATTCCAGATCTTATTGTCTTCCACTTTTCCTAACATTATTGTCTTTTGCAATGAATCTTGTCTTCCCATGAAGTGACCAAAATACAATAGCCTCAATTTTGTCATTGTAGCTTCTAGGGAGGATTCAGGCTTGATTTGATATAGCATCTGCTTATTGGTCTTTTTTGGCCACAAAACTCTCCTCCAGCACATTTCAAATGAATCAATTTTCTTCCTGTCAGCTTTCTTCATTGTCCAACTTTCACATCCATACTGATTATATAGGAAAAATTAAAAAGCAAACAAAGAAAGTGTTCCTGATAACCCAACATGCTTCTCTTCCTCAGGCTTTGTGCAAGGACACACTTGAGTTCACTATGGCCAGCCGTGATGCGTGCAAAGCTTTCTGGAAGATGTGCGTTGAGTATCACGCGTTCTTCCGCCTCTCCGAAGAGCCCAAGTCAAAGCCCAAGGCCTTTCTGTGCAGCAAGGGTTCTAGTTTCCGATACAGGTTACTAACACTATGGACCTTGTTTTGCTAAGGTAGAACAATTAGTCATCCACAGATTTTAGCCTTCCATTCTGTGTATGGAGTTTTGGGAGGAATACAAGGAAGGTTTTGTGATGATCTTTGCAGAGCCTTGCATAAACTCGGCTTCCTCTGAGTGGGTATGACCCGCCCTCTCTGAGGAATCATCTGATGTTTCACCATTCCTGTGGTTGCAGCAGCTGGACAATTTGCCACCAGCTAGTACCGTTGAGATCCAGTTAATAGAATATCCCCTCTGCGTTGGGCCAACCCAACCCAAGGTAACCACGCTTGGGTAGCCGATTTTGGACAGTCTTGTTACTGAGCAGCAAAAAAGGGGAGCAATCAGTGGGATATTCTGCTCGATCAAAAAATATCTTGGCTTATTTATACCTCTGCATGTATCTGGCTTTGGAGATACTCAGAAGGACCAAACTTGACCCTGTGCTGTCTGTATTAGAGCTAGCACAGCATGACATAGAGGTTACGCTGGTGATCTGGGGCCTGGGACAACTGAGTTTGAATCCTGGCTCTGCCATGTAACCTTGCTGGGCTATCTTGGGCCCATCACAGTCTCTCAGCCTTGCCTATCTCATAGGGTTGTTCCTATGAACAGTAACGTTCGATTTATATACCGCCCTTCAGGACAACTTAATGCCCACTCAGAGCGGTTTACAAAGTATGTCATTATTATCCTCACAACAATAATCACCCTGTGAGGTGGGTGGGGCTGAGAGAGCTCCAGAGAACTGTGACTAGCCTGAGGTCACCCAGCTGGCTTCAAGTGGAGGAGTGGGGAATCAAACCCGGCTCTCCAGATTAGAGTCCCATGCTCTTAACCACTACAGCAAAGAATGATATGATATGCTGGTTTGGGTCAATGCTATGGAGATAAGCAGGATATAAATAAGCAATCCTCGTGTCCCTATGCCCTCATCTAGGCTTCTCTCTATGCTGTCCAGCACATAAAAACAGAGCTAGAAGGGACCTAGCCAGCAATGGCACTGTCCCAGTGACTGCTGTTCTATGTCCAGAGGAAGGTAAAAAAACCTCCATGATCTCTGGGCAATCTGGCCTTGATGAAGATTCCTTCCTGACCTCAAAGTGAAAATCAGCATTACCCTGAGCATAATAAAGGGCCATGAGAGCCTAGCACTAGCTCATTCCCTCCTGCCCTCCCTCTCTGCCTAATTTGTCTCATAGGATCAAGATTGCTGTCACATGGCCATCTAGCCTCTTTTTAAAAACCTCCAAAGGACAGCCCACCACCTCCTAAGGAAGCCTGTTCCACTGAGGAACCATGGACGTTGTTCCTGTTTTACTAAAAACTTTTGACTTAATTATAAAACCCACTGGTTCTGGTCTGACCCTCTGGGGCAACAGAAAACAACTCCATTTGCTCCTCGCGATGGCTATCACATCTCTCAGTTGTCTCCTCTCCAGGCCAAATATATCCAGTTCCTTCAGTCATTCCTTACAGGGCAGAATTTTCCTGATGACCACCACATATGTTGCATGCACTGTAAGGGAGGGTGTGGGGGGTTGAACAGGGAGCACCGGCTTCACAAGTTTCCTGTCCTTAAATTGCCAGTGGAAGAACCCAACGGCAGCTGCTGGAACATGGGACAAAGGGGAAGTTGAAGAGCTTGCCGTTTGAGAGGTATGACCTTTTCACAATAAAATACTCTATCGGTTCCTTAGCTAAACCCCTCCAAATAAATGCTGTTCCACTTGCAGCCCCCCGTCTTAGTGTCTCCCCTCTAGGTAAAAGCCTTATGAGCAAGATTTCAACAGCCAGAAGACACATCAAATTACTGGAAGTCAAAAAAATTACAAACAGCCTAATCTTATCCAGTGCTAAAACAACTTAATATCTGCCATACAGATTTATCTAAGTTATAGTCCAGTTCTGCAGTGTGCTGTACAACATAAGCATGCACTGATTGCATATGCCACAGCACCAACACAAGCAAACAGGGTAGAGAGAGATGAGGCACCTTAATGGCATCTTCTTAATCTGTAGAGCAAAACTGCATAGCTCATTCCTAAGTGCAGCAGAACGCAATTGCAACAAAGCAAGCAAAACCATTTGGCATTTGTACAATTTATAGGTCATAGTGGTGCACACATGGGGTGATCATAAATGCAGCTGAGCTGCTTTTTATGTTGGGCTGCTGCTATTTCCACAGCCAAAGAGCTAGTTTGCAGGTCAATTTATAAAGTACATTTCTTCTTTGTTGCAGCCCTGGACTTAAAGCAAGCTGTAGCCATATGCATGGGGTGGGTAGGTATCATGATGCACATCCATTTTGCTTCTTAAAACGCCAGCCTCTCTCATTAATCACACATTTCAAGTGTGGCTTTGTGGATGCAGTATGGCTGTGCTCAAATCAACCCCCCTGTAGGTGTTCAGAGACCACATTGCCCGTAATTGCTACCAATTCTAATTGTGCCTGAACAAAATGTGTGCAGGATTAGCAGCACTAGAATATATAATATGGGCATCCCATTGACAGCAACGTAGCACATATAAATCTATGTCCAATGTAGCCTAGAGGAGTACATAGCTTCACCCCTGCAGATTGAACTTGACAATGCTGTTTTCTAAGCAATAGACTTCCTGTTATTTAGAAAACCCTTTTTAAAGCCTGCACTAAAACACTCCATATATTTTTAACAGGACACTTAATTGCTTTCTAGCTGCTTTTGGCAAATCCACAAAGTGGAACATAGTTAAGTCAAAGTCAAGTACTTTTTATGTTTCACTGCAGTCAACAGGAAGGATTTAATGTGGTTTTCACTTGTGGGGATCAGTGTGACTTTAAAAAGTAACTGTGGTTCAACTGCACCTTTGGTTGAACACACTAATGTGTATACTACCTTTTAAAACTTCCCTTCACCAGTGTTACATCCAAAAACCCAACTAGAGACAGTAAGTCATAGTGCGAGAGGTGTTTGATGCTCATCATTGCTACAATGGGATTATATATCAATGTGGCGGATGACTTGTGTTGCCTAACGCTATATAAACTACTGCACTTTTTGGAATTTCAGAAAACAATATTCCTCTCGGTATCATGAAAGGCAGTGCCGTTCATCACCAGATCTTCTTACAGAGGTTTCAAAACAAGTATGTAATTTGTGTGCATGTGTTGGGGGGGAGTAGGGAGATTTTATTGAAGTCGTATCATTAAGGAATACCGGAATGAGTACATCATGAGAGTTTAGGGTGGGAACTATATAGTGGAAGAAACCCACTTCCCACCATACTTCACAGAGCAGTGCTTTGTCACTCCCTGCAGTCTAAAACAATCCCTGGGGAAAATGGCATTCAATGTGCAATTCTAATCTAAACATTGTAATAAAAGGGTGAGGGTCTATATGCAGCACAGCACAATCAAACCTCATCTCTTGTTCACCTTTTCAGATGGAGGACTTGCGGCTGGTTTGTGGCACCATAGGGGGCTATCACAATGCCAATGGAATCCACACATCTGAGCCCATGCTAGACAGCAGACGCCGAAACTCTGCAGTGGAAGTGACTTTCACTGCTGAATTAGAGCGGTCCAAGCCCGAAGCAGATCCAACGGTGCTGCACCATTCCCAAAGCAGTTCTGCCTTCCCACTGGTCTACACTGAACCCGTAGATGATTGGGAACCAGCTGACATCTATGAGCAAAGGTTTCCGCTGACCTCCTTCCAGCCGGACTACAAGTTTGTTGGGAACAGCAAAAGCACATCTGTTGGCAACATGAGAGAAGTGACTCCTAGGCAGCTGACTTACACAGATGTGCCCTATATGGCTCCTGTCAACCACCAACTGGATGTGGCTTCTCCTCAAGTCTTCTTCTATGTTGACAGGTCACCACAGTTTGCAAGGCACACCGCCATGGGCCCTGCTGAGGATACAACTAAGGGGGTGAACATCCCTGCTGCGGCACCTATGAAGCCTTCAAGGAGAAGTACAGCTATGGCACGATCAAGTGCATTTGAGCCAGAGGTTCCATCTAGAACTAGCTACCTTAGCAGTGTTAGCATGGAGCAGGAAGATGATGGGAGCGGTGTTTTCGACTATGGCAGCCAAGAGCAGCTTCCAAAAAGATCCTGGAGTCAATATGACATGAAAACTATTCGATTCCCCTATGGCTCAGAGTTCCGACCTCTAGGGCCATGTCCTGTCTTGAGTAGCAGGAAGACTGACATTCTACAGTATGTGCTGGCCCAGCAAAGGTTTCCAGAATCTCCTAGAGTTCAACAAACACCTGAATACTATGTGGGTAGTGGAACGGAGTCCAGCGACTCTGATTCTGACCTCTTGCCCGACTACTATTCTCTCTATGGCAGAGTGGCCAAAGCTCCCAGGACAAGGGTCCGTCTTTCCTCTGGAAGCCTCCAGCTTGAGGAAGAGGATGAAGAGATTTGCCTTGCTACTGCAAGCATTGAGGATAGGACTTCATTGGGAGCATCCAGTTATTCCACTTAAAAGCAATAGGACTGGGTTACGCTAAATTGATCCTGTCAATGATACTGGACAGAAAGGAGGCACCTTTCTAGACATCACTGTTTTTGTAGGTATGATTAAAATTCAGAAATGTAATAGACGAGTCTGATGCAGCAAGGAACTAGACCTGGAAATTGTGCATCAATACTTTTTTTAATGGAGGAAAAAGGGGGGTGGTTATGTGCAGGCACACACAGCTGGCTTCACAGGAGTATAGCTGGCTTCACAGGAGTGCTTTATTTTCTCTCTTGGATAACAAACAAATCCACTAGAAACAGTCAATTGATCATTGTGACACAAAATGTAATGCAAAAAAATGAATTAATAAATGGTGGGTGAGATTCTGTTTTGGAAAGTAGACTCCAGACTGCAGTCCAGCTCTACAGCCAAATAAATAAAAGCATCCCCTCCTTTCATCCCGAAAAGGAATGAAATACGTAGATCTGTATGCAACTATCTTTTTTTAAAATGAAGCCACCTTTGGCCACTGATTATGGGCCAGAAACATCTGTGAGGATGTTAAACAAAGCATGTACACAGCATACAACCATTCTGGAATTTACCTGGGAGAGAAACAAAAAGATGCTCATGTCTGTTGCTGGCAAGAGATATCAGAAAGGATGTGGTTGGGCATGACATCACCGTTTCTGAAAAGTAGCACTAAAAAACAAACTATTGCTATTGGCCATTTTGTATAATTTATTTTTAATGGGTCTAATAATGCTAAGTCATTGGAAGCTGAAAATAGTGTGAAATCACAGTGCAGAATTCTGAAAACGGGAAATTCTCATTCCAAAGACAGAAGTCTCCACAAAAGACAAAATGCTCTTCTTCCTTCCACAATAAGATTTAAGAAGTATGGCATCAGACAATCAGGACCACAAATGTTTACAGAACTTAAATATTTATTTTTTTTAACCATTCAACCTCTGCTGCCCTGCCCCCTCCCCCAAGAAAACATTGAATGAAGCTTCATCTATAAACAGATTTACAGGACTAATGACTACAAAGAAGAGCAGTATAATTTTGCTTCAGTGATGCAGTTATTCTGTAAAGCTTCAGATCAACTGTATTTACAATGTTTACTGCTTTTACATTTATAAAAATATTTTTATTTAATCCATAACATTATCGTTTTCAAAAACTATGTCCAGACTTTTTTCCTCAGATATAAATTCTAATTATGTTTCAGTTATATAGCAGATGAAAGATTTCTTTTAACAAACATTTATTTAAAATTAAAACAAAGGAGTTAAAAGTAATTTTTATTATTATTTTTTTACAGTGTAGGCACCATTGAAAATAATTGCCCTTGGCATTTCTAACCACCATCTCTCCCCAGTGTCTTTATATCTTTTTTTAAAGGATACAATGGCAACTTTTAACTAAAAAAAATCATTATTTGCTTGCACACCATTAACTCTTCAAATATTTGGCAGATATTTTTCAGATCCTTTAAAATGACATTTGTGCAAAAACAAAAATGTGCAGATCCAAACCATAAAATTAAAACACATCCAGCCTTTTTATCAAAAATAAATTTACACCAACAGTTCCACAGCTAAGGACTGAAATACAACCCCACTTCAAACTTCAGCATAATATACATACTGGATTGAAAGGAAGGGGAAATAAAGAAAGAAAAAGGTATTACCCATCTAAACAGTACCATAAATATATAACTGAAAGCAAGTTTATAATTTCATCTACCTTTTATGAAAAAAAAATCACTCTGTACTGCACAGTACTATCTTTGTTGTGAAAGAATATCTATAACTCAGTTATTTGCATATTAACTGGTAAATACATATTTAAAATACACTTGAGGGAAATTAAACATATCATGATGGATGCACTGTATAATGTACTTTAAGAATGTGTTATAAATATTTTACAGGAAAAGCACCACCACACAAAACGCTGGTGTCACACATTTTATACCTGCTTGTGAGGTACTTATCGCATGCCATGTTATCCTCCCAGCTCCCCCACCCCAAACACATAATGAACTGCTTTTTAAAAAAATTACTCAAAAAGGAAGAAATAATTCAGTTAAACCAGATTTCTATTTGCGTCCATTATTGCCAAAAGCCCTCCTGCCCATCAACTGTATTGCTTTAAAATTTCCTACCATGATGAATGACATCTTGAAACTCTGCCCTAAAAGATAATACATAGAAACTATACACTAAGCTATGCCAGTCGCTACATGTGAACTTGCAAAGCTATAGACATATTGCTCTCAAATGTAGGTGATCAAAGAGCTGCCTAAAATACTGTACCAATTTTCAAAATAGGTGATATTGTCTCAGGTTGATTACACTTACAGGGGCCTAAAGAGAGACTATGGTGTTCAAGCAGGTGCTATAGCAACATCCTACACAGTCTAAGGTGCTCTCACGTATATTTTTTGTGAAAAGCTACTTCTTAAAGTCTAATTTTAGTGACTCAGAAAAAGCTGTAACTTATGCATACCAAATAATAATAATAGTAAGACCGGTACATCCCGTTCTTCGAAGCGTAACAAAATGTTGTTGAAACACACTGCACATGTACTTCCTATGAAGTCAAGTAAAAGGGGTGCAGTCCACTGATATCTGCAATAACAGGTACACCCGAGATTCTGCACGCTGAGATTGGCAACTGGTAGCCCCTGGTTAGATCTAGAAGCAAAAACTGTGCCTCACCGTTTTTAAAACTGGATTAAACAGGTGAAAACTACAATATTAAAAGTTGCTCTTTACAAAAAGAATGTCCTGGAAATACAAAAAAAGCAGGTATACCCATCACAAAAGAGTGGAGGTAAGTCCTTTCAAATCCTCGATCATTAAATATGTCGCAATGATCCAAAAAGGCACAAGGAGCTCATGAGCAAAGCACTGCCAAGCTTATAGTAGGTTTTGGTGGGCTATATTGGGTCCATGTGGAACAGCAATCAGTGACAAAATTTCTTAGGAGGAGTCATTAACAGAAAACCTGAAATGAGACACACAAGAAGAAAATGTTTGTGCTCTATCATAATGGCCTTGTTAGTTCTTAGAACTCATCTCTCCCACCTGACAATTCATCTGCTCCTTCCACCTTCTCCTACTTTATTCATTCATGCAGCAATCTAACAGTACGTGTGCCTAACTTAGGCTGCCACTGTGCTATTCCAGTATCTTTCTAAGCCTTGCAAAGTGAACAGGAAGTGAGGTAATCAGCAGTGCAGACATACCCTCAGGAATATCCCCTCAAGGTTAAGAAATGAAACTTGCAAGCTTACTTCTGAAATTTCTCCATAAGTTTTTTCACCATCTTATCTGTGATCCCCGGACATGCAGCTTCTGCCATATTGATGCTTTTTTCAAGTTCTTCAATTGCCTTCTTTTTGTTAGCATTATTGGTGTCTTGCTGTTTAAGCTGGGAAGCAAACCAACACGTCAGGATTTTATAAACTTGCTGTATATGCTCTGGACATGCATGAAATTGAAATTTACCTCAGCAAATACAGGTGTGATTATCATTGTTAAACAGCTCAGGGTTTTCATGAGATCTTGGTCCTGGAAAAAAGAAAAGATATTTTTTCAAAAAAAGCTCCTGGGAAACACATGGAAGGCAGATTCTCCTAGACCAGGGGCCCGTTCCCAGCTATCATGCAGGCCTGCAACCAAGCAGGAAAATGATAGCAATCAGTGTGCTATATACACGCACCAACACACAAAGCTCTGTTATATCGAGCCAGAATTAGTCTGTCATACTTTCATAAGACAGCATTTATTGCATTAATAATAATATAATAATAATATTAGATTTATATACCACCCTTCAGGACAACTTAACACCCACTCAAAGCCGTTTACAAAGTATGTTATTATTATCCCTACAACAATAATCACCCTGTGAGGTGGGTGGGGCTGAGAGAGCTCTAGAAGAGCTGTGACTGACCCAAGGTCACCCAGCTGGCTTTAAGTGGAGGAGTGAGGAATCAAACCCAGCTCTCCAAATTAGAGTCCTGGCACTCTTAACCACTACACTAAACTGGCTCTCCAGAGATTTTACTGCAAAAGTGTGCAGATAAAGACAGTCATGCAGGGGAAAAACCCCTGCAAGCAATCTAGTACCCCAGCCCATAAACAAGGATTTATTTCCCCCCAAATTAGAGAAACTTTCCACTGAAATATTCCAGACAAAGGACAGCCAACCGTATCAATTTATTCCCATCACAATGATGTTTGCAACGTGAAAAACCAAAGCAGTAGACATTTGCAGTAAACTCTCAGCCATCTCTGTGGGGTACCACAGCATATTAGGCTTGCAACTGCTAAGTACCTTTAAGTACAGCTGGGACACAACATGGCTTACACCATCCTAATAACTAAAGTGATAAATATTGTCTTTTTAGTGAGCTTTAGAGTAGGACAATAAACGTGAGCTGCATGAAACCCAATGGCTCTTCAAGGCCCAGTGAGATTTCTTATTGTAATCCTGAGAATCCTGGCTGATTTCAAAATAATGATGATGGTGTTCTACCTCTCACGGTTGCCAAGGTAAATGTGAATATGAGAGATGGCAAAAACTGCCATGGAAACAGGCTGCCAACCCCTTGCTCTAAAGTAATATTACCAGGCAGCAACAGGGAAGGAAAATGACATTCAGCGTTGCTTCGCAAGCACTGTGGTTAGCACTCTGTCACTGCTTCCAAGGAATCATGAGAATAGAAAGAGATTCTGGCTGGACGTACTGTTCCATTCTGCAGTTTCTTGGCATCTGGTTTCTTCCGAACTGTAGTAAAACTCCACTCTGGGTGAGAATTATTCTCCTTGTTGCTAGACTCCCTATGGAGTGGGGGGAAAACAAACAGTTTAGAGAACTACACCGCTATATCATGCTTTTGTGTGACTTAAAAAACTCAAATATAGTACACTGATACTAGAGACTCAGCAAACAGTCTGGTTGGTATGAGGCTGAAGTAGACTTCGTAGCATACTGACCAAGAAAATGATACTACAACCAAATTTCAATGCTCGACTTTAGATTATTTCATTGAAGAGACATTCAAACATGCATACTGTCTGCAGCCACATCTGACTTTATGTTAAAAACTTCCCCAGTTTTAAGCAGTTTCGGAGGCATTTTTCTACCAAGACATTGGGAAGTAGGGGCAAAACTGGGAAATTCAGAGTGAAATCCACATTCCAATGAAGACAAAAAAAAAAAAAACAGGGTTAGACAGCAGGTTAGAATTTCACCCACTGTGCATTTAAAAAAAATAAATTTCTTAGCAGACAACACAGTGAACTGGGGCAGAGATGACAACAAATGCAATGGACCTTTACACCATAACATAGGGATTCCTTCTCCAGCTCAGTCCACCCCCGGGGATTGAACCTTATATGCCTTGAAAGTGGAGGAGATGTGGGTTTTCAACATACTACTGCTACATTTTTTTTGCAGGGGAGTAGCTGCTTTTTCATGGGCCTAAGGTCCCAAATAATGCCTCTAACAAAGCTCAAAGGTTGCCCTTGAACAAAGTCACTCCCACCCACCCTAACCTACCTTCCTTATAAGAACAAACATGTGGTAGTTAAAAATGAAACAAGGGCTATGATTCTGAAGGCCCATACATGTGACAAGGACAGAGACAGTCTACTAGGGGCTATGATGAGACCACTACTGTTCATTGCAGAAGTCAGGACATCACTAAAATGTAAAATCTTTTGGTGTTTAAGATTGCAGAACTCAAAAGGCTAGCCTGCTAAAAGGTAACACAAGTTTCTAGGTGGCTTCTAGAAGCCAAAGAGTAACAAAGCTGTTCACACTAATGCTTCAAAACACTGTTTTAACACAAGCGGTGAACTCTACGCTCCAGAGCACAAAACCTGCACCCTTGAACTGATCCCTTCAATTCTCCCCTGCCCAACCTTGACTTACGAATCAGAACCATCAGAATCCGTTTCATCGCTGCTGTGTCCTTCTGCTTTCCATCGCTTGAACCTATCAATAAGCTCTGTCAGGTAAGAGGTCTTCTTGGCATTTTTCAGAATGAATTTGTGCTTTAGCAGTTCTTTTGCTGTAGGACGCTGTTAAGAGAAAAATTTTTTTACACTGAACACAGTTCTGGTAATCCCAGACTGAACCAGATTGTCTCTGCTCTAAGCCATTTTGGATCCCCACTTGGGACACTAATGGGAAATAGATTAGATAGGTAGATAGACAGATAGTTGAACAAGTGAGCTTTGCAATTAGTTGGCATGAATAAGTAAGCCCAGCTGGAAGTCTACTCTGCTTTTTCAAGGGCACTGCATAATTCAGAGCTCTTCCACATTCTTAGTCCATCAAAGTTATCTTCAAGGACTGGTCCACTAAAGGCACAGTAGAAAAGCAGGTTTAAAGAATAATCCAACAGGACTCATTGTGATGCCTTATTGCAAGTTCAGTGGACTAACCTATGGTGTGCAAGTGGTTCATCCTGGACAACTTTCTAGTTTCTTTGTCCTCTCAATTCCTGAATTAACAGAGCATCCCACTAGTTTTCACAGTACTTCAGGTCTAGCAACAAATTGCCAAGTCACAAAGATTTGTTTGACCCAACTGCATTTTGTGTACACTCCAAATATCCCTTCCTAAAAAAAGAATGCTGTATACCTCAAAAATCCAAACATTTTGAAACAACTCATTTCATCTGCTGTTTTGTTTTGTAGAACAATCACTACAAGTGCTTTGATTTCCAAAAAGAAAAGAAAGAAGCAGAATTAGGAGTAATACTTACAAAAGTTGGGTCCTTATTCAGACATGCATCAATAAACTCTTTAAAGGGTTTGCTGAACTCTCCTATTAGGGTTGGAGGATTGTTTTTGGGAATGAGGAACAGAACTCGCATTGGATGCATGTCTGAGTTAGGTGGCTCTCCTTTGGCTAGTTCAATTGCAGTGATTCCCAGAGACCAAATATCGGCCTGCAAGGGAAGAAAGAAAACACTGCACTTACATAGTACCACTATTTTAAACAAAAAGCTGGTAAAATGTCCAAAAATTAAGCAGAAATGAAATGATATATCACACACATGCAAAGAAGGGAAGATGTGCTCTGTGAGAGCCAGTCTAGTGTAGTGGTTAAGAGCATGGGACTCTTATCTGGAGAACCGGGTTTGATTCTCCACTCCTCCACTTGAAGCCAGCTAGATGACCTTGGGTCAGTCACAGCTTCTAGGAGCTCTCTCAGCCCCACTCACTTCACAGGGTGTTTGTTTGTTTGTTGTGGGGATAATAATAACATACTTTGTAACCGCTCTGAGTGGGCCTTAAGTTGTCCTGAAGGGCGGTATATAAATCAAATGTTGTTGTTATTGATGCAATGAGAGATGGATTTGTCTACACAGAGTTATATGCAACAGCAAATTCTCCCCAGTTATTGTCAACATCTCTTCAACTTATTATTACTTACAGTAATGCTGATGACAAATTGTGGAAGTGCTAAACTCGGGGGGGGGGGGACAGATGGGTGTGACTATGCCCTGTGAAAAGTAGTTCAACAGGAAGCCCAATAAAGAAACTATTACAGCTCTGCAGTATAGTAAAAGCCTGAAACTATGAACTCAAGAACTGTGTGTGTAATTTGCATACTGGCCCTCTTGCTTACAGATGTTTAGACAAAGAGTACAGGACTCTGTTCAACTAGTTTTGGACATGGACATAAGAAGAGATGAGGTTCACTTGACATAAGAGGACAAAAGCCACAGGCAATTTATAGAACAATCCTCAAAGCTTTGGTTTGTATGCCTTTAGCAGAAATTGCATACACAAGTTTGGTATTTTTATTTGCAGTCATCAGGGTTAGAAATTGATGTTAAAGATTAAACACAAGCACACATATACAACACACATATAGCTCATATTCTAAAGCTTTTTTTTTTACAGCTACCAGATTTTGCAAGTGGGGCTACATTATATGCTGTCGCATGGACAAAGAAATCTTTAAACAGCATCTTTTACAAAATAAGCAAGTGATTCATGAGCATAAACCAATAGAAAAGAGTCTTACTTTTGAGTCATAAGCTGATTGCTGAATTACTTCAGGGGCCATCCAAAATGGTGTGCCTACAAAGGTATTCCTCTTAATTTGTGTATCGGTAAGTTGTCCAGCAACCCCAAAGTCTGCAAGCTTAACATCCCCTTGCTCTGACAACAACACATTGGCAGCTTGAGGGAAAGAGAAAGTTCAAAAACTGATTTAAAAACAAGAGGGAACTATGGTTTGAAGTTCAAACTCTCATACTAGTTCAAATATATGTGCACCTTTAATATCTCTGTGGATTTTCTTCTCTGAATGTAGATAGTCAAGACCTTTCAAGATTTCCTTCAGCATCGTAGCAATCTGGAATTCGTCAAATGGGCCAGCCCGCAGCTTGAGGAGGAAAGCACAAGAAAACATAGTTCAGATTTTATTTTTAACCTTGGCCTTCACCAGCTGTTAAGATGAATGTCATTGTTTTTATTGTTTTTTTAAGAGATTTGCAGGCAAGGAAAAAACTTCACATACATACGTTCCACAACAGTCACTATAGAAATGGTTGCTCACAGCCACACAGAACACAGCGGGTGGCTTGGAAACACCCTCAAGAAAAAAGAGGGAGAATGCTGTATCTCCCTAAGAGGTTTTGGCTAGTGAAACATTTCAGGGACAGTCATAAATCCCTAGTAAATGCAACAGGCTGCTCTGGAAGACGCCTATCAAAGAGTGGATATCATTAATAAGATCCAGTTTTCCTCAACTTCTCCCCATTTAGCTCCTCAAGAACAAATCCTCTAGGACAAGAGGTAGTAAGATAAGAGTCAGTGCCCATTAATGTCAGTAAAACATCTGTGCAAGACCACATCTGGCACTGACACAGACAGTTCACAGGCACACATCTCCCTGCAGGTCAGTTCCGCTACTAATAAGGGCAGGTTCGATAATATCACTCAGTGACTTACAGCTGAATATGTGCACTGGAGTCATTAAGGTATTGTGCCTGAGGTGAGATGAGGTGATCTGTCTAGGTTTGATGTGCAGGGAGTGTTTCAAATGTGTGCTCATGTGGCAGTTTCGGGTGCATTCCAGCTCCCCTGCCTCTAAAAACTAACTGGTTCATAAGTACTTTGCTACTGAAGAGCAGTCAGATGTTTCGTTCTCCCTACTCTTTCCAGATTCCAGCAGACAGAAGCAAAAGGTTGCTGTTAAGATTGAAACCGTTGCTGTTCCTGGAAAAGACGGCCTCTGCTCAGAGGAGACTAGTCAGAAACCAGTGGCAAAATACTAGGATCTAGCCACCGCTTGCTATGAAACATTCAAAAATACTGGATGCTAATGAAGTTTCAGAATTTCATTATAAATACTGAACTGTATTATCTTACAGGAAAGGGGTGGGTCTACTCTACAGGGCTGCGGTAGAGCTGGACTGGGTGATAGGGGAAAACCACACACCACCACCTAGGACTTACTGCTTTTTTAGTCTCTCCTATGTGGCGCCCAACATGAATGCTGCATTTATGATTAGCAATGGGCCTTTTCATAGTTTAAACTGCCAAAAATGGAAAAGCCAGGTCAGTTTCAACCCTGAATGTTAACTGAACTTTGCTTCCACAGAACTTTCCTAGTTCATGATTCCAAGGGAAACATTTTAGTGTATTTAAAGTTGACAGAATAGGAGGGGGGGGATTCCTACCTTTCAGCCTGTTAGTGATTCTATTTTGCTTTCACTTGTTAGGAGTTCTACAAGGCTTTCTCATTCTACTGAAAAGCAGAATTTGTTCTATGCTCAACCTAAATACGTATTTCTGAGACACAAAGCAGACAAGCTTGCAACGCAAGCTCATCTATAACCAGACAGACAAAAAGGAATATTGTCGTTACTGCCTCAACAGGAGTGTTGCATGACAAAAGAGCCAGTTTGCTCCAGTAGAAAAGTGTGTTGAACAGAAGAAAGGTGTTCCTGCCCAGGTGCTGACTCACTAGGTAGCCTCAGTCAAAATAACACTCTCCCAAAACACAATAAAATAAGAACAGCTGCCTAACATACAAGGTTCATGAAAAGAGGAGGGAGATTGAGATGAAAATATACTATTAACAAGATGGGAGCCCATAAAGCATGGCCTGGGGAGGGGAAAAGAGACTGGGAAGTTTCCCCTTGATCCAGATCTATCAGGATGCTACAAGTTCTCAGGGGCCTTGAGTGTGCCATTTTTTTCCTCTTCAAATGCTGCACATTACATTTAATGTCTCCTCAGAGAACCATGTTTGACACCTATCTACAGGGAAGGGTAGATTTTTCTGCATACCTGTGTATGCAGAAATTCCTGCCTTTTTGATAGGTGGCCCCACACCACTGCCCTACTGAAAAGCAACCATTAGCTTCAGTGTTAGAGGGAGCAAGCTGGATCCTCACCTCCAAAGTCTCTTCCTCCAGGATATACAAGTTCTTAGGATCTGGAGCACGGCAATTTCCCTCTTCCCCACAATGACATTAAACTACTCTCAACATAGTACTAGTGGGGTATTAAAAACTTATTATTAAAAGTGTGTTAACAAGACTACCTTGCCCTAGAACCCAGATTTTGGTGCAATGTACAGAGAAGGAAACACAGATGTGGACGTTTAATGGAACTACTGCCTAGAACCAGTATCTTTCCCCCAAACCTGCACATTTACATCTGCTTGAAGGTAGAAATGGTCTTTACTGAAAAATTACAAAAAGTAGCAACTAAAGTGAGCAGCCAGCCCTGAAGTGAACAAAATCGCACTCCCAACAATAATGTATACGTTATTTTTTTTAAAAAACAAACAATGCATAATTAGAATACTTACAAGATCCAATGCTGATCCCCCACCTAAGTATTCCATTATTATCCATAACTTTGTGCCCTAAAAATGGATGTAAATAGAGCGTTAGACACGGCTTAAAGCACTGCGTTAAGATATTTCAAGGACAGGTTAATGTACATAGAAGAACATACAGTACTCTGCAGCAGAATCAACCCATATAGCTACATGGCCTCCGACAGGAAACCAGATCCACATGCTTAATGAACAGTCTCTCCCTCTATGATGCAACTCCACAGTTTCCCCAGCAGCTCCATCTCCTTATTCCCTCCTGCCACACAATGGCAGACTAGGATGTTAAAAACAGTCCTGGAGCAAACTGACTCCGGTAGCCCATGTGGTGCTGGCACTGCCGCAGGGACCATTCAGCTCAGGCCCAGGCTGTGGTAATGACAACAGCTGGAACAGGCACACTCCCTACACCCATTTTATGTTGCCACAGCCCAGGTCTGAGCTGCCCCTGGACTCAGCTTGCACATGGCTATTAGTGGTCCATCAGGGCAGCAGGCCACTGGGAACTGTCCCAGGACCAGTCTGCTCCTGCCACCATAAGCGCAAAAATCCAGTTTTATTCTTTAAATTCACTGTTATTTTTAAGTTCAGCCATGAAATGAAATAAAAAACAAGCTACAAATGTTTTAAATAAAATACACTTCATATCTTTTAAGTTGGACATGATGAGATGCAAGCATTCCTCCTGTTGCGTAAATTTTATTTATATTTTATTTTAAAGAATTATACCCTCCACCATTTTATCCTTGGAATACCCAAGGTGGCCTACAAAAAACAAGATAGCTATAAATAATAAAATATCACCCCCCCCCCTGCCAAATCATGTCTGAGACAAACAGATAAGGTATGCTGGGACCAACATACCTAAGGGACCGTCTCTTCTCATATACTCCCTGGAGGGTGCTGAAATCAGTTGGTAGGCACCTACTGGTGGTCCCTGACCCCAAGGAGGCTCGACTGGCCTCAACCAGGGTCAGGGCCTTTTTGGTCCTGGCCCCGACCTGGTGGAACTCTCTGTCTGAGGACACCCGGGCCCACCAAGATCTTGTCTCCTTCAGATGGGTCTGTAAGATGGAGATGTTCTGCCAGGCATATGGTTGAGGCCATCAGGGTTTTCACCAAATGAACCTCTCTCCTGGTCTCCTCTATGTCTGTAGGGGGTATTGACCATCTACCCCCCCCCATACACGAGCAACCTCGCATGGTTAAGCCGCACCTCAACCTCCATCAGATGCTATATGGTTTTTATACAGTGAGAAGGTGTTTTATTAGAAGCTGTGTTAATTGATTGTGATTTTATCTTTGTATATTTTATCTTCTGTTGTGACCCACCCTGAGCACGCTTGAGGGGAGGGCAGGATATACATATAATAAATAAAATAATAAAAATAAAAATAAAATTAATTTACAATATAATCAAAATTTAAAATAACAAAACAGAAAAGGTAGTAAAAAAAGCAATAAAATATTGTTAAAAATCCAAAACAGCCTAGCTAGTAAAAATTAACGTTTCATTGTTCTCTGGAACAAATATTTAGTTTACACCAGGGGAGCAATAAAAATTGTGCCAATCGTATCTCCTGGGGGAAACCGTTCCACCACCCAGAGAGAGTAACAGAAAAGGCTTCTCATGGGTTAATACTTGCCAGCTCTTCAGAAGTCAAGGCCCCTTAGCAGGACCTTGCCAGCTGACCTCAGTTCTCAGGCAGGTTCATACGGATTAACTGTTGTGCTATATGCATTGTGAAGCACACATAATGGAGGGAGACAAAGGGAAAGTGGAGCATGGAGCGGTGGGAGAACAAGAAATATAGAATATCTGGCAGACAGAAGAGACCTAAGCAGGAGGTGCACGGGAGACTTTTTCCCTGCAGGTGGTGCATCCCTCCACTGCCCTGGGAATCAACATCACAATCTGACAGAAATGTACATCTTTCCTAAGTGGATACTTATCATGTGCCACTCCCTGTATGTGTGATTTGCAAACATGAACCCCCTTAAAAAACTTCATTATGCCCCCCCCATCCATGTTTCATGGCTCACTACATAACTTTCCCCTCCCCTGGGATAATCCCTTTCATTCCACAACAGGAATCTAGAACCTGTACTCAAAAACAAAAGGGCACGACAACAAATCCACCTCCCTTTGCTTAAATAAGAAAGCCTGAACTTATGATACATAAAGCAGCTCTTGTCTACTCAGTCACACTTGAAACCAGTGCCTAGAAACTATTTTTTTTCAGGCTACAAATAAAGTCAGCTAATTCCATTGGAATCTAATTAAATCGCTAACAACATAAGCAGTTGAAAGAAAAGGATCAGTTTTTTTAAAAAACAACAAATTAAATAAATGTTCTGACAGGAAGGTGGTTATTTCTTTTTAACACTGTCTTTCCCCCAAAAATCCTTACATAAAATTACTGCATAGCATATCTGAAGAAGAGGGCTCTAACAGACAAAAGCTGCAATAAAATTATATTAGTCTTTAGGCTGCCACCAAGTAGAGTTATGTTTATTTATTTGGTACCCTGAATTTTAGTAATGGTTTCACTGGAGGCAGTGTTCCACAGCACTGTTCAACATACTGGGAAAGCAAAGGACCATTTTTCGTAAGCCATAAACAATGACTAAAGAGCTATTCAAGAAAACCCTTTATTTTGGAAAGAAGATTACAACTTGCAGACCAAAGAGACCATTTTAAATATATGAGTTATCAAATAGTCTAACTCAGTAGCTTTTCATATTTTCTTACGACTTTTACACACACTTGACTTATTTCTGTTTTTCTTAGCAGCAGATCCCCAAGCATTGGAATTGGTTTGGGTATGGTTCTTCCTTAAGTCTGCTCCCGCTTTGCATTTTTAGTTGTAGAGTTGGTTTATTTTGTTCAGCATGTGCCTTAAATAATCAGGATTTTAAAGTAAGGGTGCTGCCGTCATCAGTGGCATCATTGGTGATGACATAGCACCCCCCCTCTTTTATGTATTGTGCATGATTATAACATTATAGCGACATAAGGTCTGAATTTCTTTTAAAAACTCAAACAATTATCACGTGGGGAAGTCTTGGCTGGCACTGGAGGGGCAAACTAACCTCTGTTGGGACTGAGCCTCTAATAGCAGCAGCAATGTGCTTTTCAAACTGTGCTGCTTTTTCTTGTTCCAGAAGTAGCCACTCCTGCAGGCTCTCTGCAATTTTTAAAAATCGTAGTATCCATAGCGTTATATCGACTGACCGATGTAACAAAATATGCAGCAGATTCTCAGAATTCTAAACTTTCATTTTTAAAAAAAAGTCTCTAGCCTCTTCCCTTGCAGAGATACAAGGGAAACGGCATTATCTCCACAATGGAACACACTAGATACTTACATCCAATCACTGAAAAGTAGTTTGCAGGTGGATGGGAGGGGGCAGGACAAACAACTTAAAACTGTCTCCTCCAGCTAGCCTTTGGCTCCCTCCCTCCTCCACCTTTTTATGTCCCCCTCCCACCTTCAACATTATTTTATTTATTTAAAAAAATTTTATGCTAACCCAACCTACAGTCCCCAACAAGGCAGTGATAAAAAACATTTAAACAAGCTTTTAAAAATACATATGTATGAAACAATATTTACAAAACACAAACAGGAAGGAAGGTCCATGAGGGAGCACCAAACAAAACAGACAATGGCAAAAAACCAGTAACAGAGGGAAACAAATCTCTCTGAGAAGGGACTTCTGTAATTTTGGTGCCATGACAAGAAAGCCCTTTGTCAAACTGCCACTTATCGAGCCTCAGATAGCAAAGACAGCAAAAGAAGGGCCTCTGGAGATGAGTTCATCTAGGGTGGGTTCATATGGGAGTAGACAGACCTTAAGATTAATTGGTTCCAAACCAAATAGGGCTTTAAAAGGCCTGTACCAGAACCCTGGAGTAGGAAGCTGCCAGGGAGCCCATGTGCATTGAAAAAGACTGGCATTATATGGTCCCTACTTATTAGCCCTCATCCATTCCAAAACTGCATTCAGGATTGGGTTCAATTTCCACAACCTCCCATAGCTTCTCTGGAAGTGCAAGACAGAGCTGAATATCATCCACATATTGATGCCAACCCAGTCCAAACAATCTGCTTCATCCAGGAATTCTCAGAGCTGTCCTACCAACCACTTGTGTAATCCCCTTGCTCAAAAATGGTATATTTGAGATTGGACAATAGTTATTCAAATGTATTGCGTCCAGAGTAGGTTTAAAAGTGGGCACGCTACAGCCTCTTTCAAGGCAAAGGTGACCACCCCTTATTTCAAGGAGGCATTTACTGTCTCCCCGACCCAGTCAGTCACCCAGGCTCCTTTGACAAATTTAAACAACCTGGAGGGGAAGGGTCATACAAGAAGGTGGTAGGCCTCAGACTTCCTAAAATCCTGTCCACATCCTCAGACTAAGTAACCTTAGAAGTATCACATAGAACAGAACAAGATGGCACCCAGGCAGCATCTAACCTGCATCTAACACTGCTAATGCAGAATCCAAATCAGTACAGATGCAAGAAATTTTATCCACTTTCCTTTTTTACCTTCTCCACCTTTCCTTTCTCTCATCTTTTACCTTTTAAAATCTCTCCCCCCACCCACCCCTATATGCTGACACTATATGCTCAGCAATGCTGGTTGCAAGTTGTCTAGCAAACTGCTACCAGGATCTCACAACACAGTCTCATGTGATCTCAGTTGCACACCATTCTTAAAGAAGCAGTGTGACAGACAGGGCTATGTCTATCCT
Source organism: Eublepharis macularius (assembly GCF_028583425.1). Taxonomy (NCBI): domain Eukaryota; kingdom Metazoa; phylum Chordata; class Lepidosauria; order Squamata; family Eublepharidae; genus Eublepharis; species Eublepharis macularius. Next base: position 42,582,388 of record NC_072802.1, read on the forward strand.
CTTTTTTCCTTATCAGCCAATTTCCTTTTCACCATGTTGGTGCAGAGAAACCAAAAACAAGCAATCAGGGTCCTCAAAATCATCAGAGGGAGAAAGGCAGGGGAGTTGGTGAAAGAAAAGGAGCATTTAACTGTTATTCTCCTCAGATAGGGTCTAGAACCTCTAACAGGAAGGTAAGAAGTAGCCCTATATCATACTGTGTCTCCAGGAAAAAGACAACTACAAGTAGCATGGTGAAGGCAGGATTGGTAAGCTTCAGTACTGGTAGAGGGACTCTATGGGGCAGATTAAGGCCAGTTTGGTGTAGCGCAGGGGTCTAATCTGGAGAGCCGGGTTTGATTCCCCACTCCTCCACCTGAAGCCAGCTAAGCGACCTTGGGCTAGTCACAGTTCTCTGGAGCTCTCTCAGCTAGGGGAGTGCAAAGGCACAGTGGTTCTCTAACAACCCCCCAAGTTTCAGACAGATTGGACTTTGGGGGGCCATGTTATGGCCCCCCAAACCAGGTCCCCCTATCCTCGCCTATAAAAGGGCATAGCTTTAGGTTGCTGCTGCTAATCTCCTATTTTGTGCTTGCTGCTGCTGATCTCCATTATTTCCTATAGGGGAAAAATGAAGAGGCAGGCTTCCTTTGCCAGGGGTGGCATTTTGCATGCAAAATGCCCCCCAACCCTCAGGGGCCCTTCTCCCACCTTTCCTCCCACCCCCCACCAAGGCGCAGCCAGCTCCCACTTGGGGGGGCATTTCATGGCCTCCCCAAGTAGGTGCTCTCAGCCCCCAAAGTCCACCCCCTACAGCCCCACACATACCCAATACTCCCCCAGCTGCCACACAGACCCAAATTCCCACATTAGCTCCTCACAGACCCAAATCCACCCCCAGTAGCCCTACACCCATAACCCCAGGAACAGGCTGGCCAGCCCTCTCCCTTTGTTCCCTATGCTGGGAACTTCTAAACTCTCTTTCCCAGGGCAATTCTGCACAGCCCAGGGGTGCCACAATGGTGGGCACACTTCTGAGTGCCAGCTTGTCCCTGGGAAAGAGCACCTGAACCACAGACACCCTCCCTCAAATTCCCCCACCACCTACAGAGATGGCTGGCCAGCCAGCCCCATTGTTCCCTATGATGGGAACCAACTGCACAACAAAGAATAAAACACGAACAACACAAAATAAAGTTTTTTTAAAAATTATTTTCTCCCTTTCAAAGTACAAGTAGGCAAAGCATTATGACACATTACACCAGCAGTCCCCCACCCAGAAAAATTAACACAACTCACTTAACATCAGAGAATCACAAAAACAATTCCTGTCAAAAACACTTTATTTCTTGAACAGCTTTAGGTTACACAGCAGGGGGGCACACCAAAGAGCATGGTAGCAGTATCTTACACAAAAATAACACAACTCACGTCACATTAAAGAATCACCCCAAAAATTGCTGTCAAAAGCACTTTATTTCTTTAACTGCTTTAGGTTACACAGTAGGAAGGCACAACAGGGCATGAAAGCAGTGTACTACACAAAAATAACAACTCACTTCACATCAGAGAATCACCCAAAACACAATTGCTGTCAAAAACTATGAAGTGGGTTGTATTATTTCCCCTAGGGAATCCTTGCCCTTTTTCCTCCCCTAGAACAGAATCTGGGGGCTTTCTTGTTTTCTTTTGTGGCAAACAGATCAATTTGTGGAAGTCCCTACTGATGAAAAAGATGGCGTGCATACCTGTTCATCAGGACCCATTCATGGCACGATTTTTTTACTCTGCTGAGGTAGTCTGCTTTTGTGTTGTCTATGCCTGCAATATGCAGGGCTGAAAGTGTGATAACATGGGCAACGACCCATTTTCAGAGACGAATAGCCTCTCCGCAGAGTTTCCTTGAGGTGATCTCACCGTTTGTTTATACAGTACACCGTAGTTGTGTTGTCTGATAAGACCTGCACCCTTTTATTCAAAAGCATATTTGATAACGAGTTAAGAGTATAATATACTGCACGCAATTCCAAGAAATTAATATAATTAGCCTTTTCAGATTCAGACCAGACCCCATTAATGGACAAATCTTCCCAATGACCTCCCGAGCCTTCCAGGGAGGCATCAATCATAATGGTGGTCTCATGACAAGTTATGCCGAAGGCTACACCCTTAGACAAATTTCTATGGTCTACCCTCCACGTCAAAGACCGTAAGACTCTTTTAGGTATAGAAAACCTGGTGTGCAGGGACTGAATTTCCGAGTGGAACGAATAACAAACCAAAGCTGCAACATTGGCATCTTTAGGTGTTCTAGGAGAACTACAGCAGTGGTAGAGGCCTTTAAGCCTAACAGGACCTGTACGGATTGAGCCAACTAAAATCTGTTGGCTTGAAAACGCTGGGCTAGACTAGCCAAGCGGGTAAATCTATCTTGTGGTAAGTATGCTCTATTGGACCTTGAATCCAGTAATGCTCCTATAAATCTTATGATACAACTAGGTACCAATTCTGACTTCTTTTTGTTAATTACTAATCCCAAGGTTTCACATGTACTCAGAATGATGCTTATGGGATCCTCTAACTCCCTCAGGGAGCTGGGTGTAATCAGCCAGTCATCAAGGTAGGGGTAAATAGAGTAACCCAGTCACCTTAGATGAGCGATAACTACTGCTATACATTTGGTAAATACCCGAGGTGCCGTGGCCAACCCAAAGGGCAGTGCTGAATATTGAAAAACTTCTCCATTAAAGACAAACCTGAGATGTCTCATGTTCTTGAAATATTGAGATATGGAAATAAGTAGGTCAAAGCCCGCAAACCAAGAATCCAGAGAGACCATATTTATAACCCAAGGAAGTGTGACCATCTTAAACTTTGCAACTTTTAAATAGTTATTCAGATCCCTCCATCTTTCTTGTCTACCAAGAAAAAAAACGGGAAAAGAAACCAAATGGGGTCTCTGAGTTGGGTACCCTTTGAAGAGCCCCTTTCCTCAATAGTGTCTGAATCTCCTCCTGTAACTCAGGTAGCATGTTATTAGGAGCTCAAGATGGTAAAGAAGTTAGAGGCAAGGAGTAGAATTCCAACCTGTAAACCATTTTAATAATAGACAGGACCCAACAATTGGAAGTTTTTTAACAACCTATTTTCAAACAGCATTAGAACGAATAGGTTATGCATTTCGAGTCAGAACTGGCCCTTCTAGTTCTGCCCCTGCTCCTTGTTAGCTTGGCTCTGGTGGGACGACTTAAGATGTCCATCTTATTTTCTTCTAGACTGGCCTTGGCCCGTGTAGGGTGTTTTATATGGCTACGGTTAACGATATGGTTGGTACCAGTATGACTGATAGTTTTGTCTCTGCTCATAGTCCCGCCTGCCTGAGAGTCTGTATGGAGGTCCTGCAGTAAGACACCGTACGATCTAGCTGTTTGTATATTCTTTTTCTTCTTCAAAAGGTATTCATCCATCTTCTCAGCAAATAAAGAGTTGCCCCCAAAAGGCATATACTCAATGTTTGAGCCAGTTTCAAAGGGCAGGGCCATAGACCTAAGCCATGCATGCCTGCGCAACAACACTGCCGTGCCTAAGCCTCTTGTCGACACATCTAGAATGTGCCTACTGGCACTAATTTGCTGTTTAGACAGTACTGCCACTTCTTCAGGAATCAGCTTTGCAAAGGGCTTCTTCTCCTCTGGTAATGCTTCCATGAATGCAGCCATCTTCTGCCATAGAAAGATCTGATACTCGCTCATGATGGCTAGGTAGTTTGCCATTTTGATTATTAAAGCCAATTCAGAGTACAGTTTCCTGCCTACTGCATCTAACTTTCTTCTTTCTTTTTCTGCAAGTGTTGCCAGACTATCCTGCCTGTGTTTGGCTTGGAGTTCTTCCACAATCATTGGAGAGGCTGGCGAATGCGCAGACAGGTAGGGGCACTTGTCTCACTTAATTCTGTATAGGGATTCTACCTTCTTTGCAGTCGTGGAGGTCAATGCAGATTTCTGAAACAAGTTGTCCTTAATGTCAACAAACCCCTCAATCATTGGGAAGGCTACAATATCTGGAGTATCTGAGTAAATGTACTGGAGAATACTATCCTTCAGCTTTTGTTGATCCTTTGAGACATCAGTGTTCAGCAATTTAGCCATGCAGAGCATCTGCTCTGAATACAGTTTAAAATCAACATTAGGAGAGTTTCATTCCGCTTCTTCCATGCTATCTTGCAGGGATGGATCCGAGGTCCCTGTTGGGCTCTGTTTGGATGCTTCCATCTCTAGTTCTGACCCTGAGTCCGATCTCTGTTCTGAGGTAACAATATGTGACCAAGTGTGCCTGCTCAGATCGGAGTGGAGGGAAGCCCTTGATGGAGTGGAATGGCTCGATGTCGATGCTGCATATGGGAAAGTCGGGTACATATCCCAGTCATAGGGATAGTTTGCTGATGGGTACGGAGGACCTCATGGCAGACATTGGAACACCTGCCACACTTGGTCGATAGGTGGGTAAGTCTGTAGTTGAGCACCTATTTCTCTTCCGTCCTCTTCTCCAGATGAAGGGGATCTCAAGTTTGAGTTCCTATGAGAAGTGAGCACAGCTTCCACACGTGGTTCAGGCACAGTTTCCAAAATGGTATGGCTCTGAGCAGTTCCCTTTGGTTTCTTCCTATGTTTAGATTTGTCTCTGTGCTTCTTTGGTGGCGAATCTGATGGGGATTCTTTGGTTACAGTTGACGCCGGGGTTTTCAAAGTCCCTTCTGTAGTCCTTGGGGGGCTGCTTTTGATTAGGGTCACTCTCGCCACAGAACGGACCGATGCTGAGGTTTCTTGTGACAGAGAATGCTTTTGTTGCCAACCTCAAGGATGGATAGTGGGATCCCATAGTGCATCCCCTTTTGGGGCCAATGTCAACACCAACTCTCGTGCTGGTTCCGATACTGCTCTGGCCGCGTGCTCTGCAGGGCAGATATTTTTGCTGTTGGGCTGCTGGCGCTTGACATCACTTTCCCCCAAAGCATTGCCTTTCGGTGGGAGGCTTGATCCTCTCTTGCCTTGGGTGTGAAGAGCTAGCAATGCTTGCACTTCTCCACAATATGGCCCTATCCAAGGCATGCTAAACAGAGTGAATGGCCATCTATCTTCACCATTTTTGTGCCACATTCTGCACATTTTTTAAAGAGATTTGTCTGCCATTTTCTTGCTCCAGGGATTGGGCAGAATGAAAAATAACGGGTATGGCAAACAAAGTCTTAACTCACCGACCCAATCTGCACAACGACAGATCTTCTTCTTCTTAAATGAAGCCAAAACCCCCACACTATCACTAAAACTAACTACCAACTACACTACGAACTATTTACAAGAGTTTAGAAGAAAGCCTGATCAAGAAAAGAGAGAAAGCGTTCTAAAGACGTCTGTTTCTTGTGGCGGCAAAAAACAAACTGGGGAAAGGAGGGGGTGACCTCCCTGATCACGTGGAAGTTTCAATGGGAAGAACTAGTTTGGAGCAGCTGCGGAGGAGGTCGCTCCCGTAAACTAAGAAAGATCCTGTTCCGAGTGGCTGGCCTACGCAAGTGCAGTCCCAATGTGGGACTGCACTGAAGACCACAGATGAAATAAATTTTGCAACTACTAATGTAACTTTAGAATCCCTATCACTCAATAAAAAGGGTAGAAGAACACAAACAGGTTCTTTCAGAATAAGGGGACTTAACAAAGCAATTCTAAGAAGGGTTACTCCAAACTAAGCCCATTGAGTTTAATTCGCTTATATTGGAGTAACACTTCTTAGGATTGCATGTTAATATATTTGTCTTTCATAACCATAGAAGGGTTGGCATTTAACCTGGCCAAAAAAAAGGCTCAAAAAAAGTGGGATTGTCAAAAAATGTATATATCAGAGGAGGAACTGTCAGTTTTCCATTTCCAGGTGATTTCTATAATGGGTGTGCTTTTTTTGTAATTAAAAATGGTCCAATAGCACACTTCAAACTTATCTGTACTGCTTACTCTCTGGCACCAATATACTTAGTTATCGAGATAAAGCCCTATATGGAAAACTATGTTCTTACAGTTTAAAAAAAATTTAAATCACTTGAAACTATTTTAGCATTTTGCATAAACCTCCAGAGATAAAAATCCAATGCTTATTTTTAAAGTGTATTTTGTCTAAAGCATTCCATTTCTTAATAACATAAGCACTAACCAATAGTAATACATAATTCTGTTCATGCATAATGTGAATTACATAATTACCAGTACCAAAATAACCATGGATATTACATAAAAGGGTGGAAGAAAAAAAGGCTAGACTGATAAAGTAAGAAATTGCAGTAATACAACAATATCATGAATATTTATATACAGGCAGTAAAGAGACTGAACAGCTATCTTAAGAAGATTTCAATCTGAAAGATTTTGAATCAAGGGATGGTGAATATTGATTTTTCCAGTTTTGCAAAATTAGTTGCTACCTCATTTTCACTGCATGGTCTGTGGTGTAATAGTTAAGAGCGCTGGGCTAGGGTTGGAGAAAACCAGGTTTAAATCGCCACTGTACCATGGAAGTTTGCCAAGTGACCTCAGGTCAGTCACCCTCTCGACCTAACCTACCTCACAGGATAAAATGGAGGAGAGAAGAATGATCTAAGCCACTTTGGGGTCCCAGTGAGAAGGCAGGATATAAACGAATGAAGAAAATAAATAAATGATCCTCGTTTAGATTCCAGTTGACTGGAATAAATACAGAAAGTAAAGCACATACAGAAAGAATGAGAAGTATTTAAGATATCCACTAAGCCTTTGTCAACAATTTAACAAAGAAGATTTCATGGTGTTCATCATGTCTATGTCAGTTTCTGCTGAATTAAGGTTGAGGAAGCTGGACCCGGTCAAAGTGCTACTTTCCATCTACCTTACATAATCAGGATTTCACTTTTTAAAAAACAGGTCTTGCAATAGCATAAAGTCTGGCTTTATTGCATCTAATTTGTTTACACAAGAACAGGACCGAGGGAGTCCTAGGACTATTTTGGAATTGAACAAAAGAGAGGACAATTTGCTTCTTGTGCAGCAGTTTGGTAAGTAGCTTTTTAAAATTTTATTTGGCACTGTGGAGATCCACAGGATGTGCAACCGTTTGGTCCTTCCTGTCCACCTCCATGGTTCCAGCCAAAACCGCAGGGCCAGCAAAAGCCTCAACTGCAAAGGGGGGGGGCTGCACTTCATCCCTCCTCCTCTCTTCCTAAGTCTCTCCTTTACAGCCTGCAGAGGACTTGCAGCCTCTTCCTTGGCCTGCCAGTGTTTGGGCCCCTTGTATGGGCCATGCTTAATCATGCACAGGCTCCAAAGCCTTCCCTGACCTCCCACACCCATTCCCCATTTGCCTGATAGCCTGACACAGCTGCAGCTGGCAGCTCCTTAGAGGGCCTACTCTGTGATGTATAGCAGTTATGCATTGCCTGGCCCAGCTATGCTGGCCTGCTTGCTGTTGAGGTGGGCACAGGAGAGACTGGCAACCCAAAAAGTCAGGGCCAGGGTCATGGTCACCTGCTATACAGGGTCACACAGATAAGTCCAGGAGGTTCAGACTCAGACTGGTACATTTATTTATTTATTAGATTAGATTTTTAGTCCGCCCTTCCCGCCGAGCGGGCTTAGGGCAGAGAACAACATTTTAATTTACATAAAAACACATAAAAGCAGACAAAACATTACAATAAAATTTAAAACACTACATACAATAAAAACTTCTCCTCAGATGGCAATGGAAGAGTTACTTCATTTTAGACATGACCACCTTTCTGCCAATGCATTCAAGGTGGCTTACAATTCAAAACAACATCTATATGATACACCCAACACAAAATGAAAAGAAGACAGAAAAGGAGAAATACAACAAGCATTTTCAGGCACCACGTCTTAGGTAAATGTGTATGTAAATGCCACTGTTCCAATTTGAGGAGTTATCTGCCTAGTTTAGGATTTCATCTGAGAGAAATTCATCCTGTGGTCCAAAAACTGACCAAGTTTTTCTACATTCTTCTGCCCCAAAACTTCCAAGGAAAGGCTTGATTGTAATTTTCAGACCAGATTCTCTAACTGATGCTGAGTTTTAACTAGATTCTGTTTCATGAATGCTGACTGAAATCTGAACACAACCGAAAAGCAAATAAAGGTGCAGGACTTCATGAGCCTAGTTCAACCACAAAATAGAGTATACTTTGTTAAGAACCAGGAATGATTAAAAATGGCATTTATACCACAAGGGCTTGTTCCAGTGCTCAGAAATCAGGAGGGAAGACACTTGCTTCTTTTAGCATTTTTCACAAAGCCCAACTGTATCACTGAAGAAAACCTTGCAATAAGTGCTCATTTTCACCTAACAGCGTGGTAACCTTTGGACAGTTATGAGTGTGATTTGGAAATACCTCCACAGCAGAAAAGAGTAAGTACTGTATTTTTTCCAATAACATCTTAAAGAAGCTGTTACTATAAACTGTAACTGGGTGTGTATTGCAGGCCAAGAAATATATTGCATGCAGGGCAGAAAGCATGTCTTTTGTATTCTCTAAGCCTAAGGATGAAGCAATTTTGGCTAGAACTGCATGGAGAACAACACCGTTTAAGTGTTGATTAACAGTTTTTTAACTTGGTAACTCTGGCAGACTATTCAGGAGACCATTTATAGTAAGATTACACTGTCAAACTTTATTATGTTAAAAAAGGAAAAACTGAAACCAAGAATGCCTGTAGTTAATGTACAGTTGCTGCTTTTCTCACTCAGCTACACCTGGGACTCACCTATCTGTAACACAATCCTACTCCATATTTATTTAGCATAAACACTGTCAGCTATTGCAGCAAATACATGGCCCATAATGAAAAGCATCTTGACCTTAGCTGCAATGTTATCAAGAGTAAGAAAAAGGACATGGAACAGCCTTCCCAAGTGCACGCACACACACACTCTGTTAATAGCAGCATTCTCTCCCCTCCTCCAACTGTCCAATTCACTTTTCAAGACCATGATGTGGCCCTTTTCCTCTAGCCAAGGTCCCAAAACATCCCACAAAATGGAGTTCCATACACAAGGCTGCACAAAAACAGACAAGCCCCTTTACGTAAAGGAATCAAAGACCTTGTTTTCCCCCTCTCTCTATTTGTGTGTAAAAATGGATGGCAAGCATTCAGGATGTTCACCCGTTGAGCTTGCTTCTGCAGCTTACAAGGCAGGATGTGTGCAAGTGTGCATATGTAAGAGGAAGGCAACAAAGTGGCTGCCATATCACTCAGGCTGAGGAAATCATCAAGTGTGAGAAAGCATGGTTGAAATTACTTGAGAGATAACTAGAGTTGAAGATGCTAAAAGAAAAAAAAACAGACAAGTGGCATCTCTTCCTATCACCTAGCTATCCTTTGCTTTGGCTTTTTCACTTTCAGTTTCTTCATTTTAACTCCCCCTTGGGGGATATGATGTTCTCACAGGTTTCCCTCTCTCTTTTTCTTCATGCTTGCTGATCTGTGAGTAGCATGTTAAATTAAAAATAAATGCAAAGGGGACATTGTTAAAGATTTCTGTTGGTACAGATTAGAGTAATTCCCAGTTTTAACTTCATCTACAAGGACACTGCCAATTTATTTTTATAACTTTGTATGCTATAACTTATGCTATAGCTTATGCTATAAAATCAATAAAAATTTAAATAAAGGAAAACCAGAAAGGCTAACCAAACTGACTGCAAGAAATTTGAAATCTCTTTGGAATTTCTGACCATGGCCACAAACTCTAAGACATACGATCAGTTATTTTGAAGCCATTAAAAATATCTACATGCATTCTTGTAGTCTATACCTAACCGAAGGATAATAATTCTGCTGCTTTCAAAGTAATTAAGAACAAAGTAATATTTTTTCCAGTAAACATGAAGCACTTGTATACGTTACCTTTAAATAGGAGCCGTAGTATTTTGTTACATAAGGGCTGTCACACTGGCTTAGCACAGTTATCTCCTGTTGAATGTCTTCTATTTCATCTTCCGCCTCCTCAAGGTCTATGATTTTAATAGCAACCACTTGCTGCGTCCGATTATCAATTCCTTTAAAAACCTCTCCAAATGAACCTTTTCCGATGCGTTCTAGTTTTGTGAAGAGTTCCTCTGGGTCTGCTCTATGGTTCTGCGGGAAAAGAAATGAGGAATTAACACACCAAAAAATGTGGATTTCTGCCTTGTCCCCAAGTCATCAAGGAAAGAAGACAAGTTGGAGATTCTAATTTGATGACAAACACTCTGCCCCATCTCAACATTCTTCTATCTGCTTTACTAAAAGGAAGATATGGCAGTGTGCTGCTTCATTAACGTTTATGCCTCTGTGCTACTAGGGAAATTGAAATAATCAGACATGTACTGTTGCATCGCCCCTTCTATAATGATCCTCCTTTGATAAATTGCCCCTTCTGTGCGTGTGCGTGTGTGAGTGAGTGAGCAAGCGAGATATTTTTATTTATCATGTCTGTCCTTCAAAAACTCTCAGAAAGTTTGAAGGAATAGTATACCTCCTTTTTGGTAGCAGACCTTGAGCCTGGAACCTCAGATAGTTGCAAGAGTCTGGTATGCACACACATATACACACACATGGTTGCATATAATAACTATTGTGCTAATTTCATGACAAAGGAACAACAGAGGCGTGGATATATGGTAGTGCTGGGTGGGCAGGCTGACCTGAAATTCTGCTGTTAAAAAAGCCACAAAATCTGTATTCCATCTCATAATTTTTGGCTATTACACATTAATATTGCTTGCCTAAGTTGAAGCTTTCAACACAATTGTTTCCAACAGATCTGAAAATAGAAGGCCAGGACAGGATAACCAGACAGTGGTGAGAAATGCCAGATTGTTTTCAGGTGGTCTGTGTAAACATGAAAGCTAGAATTTTGCTTTTAAAAAACCAAGATTCTGTACAAGTTGCTGGACCCTTTGTTATCGTTTACAACTGTATGGCTTTCTGGTTACCAAGAGCTTATCTAAGGGAGTATGGTAAGATACCTCAGAACAATTCAAAGGAGTGGTATAACAATGCTAAGAAAGCCTTCAAAAAGCCAGAGTAGCAATAATGTCCTATTAACTACAGGCACGTGATCAGTCTACGAAATCAGGCGTTTATTAAAATTCTGTCTGACAGCTATAAATAGACTACCATAAGGTACAAGCACACATTAACACAAGATGCTAATATAAGAGTTGTACTTTATGTGTTTGTGTCATTTTCGGGGGGGGAGGGGGGGAGCAGCCAGAAAAATAATTGGTAGGATTTTACTATATACATATAAAAATGGAAAAAAATGTCTTTGGGCTAGACAATCATCTTGGTGATTTAAAGCCCAGTGTAGGTGATCTGAATGGTTGGTATGTGACTGTAAGTCTTCCCTATATCATAAAATTCATATCAAAGAGATTGCGGATATTTGAATCTCTCTCTTCCAGGACTCAAGCAGAGGATTTTCAGCAACCCTGTTTTAAATGGGCTGATCCAGTGGGCTGAACCAGAGGCTTCAGGCCACATATGCTTTACTATTAAGCTACAGATTTCCCCCCTGCTCAGATGCAGTGGAGGAAGGGAGGCAAGATAAGGGAGAAAGGCAGTAGAAGAAAAGGTATGAAAGCAGTTAAAAGCTTCTTCTCCCTGGAAACTGCTTGAGAACTTGAAGTTTTGAAGTTGTTACCGGACACTTGGGCATGAAAGTCTGCAAACCATGGACAACTTTCTCCAGGAATTCTGCAAAACCGTCTGTAAATAACAGAACTTCAGAGTACTACTGACACAGCCCCCAGAACATTCCTATGTATGTTTTGTAAGTTTAAAAAGTAGCAGTTGTGCAACATTCCCAGCTTGCCTAATTGTTCCTCTTTAGAAACCAGCTGATAATTACACAGACTCGTTCCTCCAATGCTAAAAAAGTAAAATATTCTCATGGAATTTTCCACTTCTCCATCTTGATTTCCACCTCCCTTACACCCATCCATCCCCAAGAACTAAATGCTACGAGATAAAGACAAAGGCACAACTACAAGACGTCACCTGTAAAAGAGAAGAGACTTAATAGGAACTTTTCTGAGATTTTCTTTACGAAGTTTACCCAAGTAACTACAAATCAGACTCTGGGAAACAACTGTTTTTTCCAGAACATGAATATATTTTTAGAATTCCTGCATTTATAAAACTGATTAAGGCCTGGATGCAGCTGTACGCAAATATCACCTCTGTTAGAAGAAAAATGGAAATGTAACCAAATACACTAAGCAAGCATTCAGCACAGGCGTAATCATTCAACCATTACATAAGCTTGCCCAAATGAAGGATGGAATGCCATTATAAAACACACCCCGGATGCTCTCTGTCCAATGGACAGAGATTTTCAGCGAACAGATTGACTGAAGTGTGTGGTGGCTGATGTCACACATTCCATTACAGCCAGTATTTCTATCTGATGGCATGGTTTAATTTTTCAGGAACTCTGCATAAAAGACAGTAAGAAGCGATCAAGAACTCTGTATGGTTAAGTCAAGCAATCTTGGATTGGCTAGCTAAGGCAGCAGTGTTTATGCAAAGGAAGCTCCCCACACACACTATTAAGCTTCCTATATGAAGACCTAAGTGCAGCAAACCATACATAGATAAGGCCAATGTTAGCACAGGCTTTCCTATGCTACATAATTCTTGCTGTTAACAACATGCCCCCCCCCCATTTCGAGTGAAGCAGCAGCAACTGAAGCTCACTCCCATGCAGATGTGCCTGCCACTCTCCATTTATTCCAGGTTCAAGTGTGTGAACTCAAACGTAACTCCTGACAACCAAACGTTAAGCCTAGGTCATCCTCATTTTTTAGACAACATACAGCTTGCAGTTGGTCTAGGGGATCTGCCACTACACATAAACCTGGATGTATTGTTTTTACCAAGACATAGTACAGGATTAAGGGTTTTTTTAAAGATACTGTAACAGCCAGGAACAACAAGCCACTAAGCCCAGGAGAGACATACCAAAATCTTCATATGGGTGCAAAACCAAAGAGAGCCGCTGCCACTGATATTCCACCTACTGCTTCTCTTCCTGTAACAGCACACAGTCCCCCTTTTCTATTCCCTTTCATTTCCAGTTCGATTGCTATTCCACCCCACTTCTGTTCATAAAGTTATCTATGATACCCAGGAGAAACGCTACCATTTGTTTTGGTGACGTTAGACATGTATTGGTGGTTTTGGTAATAAGCCTATTAGAAATTTAAAACATATACAACGTTCATCCTCAAAGGAAGCCAACAGAGCAAGAATAAGATTAACAAAATTTTGGTAGGATATGAGCTTTCAAGAGTCACAGTTCACTTTTTCAGATACAAGTTAAAGAAGTTGAACTTCTGGCTCAAAAAGGGAAGGTACAGCTCTATATATGATCACCAGTCAAAACAGCAAAACACTGTAGAAACAATTTGTCTCTTTAATTTACATTTTATTTGATAGATAAATCTATTAGGAATCATAGTTACAGCAGAAGTTATCCTTAACTCTGTTCTTAGAGCACTATATTCTCTGCTATTTCCTTTATAATAATAATGAAGTGCCATCAAGTCACAACTGACTTATGGTGACCCTTCATGGGCAAATGATGAACAGAGGCAGCTAGCTGTTGCTTGCCTCTGCACAGCAACCCTGGTCTTCCTTGGTGGCCTCCCAGCCAAATACTAACCATGGCTGTTCCTGCTTAACTGCCAAGGTCTGGCAAGCTCAGGCTATTCTGGGGTATTCAGTCTGTTTACTTTAGGGTCACGGAAACTTTACAAATGAATCCAAACAGAACAGAGAAAACCAGATGGGGGGTGGGGGGACTGCCTATCACAGAAGTACAATCCAGAAGACTAAACACTTGCAGAACTGTGTTAATATTCTTTAAAAAAACTGTGAAGATACCTTTTGAGCGAATTATGTCTACAAAAGCAGTTCAAACTAGAGGCAAAGAATCATCATTACTACAGCACTGGAAGAGTTCCATTTATGAAGTCCAATCATCTGCTCCCAACAATGAAATGTTATACATTATAGCCTACAGATTACATAAACCAGATTACAATGTGCAGAAGGCACAAAGGTGCCAATAAAGCAGACCACTACAAAGCTTCTGTGGTGCCGATAGCTCCAAATGACTTCAGTAAGCAAGCCAAGCCATTGGGGAAAACTACTCTTCCCTTTAGCCCATCTCGTCTCTCGGAAAAATGCTTCCCAGCTATAGATACTGTGATCAAGCAACTCTCTCACCAACTCTCAATCACAGAAGGTTGTCAGCATGCAGATATCATTTCAGCAATACTGGTCATGTACTAACTGAGTTAACATACACATGAAGACAAGAAAGAGGGTGAATACATATGCTTCCTTTTCTTCCCACCATACATGTCAACTCTTGACAAATGGCCAAATACATTTTTAAGGCTTGTTCAACATAACTGGCACCATTATGCCCTCCCCTTGTGGATAATCTTGTGTGAACCAGAGATTGCTCACTGAAGCCTCAACATACCAAACATTTGCTCAAGATTCAGTAATATCTGCATGTCAGTATTTTCACTAGTATGTTCATGAGATGAGCTACTGCCTAATAATCTGGTGATTCTAGTTTGGGACATCACACCCTTTTAAAAGGTTGATATTCTATTGCCTACTTATGGCACACCCTCATTCTACCTTGATTAACAGGAAAAAAAGGTAACTTGCCAACAAAATAGTTTTTGTGAAGTGCCCCAGTCCAGGTTTTTTGGCACCAAAAGAGCCTAATACAAGTGGCCCTTTGTCTAGTATTTGTTGTTTTTCTTACAGTAATACCTAACTCTGTGAGCTCAGCCAAGCCAAAAATAGAACACACACTACAGTAAGCAGCCCTTGTCTCAAACAATCTGCGCAGACAAGGAAGATCTATTACCACACAGGTGAGGAAATGAAGCATGGAGTGGTACGTCTTGCAATGAGGAAATCGCTCAATGATTAATAAACTACATTTTGTGATTCTACTTCAGATCAGGACAGAAACAACTTCCTTGAGACTAACTGAACTTATTATTTACACAGCACCAGGGTACCCTGTGCCTTACAGAATTATATGGGTAAAAATAGAGGTCCTCGCCTCCAAGAAGCTTACAGTTTAGAGAGAGATAAAGGAGAAAACAGTGAGATACAAAGATAGAGAGAGATAAACGTGGGCAAATCAGAGCGATTTAAAGAGAGATTTGAAGGAAGGTTGAGAGATGACAACAGACATGGTAAGGGAGGGAGTTTCACAAAAAGAAGAGTAACTCTGGTCAACCAGGATGGCGGAATTGGAGGAACAGAGGCAAGAGGCACGAAACTTAGCAAGAAACGAGGGCCAAAAGGTCTGATCAAGCAAAGCACCAGAAATTTTTTTTAAAGAAAGGACATTTGTGCTGGATATACAAAAAAATGAATTCCAGTGAAATAATATGAGGGCATCACAACTCACATTGTATTCTTTATCAAACCATTTCCCCCCATTAATAATATCCAACTGCCTTCTCTGGAGGTCTGCCTTCTCTGGAGTATATTCCATGAGCAATACAATGTATTTTTATTTAAGGCAGTGTTTAGTGGCTTTGAATAATGGAAGGTTTCTCCAGTAGTTTTTAAAAATTCAATTTCAATATAAATGTGAATACTATAAGCAGATCAAAGGACATAGGATGGAGATGAAAATTTTTAAAATACTAACACTGACAAAATGTAACTCTACGGTGGTCTGACGCCCCCCACTAATGAAACTTCTGGGGACAGCAGCTGCTCCAGAGGCAGGCCAACTATGCAAAAGCATGTGCACTATTTTAACCAGAGACAGGGAGGCCTTCTCTTGTTTTCGCCCTGACTTCTGTCTACACACATAGCAAAAAGATGCAAAACATTAAACTGGTTAAGATACATGTTCCTGTGACAGTATCTGCTACTCCTTTACAGTACAAGCTTGAGATTACTGATTGATTGACTGCACTTATTTATTGTACAATCCACCTTTTTCACTGAAACTTACACAGTGTTAAATCAATAACTTTAAATGTTTCAGGAATATAATTTGCCTTTACCTGAAGCTCTAGGCAAAGCAACTGAGTGGCCACAACAGACTGCTAACTTTGTCTATTTTTAAGACTTAGCCGAACTTTTAAAACCATTTTTTGTAATTAAAAAAAAGTTGAGCATGTACAAACAGCAGCCCTCAAAATGAAGGCTGTTAGCCATTTCTTGCTAACAACAAGCAACTATGCAAAAATAATACATGCACTCAAATCTAACAAGTTAATAGGTCTCAGCACTACAAAAACATCAATCCTAATTTAACATCTGACTGGCTGCTTCAAAAGCCAAAATGAATACGGATAGTCTCAGGCTGTGAATAAAGAACCAACAATGCTTTACTGGTCTGTATCTTTTGTGAACACTCACTTCAGTCAACACTGTTTGATCCTCCCAACTAGTATGCAAAAGCAAAATTCAAGAAGAGGAAAAAAAATGTCCTTTTTCTCCTGACAAGGCAGTGTTCAAAGCCTGATCAAGTCAGCAATTTGACAGACAACAGAACTGGAATATCAAGAAGCACATGAAGAGTCTTGCTTTTATAAATCCACAACGAATCTTCATTTTCATTCATTAAAACAAAGCATACAGTCAACAAATTTAAATGAATATTGATTTCTCCCCCAATTAAGCAACATGGAAAGAGTTTTCAGAAGCTATTCTCTGCTCTCTGGTGTTTGTGAGAAAAAAAAGCCTGATCCTAAACATGTCTCAGGATTACATTATTAGTGATCTTATTTCTGGATGCCCACTGTATGAATCAGGATGATGGACTAGATGCACCCCTGGCACGCACTGTGTGTGTGTGTGCGTGCGCGTGTGTGAGGATATAAATGCTGGTGGTTTTTTTTGTTTCTCAGGCATCAGTTTTCCATTTTGTTGCAAATAGTATTCTCGCTGCCATCAACATATAACGGAAGAGATCTCCTTGTTCTTTTCTCACATTAATTGGTAAAATATTTAAGAGCATACTTTTTGGATTTAGTTCAAATCTGAGTTTGAGAATCTTTTGCATCTTTTCGTGTATCTTTATCCAAAATTTTCGTGATTCCTTACAAGTCCACTACATATGGTAAAATGTAACGTCCATATTCTGACATTTCCAACAATATCCATTGTAACCCTTAGTGATTCTTGCAATGTCTTTGGGAGTAATGTACCATCTAAATAACATTTTATAACAGTTTTCATGTATGCCATTAAAGGTATTTAATTGATTGATTGAAAAAAAAATTCTCCCCATAACTGACAGTCTGTAAATTTTATGTCCTTAGTCCATTTTGTTTTTTAAACAACTCTATATTATTTTGTTTCACCTAACACATTAGCCTCTTTATATACTGTTCTACATACATCTTGGGAAAGTATTTAACATCAGTAATAATGACTTATTCACATCTCATTTTAAAAACGTATTTGTTTACAACCAACCAGCTTGTAGACGACAGTCAAACAAGAACTGAAAATTGCATTTTAAGTTTCATGTTACCACTTGTTCAAATCCACTAAACCACAGTTAGGCTAGCACGTGCATATGTTACACTTTAGATGGATTTAGTTTTCATTATTTTACTATAGGAATATGACTGCATTAATCGCCTGACTGTTGTTTGAACTCTGAAAATGACTTCAAAAAGAGTACTCCACTGATGTGTTTGTCACAGTCAAGACCTCTAAAATCCTATCAGCCCAAACATTACATTAAACTCCAGTCAGACCTGAGGAACCAACACAAACAGAAAGCAGTGAATTTTATCCCACCACATACAACAAACAGAACTGCTGGACCAATTCCAAGCAAGGGTTTCATGAAGGTATGCTTACAATATAACCTTAAGTTGACAGGTATCACTAATGATTAAAGGTCAGCTCCAACACTGTAGTCTGATCCAGGAAGTGCAGTGGCATGAATAAAGCAGTGACGTTGTTACTCTTTCTAGCCATAATTACTCCCTTCTCAGGTATTTCTGCCCACATTCAATGCCTCCCCCTCCTCACCAAGTCATTAACACAGTTGGAATTTCCCTATTTCCTCACGACTCTGTAAGATTCCATTATTAAAATACTCTTGTGAAGACACCCCCCCCCAAAGGCTTCTCTGAAGAAATCTGGAGGAATGAGAACAGAAAGCTGAGAAACACCTGAAAGACAGCCATCCAAGCACAGCTTACTTTCAAATAAGCCCTGCAGAATGTGTCATATTTGCTCAGGAAGTTAAAGATGCAGCTATATCTATAAACTAAATTTCTCTAATTTATCAGTGAAAAAATATACTGCATGATTCCAGGAAAGTTCTTTTTGTTAAGTTTGCTTTACATTGAGGCTAGTGTCTCCTCACAATTGTGGAGGCACCACTGCAAAACTAAGTTTGAATTTCCATGAAGCAAGATCACATGTAGTGCAGACTTTCCTAAGGCTTGCAACAGAATTCCTGCATCTTTTAGCTCAGACTTTCTTCTTTTAGATTAATGTGCGCATATTCCTTCCAACAGTTAGCAGATGAAAACTGGTACAGTGTGACAGTGTGCAAGTTATTTCCAGGGCATCCATTAGCATGTCCTTCTAAACCTCTTGGAAATATTAACACCAACCTTAAAATATTCATTTCCATATAGCCCAGCAAACTCATGTATGCTGAAATGAGTACATGAAGTTATTGACTTCATGCCTCCTTGTTAGATTCCTGGAAGCATCAGGCTGGCCGCTGTTGGAAACAGGACGCTAGACTTGTGGGTTCCTTGGTCTGGTCCAAGAGAGGCTTCATTGTGATGAGCATACATAAAACATTACTGGTTCTTGTTCACTCAAACTATCTGGGAGACTAATCAAAAGGACACAGACTAAAAATTTGTAATACAGTTAATGATCTGCATAAAACACCAACTTGCTCCATGTTGCTAATTTCTTTAAAGAAGTCCAATATGTGAAGGTACACACACCCACAGTGCTAAAATTAGAAGAGGATAAATCAACTCCTATTTTATTTTCATGATAGCCTATTTCTTTAACATGGGCTCAAAAAAAAAAAAGGGAGGTGGCATGTGAAACAATTTCACTGTGCTTCCAATCCTTTAAAGATTTTTTCATTTGCACTGTCTTAACTAAAAAAAAAATCAAATGGTCACTCTATTCTCTGAAGCAGAATAGCTGAAAGAAAAATATATTAACTCTGCGTGTATAAATTAAGGGATATAGGTTAAATAAACAAAGTTGAAGGAAGCATGCTATTAAATAAAGTTTATTATCTTAACAATAGAATACACTGCTTTAAATGGCTCTGAAGTTCTTCCTGGAACACAGGACAGCCCAATGATAATCATAAATCAAAAAGGAAAAGAAATGTAGAACTAGATTTTTGGATAGGGAAAGGGAAAATGAGTTTTGAACAAGGTTTGTACCGGCTTACTCACCTATGGAAAGGTCTGGCTGCAGGGAAGCTGGTAAAGAAGACTTTCTAACTGGATTGAGAATGGGTTATTTTATCATTTTCAGATTGCTGATGTAACAACAAATACTTGTATGCATTCAGATAGACTAACAATTGCTGGCTAATAACTTTTGTGATGCAAATAACTGTATAACTAGAACTACAGATACAATAGCAGAGTTTGCCACTACCTGAACAAACTGAGGAGCCTTCAGGTTACATCTCCCTACCTTTTCTGTACCTTGACCATAGCCATTTAATCAAAGACTTGCATTTTCTTCACAAAATCATTATTTCTCCTTACATTCAACCACAAATTGATTTGCATTTTCCATTTCAATGTGAAATTCCAAAACAGAACCAAACTGATTTTGGAACACAGATTTGAAGGTAAGACTGCAAATATCACTTAGGGGGTTGGATATAAGATACTATGATTTCCTGTAAAAAGTAAAAGTCTTTGATTATATTGTTGCAAGAGGGGAAGGGAGTGTGAGAACCTGATAATACTCTTCATTTAGGTAGCAACAAATCATGAAGAGGGAACATTAAAAGAGGTTTTAACTTCTGTCCTGATTTAATTTGCTTCTATCTTGACATTAAATTATATTTACTTTGTTTTGAACTGGAATATTTATAAGCTGCCCAAGTTTAGGTCCAATAGCAGGATTACATTTTTTCAAATTTTTAAAAACCCTGGGTCTAATGCACACTAACCAAATTGATTTTATAGGAGTTAGTGAACAGAGGGAGAATCAAGAAAAAGGTAGAATTCAAGCAACAAAATAACCAATTACGTTTCTAACTCTCCAAATTGGTGAAGATGGTTTGAAAAAATTGCAGGCACCCAACTACTGGTGTCTCAAGATTGTGGCAGATATCTAGGTGGGCCTTCTAGTTAGTGTAAATGATTTACTGACTCTCCCTAGGGATCTACAAGTCCTTGACCAACTAGCTGCTCTTGCCTTTAATCCCATCCCTCTCGCTCTCTTTTCTCCACCCCCTCCATATTCCTATGCTTTGAAAACAAAAAATAATTAGTGGAACTAAGCCAAACTGTGTGAAAATTCAGTTTGCTGATGATATGACCAGAAGATTTCATTAGAAGCCAACACGATAGAACATGAACAAGTAAAAACAAGGAAATATATACACTTATAAAAATGGAACAAAAATGTATAAAGCTCCTTGAATAATCACCGTGCCCCAGACTACTAAATTCCACTACGCAGTTCAGCTGTTGGCACATTTTATTTTTGTTGTTGCCCTGCTTGAGGGATTCCCAGCGTTTTCTCTAGGAAATTCTATTCTATTGTGTATGCACCACGAAGTTCCTATGTTACTTAAATCAGACTTTTCATGCATAGCTACAGTTTGTGCGCTTTGGTGTGCAGAGTGCTAGAATCCAGAGAACTCAAGACAACGTTAGCTCTGCACTAAAGTAAGGTCATTTACACACAAGTTGCTTGACACAGCCTGGATTGAGAAGCGGGGCTTTTCTCCCCACAGCTTTCTAGTACTTCCTTGCACTTTTTGAATTTTCCCTCTTTCCCCCTATCTTTCCTAAACCTGCACTGCTGCAATGTTTTGGGGAAGATTACTGAAAAATTAGAGTAGCACATGTGAATAAGAAGCCTGTCCCCATATGAAAAACAACCATATCAGAATCATGAAAAAAGCAGCTGCTTAGATACTCATTCTTAGCAGTGAAAATCAACAGTCATTTTCTATTTATTTACTTCATTTCTCCCTAATGGGAACCCAAAACAGCTTTTATCATTCTCTTCTCCTTCATTTTAACCTCACAACAACTGTGTGAGGCTGCATGTGACTGGCTCAAGGTGACCCAACAAGCTTCCATGGCAGAGTGGGGATTCAAATCTGAGTCTCCCAGATCTTAAGAGTCTCTCTACACAAGACTTCTGACACGTGTTTTTCATATGTCAGGAGATGCAATGTTAGCTGAGAAGTGTAGTTTTAAATGACAGAGAAGGCAGAGATTGCTCCAGAGGGGACGGATTCTTTCACAGCCCTCGGCCGCCTCTGGCGTGGTGAACTGCCTCCCCTTCTGGAGCCTTTGCCCTGCTGAGGCTTAATTCAAAGTTTTAAGTAGTGAGGTCAGCAGGACAAAGGCTCTGGAGGCGGCGAATGGCTATGAGAGAATCCGTCCCCACTGAAGCAATCTCTATTGGCTTTATCTTTTAAAACTACATGTCCCAGCTAACTTTGTGTCTTCTGGCACTTGACAAACATGCACCCAGGCATCTTGTGTAGAGAGACTCTCAGTCTGACACCCTAACCACTACACCACACTACACCCTGGCTCCAATAAATGGAAGAAAATTATGTCACTTTATCCTGTCTAGAAGTGTTGTGAAGACATATTCATGTAAAGCACACACTACCGATAACCATAACTGAAGCTAATATGTCTATTTTCAGAACACAACATGGATGGTGTTTAGCAAATAAAGTACATTACAGATAAAAGAAGTATTGAATAACTTATCTTCTTCACTGGGAAGGAGTCTTACTTTTTTGATACTGAGACTTAAAAGATGGTTTTTTAAATTCTTTTTCTCTGAATAATTAAAAACAGGACAACCATCAGAATACTGCATTTGGATGTGGGAGATCCAAGATTAGATTCCTGTTCAACATGATGCTCACTGCATGGCTTTGGACAAATCACTGTCTCAATTTAATGTGTTTGCAAAATTGCAATGACTGCAACTGACAAGGAGACATTGGCAAGATTCACACACAGTGACAAACCAAGGTTTGTTGTTACAGGGAAAAGCTGTGGAATCCTTGGGCTCATGCACTCCTTCCCTGTCACAAGGATAGAAAACTGAACACTATACAGCAAACTGCACTATCAGAACAACAAACCGTGGTTTATTTTCTGTTATAATTATGATTTCAAACTAGTTTGAAGTGAAAAAAGAAATGTTTAATTTCCTAACTAAACATTTGGGGGTGGGGGTGGCAAACACAAAGGTCTCCAGCTTCATTCTCATAAAAGGTTTCTTGTTACTGTGACTGCTGACAAAACATTCCAATATAAACCCTGAGATGGCAGGAAGCAAGACAATCTGAAATAAGGACAACTATATTAAACATTTAACAAGAAGCTATTAAAAGATAAAGTTATACTACTTGTATTAGGACATCTTCAAACTCAAGTAGCCATCACATAGCTCTGCTAAATATGTCCTAACTGTTAAATTTCTAAACATCCCATACACTCCAGAATGACTTACTGTTCATCCATTTAATATAAAGATTAATGTGAAATCTAAGACCATAGTTCACAATCAAGATGCTTCTTAAATTTTGCAGCATATACAACTTTCAGTATGAAAAGAAACCGATTTCCTTTTCTCATCATTCACAGTAGTTGTGCAGTTCATTACTAGGTGACACACAAATTTATGTAGAACAAAAACATTCACCCACCCCCTCCCCAAATAATTATTTAAAACATGCACACAAAGCAAATGGCATTTAAAAGCCTGAAATGATTACATTGCGACATTAAATGTTCAAAATAACGATCAACACAGTTTTGAAAACTGCTTTGTGGGAAAAGTCCGAACGCTCACAAATTCTACTGAAGATCAGAAACCATTTGCTTTGAGAAAATACCAAATTCAAGAGCACACAGTACTATAAGCTCTTTCAAGGAGCTTGTGTGCATACTTTCAGATTAATTTTGGTTGATCAGCTCCTTGATGCATGGGATAGAATTAGAGAAAAATTAAAGTAATTGGAGGGTGACATGTTGGAATCAAAACCAAAGTGGAATCAGAAGCTTTTGATCCATAAACAGAGCTAGATGTAAACTGATCAAGGAAAAGGAAAATCTGAACAGCAAAACCTACCCACACGCATCTCTTTTAAAAGCGCTTAATGCCATTACATGTGCCAAACAGATTAGCAAATCACCCGAAAAATCAAACTCCCCCTCCCAACCAGATCAGTTTCAGAAGACTCAATTTGGGTAAAATCTCCTTTAAATCCATGTGTGCGCTTTCTTCAGCTACATATTTTGATCCAAATGTAATGTTCCCATGATGATATGCGTAGTTCTACAAAATCATGTAACAAACTGATCCCATCCCATCCATTCCCCATCAAAGGAAAGCTGGTAATAACTTGCAATCTCTTCTAGCATTCATAACAAAATAGGACACTTCCTTTAAAAGAATAACTGTTCTAGAGAATTTTTGAGTCAAAGGACAAAATGGGGTCAACTACTGCAAAATAAGCTAGTAACTCCATTAAGGCACTTTGGAGTTGTCCTATGTTTAACCAAATAATCCTAAAGGTTCACTATGTAAAAGAAACTTTAGTTACAATTTAAGCTCTCAAAAATAAATATTCCAGAGCCAACAGGTATGCTTGGACATTTTATACAAACATATTGGATGCAACCAGCAGAGAAGCAGCAGCTTCACATTCACACCCAAACCTTCGCTTCAACAATCACCTGCGCCTTTTAGCCACCTCTGTGCACGCACAGCTCAGCAAATAAAAGTGGTGAACAGGTGGGGCTCTTTCTCAACTATCTAAAACTTTTGTCCAAAGTTATGTTTCAAAAATACCTTCACGGTAGGCCCCTCCTTGCTTTATGTGCAGTTTGCTTGCCACTGTAAACAATAACTCCTACAGACATCTTAAACCCATAGGCACTGAAAGGCAAAGCCCCTCAAGCTAGTGTATAATAAAAGTTGAAGCACTATATTCTAATAATGAAAGCAAGCTAGAAACCCCTAGTATAATTAGCCCAATGTCACCAAGTGTTCTTTCTCTCACCAGAGCCCACAAACCTCTCACCTGCATCCCAGGCACCTGCACTGCTACAGGCGAATGGGCCATGGTGGCCCGGCCTCAGTTCTCTTCCTCCTCCTCCTCCTCCTCCTGTAGGGAAAAGGACAAGGACGCTGAAAGGGCTTCAGGGAGGCCTGCAAGGATGGGGGAGGGGGAGAAAAAAACGCTGCATCAAACAGTAGGATTTGAGTCCAGCGATATCTTACAGACTAACAAGATTTTCAGGGTATACACTTTTGAGAGTCCAACCTTCTTCAGATCAAACTGCACCAAACTGTATTACTGGGGGGCCGAGAAACCTTGCAGCCCCCTTTCCTCCACACTTCTCCACTCCTGCCTTCAGCCTCCTGCCCTTCTCACTTCTTTTAGTTACCAGCCTCTCTTTCTCAGCTCCTCCTCAACCCCCCTCCATTAGTGCAAGCCACCTCCGTCCCACACAGGTCGGGTAAGGTTGCCAACCTCCAGGTGGATCCTGGAGACTTCCCGAAACAGCGCCTGATCTCCAGGCCACAGAGATCAGTTCCCCTGGAGAAAATGGCTGCTTCGCAGGGTGGACTTTATGGCATTATACCCTCCCCTCCCTAGGCCCCACCCCCAAATCTCCAGGCTTTTCTCAACCTGGAGATGGCAGCCGGCCCAAGCTCTATCCTCACCACTAGGCCTTCTGGCCACTGCAGCCTCCCGCCGCCTCTGGCACAAGCCATTCTTCCCTCATCCCCTTCCTATCCCTCCCCCCCCCCCCCTTCACGCGTTCTCTCACCGCCGGACCTCGGTCGAAGTGTTCCCCCCCTCCCACCCGGAGACGGAGCGAGAAAGCAAAGCAGGAGCTCGTAGAAAAACCTCCTTCCCACTTACCCTCCGAGGGCAGCGGCCGGGGGGGGGGGGCACCTCTTCCTCGCCCTCCTCTGCTCGCCGGGGCCCGGCTAGCGGCGCCCAGGCGTCGGTGGCTGCGCTGCTGCGAAGGAGGTCGACGCGGCCTGCCCGGCGACGGCTCTTCCTCCTCCTTTTCTGCCGCAGCCCATGACCCGCTTCCTCCCCGGGAGGCCCGGCGAGGAAGCGGGGAGAGAAAGAGGGAGGCCCGGCGGTTGCGGCAGCGCGCAGAAGGGCCGGAGCTGCGGCTAAGGCCTGGCCGGGAGAGCGGACTGGGTCTGCGCCTTCAGTTGCGGGAGGCCCCCGCGGCCATGTTGGGAGAAGGGCAAGGAGGAGAGCGAGCGAGGAACGGGCGCCACCGCCACTGCAGGGCCTTCTCGCCTCTTCCCGGCCGTCGTCGTCGGCGCCGCTCGGCCTCGTCCCTCTCCCTCCGGCCAGACAAGGTGGAGAGAGGCGGTGGAAAGCAGAGACGGGCCCCGCCTCGGTAACGTCAGCCTTTGCCCGCCTTCAGGGAGGTGACACCGCCGGGGAGGGGAAGGAGGAGGAGGAGGAAGGGGGTCATGGAGGGAAGAATCTGGAGGGAAATTGAGAAGCTGAAGGGGAACGAGAACGGGGGGGGGGGGGGCGAGCCCAAGAGAAGAACGGGAGGGGGAGGCTAAAAGGAAGGTAGACTGCGCGAAGACGGGGAGCTGGGCCGAGTTAAGGCCGAAGGGGGAACGCTGGGGAGTCGAGGGAGGAGCAACTACAGTTATGCCAGGGCTGAGTCCAGGGCACCTCAGAGATCGAGATTTTCAGGCTATGAACATTCGAGAGTCAGAGCTCCCTTCGTCAGATCTGAGTACTCTAGATTCTGGAATCCTATCTGAAGTTTCTATGTAAATTCCCTTCTTCAGGTCTGAAGAATTTAGATTCTGGAGCCTAGAATCCTACCTGTACCAGGGAGCTCTAAACTCTCGAAATCTCATACCCTGAAAATTTTGTTTAAGGTGCCACTGGACTCAAATCCAGCCCAGGCCAAATCCTGGCACAATTTATGGGGATGGCTAAAGCTCTGGAAATAGGGGGTAGAAGGGCCTGGTTGTATTCTGTATTCTTTTTATCGGAAAAAGGTAGTATTGTCGAAGGCTTTCACGGCCGGAGAAAGATGGTTGTTGTGGGTTTTCCGGGCTGTATTGCCCTGGTCTTGGCATTGTAGTTCCTGACGTTTCGCCAGCAGCTGTGGCTGGCATCTTCAGAGGTGTAGCACCAAAAGACAGAGATCTCTCAAAGGTAGCTTTGAATCAGAACCTCATAACCTGAAAATCTTGTTGGCCTCTAAGGTGTCACTGAACTCAAACCCAGGCCAAATCCTGGCACCGTTTTGGGATTGAGTAAACCTCTGGAAATAGGGAGCAGAAGGGCCTGATTGTATTCTGTATTCCTGTTATGAGCCTGGACCTACATACTGAAGCCTAGTGGCTCTGGGGAAGCCTGTACTAAAGTGACTACAGGGCCTATATTTCCTAGGTCCCCTTTGGACCCTGTGATTGGTTAAGGGGGGATTGAGAGGGAAAAATTGCACCAATAGAGAAGTAGGGGGATGGTGCCGGAGAGAAGGGATAAAAGGCCTCACCACAGGGAGAGGGTGTTCACTTCTAGGGAGTAGAGCTGTGGTTGCTGTAGACAGAGGAATCCCTTGGCCAGAAGGGGTGAGACAGTTGAGTCATTCACCAGCAGATTGCTAGGCACAAGCTGCTTAGACATGTTAGGGTGTTTTATTTTGTTTATTCATCAATCTTTAATATTCTCTTTATTTTACAAAGTTTTGAACACCAGTTATTACTAAACCTGTTAAACAAAGTTGTTTATTATTCTGCATGAGTCTTCACACCTCATTCAGTCACATAATAAATAAAACCTACTGGGAAAGAGCAAACAAAAGGGGTCGGTTAGGTGCTCTTGGCCCTTCCGAGGAAACATGTACCAGAGTGGTGGCAGCCTATAGAGAGCTTCCCTGGTCCTAGCCTGCTGTAATAGTTCCTTTTATCTGAAAAAGGGAACTTTGACTTGGAAGTTCATACCCTGAAAATCTCTTTAGTTTCTAAGGTGTCACTGAATTCAAATCTAGGCCAAATCCTGGCACTGCTTCTGGTACTTGGCTAAAGCTCTGGATATAGAGGGCAGAAAGGCCTGATTGTATGCCAGATTGTATCTGAAGAAGGAAGCTCTGACTCTTGGAAACTCATACCTTGAAAATCTTGTTGGTCTCAGAGGTGCCTCTCGACTCAGGCCCTGCTGTTCTATTACAGACCAACACAGCAACCTGCCTGAAACTAGAATTATGGTGGGGATGACTTGCACAGCGATGATGCAAGGCAGGAGCAAGGGTTTGGGGGGCCGGCAGTTGGAGGGTAGATTGAGAGAAGTGGAGTGTGAAGTAAAGGGAGGTTGTGTGTGTGTGTGTGTGTCTCAAATGTGAGCTGAAGGTAGGGTCTGAGTGCAGAACATTTGAGGGGGAAGTGGGGAGGAATGCCCAGAGAGAAGCATAGAGAAGCAGCTAAAAAGGTTTGGGTGGCTAATAGGGGAAGTAGAAGCCTGAACTGGCATTTGAGAGAGGCATACATGGAGGAGCCAAAAAATGTGGTGAAATATCAGAGACCTATGGAGTTCAGCTTCAGGAACAGTGATGGCTTCTTTGGAAAGACAGCAGAGAAAGCACACAGACTAGAAGGAATTGAGTATGTGGCAAATTGGGGAAGATGGTGGGAAAAGGGGGAAGGCATTGATAGAAATGAGTATCTTCCATCAGAACTGAAGGAAGTGTAGTAGTAGTATTTATTTAAAATATTTATATGCTTGGTTTTCTCCTGTGTATCTCAGTAAGCAGCTTGTACAATACTAATTTATTTATTTCTTTACTTTATAGTCCACCTTTCTCACTGAGAATTGAGGCAGATTACACCGTTTTAAAAACGTAACAAAAAATCATAACCCATATAACAAATATAATAAACTAGGATTACAAAATTGTAGATCAGTGAAATAAAAGTATAATACATCAAATGAGCAATGCAATTAAACAGGCAACAATTTTCAGTGACATTAAATCTAAAAAACTATTATTCACTATATTAAAAAGCCCTTGTTCTCAACCAAAATAGTGGGTGGAGGGCCCTTAGTTTAAGGAGTGTGATAAAACGTTTAAAACAATCATTTTCATGAGTAGGATCATGAAACATCTTTTGGTAGTTCTATAGTATTTATTGTGAGTCACTTTGATCCGTATGAAAAGTGGGAGAGAGAAGAGTTTTAAATAAAATAAATTTCTGCAGTTACTTGAAGAAAATGTACTCTTGCCAAGACAGAAGTGAATTGGTACCATGTGGGAATAACCTGACATAGTATAAGATTTAAAACAGCAAACACTTTAAGGTGTGCTATTTATAGCAAAGAGTTACCTGGGTCCTGGGGTGGGATGAAGATGTCCTTTCTAACTCCTCTGCAATAGCTCTTGCTTAGCTGGAGGATTGCTTTTTCCTTAGGATACACCACTATATCTCAAATGTCCACCAATGCCAAATACATTCTGATGCAAATGAAATAATTTCTGGCATATGTCTTGCAGTTCAGTTCTGTGTAAGTAAATCCCACATTTAAATGGGAGTGAACCCTAAGTAACAATGCATAAGACTGTAGTCTCAGTTCTCAAAAGCAATTATAAGGAATTGAACATAAATGAGACTGCTTCCTTTTACCTACAAAATAGTTTTGTCCAACTCAAAAGCATGTATATACTTTCATCAGTATAAGCAAATGAAGAACATATCTATAATACCAGATATTTGAAATTTCTTTTGACTTAAAACCAAAACAATTTGAAAACATTCCTCAGTTATATCAGTTATCCACACTTAGTACCATAATCTGGATTTTTCTGTTTTCATAAATTGTTAAAACTTCTGCTTCCAGTACTTCTGCCTTCCCATCTTTTAAAAACAAGGTACTTTTTAGAAGTCTGAAGTGAGGACTTTATAATATTCCTCAGTTAACTGGCAAGCTCTCCTCTTCCTTATTCCTGTGTCCCAGGGTGAACATTTTGTGATACTTTTGAGAGCATGAGCTGTATGCCAACACTTACGCATTTTAAGTACAATAATGAAGTCATTGAAAAGTGGGATATTTTTAAAATGGAACCCAACCTTAATTGCAGTCTGCAACCTTTCAGGAAATTCAACAGTACCCATTCATTGAATTTCTGAATCTTCATTGAGCTAATAAACAGGCCTACATTGCTTCTAATCTAACTTCATATTTCAGTGGTCTGATTTTTCTGAATAATTCCTAATGTTTGGAAAAGCAGCACAGGCTTCCTGCGCTGCTTGACCTCCTTAGGATCATCGGCTAAATATAGTCTGAATATCATCCTTTTAATTCAGCCAAATATGACTAAAATTCCATTAGTTCTTATTTATAATCTTGTGTTACACTGGTATTGACACAGCAGTTAGTTGTGTTTGGAACCAAGACTCAGAAGCCAGAAAAATCGGTCTACCAATGGTGATTAGCCAGGATTGGAAACTCAGAGGTAGTATACCTCTGAATACCACTTGACTGGGAGACAAACAGTGGACTGGGCCCGTTGTTTGCTGTCTTGCTTGTGGGCTTCTGTGAGCAATCCAGTGCCCACTGCTGGAAAGAGGATGCCAGATTATATGGCTCTTACAAGGCTCTTGTGTTCTTAGGTAGGATTTTGTCCCCAAACAAATCTGTAGACATTTTTAGAAGCTTAGTGGTAGGGAGCAGAAAAGACTTGTGCCATGGCTAACAAATATGATGGAGTGTTTACAGCAGGTGCACTCTCCTTGCTGTGTAGGAGAAAAAGGAAAGGAGGACTATAGAGCTTCTTTGGAAGGGGATTGAAGTAAGAATGGTTTATGCTTCTGTTCTAACACTTAGAACATTTAATTTATTCTAGTTGAACTTAAAGCTTGAGAGGCCTCACTTTAAATAATGCTCTGCAGTTTACTTTTTGCATTTTTCTCTGTCCCTTCCCCCCTCACAGGGAGCAGGAAACTGACCTGGTATTCAAACTAAAAATTATGACATAAGTGTACATACCAAATTTTATTGTGATAGCCGCCTTCCAAGTCAGATTATACCACACTGTGGCATGCTTTGCATCTTTCCTGGACTTCCTGAAACAGGGTGTGGTGGTCAAGCTAGGATTAAATTTTAAAAGTAAAAATGATCTGCATAGGAATTTTCACTGTATTCCCTCCACCTCCCGAATGACCAAACTCTAGAATAACAGATTGTGTACATAGCCCAGAAATTTGCATCTGTTAAGGATAATTTAGCTCAAAGTCAGTATAGGAAGATGGACTTAAATAATCTCAGTTTGCTGCAGATCTACAAATTGCACCTGAGTACCAGTGATAAAGAGGGTGGATTATGGTTATATCACGATGATTCATTACAGTGACTAAGAAGCTGGAATACCTAGCCAGGGTTTTAAAAGTTATATATTTGTTTTACTTTCCTTTCAACAATATTTTACAATAATGAATTAAGTATTTTTTCCCTGAGTCCTCCTTAAATGAGCCAGTCTTCAGCACATGGAATTCATTACAAGAAAGTCAAAATGTAGATAAACATAAAGCTTAAATGCAAGGTATTAAAAGTTGATTCTGACTCTTATTCAAAGCTTTGGTAAACTGAGATTGCTTTGTGTGAGTGTGATGTAGACAACACACCCACTCCAAATACAACATATTAAATGCTTAATCTATGCTAACTGGTTTGAAAGCACTATTCACAAATATGGAACATAATTTCTGTTTTCCTATTCTGGATAGTGAAAAAAATCACAATGATAGAGGTTTCAATTATACTTTTTAAAACCTGTCTAGAGGACTGTGCTACAGTGGGTTTAAAGAACAAAGATGGGGGGTTGAAAATGTTCCAGTATCATCTTTTATTGGGATGTTGGAAACAGTAGGTTTTTGTGTTATAACAAGTTCTTCAGGCACAAAAGCACAGTAATTTTGTGCAATTCAAAAGCTTGCTAACTTTAGTAATATGATTATCCCAAGAAAAATAGTCATAATCTGAATCATATGAATATTTGTATCATTTGTGGATGCCAGAATTACAATTATGCTAAAAACATATACTTTTGGGGCACGAAGGACAAAAAACAATGGCTAGTTTTTGCTTAGGTCAAATTCACATAAGCCAGTGTTTTTCAGCATCATCCCTGCTATTGGTGGGCATGTGTGAAAACCAGAAAGGCAGTTCTAAATATGCTAAATATGCTTGCTTTGGATTTCTCACTTGATCAATTGCTGTGTGGGAAGATTGACTTACAAACAATCACACTTTTAAATTTCCTGCACTGTTCAGTGTACAACACATGTAATTTGGTTTTAATTTTCAAATGCCCATTTAAAAACAAGATGTAAAAGAAGCTATTATTGATATTCTCACTGTTACATAAAGACTGGTATTATTTCCCCCATATTGGGTGGCTGAGATTGAATGGCTTGAGTAAGGCCACCTACCTAGTCAGTCCCTGTCTCAGAGCTCATGACCATATCACCTCCCCCCACCCCCAATGCACCCTGGCGTCAACCTGTTAGGAACACCTGTTCAGAATAGGCTATTCCAGCTCTGACAAAATGGAAACTTGTATCTCAGGCTAGCTATTTTATAAATAAATTAATTAATTTAAAAAATCCTAGCTGAGGACTGGCAAATCAAATTGGGCCACCAGCCAATCAGCACTGGCCTTTGCCATGTGATAGCCAGTTGAGAGCAGTTGAGGAATGTTGAATGGTTTGTAGTCTGTTCTCTTCCAGAAAACTGATTTTTTGAAGAAACGAGCACCAGGTCTGCAAAGGTTCCTAGAGGGCCCTGGGCCAGCCAGAGGAGGCTGATCAGATGTAAAGGAGGACAGGACTTGTTCTTTTAATAGTTCTGTGGAGGAAGGAATTTTAACTGGAAATCATGCAAAAGCTACCTCTATTGAAATTCCGTCCTTACACAGCTATGGTCCTTTCTGCCTTTGTATTTGGGGCATACTGAGTGCCCTTGTGATCAACCCCTTTCGAAGTGCAAGTTGCTGCATTATTTGACCTCTGTCACTCCATCTTGCATTGGTTGCAATTATCATTTCTACCACTTGGGCCTTAGCCATGCCTCTTCCACATCTGTCTAGAAACAGCATTCACACATGACTGAAGTCTGAGAAAGCTGCTGAGAAGGAATAAAAGCCATCACTGCCGAAATAAACATTTGTCGTATGCTTTGTATCATGGCAACGGCGCTTGCAGAAAAGCATGGGCAGAACTCCAAGGAGCTGTTTGGCAAACTATAGGCAGCAGTACCTGGTACAAATAGGGTGACAATGCAGCCTTTCTGCTGTGGGTGAGTTTGCAATGGGGTGGCCAGAAAGGGAAAACTCTGGTGAAGTGATTGAAGTAAAGTTACTGACTGTTTGTATGGCTCTTAAGAACCCTCCTCTCTCCTAAATTACCCCATTAGGCCACAGTGCAGAGAATGTTCTTGCATGGTCAAGAGGGAGCATACAACGCCCCCAACTCCAAAGTGGTGATTGTATCCCAAGAAGAGGACACAAAACAAGAAGCAGGAAAGCATATAGATTGGCTTTAACTATCTCCCCAAAGAAGGGAGGGAGACGTCAAAGCGCTGACGGAAGTAAAGACAACCTTTTGCTTTTAATACCCAGTAGCAATTTTTTAAAAATGTTAATAGAACAGTAATGAGTGAGCAAGCATCCATTCCCTAAAATAAAGGGAAACTCTTTAAGTTTACATGAGAAATCTACATGCCTAAACGGTGAAAGTAAACATGTCCCCCTCTCGTGGGCTTCCCTGTGGGATCTGATTGGTCACCGGTAGAAACCAACTGTTGAACTAGATGGATCACTGGTCTGATCCAGCATGGCTGCTCTGAAGTTCTTATATTTTTTCTAGGTATGGCCCTCTGATAGTATATTTTCTCTTAGATAATTCAGAAATAATATATTTTCAAAACTATGTACATAAATATTTGCAATCTTAAAAACAGAACAGAGAATTTACCCGGCTGCCTAAACGTTGTGCAACAACAGAAGAATGAACTAGGCTGCCTATCCTCTGTGCATACAAGAAAGCAAGTACTGTTCTGCTCAGTTACAAGTATTCCGAAGCTGCCTCCATGTAGGGATTTACCCCCACATGGGCTGTGGAAGCCCCTGCCATAAACTGGATTGTTCACATGACATCGTGCCTAATCCAGGCATTACTTGACAGGCTGTTGTGTCCCC